>NW_028133375.1:0-600000 GCF_964374135.1 Grampus griseus
CAGGCCCTAATCTGGTTCCGGCACGGCACGCTGAGCCTTTGGTTATTTCCTCTTCCTGGTGGGAAATGAGAGTTAAATTTGCCCGTCCAGACACCTCCAGCTAGTCTCTCATTGGTTCTCGCTATTCTGTTCATCTTCTGCAGAAATTGCATAAAGGCGCTGACTCTCCAAGGGCCCGTTCACACGGTTGATCATACTCTGGGTTCCACATGCATGTTTTAGCTGAAGGAAGAATACCTTAAACCTGGGTAGTTGAAACCCGTGGAATGGGTACCATGCAATAAGACTTCAAAGGGTCTTCATTTGCTCACCGAACCTCTCTAATCCTATCACTGCTGCGTTCATGCCCCTGTACACACGCTTGATTCTCTTTTGGAGACATAGCAATCCATAGGTTTTAAGATACTTACTAGTCAGGTACATTCTTAGGCGTTTAATATGGGGTGTTGAGTCCATTTCATTGAGCAAGGAGTAGCTCTTGTCTATTCCATATTTGGCTTAAGGAACTTTATCTTGCATTGAGACCCTGTTCGTTTTGGCCTGTGTAGCCAAGTTTACATTCCGTGTATTAGTGTTATCTTATGAGTTTCTTTTTCTGTGTGACTTATTTCAGTTAGAATCATCGTACCTGAATCCACTCATTATGCTACTACGGACCTGATGACATAGATTTCATTGGTGAGTGATACTGCTTTGTACGTAAGTACCACAAGTTCTTTATCCATTTTTCACTTTCTGTGATATTGAACTTGTACGGTAAACGAGGTTCTTGTAAACAGAGGCGTCCCAAACATTGGGGTGGCTGTGTGTTTTTGATTTTAATTTCCTAAGCTATAGGACCATAAGTGGAAGTGCCCTAGGCTCTGTTGCTTTGTTTTTTAGATGTTTCAGGAAACACCATACACTTCTCCCGAGTGTCTATTGGCAATTTACATCCGCCAATCAGCATAACAAGGCTCCCAGTTCTCCATGCCCGATCCTGCGTTTCTGGATTTTACACTTTTTTCAGATGGCCCTTTTGACCGCGGGGAAGTGAGACTTCATTGTAGTGCAGAATTCCATTGCAAGCTTGCTTGGTTGGCCAAAAAGGGCGTATGCGTTTTTTCCTGAATATATTCAGGAAAAAACGCATACGCCCTTTTTGGCCAACCAAGCAAGCTTGCAAAGGAAATCTGCACTACAATGAAGTCTCACTTCCCCGCGGTCAAAAGGGCCATCTGAAAAAAGTGTAAAATCCAGAAACGCAGGATCGGGCATGGAGAACTAGTAGCCTTGTTATGCTGATGGGCGGGATGTAAATTGCCAACAGACACTCGGGAGAAGTGTATGGTGTTTCCTGAAACATCTAAAAAACAAAGCAACAGAGCCTAGGGCACTTCCACTTATGGTCCTATAGCTTAGGGAAATTAAAATCAAAAAGACACAGCCACCCCAAAGTTTGAGACGCCTCTGTTTACAAGAACTTCGTTTACCGTACAAGTTCAATATCACAGAAAGTGAAAAATGGATAAAGAAGTTGTGGTATTTACTTACAAAGCAATATCACACAGCAATAAAATCTATGTCATCAGGCCCTTAGCAGCACAATGAGTGGATTCAGGTATGATGATTCTAACTGAAATAAGTCACACAGAAAAAGAAACATCATAAGATATCAGTAATACACGGAATGTAAACTTGGATACACAGGAACTGAATTCCAAAACAGAACAGGGTCTCAAATTTAGAAAACCAACTTATGCTTGCTTAAGGGTAAAGGTGAGTTGGGGTGCTGCATAAAACCAGAGATTGAAATGAGCACAGAAAAAGTTCCTTAAGCCAAATATGGAATAGACAAGAGCTACTCCTTGCTCAACAAAATGGACTCAACACCGCATATTAAACGCCTAAGAATGTACCTGACTAGTAAGTATCTTAAAACCTATGGATTGCTATGTCTCCAAAAGAGAATCTAGCGTGTGTACAGGGGCATAAACGCAGCAGTGATAGGATTGGAGAGGTTCGGTGAGCAAATGAAGACCCTTTGAAGTCATATTGCATGGTACCCATTCCACGGGTCTCAACTCTCCAGGTTTAAGGTATTCTTCCTTCAGCTAAAACATGCATGTGGAACCCAGAGTATGATCAACTGTGTGAACAGGAGACGTGTTCAAATATGTCTCAGTTTTCCACCCCTGGTACTCGGGTTCAACATTCCAGTCGCTTTACTAACACTCTCCCCACTTGGAGAGTCAGCGCCTTTAACCTCCTGTTTGGCCCAGTTTGCAATTTCTGCGGAAGATGAACAGGAATAGGGAGAACCAATGAGAGACTAGCTGGAGGTGTCTGGACGGGCAAATTTAACTCTCATTTCCCACCAGGAAGAGGACATAACCAAAGGCTCAGCGTGCCGTGCCGGAACCAGATTAGGGCCTGAAGCCATCCTGCGGTGTTGCGGCCAGCTCAAAAGAAAGCGAGTTGAAGAAAGGAGCTCAGGGACACTGTAATTCACAAACCTGCAGGGTTATAAATGACAGCTATCGTCCAAAAATATACTGAAGTAAGGCTGCCAAGAGGACTTGAAAGCGGGGCAGAATAGCAGGAAACCGATTTCAGGAGGTAGACTGGAATTGCATTGCAAGCATAGGAAAAGAGGCAGAACGTCCACAATGATGCACTTGGCCAAAAAGGACGTATGCGTTTTTTCCAGAATATATTCAGGAAAAAACGCATACGCCCTTTTTGGCCAACCAAGCAAGCTTGCAAAGGAAATCTGCACTACAATGAAGTCTCACTTCCCCCTGGTCAAAAGGGCCATCTGAAAAAAGTGTAAAATCCAGAAAGGCAGGACAGGCCATGGAGAACTGGGAGCCTTGTTATGCTGATGGGCGGGATGTAAATTGCCAACAGACACTCGGGAGAAGTGTATGGTGTGTCCTGAAACATCTAAAAAACAAAGCAACAGAGCCTAGGGCACTTCCACTTATGTTCCTATTACTTAGGGAAATTATAATCAAAAAGACACAGCCACCCCAAATTTTGGAACGGCTCTGTTTACAAGAACCTCGTTTACAGTACAAGTTCAACATCGCAGAAAGTTTAAAATGGATAAAGAAGTTGTGGTATTTACTTACAAAGCAATATCACTCAGCAATGAAATCTATGTCATCAGGCCCTTAGCAGCACAATGAGTGGATTCAGGTATGATGATTCTAACTGAAATAAGTCACACAGAAAAAGAAACATCATAAGATATCAGTAATACACGGAATGTAAACTTGGCTACACAGGAACTGAATTACAGAACAGAACAGGGTCTCAAATTTAGAAAACCAACTTATGCTTGCTTAAGGGGAAAGGTGAGTTGGGGTGCTGCATAAAAGCAGAGATTGAAATGAGCACAGATAAAGTTCCTTAAGCCAAATATGGAATAGACAAGAGCTACTCCTTGCTCAATGAAATGGACTCAACACCGCATATTAAACGCCTAAGAATGTACCTGACTAGTAAGTATCTTAAAGCCTATGGATTGCTATGTCTCCGAAAGAGAATCAAGCATGTGTACAGGGGCATAAACGCAGCAGTGATAGGATTGGAGAGGTTAGGTGAGCAAATGAAGACCCTTTGAAGTCATATTGCATGTTACCCATTCCACGGGTCTCAACTCTCCAGGTTTAAGGTATTCTTCCTTCAGCTAAAACAAGCATGTGGAACTCAGAGTATGATCAACCATGTGATCGGGAGACGTGTTCAAATATGTCTCAGTTTTCGTACCCTGGTAGTCGGGTGCAACATTCCAGATGCTTTAGTAACACTCTCCCGACTTGGAGAGTCAGTCCCTTTAACCTCCTGTTTGGCCCAGTTTGCAATTTCTGCGGAAGATGAACAGGAATAGCGAGAACCAATGAGAGACTAGCTGGAGGTGTCTGGACGGGCAAATTTAACTCTCATTTCCCACCAGGAAGAGGAAATAACCAAAGGCTCAGCATGCCGTGCCGGAACCAGATTAGGGCCTGAAGCCATCCTGCGGTGTTGCGGCCAGCTCACAAGAAAGCGAGTTGAAGAAAGGAGCTCAGGGGCACTGTAATTCACAAACCTGCAGAGTTATAAATGACAGCTATCGTCCAAAAATATACTGAAGTAAGGCTGCCAAGAGAACTTGAAAGCGAGGCAGAATTGCAGGAAACCGATTTCAGGAGGTAGACTGGAATTGCATTGAAAGCATAGGAAAAGAGGCAGAACGTCCACAATGATGCACTTGGTCAAAAAGGGCGCATGCGTTTTTTCCTGAATATATTCAGGAAAAAAAGCATGCGCCCTTTTTGGCCAACCAAGCAAGCTTGCAATGGCAATCGGCACTACAATGAAGTCTCACTTCCCCCCGGTCAAAAGGGCCATCTGAAAAAAGTGTAAAATCCAGAAAGGCAGGACAGGCCATGGAGAACTGGTAGCCTTGTTATGCTGATGGGCGGGATGTAAATTGCCAACAGACACTCGGGAGAAGTGTATGGTGTTTCCTGAAACATCTAAAAAACAAAGCAACAGAGCCTAGGGCACTTCCACTTATGGTCCTATAGCTTAGGGAAATTAAAATCAAAAAGACACAGCCACCCCAAAGTTTGAGACGCCTCTGTTTACAAGAACTTCGTTTACCGTACAAGTTCAATATCACAGAAAGTGAAAAATGGATAAAGAAGTTGTGGTATTTACTTACAAAGCAATATCACTCAGCAATAAAATCTATGTCATCTGGCCCGTAGCAGCATAATGAGTGGATTCAGGTACGATGATTCTAACTGAAATAAGTCACACAGAAAAAGAAACATCATAAGATATCACTAATACACGGAATGTAAACTTGGCTACACAGGAACTGAATTCCAAAACAGAACAGGGTCTCAAATTTAGAAAACCAACTTATGCTTGCTTAAGGGGAAAGGTGAGTTGGGGTGCTGCATAAAACCAGAGATTGAAATGAGCACAGATAAAGTTCCTTAAGCCAAATATGGAATAGACAAGAGCTACTCCTTGCTCAACGAAATGGACTCAACACCGCATATTAAACGCCTAAGAATGTACCTGACTAGTAAGTATCTTAAAACCTATGGATTGCTATGTCTCCAAAAGAGAATCAAGCGTGTGTACAGGGGCATAAACGCAGCAGTGATAGGATTGGAGAGGTTCGGTGAGCAAATGAAGACCCTTTGAAGTCATATTGCACGGTACCCATTCCACGGGTCTCAACTCTCCAGGTTTAAGGTATTCTTCCTTCAGCTAAAACATGCATGTGGAACCCAGAGTATGATCAACCATATGATCGGGAGACGTATTCAAATATGTCTCAGTTTTCGTACCCTGGTACTCGGGTGCAACATTCCAGACGCTTTAGTAACACTCTCCCCACTTGGAGAGTCAGTCCCTTTAACCTCCTGTTTGGCCCACTTTGCAATTTCTGCGGAAGATGAACAGCAATAGCGAGAACCAATGAGAGACTAGCTGGAGGTGTCTGGACGGGCAAATTTAACTCTCATTTCCCACCAGGAAGAGGAATTAACCAAAGGCTCAGCGTGCCGTGCCGGAACCAGATTAGGGCCTGAAGCCATCCTGTGGTGTTGCGGCCAGCTCACAAGAAAGCGAGTTGAAGAAAGGAGCTCAGGGGCACTGTAATTCACAAACATGCAGAGTTATAAATGACAGCTATCGTCCAAAAATATACTGAAGTAAGGCTGCCAAGAGGACTTGAAAGCGGGGCAGAATTGCAGGAAACCAATTTCAGCAGGTAGACTGGAATTGCATTGAAAGCATAGGAAAAGAGGCAGAACGTCCACAATGATGCACTTGGCCAAAAAGAGCGTATGCGTTTTTTCCTGAATATATTCAGGAAAAAACGCATACGCCCTTTTTGGCCAACCAAGCAAGCTTGCAAAGGAAATCTGCACTACAATGAAGTCTCACTTCCCCCCGGTCAAAAGGGCCATCTGAAAAAAGTGTAAAATCCAGAAAGGCAGGACAGGCCATGGAGAACTGGGAGCCTTGTTATGCTGATGGGCGGGATGTAAATTGCCAACAGACACTCGGGAGAAGTGTATGGTGTTTCTTGAAACATCTAAAAAACAAAGCAACAGAGCCTAGGGCACTTCCACTTATGGTCCTATAGCTTAGGGAAATTAAAATCAAAAAGACACAGCGACCCCAAAGTTTGGGACGCCTCTGTTTACAAGAACCTCGTTTACAGTACAAGTTCAACATCGCAGAAAGTGAAAAATGGATAAAGAAGTTGTGGTATTTACTTACAAAGCAATATCACTCAGCAATGAAATCTATGTCATCAGGCCCGTAGCAGCATAATGAGTGGATTCACGTATGATAATTCTAACTGAAATAACTCACACAGAAAAAGAAACATCATAAGATATCAGTAATACACGGAATGTAAACTTGGCTACACAGGAACTGAATTACAGAACAGAACAGGGTCTCAAATTTAGAAAACCAACTTATGCTTGCTTAAGGGGAAAGGTGAGTTGGGGTGCTGCATAAAACCAGAGATTGAAATGAGCACAGATAAAGTTCCTTAAGCCAAATATGGAATAGACAAGAGCTACTCCTTGCTCAACGAAATGGACTGAACACTGCATATTAAACGCCTAAGAATGTACCTGACTAGTAAGTATCTTAAAACCTATGGATTGTTATGTCTCCGAAAGAGAATCAAGCATGTGTACAGGGGCATAAACGCAGCAGTGATAGGATGGGAGAGGTTCGGTGAGCAAATGAAGACCCTTTGAAGTCATATTGCATGGTACCCATTCCACGGGTTTCAACTACCCAGGTTTAAGTTATTCTTCCTGCAGCTAAAACATGCATGTGGAACCCAGAGTATGATCAACCATGTGATCCTGAGACGTGTTCAAATATGTCTCAGTTTCCCTCCCCTGGTACTCGGGTGCAACATTCCAGATGCTTTACTAACACTCTCCCGACTTGGAGAGTCAGTCCCTTTAACCTCCTCTTTGGCCCACTTTGCAATTTCTGCGGAAGATGAACATGAATAGCGAGAACCAATGAGAGACTAGCTGGAGGTGTCTGGACGGGCAAATTTAACTCTCATTTCCCACCAGGAAGAGGAATTAACCAAAGGCTCAGCGTGCCGTGCCGGAACCAGATTAGGGCCTGAAGCCATCCTGCGGTGTTGCGGCCAGCTCACAAGAAAGCGAGTTGAAGAATGGAGCTCAGGGGCACTGTAATTCACAAACCTGCAGAGTTATAAATGACAGCTATCGTCCAAAAATATACTGAAGTAAGGCTGCCAAGAGGACTTGAAAGTGGGGCAGAATTGCAGGAAACCGATTTCAGGAGGTAGACTGGAATTGCATTGAAAGCATAGGAAAAGAGGCAGAACGTCCACAATGATGCACTTGGCCAAAAAGGGCGTATGCGTTTTTTCCTGAATATATTCAGGAAAAAACGCATATGCACTTTTTGGCCAACCAAGCAAACTTGCAAAGGAAATCTGCACTACAATGAAGTCTCACTTCCCCCCGGTCAAAAGGGCCATCTGAAAAAAGTGTAAAATCCAGAAAGGCAGGACAGGCCATGGAGAACTGGGAGCCTTGTTATGCTGATGGGCGGGATGTAAATTGCCAACAGACACTCGGGAGAAGTGTATGGTGTTTCCTGAAACATCTAAAAAACAAAGCAACAGAGCCTAGGGCACTTCCACTTATGGTCCTATAGCTTAGGGAAATTAAAATCAAAAAGACACAGCCACCCCAAAGTTTGGGACGCCTCTGTTTACAAGAACCTCGTTTACCGTACAAGTTCAATATCACAGAAAGTGAAAAATGGATAAAGAATTTGTGGTACTTACGTACAATGCAGTATCACTCAGCAATGAAATCTATGTCATCAGGCCCGTAGCAGCATAGTGAGTGGATTCAGGTACGATGATTCTAACTGAAATAAGTCACACAGAAAAAGAAACATCATAAGATATCACTAATACATGGAATGTAAACTTGGCTACACAGGAACTGAATTCCAAAACAGAACAGGGTCTCAAATTTAGAAAACCAACTTATGCTTGCTTAAGGGGAAAGGTGAGTTGGGGTGCTGCATAAAACCAGAGATTGAAATGGGCACAGATAAAGTTCCTTAAGCCAAATATGGAATAGACAAGAGCTACTCCTTGCTCAACGAAATGGACTCAACACCCCATATTAAACGCCTAAGAATGTACCTGACTAGTAAGTATCTTAAAACCTATGGATTGCTATGTCTCCAAAAGAGAATCAAGCGTGTGTACAGGGGCATAAACGCAGCAGTGATAGGATTGGAGAGGTTCGGTGAGCAAATGAAGACCCTTTGAAATCATATTGCATGGTACCCATTCCACAGGTTCCAATTACCCAGGTTTAAGGTATTCTTCCTTCAGCTAAAACATGCATGTGGAACCCAGAGCATGATCAACTGTGTGAACGGGAGACGTGTTCAAATATGTCTCAGTTTTCCTCCCCTGGTACTCGGGTGCAACATTCCAGACGCTTTACTAACACTCTCCCCACTTGGAGAGTCAGTCCCTTTAACCTCCTGTTTGGCCCAGTTTGCAATTTCTGCGGAAGATGAACAGGAATAGCGAGAACCAATGAGAGACTAGCTGGAGGTGTCTGGACGGGCAAATTTAACTCTCATTTCCCACCAGGAAGAGGAATTAACCAAAGGCTCAGCGTGCCGTGCCGGAACCAGATTAGGGCCTGAAGCCATCCTGCGGTGTTGCGGCCAGCTCACAAGAAAGCGAGTTGAAGAAAGGAGCTCAGGGGCACTGTAATTCACAAACCTGCAGAGTTATAAATGACAGCTATCGTCCAAAAATATACTGAAGTAAGGCTGCCAAGAGGACTTGAAAGCGGGGCAGAATTGCAGGAAACCGATTTCAGCAAGTAGACTGGAATTGCATTGAAAGCATAGGAAAAGAGGCAGAACGTCCACAATGATGCACTTGGCCAAAAAGGGCGTATGCGTTTTTTCCTGAATATATTCAGGAAAACACGCATACGCCCTTTTTGGCCAACCAAGCAAGCTTGCAAAGGAAATCTGCACTACAATGAAGTCTCACTTCCCCCCGGTCAAAAGGGCCATCTGAAAAAAGTGTAAAATCCAGAAAGGCAGGACAGGCCATGGAGAACTGGGAGCCTTGTTATGCTGATGGGCGGGATGTAAATTGCCAACAGACACTCGGGAGAAGTGTATGGTGTTTCCTGAAACATCTAAAAAACAAAGCAACAGAGCCTAGGGCACTTCCACTTGTGGTCCTATAGCTTAGGGAAATTAAAATCAAAAAGACACAGCCACCCCAAAGTTTGGGACGCCTCTGTTTACAAGAACCTCGTTTCCCATACACGTTCAATATCACAGAAAGTGAAAAATGGATAAAGAACTTGTGGTACTTACGTACAATGAAGTATCACTCAGCAATGAAATCTATGTCATCAGGCCCGTAGCAGCACAATGAGTGGATTCAGGTACGATGATTCTAACTGAAATAAGTCACACAGAAAAAGAAACATCAAAAGATATCACTAATACACGGAATGTAAACTTGGCTACACAGGAACTGAATTCCAAAACAGAACAGGGTCTCAAATTTAGAAAACCAACTTATGCTTGCTTAAGGGGAAAGGTGAGTTGGGGTGCTGCATAAAACCAAAGATTGAAATGAGCACAGATAAATTTCCTTACGCCAAATATGGAATAGACAAGAGCTACTCCTTGCTCAACGAAATGGACTCAACACCCCATATTAAACGCCTATGAATGTACCTGACTAGTAAGTATCTTAAAACCTATGGATTTCTATGTCTCCGAAAGAGAATCAAGCGTGTGTACAGGGGCATAAACGCAGCAGTGATAGGATTGGAGAGGTTCGGTGAGCAAATGAAGACCCTTTGAAGTCATATTGCATGGTACCCATTCCACGGGTCTCAACTCTCCAGGTTTAAGGTATTCTTCCTTCAGCTAAAACATGCACGTGGAACCCAGAGTATGATCAACCATATGATCGGGAGACGTATTCAAATATGTCTCAGTTTTGGTACCCTGGTACTCGGGTACAACATTCCAGACGCTTTACTAACACTCTCCCCACTTGGAGAGTCAGTCCCTTTAACATCCTGTTTGGCCCAGTTTGCAATTTCTGCGGAAGATGAACAGGAATAGCGAGAACCAATGAGAGACTAGCTGGAGGTGTCTGGACGGGCAAATTTAACTCTCATTTCCCACCAGGAAGAGGAATTAACCAAAGGCTCAGCGTGCCGTGCCGGAACCAGATTAGGGCCTGAAGCCATCCTGCGGTGTTGCGGCCAGCTCACAAGAAAGCGAGTTGAAGAAAGGAGCTCAGGGGCACTGTAATTCACAAACCTGCAGAGTTATAAATGACAGCTATCGTCCAAAAATATACTGAAGTAAGGCTGCCAAGAGGACTTGAAAGCGGGGCAGAATTGCAGGAAACCGATTTCAGCAGGTAGACTGGAATTGCATTGAAAGCATAGGAAAAGAGGCAGAACGTCCACAATGATGCACTTGGCCAAAAAGGGCGTATGCGTTTTTTCCTGAATATATTCAGGAAAACACGCATACGCCCTTTTTGGCCAACCAAGCAAGCTTGCAAAGGAAATCTGCACTACAATGAAGTCTCACTTCCCCCCGGTCAAAAGGGCCATCTGAAAAAAGTGTAAAATCCAGAAAGGCAGGACAGGCCATGGAGAACTGGGAGCCTTGTTATGCTGATGGGCGGGATGTAAATTGCCAAAAGACACTCGGGAGAAGTGTATGGTGTTTCCTGAAACATCTAAAAAACAAAGCAACAGAGCCTAGGGCACTTCCACTTGTGGTCCTATAGCTTAGGGAAATTAAAATCAAAAAGACACAGCCACCCCAAAGTTTGGGACGCCTCTGTTTACAAGAACCTCGTTTCCCATACACGTTCAATATCACAGAAAGTGAAAAATGGATAAAGAACTTGTGGTACTTACGTACAATGCAGTATCACTCAGCAATGAAATCTATGTCATCAGGCCCGTAGCAGCACAATGAGTGGATTCAGGTACGATGATTCTAACTGAAATAAGTCACACAGAAAAAGAAACATCATAAGATATCACTAATACACGGAATGTAAACTTGGCTACACAGGAACTGAATTCCAAAACAGAACACGGTCTCAAATTTAGAAAACCAACTTATGCTTGCTTAAGGGGAAAGGTGAGTTGGGGTGCTGCATAAAACCAAAGATTGAAATGAGCACAGATAAAGTTCCTTAAGCCAAATATGGAACAGACAAGAGCTACTCCTTGCTCAACGAAATGGACTCAACACCCCATATTAAACGCCTAAGAATGTACCTAACTAGTAAGTATCTTAAAACCTATGGATTTCTATGTCTCCGAAAGAGAATCAAGCGTGTGTACAGGGGCATAAACGCAGCAGTGATAGGATTGGAGAGGTTCGGTGAGCAAATGAAGACCCTTTGAAGTCATATTGCATGGTACCCATTCCACGGGTCTCAACTCTCCAGGTTTAAGGTATTCTTCCTTCAGCTAAAACATGCATGTGGAACCCAGAGTATGATCAACCATATGATCGGGAGACGTATTCAAATATGTCTCAGTTTTGGTACCCTGGTACTCGGGTACAACATTCCAGACGCTTTACTAACACTCTCCCCACTTGGAGAGTCAGTCCCTTTAACCTCCTGTTTGGCCCACTTTGCAATTTCTGCGGAAGATGAACAGGAATAGCGAGAACCAATGAGAGACTAGCTGGAGGTGTCTGGACGGGCAAATTTAACTCTCATTTCCCACCAGGAAGAGGAATTAACCAAAGGCTCAGCGTGCCGTGCCGGAACCAGATTAGGGCCTGAAGCCATCCTGCGGTGTTGCGGCCAGCTCACAAGAAAGCGAGTTGAAGAAAGGAGCTCAGGGGCACTGTAATTCACAAACCTGCAGAGTTATAAATGACAGCTATCGTCCAAAAATATACTGAAGTAAGGCTGCCAAGAGGACTTGAAAGCGGGGCAGAATTGCAGGAAACCGATTTCAGCAGGTAGACTGGAATTGCATTGAAAGCATAGGAAAAGAGGCAGAATGTCCACAATGATGCACTTGGCCAAAAAGGGCGTATGCGTTTTTTCCTGAATATATTCAGGAAAACACGCATACGCCCTTTTTGGCCAACCAAGCAAGCTTGCAAAGGAAATCTGCACTACAATGAAGTCTCACTTCCCCCCGGTCAAAAGGGCCATCTGAAAAAAGTGTAAAATCCAGAAAGGCAGGACAGGCCATGGAGAACTGGGAGCCTTGTTATGCTGATGGGCGGGATGTAAATTGCCAACAGACACTCGGGAGAAGTGTATGGTGTTTCCTGAAACATCTAAAAAACAAAGCAACAGAGCCTAGGGCACTTCCACTTGTGGTCCTATAGCTTAGGGAAATTAAAATCAAAAAGACACAGCCACCCCAAAGTTTGGGACGCCTCTGTTTACAAGAACCTCGTTTCCCATACACGTTCAATATCACAGAAAGTGAAAAATGGATAAAGAACTTGTGGTACTTACGTACAATGCAGTATCACTCAGCAATGAAATCTATGTCATCAGGCCCGTAGCAGCACAATGAGTGGATTCAGGTACGATGATTCTAACTGAAATAAGTCACACAGAAAAAGAAACATCATAAGATATCACTAATACACGGAATGTAAACTTGGCTACACAGGAACTGAATTCCAAAACAGAACAGGGTCTCAAATTTAGAAAACCAACTTATGCTTGCTTAAGGGGAAAGGTGAGTTGGGGTGCTGCATAAAACCAAAGATTGAAATGAGCACAGATAAAGTTCCTTAAGCCAAATATGGAATAGACAAGAGCTACTCCTTGCTCAACGAAATGGACTCAACACCCCATATTAAACGCCTAAGAATGTACCTGACTAGTAAGTATCTTAAAACCTATGGATTTTTATGTCTCCGAAAGAGAATCAAGCGTGTGTACAGGGGCATAAATGCAGCAGTGATAGGATTGGAGAGGTTCGGTGAGCAAATGAAGACCCTTTGAAGTCATATTGCATGGTACCCATTCCACGGGTCTCAACTCTCCAGGTTTAAGGTATTCTTCCTTCAGCTAAAACATGCATGTGGAACCCAGAGTATGATCAACTGTGTGAACAGGAGACGTGTTCAAATATGTCTCAGTTTTCCTCCCCTGGTACTCGGGTGCAACATTCCAGACGCTTTACTAACACTCTTCCCACTTGGAGAGTCAGCGCCTTTAACCTCCTGTTTGGCCCAGTTTGCAATTTCTGCGGAAGATGAACAGGAATAGCGAGAACCAATGAGAGACTAGCTGGAGGTGTCTGGACGGGCAAATTTAACTCTCATTTCCCACCAGGAAGAGGAAATAACCAAAGGCTCAGCGTGCCATGCCGGAACCATATTAGAGCCTGAAGCCATGCTGCGGTGTTGCGGCCAGCTCAAAAGAAATCGAGTTGAAGAAAGGAGCTCAGGGGCACTGTAATTCACAAACCTGCAGAGTTATAAATGACAGCTATCGTCCAAAAATATACTGAAGTAAGGCTGCCAAGAGGACTTGAAAGCGGGGCAGAATTGCAGGAAACCGATTTCAGCAGGTAGAATGGAATTGCATTGAAATCATAGGAAAAGAGGCAGAACGTCCACAATGATGCACTTGGCCAAAAAGTGCGTATGCGTTTTTTCCAGAAAATATTCAGGAAAAAACGCATACGCCCTTTTTGGCCAACCAAGCAAGCTTGCAAAGGAAATCTGCACTACAATGAAGTCTCACTTCCCCCTGGTCAAAAGGGCCATCTGAAAAAAGTGTAAAATCCAGAAAGGCAGGACAGGCCATGGAGAACTGGGAGCCTTGTTATGCTGATGGGCGGGATGTAAATTGCCAACAGACACTCGGGAGAAGTGTATGGTGTGTCCTGAAACATCTAAAAAACAAAGCAACAGAGCCTAGGGCACTTCCACTTATGTTCCTATTACTTAGGGAAATTATAATCAAAAAGACACAGCCACCCCAAAGTTTGGAACGGCTCTGTTTACAAGAACCTCGTTTACAGTACAAGTTCAACATCGCAGAAAGTGAAAAATGGATAAAGAAGTTGTGGTATTTACTTACAAAGCAATATCACTCAGCAATGAAATCTATGTCATCAGGCCCTTAGCAGCACAATGAGTGGATTCAGGTATGATGATTCTAACTGAAATAAGTCACACAGAAAAAGAAACATCATAAGATATCAGTAATACACGGAATGTAAACTTGGCTACACAGGAACTGAATTACAGAACAGAACAGGGTCTCAAATTTAGAAAACCAACTTATGCTTGCTTAAGGGGAAAGGTGAGTTGGGGTGCTGCATAAAACCAGAGATTGAAATGAGCACAGATAAAGTTCCTTAAGCCAAATATGGAATAGACAAGAGCTACTCCTTGCTCAACGAAATGGACTCAACACCGCATATTAAACGCCTAAGAATGTACCTGACTAGTAAGTATCTTAAAGCCTATGGATTGCTATGTCTCCGAAAGAGAATCAAGCATGTGTACAGGGGCATAAACGTAGCAGTGATAGGATTGGAGAGGTTAGGTGAGCAAATGAAGACCCTTTGAAGTCATATTGCATGGTAACCATTCCACGGGTTTCAACTACCCAGGTTTAAGGTATTCTTCCTTCAGCTAAAACAAGCATGTGGAACTCAGAGTATGATCAACCATGTGATCGGGAGACGTGTTCAAATATGTCTCAGTTTTCGTACACTGGTACTCGGGCGCAACATTCCAGATGCTTTAGTAACACTCTCCCGACTTGGAGAGTCAGTCCCTTTAACCTCCTGTTTGGCCCAGTTTGCAATTTCTGCGGAAGATGAACAGGAATAGCGAGAACCAATGAGAGACTAGCTGGAGGTGTCTGGACGGGCAAATTTAACTCTCATTTCCCACCAGGAAGAGGAAATAACCAAAGGCTCAGCGTGCCGTGCCGGAACCAGATTAGGGCCTGAAGCCATCCTGCGGTGTTGCGGCCAGCTCACAAGAAAGCGAGTTGAAGAAAGGAGCTCAGGGGCACTGTAATTCACAAACCTGCAGAGTTATAAATGACAGCTATCGTCCAAAAATATACTGAAGTAAGGCTGCCAAGAGAACTTGAAAGCGAGGCAGAATTGCAGGAAACCGATTTCAGGAGGTAGACTGGAATTGCATTGAAAGCATAGGAAAAGAGGCAGAACGTCCACAATGATGCACTTGGTCAAAAAGGGCGCATGCGTTTTTTCCTGAATATATTCAGGAAAAAAAGCATGCGCCCTTTTTGGCCAACCAAGCAAGCTTGCAATGGCAATCGGCACTACAATGAAGTCTCACTTCCCCCCGGTCAAAAGGGCCATCTGAAAAAAGTGTAAAATCCAGAAAGGCAGGACAGGCCATGGAGAACTGGTAGCCTTGTTATGCTGATGGGCGGGATGTAAATTGCCAACAGACACTCGGGAGAAGTGTATGGTGTTTCCTGAAACATCTAAAAAACAAAGCAACAGAGCCTAGGGCACTTCCACTTATGGTCCTATAGCTTAGGGAAATTAAAATCAAAAAGACACAGCCACCCCAAAGTTTGAGACGCCTCTGTTTACAAGAACTTCGTTTACCGTACAAGTTCAATATCACAGAAAGTGAAAAATGGATAAAGAAGTTGTGGTATTTACTTACAAAGCAATATCACACAGCAATAAAATCTATGTCATCAGGCCCTTAGCAGCACAATGAGTGGATTCAGGTATGATGATTCTAACTGAAATAAGTCACACAGAAAAAGAAACATCATAAGATATCAGTAATACACGGAATGTAAACTTGGATACACAGGAACTGAATTCCAAAACAGAACAGGGTCTCAAATTTAGAAAACCAACTTATGCTTGCTTAAGGGTAAAGGTGAGTTGGGGTGCTGCATAAAACCAGAGATTGAAATGAGCACAGAAAAAGTTCCTTAAGCCAAATATGGAATAGACAAGAGCTACTCCTTGCTCAACAAAATGGACTCAACACCGCATATTAAACGCCTAAGAATGTACCTGACTAGTAAGTATCTTAAAACCTATGGATTGCTATGTCTCCAAAAGAGAATCTAGCGTGTGTACAGGGGCATAAACGCAGCAGTGATAGGATTGGAGAGGTTCGGTGAGCAAATGAAGACCCTTTGAAGTCATATTGCATGGTACCCATTCCACGGGTCTCAACTCTCCAGGTTTAAGGTATTCTTCCTTCAGCTAAAACATGCATGTGGAACCCAGAGTATGATCAACTGTGTGAACAGGAGACGTGTTCAAATATGTCTCAGTTTTCCACCCCTGGTACTCGGGTTCAACATTCCAGTCGCTTTACTAACACTCTCCCCACTTGGAGAGTCAGCGCCTTTAACCTCCTGTTTGGCCCAGTTTGCAATTTCTGCGGAAGATGAACAGGAATAGGGAGAACCAATGAGAGACTAGCTGGAGGTGTCTGGACGGGCAAATTTAACTCTCATTTCCCACCAGGAAGAGGACATAACCAAAGGCTCAGCGTGCCGTGCCGGAACCAGATTAGGGCCTGAAGCCATCCTGCGGTGTTGCGGCCAGCTCAAAAGAAAGCGAGTTGAAGAAAGGAGCTCAGGGACACTGTAATTCACAAACCTGCAGGGTTATAAATGACAGCTATCGTCCAAAAATATACTGAAGTAAGGCTGCCAAGAGGACTTGAAAGCGGGGCAGAATAGCAGGAAACCGATTTCAGGAGGTAGACTGGAATTGCATTGCAAGCATAGGAAAAGAGGCAGAACGTCCACAATGATGCACTTGGCCAAAAAGGACGTATGCGTTTTTTCCAGAATATATTCAGGAAAAAACGCATACGCCCTTTTTGGCCAACCAAGCAAGCTTGCAAAGGAAATCTGCACTACAATGAAGTCTCACTTCCCCCTGGTCAAAAGGGCCATCTGAAAAAAGTGTAAAATCCAGAAAGGCAGGACAGGCCATGGAGAACTGGGAGCCTTGTTATGCTGATGGGCGGGATGTAAATTGCCAACAGACACTCGGGAGAAGTGTATGGTGTGTCCTGAAACATCTAAAAAACAAAGCAACAGAGCCTAGGGCACTTCCACTTATGTTCCTATTACTTAGGGAAATTATAATCAAAAAGACACAGCCACCCCAAATTTTGGAACGGCTCTGTTTACAAGAACCTCGTTTACAGTACAAGTTCAACATCGCAGAAAGTTTAAAATGGATAAAGAAGTTGTGGTATTTACTTACAAAGCAATATCACTCAGCAATGAAATCTATGTCATCAGGCCCTTAGCAGCACAATGAGTGGATTCAGGTATGATGATTCTAACTGAAATAAGTCACACAGAAAAAGAAACATCATAAGATATCAGTAATACACGGAATGTAAACTTGGCTACACAGGAACTGAATTACAGAACAGAACAGGGTCTCAAATTTAGAAAACCAACTTATGCTTGCTTAAGGGGAAAGGTGAGTTGGGGTGCTGCATAAAAGCAGAGATTGAAATGAGCACAGATAAAGTTCCTTAAGCCAAATATGGAATAGACAAGAGCTACTCCTTGCTCAATGAAATGGACTCAACACCGCATATTAAACGCCTAAGAATGTACCTGACTAGTAAGTATCTTAAAGCCTATGGATTGCTATGTCTCCGAAAGAGAATCAAGCATGTGTACAGGGGCATAAACGCAGCAGTGATAGGATTGGAGAGGTTAGGTGAGCAAATGAAGACCCTTTGAAGTCATATTGCATGGTACCCATTCCACGGGTCTCAACTCTCCAGGTTTAAGGTATTCTTCCTTCAGCTAAAACAAGCATGTGGAACTCAGAGTATGATCAACCATGTGATCGGGAGACGTGTTCAAATATGTCTCAGTTTTCGTACCCTGGTAGTCGGGTGCAACATTCCAGATGCTTTAGTAACACTCTCCCGACTTGGAGAGTCAGTCCCTTTAACCTCCTGTTTGGCCCAGTTTGCAATTTCTGCGGAAGATGAACAGGAATAGCGAGAACCAATGAGAGACTAGCTGGAGGTGTCTGGACGGGCAAATTTAACTCTCATTTCCCACCAGGAAGAGGAAATAACCAAAGGCTCAGCATGCCGTGCCGGAACCAGATTAGGGCCTGAAGCCATCCTGCGGTGTTGCGGCCAGCTCACAAGAAAGCGAGTTGAAGAAAGGAGCTCAGGGGCACTGTAATTCACAAACCTGCAGAGTTATAAATGACAGCTATCGTCCAAAAATATACTGAAGTAAGGCTGCCAAGAGAACTTGAAAGCGAGGCAGAATTGCAGGAAACCGATTTCAGGAGGTAGACTGGAATTGCATTGAAAGCATAGGAAAAGAGGCAGAACGTCCACAATGATGCACTTGGTCAAAAAGGGCGCATGCGTTTTTTCCTGAATATATTCAGGAAAAAAAGCATGCGCCCTTTTTGGCCAACCAAGCAAGCTTGCAATGGCAATCGGCACTACAATGAAGTCTCACTTCCCCCCGGTCAAAAGGGCCATCTGAAAAAAGTGTAAAATCCAGAAAGGCAGGACAGGCCATGGAGAACTGGTAGCCTTGTTATGCTGATGGGCGGGATGTAAATTGCCAACAGACACTCGGGAGAAGTGTATGGTGTTTCCTGAAACATCTAAAAAACAAAGCAACAGAGCCTAGGGCACTTCCACTTATGGTCCTATAGCTTAGGGAAATTAAAATCAAAAAGACACAGCCACCCCAAAGTTTGAGACGCCTCTGTTTACAAGAACTTCGTTTACCGTACAAGTTCAATATCACAGAAAGTGAAAAATGGATAAAGAAGTTGTGGTATTTACTTACAAAGCAATATCACTCAGCAATAAAATCTATGTCATCTGGCCCGTAGCAGCATAATGAGTGGATTCAGGTACGATGATTCTAACTGAAATAAGTCACACAGAAAAAGAAACATCATAAGATATCACTAATACACGGAATGTAAACTTGGCTACACAGGAACTGAATTCCAAAACAGAACAGGGTCTCAAATTTAGAAAACCAACTTATGCTTGCTTAAGGGGAAAGGTGAGTTGGGGTGCTGCATAAAACCAGAGATTGAAATGAGCACAGATAAAGTTCCTTAAGCCAAATATGGAATAGACAAGAGCTACTCCTTGCTCAACGAAATGGACTCAACACCGCATATTAAACGCCTAAGAATGTACCTGACTAGTAAGTATCTTAAAACCTATGGATTGCTATGTCTCCAAAAGAGAATCAAGCGTGTGTACAGGGGCATAAACGCAGCAGTGATAGGATTGGAGAGGTTCGGTGAGCAAATGAAGACCCTTTGAAGTCATATTGCACGGTACCCATTCCACGGGTCTCAACTCTCCAGGTTTAAGGTATTCTTCCTTCAGCTAAAACATGCATGTGGAACCCAGAGTATGATCAACCATATGATCGGGAGACGTATTCAAATATGTCTCAGTTTTCGTACCCTGGTACTCGGGTGCAACATTCCAGACGCTTTACTAACACTCTCCCCACTTGGAGAGTCAGTCCCTTTAACCTCCTGTTTGGCCCACTTTGCAATTTCTGCGGAAGATGAACAGCAATAGCGAGAACCAATGAGAGACTAGCTGGAGGTGTCTGGACGGGCAAATTTAACTCTCATTTCCCACCAGGAAGAGGAATTAACCAAAGGCTCAGCGTGCCGTGCCGGAACCAGATTAGGGCCTGAAGCCATCCTGTGGTGTTGCGGCCAGCTCACAAGAAAGCGAGTTGAAGAAAGGAGCTCAGGGGCACTGTAATTCACAAACATGCAGAGTTATAAATGACAGCTATCGTCCAAAAATATACTGAAGTAAGGCTGCCAAGAGGACTTGAAAGCGGGGCAGAATTGCAGGAAACCAATTTCAGCAGGTAGACTGGAATTGCATTGAAAGCATAGGAAAAGAGGCAGAACGTCCACAATGATGCACTTGGCCAAAAAGAGCGTATGCGTTTTTTCCTGAATATATTCAGGAAAAAACGCATACGCCCTTTTTGGCCAACCAAGCAAGCTTGCAAAGGAAATCTGCACTACAATGAAGTCTCACTTCCCCCCGGTCAAAAGGGCCATCTGAAAAAAGTGTAAAATCCAGAAAGGCAGGACAGGCCATGGAGAACTGGGAGCCTTGTTATGCTGATGGGCGGGATGTAAATTGCCAACAGACACTCGGGAGAAGTGTATGGTGTTTCTTGAAACATCTAAAAAACAAAGCAACAGAGCCTAGGGCACTTCCACTTATGGTCCTATAGCTTAGGGAAATTAAAATCAAAAAGACACAGCGACCCCAAAGTTTGGGACGCCTCTGTTTACAAGAACCTCGTTTACAGTACAAGTTCAACATCGCAGAAAGTGAAAAATGGATAAAGAAGTTGTGGTATTTACTTACAAAGCAATATCACTCAGCAATGAAATCTATGTCATCAGGCCCGTAGCAGCATAATGAGTGGATTCACGTATGATAATTCTAACTGAAATAACTCACACAGAAAAAGAAACATCATAAGATATCAGTAATACACGGAATGTAAACTTGGCTACACAGGAACTGAATTACAGAACAGAACAGGGTCTCAAATTTAGAAAACCAACTTATGCTTGCTTAAGGGGAAAGGTGAGTTGGGGTGCTGCATAAAACCAGAGATTGAAATGAGCACAGATAAAGTTCCTTAAGCCAAATATGGAATAGACAAGAGCTACTCCTTGCTCAACGAAATGGACTGAACACTGCATATTAAACGCCTAAGAATGTACCTGACTAGTAAGTATCTTAAAACCTATGGATTGTTATGTCTCCGAAAGAGAATCAAGCATGTGTACAGGGGCATAAACGCAGCAGTGATAGGATGGGAGAGGTTCGGTGAGCAAATGAAGACCCTTTGAAGTCATATTGCATGGTACCCATTCCACGGGTTTCAACTACCCAGGTTTAAGTTATTCTTCCTGCAGCTAAAACATGCATGTGGAACCCAGAGTATGATCAACCATGTGATCCTGAGACGTGTTCAAATATGTCTCAGTTTCCCTCCCCTGGTACTCGGGTGCAACATTCCAGATGCTTTACTAACACTCTCCCGACTTGGAGAGTCAGTCCCTTTAACCTCCTCTTTGGCCCACTTTGCAATTTCTGCGGAAGATGAACATGAATAGCGAGAACCAATGAGAGACTAGCTGGAGGTGTCTGGACGGGCAAATTTAACTCTCATTTCCCACCAGGAAGAGGAATTAACCAAAGGCTCAGCGTGCCGTGCCGGAACCAGATTAGGGCCTGAAGCCATCCTGCGGTGTTGCGGCCAGCTCACAAGAAAGCGAGTTGAAGAATGGAGCTCAGGGGCACTGTAATTCACAAACCTGCAGAGTTATAAATGACAGCTATCGTCCAAAAATATACTGAAGTAAGGCTGCCAAGAGGACTTGAAAGTGGGGCAGAATTGCAGGAAACCGATTTCAGGAGGTAGACTGGAATTGCATTGAAAGCATAGGAAAAGAGGCAGAACGTCCACAATGATGCACTTGGCCAAAAAGGGCGTATGCGTTTTTTCCTGAATATATTCAGGAAAAAACGCATATGCACTTTTTCGCCAACCAAGCAAACTTGCAAAGGAAATCTGCACTACAATGAAGTCTCACTTCCCCCCGGTCAAAAGGGCCATCTGAAAAAAGTGTAAAATCCAGAAAGGCAGGACAGGCCATGGAGAACTGGGAGCCTTGTTATGCTGATGGGCGGGATGTAAATTGCCAACAGACACTCGGGAGAAGTGTATGGTGTTTCCTGAAACATCTAAAAAACAAAGCAACAGAGCCTAGGGCACTTCCACTTATGGTCCTATAGCTTAGGGAAATTAAAATCAAAAAGACACAGCCACCCCAAAGTTTGGGACGCCTCTGTTTACAAGAACCTCGTTTACCGTACAAGTTCAATATCACAGAAAGTGAAAAATGGATAAAGAATTTGTGGTACTTACGTACAATGCAGTATCACTCAGCAATGAAATCTATGTCATCAGGCCCGTAGCAGCATAATGAGTGGATTCAGGTACGATGATTCTAACTGAAATAAGTCACACAGAAAAAGAAACATCATAAGATATCACTAATACACGGAATGTAAACTTGGCTACACAGGAACTGAATTCCAAAACAGAACAGGGTCTCAAATTTAGAAAACCAACTTATGCTTGCTTAAGGGGAAAGGTGAGTTGGGGTGCTGCATAAAACCAGAGATTGAAATGGGCACAGATAAAGTTCCTTAAGCCAAATATGGAATAGACAAGAGCTACTCCTTGCTCAACGAAATGGACTCAACACCCCATATTAAACGCCTAAGAATGTACCTGACTAGTAAGTATCTTAAAACCTATGGATTGCTATGTCTCCAAAAGAGAATCAAGCGTGTGTACAGGGGCATAAACGCAGCAGTGATAGGATTGGAGAGGTTCGGTGAGCAAATGAAGACCCTTTGAAATCATATTGCATGGTACCCATTCCAGAGGTTCCAACTACCCAGGTTTAAGGTATTCTTCCTTCAGCTAAAACATGCATGTGGAACCCAGAGCATGATCAACTGTGTGAACGGGAGACGTGTTCAAATATGTCTCAGTTTTCCTCCCCTGGTACTCGGGTGCAACATTCCAGACGCTTTACTAACACTCTCCCCACTTGGAGAGTCAGCGCCTTTAACCTCCTGTTTGGCCCAGTTTGCAATTTCTGCGGAAGATGAACAGGAATAGCGAGAACCAATGAGAGACTAGCTGGAGGTGTCTGGACGGGCAAATTTAACTCTCATTTCCCACCAGGAAGAGGAATTAACCAAAGGCTCAGCGTGCCGTGCCGGAACCAGATTAGGGCCTGAAGCCATCCTGCGGTGTTGCGGCCAGCTCACAAGAAAGCGAGTTGAAGAAAGGAGCTCAGGGGCACTGTAATTCACAAACCTGCAGAGTTATAAATGACAGCGATCGTCCAAAAATATACTGAAGTAAGGCTGCCAAGAGGACTTGAAAGCGGGGCAGAATTGCAGGAAACCGATTTCAGCAGGTAGACTGGAATTGCATTGAAAGCATAGGAAAAGAGGCAGAACGTCCACAATGATGCACTTGGCCAAAAAGGGCGTATGCGTTTTTTCCTGAATATATTCAGGAAAAAACGCATACGCCCTTTTTGGCCAACCAAGCAAGCTTGCAAAGGAAATCTGCACTACAATGAAGTCTCACTTCCCCCCGGTCAAAAGGGCCATCTGAAAAAAGTGTAAAATCCAGAAAGGCAGGACAGGCCATGGAGAACTGGGAGCCTTGTTATGCTGATGGGCGGGATGTAAATTGCCAACAGACACTCGGGAGAAGTGTATGGTGTTTCCTGAAACATCTAAAAAACAAAGCAACAGAGCCTAGGGCACTTCCACTTGTGGTCCTATAGCTTAGGGAAATTAAAATCAAAAAGACACAGCCACCCCAAAGTTTGGGATGCCTCTGTTTACAAGAACCTCGTTTCCCATACACGTTCAATATCAGAGAAAGTGAAAAATGGATAAAGAACTTGTGGTACTTACGTACAATGCAGTATCACTCAGCAATGAAATCTATGTCATCAGGCCCGTAGCAGCACAATGAGTGGATTCAGGTATGATGATTCTAACTGAAATAAGTCACACAGAAAAAGAAACATCATAAGATATCAGTAATACACGGAATGTAAACTTGGCTACACAGGAACTGAATTACAGAACAGAACAGGGTCTCAAATTTAGAAAACCAACTTATGCTTGCTTAAGGGGAAAGGTGAGTTGGGGTGCTGCATACAAGCAGAGATTGAAATGAGCACAGATAAAGTTCCTTAAGCCAAATATGGAATAGACAAGAGCTACTCCTTGCTCAATGAAATGGACTCAACACCGCATATTAAACGCCTAAAAATGTACCTGACTAGTAAGTATCTTAAAGCCTATGGATTGCTATGTCTCCGAAAGAGAATCAAGCATGTGTACAGGGGCATAAACGCAGCAGTGATAGGATTGGAGAGGTTAGGTGAGCAAATGAAGACCCTTTGAAGTCATATTGCATGGTACCCATTCCACGGGTCTCAACTCTCCAGGTTTAAGGTATTCTTCCTTCAGCTAAAACAAGCATGTGGAACTCAGAGTATGATCAACCATGTGATCGGGAGACGTGTTCAAATATGTCTCAGTTTTCTTACCCTGCTACTCGGGTGCAACATTCCAGACGCTTTCCTAACACTCTTCCCACTTGGAGAGTCAGTGCCTTTAACCTCCTGTTTGGCCCAGTTTGCAATTTCTGCGGAAGATGAACAGGAATAGCGAGAACCATTGAGAGACTAGCTGGAGGTGTCTGGACGGGCAAATTTAACTCTCATTTCCCACCAGGAAGAGGAAATAACCAAAGTCCCAGCGTGCCATGCCGGAACCAGATTAGGGCCTGAAGCCATCCTGCGGTGTTGCGGCCAGCTCAAAAGAAAGCGAGTTGAAGAAAGGAGCTCAGGGGCACTGTAATTCACAAACCTGCAGAGTTATAAATGACAGCTATCGTCCAAAAATATACTGAAGTAAGGCTGCCAAGAGGACTTGAAAGCGGGGCAGAATTGCAGGAAACCGATTTCAGCAGGTAGACTGGAATTGCATTGAAAGCATAGGAAAAGAGGCAGAACGTCCACAATGATGCACTTGGCCAAAAAGTGCGTATGCAATTTTTCCTGAATATATTCAGGAAAAAACGCATACGCCCTTTTTGGCCAACCAAGCAAGCTTGCAAAGGAAATCTGCACTACAATGAAGTCTCACTTCCCCCCGGTCTAGAGGGCCATCTGAAAAAAGTGTAAAATCCAGAAAGGCAGGACAGGCCATGGAGAACTGGGAGCCTTGTTATGCTGATGGGCGGGATGTAAATTGCCAACAGACACTCGGGAGAAGTGTATGGTGTTTCTTGAAACATCTAAAAAACAAAGCAACAGAGCCTAGGGCACTTCCACTTATGGTCCTATAGCTTAGGGAAATTAAAATCAAAAAGACACAGCGACCCCAAAGTTTGGGACGCCTCTGTTTACAAGAACCTCGTTTACAGTACAAGTTCAACATCGCAGAAAGTGAAAAATGGATAAAGAAGTTGTGGTATTTACTTACAAAGCAATATCACTCAGCAATGAAATCTATGTCATCAGGCCCGTAGCAGCATAATGAGTGGATTCACGTATGATAATTCTAACTGAAATAACTCACACAGAAAAAGAAACATCATAAGATATCAGTAATACACGGAATGTAAACTTGGCTACACAGGAACTGAATTACAGAACAGAACAGGGTCTCAAATTTAGAAAACCAACTTATGCTTGCTTAAGGGGAAAGGTGAGTTGGGGTGCTGCATAAAACCAGAGATTGAAATGAGCACAGATAAAGTTCCTTAAGCCAAATATGGAATAGACAAGAGCTACTCCTTGCTCAACGAAATGGACTCAACACTGCATATTAAACGCCTAAGAATGTACCTGACTAGTAAGTATCTTAAAACCTATGGATTGTTATGTCTCCGAAAGAGAATCAAGCATGTGTACAGGGGCATAAACGCAGCAGTGATAGGATGGGAGAGGTTCGGTGAGCAAATGAAGACCCTTTGAAGTCATATTGCATGGTACCCATTCCACGGGTTTCAACTACCCAGGTTTAAGTTATTCTTCCTTCAGCTAAAACATGCATGTGGAACCCAGAGTATGATCAACCATGTGATCCTGAGACGTGTTCAAATATGTCTCAGTTTCCCTCCCCTGGTACTCGGGTGCAACATTCCAGATGCTTTACTAACACTCTCCCGACTTGGAGAGTCAGTCCCTTTAACCACCTCTTTGGCCCACTTTGCAATTTCTGCGGAAGATGAACATGAATAGCGAGAACCAATGAGAGACTAGCTGGAGGTGTCTGGACGGGCAAATTTAACTCTCATTTCCCACCAGGAAGAGGAATTAACCAAAGGCTCAGCGTGCCGTGCCGGAACCAGATTAGGGCCTGAAGCCATCCTGCGGTGTTGCGACCAGCTCACAAGAAAGCGAGTTGAAGAATGGAGCTCAGGGGCACTGTAATTCACAAACCTGCAGAGTTATAAATGACAGCTATCGTCCAAAAATATACTGAAGTAAGGCTGCCAAGAGGACTTGAAAGTGGGGCAGAATTGCAGGAAACCGACTTCAGGAGGTAGACTGGAATTGCACTGAAAGCATAGGAAAAGAGGCAGAACGTCCACAATGATGCACTTGGCCAAAAAGGGCGTATGCGTTTTTTCCTGAATATATTCAGGAAAAAACGCATATGCACTTTTTGGCCAACCAAGCAAACTTGCAAAGGAAATCTGCACTACAATGAAGTCTCACTTCCCCCCGGTCAAAAGGGCCATCTGAAAAAAGTGTAAAATCCAGAAAGGCAGGACAGGCCATGGAGAACTGGGAGCCTTGTTATGCTGATGGGCGGGATGTAAATTGCCAACAGACAGTCGGGAGAAGTGTATGGTATTTCCTGAAACATCTAAAAAACAAAGCAACAGAGCCTAGGGCACTTCCACTTATGGTCCTATAGCTTAGGGAAATTAAAATCAAAAAGACACAGCCACCCCAAAGTTTGGGACGCCTCTGTTTACAAGAACCTCGTTTAACATACAAGTTCAATATCACAGAAAGTGAAAAATGGATAAAGAATTTGTGGTACTTACGTACAATGCAGTATCACTCAGCAATGAAATCTATGTCATCAGGCCCGTAGCAGCATAATGAGTGGATTCAGGTACGATGATTCTAACTGAAATAAGTCACACAGAAAAAGAAACATCATAAGATATCACTAATACACGGAATGTAAACTTGGCTACACAGGAACTGAATTCCAAAACAGAACAGGGTCTCAAATTTAGAAAACCAACTTATGCTTGCTTAAGGGGAAAGGTGAGTTGGGGTGCTGCATAAAACCAGAGATTGAAATGGGCACAGATAAAGTTCCTTAAGCCAAATATGGAATAGACAAGAGCTACTCCTTGCTCAACGAAATGGACTCAACACCCCATATTAAACGCCTAAGAATGTACCTGACTAGTAAGTATCTTAAAACCTATGGATTGCTATGTCTCCAAAAGAGAATCAAGCGTGTGTACAGGGGCATAAACGCAGCAGTGATAGGATTGGAGAGGTTCGGTGAGCAAATGAAGACCCTTTGAAATCATATTGCATGGTACCCATTCCAGAGGTTCCAACTACCCAGGTTTAAGGTATTCTTCCTTCAGCTAAAACATGCATGTGGAACCCAGAGCATGATCAACTGTGTGAACGGGAGACGTGTTCAAATATGTCTCAGTTTTCCTCCCCTGGTACTCGGGTGCAACATTCCAGACGCTTTACTAACACTCTCCCCACTTGGAGAGTCAGCGCCTTTAACCTCCTGTTTGGCCCAGTTTGCAATTTCTGCGGAAGATGAACAGGAATAGCGAGAACCAATGAGAGACTAGCTGGAGGTGTCTGGACGGGCAAATTTAACTCTCATTTCCCACCAGGAAGAGGAATTAACCAAAGGCTCAGCGTGCCGTGCCGGAACCAGATTAGGGCCTGAAGCCATCCTGCGGTGTTGCGGCCAGCTCACAAGAAAGCGAGTTGAAGAAAGGAGCTCAGGGGCACTGTAATTCACAAACCTGCAGAGTTATAAATGACAGCGATCGTCCAAAAATATACTGAAGTAAGGCTGCCAAGAGGACTTGAAAGCGGGGCAGAATTGCAGGAAACCGATTTCAGCAGGTAGACTGGAATTGCATTGAAAGCATAGGAAAAGAGGCAGAACGTCCACAATGATGCACTTGGCCAAAAAGGGCGTATGCGTTTTTTCCTGAATATATTCAGGAAAAAACGCATACGCCCTTTTTGGCCAACCAAGCAAGCTTGCAAAGGAAATCTGCACTACAATGAAGTCTCACTTCCCCCCGGTCTAGAGGGCCATCTGAAAAAAGTGTAAAATCCAGAAAGGCAGGACAGGCCATGGAGAACTGGGAGCCTTGTTATGCTGATGGGCGGGATGTAAATTGCCAACAGACACTCGGGAGAAGTGTATGGTGTTTCCTGAAACATCTAAAAAACAAAGCAACAGAGCCTAGGGCACTTCCACTTGTGGTCCTATAGCTTAGGGAAATTAAAATCAAAAAGACACAGCCACCCCAAAGTTTGGGACGCCTCTGTTTACAAGAACCTCGTTTCCCATACACGTTCAATATCAGAGAAAGTGAAAAATGGATAAAGAACTTGTGGTACTTACGTACAATGCAGTATCACTCAGCAATGAAATCTATGTCATCAGGCCCGTAGCAGCACAATGAGTGGATTCAGGTATGATGATTCTAACTGAAATAAGTCACACAGAAAAAGAAACATCATAAGATATCAGTAATACACGGAATGTAAACTTGGCTACACAGGAACTGAATTACAGAACAGAACAGGGTCTCAAATTTAGAAAACCAACTTATGCTTGCTTAAGGGGAAAGGTGAGTTGGGGTGCTGCATACAAGCAGAGATTGAAATGAGCACAGATAAAGTTCCTTAAGCCAAATATGGAATAGACAAGAGCTACTCCTTGCTCAATGAAATGGACTCAACACCGCATATTAAACGCCTAAAAATGTACCTGACTAGTAAGTATCTTAAAGCCTATGGATTGCTATGTCTCCGAAAGAGAATCAAGCATGTGTACAGGGGCATAAACGCAGCAGTGATAGGATTGGAGAGGTTAGGTGAGCAAATGAAGACCCTTTGAAGTCATATTGCATGGTACCCATTCCACGGGTCTCAACTCTCCAGGTTTAAGGTATTCTTCCTTCAGCTAAAACAAGCATGTGGAACTCAGAGTATGATCAACCATGTGATCGGGAGACGTGTTCAAATATGTCTCAGTTTTCTTACCCTGCTACTCGGGTGCAACATTCCAGATGCTTTAGTAACACTCTCCCGACTTGGAGAGTCAGTCCCTTTAACCTCCTGTTTGGCCCAGTTTGCAATTTCTGCGGAAGATGAACAGGAATAGCGAGAACCAATGAGAGACTAGCTGGAGGTGTCTGGACGGGCAAATTTAACTCTCATTTCCCACCAGGAAGAGGAAATAACCAAAGGCTTAGCGTGCCGTGCCGGAACCAGATTAGGGCCTGAAGCCATCCTGCGGTGTTGCGGCCAGCTCACAAGAAAGCGAGTTGAAGAAAGGAGCTCAGGGGCACTGTAATTCACAAACCTGCAGAGTTATAAATGACAGCTATCGTCCAAAAATATACTGAAGTAAGGCTGCCAAGAGAACTTGAAAGCGAGGCAGAATTGCAGGAAACCGATTTCAGGAGGTAGACTGGAATTGCATTGAAAGCATAGGAAAAGAGGCAGAACGTCCACAATGATGCACTTGGTCAAAAAGGGCGCATGCGTTTTTTCCTGAATATATTCAGGAAAAAACGCATACGCCCTTTTTGGCCAACCAAGCAAGCTTGCAATGGCAATCGGCACTACAATGAAGTCTCACTTCCCCCCGGTCAAAAGGGCCATCTGAAAAAAGTGTAAAATCCAGAAAGGCAGGACAGGCCATGGAGAACTGGTAGCCTTGTTATGCTGATGGGCGGGATGTAAATTGCCAACAGACACTCGGGAGAAGTGTATGGTGTTTCCTGAAACATCTAAAAAACAAAGCAACAGAGCCTAGGGCACTTCCACTTATGGTCCTATAGCTTAGGGAAATTAAAATCAAAAAGACACAGCCACCCCAAAGTTTGAGACGCCTCTGTTTACAAGAACTTCGTTTACCGTACAAGTTCAATATCACAGAAAGTGAAAAATGGATAAAGAAGTTGTGGTATTTACTTACAAAGCAATATCACTCAGCAATAAAATCTATGTCATCAGGCCCTTAGCAGCACAATGAGTGGATTCAGGTATGATGATTCTAACTGAAATAAGTCACACAGAAAAAGAAACATCATAAGATATCAGTAATACACGGAATGTAAACTTGGATACACAGGAACTGAATTACAGAACAGAACAGGGTCTCAAATTTAGAAAACCAACTTATGCTTGCTTAAGGGTAAAGGTGAGTTGGGGTGCTGCATAAAACCAGAGATTGAAATGAGCACAGATAAAGTTCCTTAAGCCAAATATGGAATAGACAAGAGCTACTCCTTGCTCAACAAAATGGACTCAACACCGCATATTAAACGCCTAAGAATGTACCTGACTAGTAAGTATCTTAAAACCTATGGATTGCTATGTCTCCGAAAGAGAATCAAGCATGTGTACAGGGGCATAAACCCAGCAGTGATAGGATTGGAGAGGTTCGGTGAGCAAATGAAGACCCTTTGAAGTCATATTGCATGGTCTCCATTCCACGGGTTTCAACTACACAGGTTTAAGGTATTCTTCCTTCAGCTAAAACATGCATGTGGAACCTAGAGTATGATCAACCATGTGATCGGGAGACGTGTTCAAATATGTCTCAGTTTTCGTACCCTGGTACTCGAGTGCAACATTCCAGACGCTTTACTAACACTCTCCCGACTTGGAGAGTCAGTCCCTTTAACCTCCTGTTTGGCCCAGTTTGCAATTTCTGCGGAAGATGAACAGGAATAGCGAGAACAAATGAGAGACTAGCTGGAGGTGTCTGGACGGGCAAATTTAACTCTCATTTCCCACCAGGAAGAGGAATTAACCAAAGGCTCAGCGTGCCGTGCCGGAACCAGATTAGGGCCTGAAGCCATCCTGCGGTGTTGCAGCCAGGTCACAAGAAAGCGAGTTGAAGAATGGAGCTCAGGGGCACTGTAATTCACAAACCTGCAGAGTTATAAATGACAGCTATCGTCCAAAAATATACTGAAGTAAGGCTGCCAAGAGAACTTGAAAGCGAGGCAGAATTGCAGGAAACCGATTTCAGGAGGTAGACTGGAATTGCATTGAAAGCATAGGAAAAGAGGCAGAACGTCCACAATGATGCAGTTGGCCAAAAAGCGCATATGCGATTTTTCCTGAATATATTCAGGAAAAAACGCATACGCCCTTTTTGGCCAACCAAGCAAACTTGCAAAGGAAATCGGCACTACAATGAAGTCTCACTTCCCCGCGGTCAAAAGGGCCATCTGAAAAAAGTGTAAAATCCAGAAAGGCAGGACAGGCCATGGAGAACTGGGAGCCTTGTTATGCTGATGGGCGGGATGTAAATTGCCAACAGACACTCGGGAGAAGTGTATGGTGTTTCTTGAAACATCTAAAAAACAAAGCAACAGAGCCTAGGGCACTTCCACTTATGGTCCTATAGCTTAGGGAAATTAAAATCAAAAAGACACAGCGACCCCAAAGTTTGGGACGCCTCTGTTTACAAGAACCTCGTTTACAGTACAAGTTCAACATCGCAGAAAGTGAAAAATGGATAAAGAAGTTGTGGTATTTACTTACAAAGCAATATCACTCAGCAATGAAATCTATGTCATCAGGCCCGTAGCAGCATAATGAGTGGATTCACGTATGATAATTCTAACTGAAATAACTCACACAGAAAAAGAAACATCATAAGATATCAGTAATACACGGAATGTAAACTTGGCTACACAGGAACTGAATTACAGAACAGAACAGGGTCTCAAATTTAGAAAACCAACTTATGCTTGCTTAAGGGGAAAGGTGAGTTGGGGTGCTGCATAAAACCAGAGATTGAAATGAGCACAGATAAAGTTCCTTAAGCCAAATATGGAATAGACAAGAGCTACTCCTTGCTCAACGAAATGGACTGAACACTGCATATTAAACGCCTAAGAATGTACCTGACTAGTAAGTATCTTAAAACCTATGGATTGTTATGTCTCCGAAAGAGAATCAAGCATGTGTACAGGGGCATAAACGCAGCAGTGATAGGATGGGAGAGGTTCGGTGAGCAAATGAAGACCCTTTGAAGTCATATTGCATGGTACCCATTCCACGGGTTTCAACTACCCAGGTTTAAGTTATTCTTCCTTCAGCTAAAACATGCATGTGGAACCCAGAGTATGATCAACCATGTGATCCTGAGACGTGTTCAAATATGTCTCAGTTTCCCTCCCCTGGTACTCGGGTGCAACATTCCAGATGCTTTACTAACACTCTCCCGACTTGGAGAGTCAGTCCCTTTAACCTCCTCTTTGGCCCACTTTGCAATATCTGCGGAAGATGAACATGAATAGCGAGAACCAATGAGAGACTAGCTGGAAGTGTCTGGACGGGCAAATTTAACTCTCATTTCCCACCAGGAAGAGGAATTAACCAAAGGCTCAGCGTGCCGTGCCGGAACCAGATTAGGGCCTGAAGCCATCCTGCGGTGTTGCGGCCAGCTCACAAGAAAGCGAGTTGAAGAATGGAGCTCAGGAGCACTGTAATTCACAAACCTGCAGAGTTATAAATGACAGCTATCGTCCAAAAATATACTGAAGTAAGGCTGCCAAGAGGACTTGAACGTGGGGCAGAATTGCAGGAAACCGATTTCAGGAGGTAGACTGGAATTGCATTGAAAGCATAGGAAAAGAGGCAGAACGTCCACAATGATGCACTTGGCCAAAAAGGGCATATGCGTTTTTTCCTGAATATATTCAGGAAAAAACGCATATGCACTTTTTGGCCAACCAAGCAAGCTTGCAAAGGAAATCTGCACTACAATGAAGTCTCACTTCCCCCCGGTCAAAAGGGCCATCTGAAAAAAGTGTAAAATCCAAAAAGGCAGGACAGGCCATGGAGAACTGGGAGCCTTGTTATGCTGATGGGCGGGATGTAAATTGCCAACAGACACTCGGGAGAAGTGTATGGTGTTTCCTGAAACATCTAAAAAACAAAGCAACAGAGCCTAGGGCACTTCCACTTATGGTCCTATAGCTTAGGGAAATTAAAATCAAAAAGACACAGCCACCCCAAAGTTTGGGACGCCTCTGTTTACAAGAACCTCGTTTACCATACAAGTTCAATATCACAGAAAGTGAAAAATGGATAAAGAATTTGTGGTACTTACGTACAATGCAGTATCACTCAGCAATGAAATCTATGTCATCAGGCCCGTAGCAGCATAATGAGTGGATTCAGGTACGATGATTCTAACTGAAATAAGTCACACAGAAAAAGAAACATCATAAGATATCACTAATACACGGAATGTAAACTTGGCTACACAGGAACTGAATTCCAAAACAGAACAGGGTCTCAAATTTAGAAAACCAACTTATGCTTGCTTAAGGGGAAAGGTGAGTTGGGGTGCTGCATAAAACCAGAGATTGAAATGGGCACAGATAAAGTTCCTTAAGCCAAATATGGAATAGACAAGAGCTACTCCTTGCTCAACGAAATGGACTCAACACCCCATATTAAACGCCTAAGAATGTACCTGACTAGTAAGTATCTTAAAACCTATGGATTGCTATGTCTCCAAAAGAGAATCAAGCGTGTGTACAGGGGCATAAACGCAGCAGTGATAGGATTGGAGAGGTTCGGTGAGCAAATGAAGACCCTTTGAAATCATATTGCATGGTACCCATTCCACAGGTTCCAACTACCCAGGTTTAAGGTATTCTTCCTTCAGCTAAAACATGCATGTGGAACCCAGAGCATGATCAACTGTGTGAATGGGAGACGTGTTCAAATATGTCTCAGTTTTCCTCCCCTGGTACTCGGGTGCAACATTCCAGACGCTTTACTAACACTCTCCCCACTTGGAGAGTCAGCGCCTTTAACCTCCTGTTTGGACCAGTTTGCAATTTCTGCGGAAGATGAACAGGAATAGCGAGAACCAATGAGAGACTAGCTGGAGGTGTCTGGACGGGCAAATTTAACTCTCATTTCCCACCAGGAAGAGGAATTAACCAAAGGCTTAGCGTGCCATGCCGGAACCAGATTAGGGCCTGAAGCCATCCTGTGGTGTTGCGGCCAGGTCACAAGAAAGCGAGTTGAAGAAAGGAGCTCAGGGGCACTGTAATTCACAAACCTGCAGAGTTATAAATGACAGCTATCGTCCAAAAATATACTGAAGTAAGGCTGCCAAGAGGACTTGAAAGCGGGGCAGAATTGTAGGAAACCGACTTCAGGAGGTAGACTGGAATTGCATTGAAAGCATAGGAAAAGAGGCAGAACGTCCACAATGATGCACTTGGCCAAAAAGGGCGTATGCGTTTTTTCCTGAATATATTCAGGAAAAAAGGCATACGCCCTTTTTGGCCAACCAAGCAAGCTTGCAAAGGAAATCTGCACTACAATGAAGTCTCACTTCCCCCCGGTCTAGAGGGCCATCTGAAAAAAGTGTAAAATCCAGAAAGGCAGGACAGGCTATGGAGAACTGGGAGCCTTGTTATGCTGATGGGCGGGATGTAAATTGCCAACAGACACTCGGGAGAAGTGTATGGTGTTTCCTGAAACATCTAAAAAACAAAGCAACAGAGCCTAGGGCACTTCCACTTGTGGTCCTATAGCTTAGGGAAATTAAAATCAAAAAGACACAGCCACCCCAAAGTTTGGGACGCCTCTGTTTACAAGAACCTCATTTCCCATACATGTTCAATATCACAGAAAGTGAAAAATGGATAAAGAACTTGTGGTACTTACGTACAATGCAGTATCACTCAGCAATGAAATCTATGTCATCAGGCCCGTAGCAGCACAATGAGTGGATTCAGGTACGATGATTCTAACTGAAATAAGTCACACAGAAAAAGAAACATCATAAGATATCACTAATACACGGAATGTAAACTTGGCTACACAGGAACTGAATTCCAAAACAGAACAGGGTCTCAAATTTAGAAAACCAACTTATGCTTGCTTAAGGGGAAAGGTGAGTTGGGGTGCTGCATAAAACCAAAGATTGAAATGAGCACAGATAAAGTTCCTTAAGCCAAATATGGAATAGACCAGAGCTACTCCTTGCTCAACGAAATGGACTCAACACCCCATATTAAACGCCTAAGAATGTACCTGACTAGTAAGTATCTTAAAACCTATGGATTGCTATGTCTCCAAAAGAGAATCAAGCGTGTGTACAGGGGCATAAACGCAGCAGTGATAGGATTGGAGAGGTTCGGTGAGCAAATGAAGACCCTTTGAAGTCATATTGCATGGTACCCATTCCACGGGTCTCAACTCTCCAGGTTTAAGGTATTCTTCCTTCAGCTAAAACATGCATGTGGAACCCAGTGTATGATCAACTGTGTGAACAGGAGACGTGTTCAAATATGTCTCAGTTTTCCTCCCCTGGTACTCGGGTGCAACATTCCAGACGCTTTCCTAACACTCTTCCCACTTGGAGAGTCAGTGCCTTTAACCTCCTGTTTGGCCCAGTTTGCAATTTCTGCGGAAGATGAACAGGAATAGCGAGAACCATTGAGAGACTAGCTGGAGGTGTCTGGACGGGCAAATTTAACTCTCATTTCCCACCAGGAAGAGGAAATAACCAAAGTCCCAGCGTGCCATGCCGGAACCAGATTAGGGCCTGAAGCCATCCTGCGGTGTTGCGGCCAGCTCAAAAGAAATCGAGTTGAAGAAAGGAGCTCAGGGGCACTGTAATTCACAAACCTGCAGAGTTATAAATGACAGCTATCGTCCAAAAATATACTGAAGTAAGGCTGCCAAGAGGACTTGAAAGCGGGGCAGAATTGCAGGAAACCGATTTCAGCAGGTAGACTGGAATTGCATTGAAAGCATAGGAAAAGAGGCAGAACGTCCACAATGATGCACTTGGCCAAAAAGTGCGTATGCAATTTTTCCTGAATATATTCAGGAAAAAACGCATACGCCCTTTTTGGCCAACCAAGCAAGCTTGCAAAGGAAATCTGCACTACAATGAAGTCTCACTTCCCCCCGGTCTAGAGGGCCATCTGAAAAAAGTGTAAAATCCAGAAAGGCAGGACAGGCCATGGAGAACTGGGAGCCTTGTTATGCTGATGGGCGGGATGTAAATTGCCAACAGACACTCGGGAGAAGTGTATGGTGTTTCTTGAAACATCTAAAAAACAAAGCAACAGAGCCTAGGGCACTTCCACTTATGGTCCTATAGCTTAGGGAAATTAAAATCAAAAAGACACAGCGACCCCAAAGTTTGGGACGCCTCTGTTTACAAGAACCTCGTTTACAGTACAAGTTCAACATCGCAGAAAGTGAAAAATGGATAAAGAAGTTGTGGTATTTACTTACAAAGCAATATCACTCAGCAATGAAATCTATGTCATCAGGCCCGTAGCAGCATAATGAGTGGATTCACGTATGATAATTCTAACTGAAATAACTCACACAGAAAAAGAAACATCATAAGATATCAGTAATACACGGAATGTAAACTTGGCTACACAGGAACTGAATTACAGAACAGAACAGGGTCTCAAATTTAGAAAACCAACTTATGCTTGCTTAAGGGGAAAGGTGAGTTGGGGTGCTGCATAAAACCAGAGATTGAAATGAGCACAGATAAAGTTCCTTAAGCCAAATATGGAATAGACAAGAGCTACTCCTTGCTCAACGAAATGGACTCAACACTGCATATTAAACGCCTAAGAATGTACCTGACTAGTAAGTATCTTAAAACCTATGGATTGTTATGTCTCCGAAAGAGAATCAAGCATGTGTACAGGGGCATAAACGCAGCAGTGATAGGATGGGAGAGGTTCGGTGAGCAAATGAAGACCCTTTGAAGTCATATTGCATGGTACCCATTCCACGGGTTTCAACTACCCAGGTTTAAGTTATTCTTCCTTCAGCTAAAACATGCATGTGGAACCCAGAGTATGATCAACCATGTGATCCTGAGACGTGTTCAAATATGTCTCAGTTTCCCTCCCCTGGTACTCGGGTGCAACATTCCAGATGCTTTACTAACACTCTCCCGACTTGGAGAGTCAGTCCCTTTAACCACCTCTTTGGCCCACTTTGCAATTTCTGCGGAAGATGAACATGAATAGCGAGAACCAATGAGAGACTAGCTGGAGGTGTCTGGACGGGCAAATTTAACTCTCATTTCCCACCAGGAAGAGGAATTAACCAAAGGCTCAGCGTGCCGTGCCGGAACCAGATTAGGGCCTGAAGCCATCCTGCGGTGTTGCGGCCAGCTCACAAGAAAGCGAGTTGAAGAATGGAGCTCAGGGGCACTGTAATTCACAAACCTGCAGAGTTATAAATGACAGCTATCGTCCAAAAATATACTGAAGTAAGGCTGCCAAGAGGACTTGAAAGTGGGGCAGAATTGCAGGAAACCGACTTCAGGAGGTAGACTGGAATTGCACTGAAAGCATAGGAAAAGAGGCAGAACGTCCACAATGATGCACTTGGCCAAAAAGGGCGTATGCGTTTTTTCCTGAATATATTCAGGAAAAAACGCATATGCACTTTTTGGCCAACCAAGCAAACTTGCAAAGGAAATCTGCACTACAATGAAGTCTCACTTCCCCCCGGTCAAAAGGGCCATCTGAAAAAAGTGTAAAATCCAGAAAGGCAGGACAGGCCATGGAGAACTGGGAGCCTTGTTATGCTGATGGGCGGGATGTAAATTGCCAACAGACACTCGGGAGAAGTGTATGGTGTTTCCTGAAACATCTAAAAAACAAAGCAACAGAGCCTAGGGCACTTCCACTTATGGTCCTATAGCTTAGGGAAATTAAAATCAAAAAGACACAGCCACCCCAAAGTTTGGGACGCCTCTGTTTACAAGAACCTCGTTTAACATACAAGTTCAATATCACAGAAAGTGAAAAATGGATAAAGAATTTGTGGTACTTACGTACAATGCAGTATCACTCAGCAATGAAATCTATGTCATCAGGCCCGTAGCAGCATAATGAGTGGATTCAGGTACGATGATTCTAACTGAAATAAGTCACACAGAAAAAGAAACATCATAAGATATCACTAATACACGGAATGTAAACTTGGCTACACAGGAACTGAATTCCAAAACAGAACAGTGTCTCAAATTTAGAAAACCAACTTATGCTTGCTTAAGGGGAAAGGTGAGTTGGGGTGCTGCATAAAACCAGAGATTGAAATGGGCACAGATAAAGTTCCTTAAGCCAAATATGGAATAGACAAGAGCTACTCCTTGCTCAAGGAAATGGACTCAACACCCCATATTAAATGCCTAAGAATGTACCTGACTAGTAAGTATCATAAAACCTATGGATTGCTATGTCTCCAAAAGAGAATCAAGCGTGTGTACAGGGGCATAAACGCAGCAGTGATAGGATTGGAGAGGTTCGGTGAGCAAATGAAGACCCTTTGAAATCATATTGCATGGTACCCATTCCACAGGTTCCAACTACCCAGGTTTAAGGTATTCTTCCTTCAGCTAAAACATGCATGTGGAACCCAGAGCATGATCAACTGTGTGAATGGGAGACGTGTTCAAATATGTCTCAGTTTTCCTCCCCTGGTACTCGGGTGCAACATTCCAGACGCTTTACTAACACTCTCCCCACTTGGAGAGTCAGCGCCTTTAACCTCCTGTTTGGCCCAGTTTGCAATTTCTGCGGAAGATGAACAGGAATAGCGAGAACCAATGAGAGACTAGCTGGAGGTGTCTGGACGGGCAAATTTAACTCTCATTTCCCACCAGGAAGAGGAATTAACCAAAGGCTTTGCGTGCCATGCCGGAACCAGATTAGGGCCTGAAGCCATCCTGCGGTGTTGCGGCCAGGTCACAAGAAAGCGAGTTGAAGAAAGGAGCTCAGGGGCACTGTAATTCACAAACATGCAGAGTTATAAATGACAGCTATCGTCCAAAAATATACTGAAGTAAGGCTGCCAAGAGGACTTGGAAGCGGGGCAGAATTGTAGGAAACCGACTTCAGGAGGTAGACTGGAATTGCATTGAAAGCATAGGAAAAGAGGCAGAACGTCCACAATGATGCACTTGGCCAAAAAGGGCGTATGCGTTTTTTCCTGAATATATTCAGGAAAAAACGCATACGCACTTTTTGGCCAACCAAGCAAGCTTGCAATGGAAATCTGCACTACAATGAAGTCTCACTTCCCCCCGGTCTAGAGGGCCATCTGAAAAAAGTGTAAAATCCAGAAAGGCAGGACAGGCTATGGAGAACTGGGAGCCTTGTTATGCTGATGGGCGGGATGTAAATTGGCAACAGACACTCGGGAGAAGTGTATGGTGTTTCCTGAAACATCTAAAAAACAAAGCAACAGAGCCTAGGGCACTTCCACTTGTGGTCCTATAGCTTAGGGAAATTAAAATCAAAAAGACACAGCCACCCCAAAGTTTGGGATGCCTCTGTTTACAAGAACCTCGTTTACAGTACAAGTTCAACATCGCAGAAATTGAAAAATGGATAAAGAAGTTGTGGTATTTACTTGCAAAGCAATATCACTCAGCAATGAAATCTATGTCATCAGGCCCTTAGCAGCACAATGAGTTGATTCAGGTATGATGATTCTAACTGAAATAAGTCACACAGAAAAAGAAACAACATAAGGTATCAGTAATACACGGAATGTAAGCTTGGCTACACAGGAACTGAATTACAGAACAGAAAAGGGTCTCAAATTTAGAAAACCAACTTATGCTTGCTTAAGGGGAAATGTGAGTTGGGGTGCTACATAAAACCAAAGATTGAAATGAGCACAGATAAAATACCTTAAGCCAAATATGGAATAGACAAGAGCTACTCCTTGCTCAACGAAATGGACTCAACACCGCATATTAAACGCCTAAGAATGTACCTGACTAGTAAGTATCTTAAAACCTATGGATTGCTATGTCTCCGAAAGAGAATCAAGCATGTGTACAGGGGCATAAACGCAGCAGTGATAGGATTGGAGAGGTTCGGTGAGCAAATGAAGACCCTTTGAAGTCATATTGCATGGTACCCATTCCACGGGTTTCAACTACCCAGGTTTAAGGTATTCTTCCTACAGCTAAAACATGCATGTGGAACCCAGAGTATGATCAACCATGTGATCGGGAGACGTGTTCAAATATGTCTCAGTTTTCGTACTCTGGTACTCGAGTGCAACATTCCAGATGCTTTACTAACACTCTCCCGACTTGGAGAGTCAGTCCCTTTAACCTCCTGTTTGGCCCAGTTTGCAATTTCTGCGGAAGATGAACAGGAATAGGGAGAACAAATGAGAGACTAGCTGGAGGTGTCTGGACGGGCAAATTTAACTCTCATTTCCCACCAGGAAGAGGAATTAACCAAAGGCTCAGCGTGCCGTGCCGGAACCAGATTAGGGCCTGAAACCATCCTGCGGTGTTGCGGCCAGCTCACAAGAAAGCGAGTTGAAGAAAGGAGCTCAGGGGCACTGTAATTCACAAACCTGCAGAGTTATAAATGACAGCTATCGTCCAAAAATAGACTGAAGTAAGGCTGCCAAGAGGACTTGAAAGCGGGGCAGAATTGCAGGAAACCGATTTCAGGAGGTAGACTGGAATTGCATTGAAAGCATAGGAAAAGAGGCAGAACGTCCACAATGATGCACTTGGCCAAAAAGGGCGTATGCGTTTTTTCCTGAATATATTCAGGAAAAAACGCATACGCCCTTTTTGGCCAACCAAGCAAGCTTGCAAAGGAAATCTGCACTACAATGAAGTCTCACTTCCCCCCGGTCAAAAGGGCCATCTGAAAAAAGTGTAAAATCCAGAAAGGCAGGACAGGCCATGGAGAACTGGGAGCCTTGTTATGCTGATGGGCGTGATGTAAATTGCCAACAGACACTCGGGAGAAGTGTATGGTGTTTCCTGAAACATCTAAAAAACAAAGCAACAGAGCCTAGGGCACTTCCACTTATGGTCCTATAGCTTAGGGAAATTAAAATCAAAAAGACACAGCCACCCCAAAGTTTGGGACGCCTCTGTTTACAAGAACCTCGTTTACCGTACAAGTTCAATATCACAGAATGTGAAAAATGGATAAAGAACTTGTGGTACTTACGTACAATGCAGTATCACTCAGCAATGAAATCTATGTCATCAGGCCCGTAGCAGCATAATGAGTGGATTCAGGTACGATGATTCTAACTGAAATAAGTCACACAGAAAAAGAAACATCATAAGATATCACTAATACACGGAATGTAAACTTGGCTACACAGGAACTGAATTCCAAAACAGAACAGGGTCTCAAATTTAGAAAACCAACTTATGCTTGCTTAAGGGGAAAGGTGAGTTGGGGTGCTGCATAAAACCAGAGATTGAAATGAGCACAGATAAAGTTCCTTAAGCCAAATATGGAATAGACAAGAGCTACTCCTTGCTCAATGAAATGGACTCAAAACCGCATATTAAACGCCTAAGAATGTACCTGACTAGTAAGTATCTTAAAACCTATGGATTGCTATGTCTCCTAAAGAGAATCAAGCATGTGTACAGGGGCATAAACGCAGCAGTGATAGGATTGGAGAGATTCGGTGAGCAAATGAAGACCCTTTGAAGTCATATTGCATGGTACCCATTCCACAGGTTTCAACTACCCAGGTTTAAGGTATTCCTCCTACAGCTAAAACATGCATGTGGAACCCAGAGTATGATCAACCATGTGATCGGGAGACGTGTTCAAATATGTCTCAGTTTTCGCATCCTGGTACTCGAGTGCAACATTCCAGACGCTTTACTAACACTCTCCCGACTTGGAGAGTCAGTCCCTTTAACCTCCTGTTTGGCCCAGTTTGCAATTTCTGCGGAAGATGAACAGGAATAGGGAGAACCAATGAGAGACTAGCTGGAGGTGTCTGGACGGGCAAATTTAACTCTCATTTCCCACCAGGAAGAGGAAATAACCAAAGGCTCAGCGTGCCGTGCCAGAACCAGATTAGGGCCTGAAGCCATCCAGCGGTGTTGCGGCCATCTCAAAAGAAAGCGAGTTGAAGAAAGGAGCTCAGGGGCACTGTAATTCACAAACCTGCAGAGTTATAAATGACAGCTATCGTCCAAAAATATACTGAAGTAAGGCTGCTAAGAGGACTTGAAAGCGGGGCAGAATTGCAGGAAACTGATTTCAGGAGGTAGACTGGAATTGCATTGAAAGCATAGGAAAAGTGGCAGAACGTCCACAATGATGCACTCGGCCAAAAAGGGCGTATGCGTTTTTTCCTGAATATATTCAGGAAAAAACGCATACGCCCTTTTTGGCCAACCAAGCAAGCTTGCAAAGGAAATCTGCACTACAATGAAGTCTCACTTCCCCCCAGTCAAAAGGGCCATCTGAAAAAAGTGTAAAATCCAGCAAGGCAGGACAGGCCATGGAGAACTGGGAGCCTTGTTATGCTGATGGGCGGGATGTAAATTGCCAACAGACACTTGGGAGAAGTGTATGGTGTTTCCTGAAACATCTAAAAAACAAAGCAACAGAGCCTAGGGCACTTCCACTTATGGTCCTATAGCTTAGGGAAATTAAAATCAAAAAGACACAGCCACCCCAAAGTTTGGGACGCCTCTGTTTACAAGAACCTCGTTTACAGTTCAAGTTCAACATCGCAGAAAGTGAAAAATGGATAAAGAAGTTGTGGTATTTACTTACAAAGCAATATCACTCAGCAATGAAATCTATGTCATCAGGCCCTTAGCAGCACAATGAGTTGATTCAGGTATGATGATTCTAACTGAAATAAGTCACACAGAAAAAGAAACAACATAAGGTATCAGTAATACACGGAATGTAAGCTTGGCTACACAGGAACTGAATTACAGAACAGAAAAGGGTCTCAAATTTAGAAAACCAACTTATGCTTGCTTAAGTGGAAAGGTGAGTTGGGGTGCTACATAAAACCAAAGATTGAAATGAGCACAGATAAAATACCTTAAGCCAAATATGGAATAGACAAGAGCTACTCCTTGCTCAACGAAATGGACTCAACACCCCATATAAACGCCTAAGAATGTACCTGACTAGTAAGTATCTTAAAACCTATGGATTGCTATGTCTCCGAAAGAGAATCAAGCATGTGTACAGGGGCATAAACGCAGCAGTGATAGGATTGGAGAGGTTCGGTGAGCAAATGAAGACCCTTTGAAGTCATATTGCATGGTACCCATTCCACGGGTTTCAACTACCCAGGTTTAAGGTATTCTTCCTACAACTAAAACATGCATGTGGAACCCAGAGTATGATCAACCATGTGATCGGGAGACGTGTTCAAATATGTCTCAGTTTTCGTACTCTGGTACTCGAGTGCAACATTCCAGATGCTTTACTAACACTCTCCCGACTTGGAGAGTCAGTCCCTTTAACCTCCTGTTTGGCCCAGTTTGCAATTTCTGCGGAAGATGAACAGGAATAGGGAGAACAAATGAGAGACTAGCTGGAGGTGTCTGGACGGGCAAATTTAACTCTCATTTCCCACCAGGAAGAGGAATTAACCAAAGGCTCAGCGTGCCGTGTCGGAACCAGATTAGGGCCTGAAACCATCCTGCGGTGTTGCGGCCAGCTCACAAGAAAGCGAGTTGAAGAAAGGAGCTCAGGGGCACTGTAATTCACAAACCTGCAGAGTTATAAATGACAGCTATCGTCCAAAAATATACTGAAGTAAGGCTGCCAAGAGGACTTGAAAGCGGGGCAGAATTGCAGGAAACCGATTTCAGGAGGTAGACTGGAATTGCATTGAAAGCATAGGAAAAGAGGCAGAACGTCCACAATGATGCACTTGGCCAAAAAGGGCGTATGCGTTTTTTCCTGAATATATTCAGGAAAAAACGCATACGCCCTTTTTGGCCAACCAAGCAAGCTTGCAAAGGAAATCTGCACTACAATGAATTCTCACTTCCCCCCGGTCAAAAGGGCCATCTGAAAAAAGTGTAAAATCCAGAAAGGCAGGACAGGCCATGGAGAACTGGGAGCCTTGTTATGCTGATGGGCGGGATGTAAATTGCCAACAGACACTCGGGAGAAGTGTATGGTGTTTCCTGAAACATCTAAAAAACAAAGCAACAGAGCCTAGGGCACTTCCACTTATGGTCCTATAGCTTAGGGAAATTAAAATCAAAAAGACACAGCCACCCCAAAGTTTGGGACGCCTCTGTTTACAAGAACCTCGTTTACCGTACAAGTTCAATATCACAGAATGTGAAAAATGGATAAAGAACTTGTGGTACTTACGTACAATGCAGTATCACTCAGCAATGAAATCTATGTCATCAGGCCCGTAGCAGCATAATGAGTGGATTCAGGTACGATGATTCTAACTGAAATAAGTCACACAGAAAAAGAAACATCATAAGATATCACTAATACACGGAATGTAAACTTGGCTACACAGGAACTGAATTCCAAAACAGAACAGGGTCTCAAATTTAGAAAACCAACTTATGCTTGCTTAAGGGGAAAGGTGAGTTGGGGTGCTGCATAAAACCAGAGATTGAAATGAGCACAGATAAAGTTCCTTAAGCCAAATATGGAATAGACAAGAGCTACTCCTTGCTCAACGAAATGGACTCAACACCCCATATTTAAACGCCTAAGAATGTACCTGACTAGTAAGTATCTTAAAACCTATGGATTGCTATGTCTCCATAAGAAAATCAAGCGTGTGTACAGGGGCATAAACGCAGCAGTGATAGGATTGGAGAGGTTCGATGAGCAAATGAAGACCCTTTGAAGTCATATTGCATGGTACCCATTCCACGGGTCTCAACTCTCCAGGTTTAAGGTATTCTTCCTTCAGCTAAAACATGCATGTGGAACACAGAGTATGATCAACCGTGTGAATGGGAGACGTGTTCAAATATGTCTCAGTTTTCCTCCCCTGGTACTCGGGTGCAATATTCCAGACGCTTTACTAACACTCTCCCGACTTGGAGAGTCAGTCCCTTTAACCTCCTGTTTGGCCCAGTTTGCAATTTCTGCGGAAGATGAACAGGAATAGGGAGAACCAATGAGAGACTAGCTGGAGGTGTCTGGACGGGCAAATTTAACTCTCATTTCCCACCAGGAAGAAGAAATAACCAAAGGCTCAGCGTGCCGTGCCGGAACCAGATTAGGGCCTGAAGCCATCCTGCGGTGTTGCGGCCAGCTCAAAAGAAAGCGAGTTGAAGAAAGGAGCTCAGGGGCACTGTAATTCACAAACCTGCAGAGTTATAAATGACAGCTATCGTCCAAAAATATACTTAAGTAAGGCTGCCAAGAGGACTTGAAAGCGGGGCAGAATTGCAGGAAACCGATTTCAGGAGGTAGACTGGAATTGCATTGAAAGCATAGGAAAAGAGGCAGAACGTCCACAATGATGCACTTGGCCAAAAAGGGCGTATGCGTTTTTTCCTGAATATATTCAGGAAAAAACGCATACGCCCTTTTTGGCCAACCAAGCAAGCTTGCAAAGGATATCTGCACTACAATGAAGTCTCACTTCCCCCCGGTCAAAAGGGCCATCTGAAAAAAGTGTAAAATCCAGTAAGGCAGGACAGGCCATGGAGAACTGGGAGCCTTGTTATGCTGATGGGTGGGATGTAAATTGCCAACAGCCACTCGGGAGAAGTGTATGGTGTTTCCTGAAACATCTAAAAAACAAAGCAACAGAGCCTAGGGCACTTCCACTTATGGTCCTATAGCTTAGGGAAATTAAAATCAAAAAGACACAGCCACCCCAAAGTTTGGGACGCCTCTGTTTACAAGAACCTCGTTTACCGTACAACTTCAATATCACAGAAAGTGAAAAATGGATAAAGAACTTGTGGTACTTACGTACAATGCAGTATCACTCAGCAATGAAATCTATGTCATCAGGCCCGTAGCAGCATAATGAGTGGATTCAGGTACGATGATTCTAACTGAAATAAGTCACACAGAAAAAGAAACATCATAAGATATCACTAATACACGGAATGTAAACTTGGCTACACAGGAACTGAATTCCAAAACAGAACAGGGTCTCAAATGTAGAACACCAACTTATGCTTGCTTAAGGGGAAAGGTGAGTTGGGGTGCTGCATAAAACCAGAGATTGAAATGAGCACAGATAAATTTCCTTAAGCCAAATATGGAATAGACAAGAACTACTCCTTGCTCAACGAAATGGACTCAACACCCCATATTAAACGCCTAAGAATGTACCTGACTAGTAAGTATCTTAAAACCTATGGATTGCTATGTCTCCAAAAGAGAATCAAGCGTGTGTACAGGGGCATAAACGCAGCAGTGATAGGATTGGAGAGCTTCGGTGAGCAAATGAAGACCCTTTGAAGTCATATTGCATGGTACCCATTCCACGGGTTTCAACTACCCAGGTTTAAGGTATTCTTCCTACAGCTAAAATATGCATGTGGAACCCAGAGTATGATCAACCATGTGATCGGGAGACGTGTTCAAATATGTCTCAGTTTTCGTACCCTGATACTCGAGTGCAACATTCCAGACGCTTTACTAACACTCTCCCGACTTGGAGAGTCAGTCCCTTTAACCTCCTGTTTGGCCCAGTTTGCAATTTCTGTGGAAGATTAACAGGATTAGGGAGAACCAATGAGAGACTAGCTGGAGGTGTCTGGACGGGCAAATTTAACTCTCATTTCCCACCAGGAAGAGGAATTAACCAAAGGCTCAGCGTGCCGTGCCGGAACCAGATTAGGGCCTGAAGCCATCCTGCGGTGTTGCGGCCAGCTCACAAGAAAGCGAGTTGAAGAAAGGAGCTCAGGGGCACTGTAATTCACAAACCTGCAGAGTTATAAATGACAGCTATTGTCCAAAAATATATTGAAGTAAGGCTGCCAAGAGGACTTCAAAGCGGGGCAGAATTGCAGGAAGCCGATTTCAGGAGGTAGACTGGAATTGCATTGAAAGCATAAGAAAAGAGGCAGAACGTCCACAATGATGCACTTGGCCAAAAAGGGCGTATGCGTTTTTTCCTGAATATATTCAGGAAAAAACGCATACGCCCTTTTTGGCCAACCAAGCAAACTTGCAAAGGAAATCTGCACTACAATGAAGTCTCACTTCCCCCCGGTCAAAAGGGCCATCTGAAAAATGTGTAAAATCCAGAAAAGCAGGACAGGCCATGGAGCACTGGGAACCTTGTTATGCTGATGGACGGGATGTAAATTGCCAACAGACACTCGGGAGAAGTGTATGGTGTTTCCTGAAACATCTAAAAAACAAAGCAACAGAGCCTAGGGCACTTCCACTTATGGTCCTATAGCTTAGGGAAATTAAAATCAAAAAGACACAACCACCCCAAAGTTTGGGACGCCTCTGTTTACAAGAACCTCGTTTACCGTACAAGTTCAATATCACAGAAAGTGAAAAATGGATAAAGAACTTGTGGTACTTACGTACAATGCAGTATCACTCAGCAATGAAATCTATGTCATCAGGCCCGTAGCAGCATAATGAGTGGATTCAGGTACGATGATTCTAACTGAAATAAGTCACACAGAAAAAGAAACATCATAAGATATCAGTAATACACGGAATGTAAACTTGGCTTCACAGGAACTGAATTACAGAACAGAACAGGGTCTCAAATTTAGAAAACCAACTTATGCTTGCTTAAGGGGAAAGGTGAGTTGGGGTGCTGCATAAAACCAGAGATTGAAATGAGCACAGATAAAGTTCCTTAAGCCAAATACGGAATAGACAAGAGCTACTCCTTGCTCAACGAAATGGACTCAACACCGCATATTAAACGACTAAGAATGTACCTGACTAGTAAGTATCTTAAAACCTATGGATTGCTATGTCTCCGAAAGAGAATCAAGCATGTGTACAGGGGCATAAACGCAGCAGTGATAGGATTGGAGAGGTTCGGTGAGCAAATGAAGACCCTTTGAAGTCATATTGCATGGTACCCATTCCAAGGGTTTCAACTACCCAGGTTTAAGGTATTCTTCCTTCAGCTAAAACATGCATGTGGAACGTAGAGTATGATCAACCATGTGATCGGGAGACGTGTTCAAATATGTCTCAGTTTTCGTACCCTGGTACTCGGGTGCAACATTCCAGACGCTTTACTAACACTCTCCCGACATGGAGAGTCAGTCCCTTTAACCTCCTGTTTGGCCCAGTTTTCAATTTCTGCGGAAGATGAACAGGAATAGGGAGAACCAATGAGAGACTAGCTGGAGGTGTCTGGACGGGCAAACTTAACTCTCATTTCCCACCAGGAAGAGGAATTAACCAAAGGCTCAGTGTGCCGTGCCCGAACCAGATTAGGGCCTGAAGCCATCCTGCGGTGTTGCGGCCAGGTCACAAGAAAGCGACTTGAAGAAAGGAGCTCAGGGGCACTGTAGTTCACAAACCTGCAGAGTTATAAATGAAAGCTATCGTCCAAAAATAGACTGAAGTAAGGCTGCCAAGAGGACTTGAAAGCGGGGCAGAATTGCAGGAAACCGATTTCAGGAGGTAGACTGGAATTGCATTGAAAGCATAGGAAAAGAGGCAGAACGTCCACAATGATGCACTTGGCCAAAAAGGGCGTATGCGTTTTTTCCTGAATATATTCAGGAAAAAACGCATACGCCCTTTTTGGCCAACCAAGCAAACTTGCAAAGGAAATCTGCACTACAGTGAAGTCTCACTTCCCCCCAGTCAAATGGGCCATCTGAAAAAAGTGTAAAATCCAGAAAGGCAGGACAGGCCATGGAGAACTGGGAGCCTTGTTATGCTGATGGGCGGGATGTAAATTGCCAACAGACACCCGGGAGAAGCGTATGGTGTTTCCTGAAACATCTAAAAAACAAAGCAACAGAGCCTAGGGCACTTCCACTTATGGTCCTATAGCTTAGGGAAATTAAAATCAAAAAGACACAGCCACCCCAAAGTATGGAACGCCTCTGTTTACAAGAACCTCGTTTACCGTACAAGTTCAATATCACAGAAAGTGAAAAATGGATAAAGAACTTCTGGTATTTACTTACAAAGCAATATCACTCAGCAATGAAATCTATGTCATCAGGCCGTTAGCAGCACAATGAGTGGATTCAGGTATGATGATTCTAACTGAAATAAGTCACACAGAAAAAGAAACATCATAAGATATCAGTAATACACGGAATGTAAACTTGGCTACACAAGAACTGAATTACAGAACAGAACAGGGTCTCAAATTTAGAAAACCAACTTATGCTTGCTTAAGGGGAAAGGTGAGTTGGGGTGCTGCATAAAAGCAGAGATTGAAATGAGCACAGATAAAGTTCCATAAGCCAAATATGGAATAGACAAGAGCTACTCCTTGCTCAACGAAATGGACTCAACTCCGCATATTAAATGCCTAAGAATGTACCTGAATAGTAAGTATCTTAAAACCTATGGTTTGCTATGTCTCCGAAAGAGAATCAAGCATGTGTACAGGGGCATAAACGCAGCAGTGATAGGATTGGAGAGGTTCGGTGAGCAAATGAAGACCCTTTGAAGTCATATTGCATGGTACACATTCCACGGGTTTCAACTACCCAGGTTTAAGGTATTCTTCATTCAGCTAAAACATGCATGTGTAACGTAGAGTATGATCAACCATGTGATCGGGAGACGTGTTCAAATATGTCTCAGTTTTCGTACCCTGGTACTCGGGCGCAACATTCCAGATGCTTTACTAACACTCTCCCGACATGGAGAGTCAGTCTCTTTAACTTCCTGTTTGGCCCAGTTTGCAATTTCTGCGGAAGATGAACAGGAATAGCGAGAACCAATGAGAGATTAGCTGGAGGTGTCTGGACGGGCAAATTTAACTCTCATTTCCCACCAGGAAGAGGAATTAACCAAAGGCTCAGCGTGCCGTGCCAGAACCAGATTAGGGCCTGAAGCCATCCTGCGGTGTTGCGGCCAGCTCACAAGAAAGCGAGTTGAAGAAAGGAGCTCAGGGGCACTGTAATTCACAAACCTGCAGAGTTATAAATGACAGCTATTGTCCAAAAATATATTGAAGTAAGGCTGCCAAGAGGACTTGAAAGCGGGGCAGAATTGCAGGAAGCCGATTTCAGGAGGTAGACTGGAATTGCATTGAAAGCATAAGAAAAGAGGCAGAACGTCCACAATGATGCACTTGGCCAAAAAGGGCGTATGCGTTTTTTCCTGAATATATTCAGGAAAAAACGCATACGCCCTTTTTGGCCAACCAAGCAAGCTTGCAAAGGAAATCTGCACTACAATGAAGTCTCACTTCCCCCCGGTCAAAAGGGCCATCTGAAAAAAGTGTAAAATCCAGAAAGGCAGGACAGGCCATGGAGAACTGGGAGCCTTGTTATGCTGATGGGCGGGATGTAAATTGCCAACAGACACCCGGGAGAAGCGTATGGTGTTTCCTGAAACATCTAAAAAACAAAGCAACAGAGCCTAGGGCACTTCCACTTATGGTCCTATAGCTTAGGGAAATTAAAATCAAAAAGACACAGCCACCCCAAAGTATGGAACGCCTCTGTTTACAAGAACCTCGTTTACCGTACAAGTTCAATATCACAGAAAGTGAAAAATGGATAAAGAACTTCTGGTATTTACTTACAAAGCAATATCACTCAGCAATGAAATCTATGTCATCAGGCCGTTAGCAGCACAATGAGTGGATTCAGGTATGATGATTCTAACTGAAATAAGTCACACAGAAAAAGAAACATCATAAGATATCAGTAATACACGGAATGTAAACTTGGCTACACAAGAACTGAATTACAGAACAGAACAGGGTCTCAAATTTAGAAAACCAACTTATGCTTGCTTAAGGGGAAAGGTGAGTTGGGGTGCTGCATAAAAGCAGAGATTGAAATGAGCACAGATAAAGTTCCATAAGCCAAATATGGAATAGACAAGAGCTACTCCTTGCTCAACGAAATGGACTCAACTCCGCATATTAAATGCCTAAGAATGTACCTGAATAGTAAGTATCTTAAAACCTATGGTTTGCTATGTCTCCGAAAGAGAATCAAGCATGTGTACAGGGGCATAAACGCAGCAGTGATAGGATTGGAGAGGTTCGGTGAGCAAATGAAGACCCTTTGAAGTCATATTGCATGGTACACATTCCACGGGTTTCAACTACCCAGGTTTAAGGTATTCTTCATTCAGCTAAAACATGCATGTGTAACGTAGAGTATGATCAACCATGTGATCGGGAGACGTGTTCAAATATGTCTCAGTTTTCGTACCCTGGTACTCGGGCGCAACATTCCAGATGCTTTACTAACACTCTCCCGACATGGAGAGTCAGTCTCTTTAACTTCCTGTTTGGCCCAGTTTGCAATTTCTGCGGAAGATGAACAGGAATAGCGAGAACCAATGAGAGATTAGCTGGAGGTGTCTGGACGGGCAAATTTAACTCTCATTTCCCACCAGGAAGAGGAATTAACCAAAGGCTCAGCGTGCCGTGCCAGAACCAGATTAGGGCCTGAAGCCATCCTGCGGTGTTGCGGCCAGCTCACAAGAAAGCGAGTTGAAGAAAGGAGCTCAGGGGCACTGTAATTCACAAACCTGCAGAGTTATAAATGACAGCTATTGTCCAAAAATATATTGAAGTAAGGCTGCCAAGAGGACTTGAAAGCGGGGCAGAATTGCAGGAAGCCGATTTCAGGAGGTAGACTGGAATTGCATTGAAAGCATAAGAAAAGAGGCAGAACGTCCACAATGATGCACTTGGCCAAAAAGGGCGTATGCGTTTTTTCCTGAATATATTCAGGAAAAAACGCATACGCCCTTTTTGGCCAACCAAGCAAACTTGCAAAGGAAATCTGCACTACAATGAAGTCTCACTTCCCCCCGGTCAAAAGGGCCATCTGAAAAAAGTGTAAAATCCAGAAAGGCAGGACAGGCCATGGAGAACTGGGAACCTTGTTATGCTGATGGGCGGGATGTAAATTGCCAACAGACACTCGGGAGAAGTGTATGGTGTTTCCTGAAACATCTAAAAAACAAAGCAACAGAGCCTAGGGCACTTCCACTTATGGTCCTATAGCTTAGGGAAATTAAAATCAAAAAGACACAACCACCCCAAAGTTTGGGACGCCTCTGTTTACAAGAACCTCGTTTACCGTACAAGTTCAATATCACAGAAAGTGAAAAATGGATAAAGAACTTGTGGTACTTACGTACAATGCAGTATCACTCAGCAATGAAATCTATGTCATCAGGCCCGTAGCAGCATAATGAGTGGATTCAGGTACGATGATTCTAACTGAAATAAGTCACACAGAAAAAGAAACATCATAAGATATCAGTAATACACGGAATGTAAACTTGGCTTCACAGGAACTGAATTACAGAACAGAACAGGGTCTCAAATTTAGAAAACCAACTTATGCTTGCTTAAGGGGAAAGGTGAGTTGGGGTGCTGCATAAAACCAGAGATTGAAATGAGCACAGATAAAGTTCCTTAAGCCAAATACGGAATAGACAAGAGCTACTCCTTGCTCAACGAAATGGACTCAACACCGCATATTAAACGACTAAGAATGTACCTGACTAGTAAGTATCTTAAAACCTATGGATTGCTATGTCTCCGAAAGAGAATCAAGCATGTGTACAGGGGCATAAACGCAGCAGTGATAGGATTGGAGAAGTTCGGTGAGCAAATGAAGACCCTTTGAAGTCATATTGCATGGTACCCATTCCAAGGGTTTCAACTACCCAGGTTTAAGGTATTCTTCCTTCAGCTAAAACATGCATGTGGAACCTAGAGTATGATCAACCATGTGATCGGGAGACGTCTTCAAATATGTCTCAGTTTTCGTACCCTGGTACTCGGGTGCAACATTCCAGACGCTTTACTAACACTCTCCCGAAATGGAGAGTCAGTCCCTTTAACCTCCTGTTTGGCCCAGTTTGCAATTTCTGCGGAAGATGAACAGGAATAGCGAGAACCAATGAGAGACTAGCTGGAGGTGTCTGGACGGGCAAATTTAACTCTCATTTCCCACCAGGAAGAGGAAATAACCAAAGACTCAGCGTGCCGTGCCGGAACCAGATTAGGGCCTGAAGCCATCCTGCGGTGTTGCGGCCAGCTCACAAGAAAGCGAGTTGAAGAAAGGAGCTCAGGGGCACTGTAATTCACAAACCTGCAGAGTTATAAATGACACCTATTGTCCAAAAATATATTGAAGTAAGGCTGCCAAGAGGACTTGAAAGCGGGGCAGAATTGCAGGAAACCGATTTCAGGAGGTAGACTGGAATAGCATTGAAAGCATAAGAAAAGAGGCAGAACGTCCACAATGATGCACTTGGCCAAAAAGGGCGTATGCGTTTTTTCCTGAATATATTCAGGAAAAAACGCATACGCCCTTTTTGGCCAACCAAGCAAACTTGCAAAGGAAATCTGCACTACAATGAAGTCTCACTTCCCCCGGTCAAAAGGGCCATCTGATAAAAGTGTAAAATCCAGAAAGGCAGGACAGGCCATGGAGAACTGGGAGCCTTGTTATGCTGATGGGCGGGATGTAAATTGCCAACAGACACTCGGGAGAAGTGTATGGTGCTTCCTGAAACATCTAAAAAACAAAGCAACAGAGCCTAGGGCACTTCCACTTATGGTCCTATAGCTTAGGGAAATTAAAATCAAAAAGCCACAGCCACCCCAAAGTTTGGGACGCCTCTGTTTACAAGAACCTCGTTTACCGTACAAGTTCAATATCACAGAAAGTGAAAAATGGATAAAGAACTTGTGGTACTTACGTACAATGCAGTATCACTCAGCAATGAAATCTATGTCATCAGGCCCGTAGCAGCATAATGAGTGGATTCAGGTATGATGATTCTAACTGAAATAAGTCACACAGAAAAAGAAACATCATAAGATATCACTAATACACGGAATGTAAACTTGGCTACACAGGAACTGAATTCCAAAACAGAACACGGTCTCAAATTTAGAAAACCAACTTATGCTTGCTTACGGGAAAAGGTGAGTTGGGGTGCTGCTTAAAACCAGAGATTGAAATGAGCACAGATAAAGTTCCTTAAGCCAAATATGGAATAGACAAGAGCTACTCCTTGCTCAACGAAATGGACTCAACACCGCATATTAAACGCCTAAGAATGTACCTGGCTAGTAAGTATCTTAAAACCTATGGATTGCTATGTCTCCAAAAGAGAATCAAGCGTGTGTACAGGGGCATAAACGCAGCAGTGATAGGATTGGAGAGGTTCGGTGAGCAAATGAAGACCCTTTGAAGTCATATTGCATGGTACCCATTCCACGGGTCTCAACTCTCCAGGTTTAAGGTATTCTTTCTTCAGCTAAAACATGCATGTGGAACCCAGAGTATGATCAACCGTGTGAACGGGAGACGTGTTCAAATATGTCTCAGTTTTCCTCCCCTGGTACTCGGGTGCAACATTCCAGACGCTTTACTAACACTCTCCCCACTTGGAGAGTCAGCGCCTTTAACCTCCTGTTTGGCCCAGTTTGCAATTTCTGCGGAAGATGAACAGGAATAGGGAGAACCAATGAGAGACTAGCTGGAGGTGTCTGGACGGCCAAATTTAACTCTCATTTCCCACCAGGAAGAGGAAATAACCAAAGGCTCAGCGTGCCGTGCTGGAACCAGATTAGGGCCTGAAGCCATCCTGCGGTATTGCGGCCAGCTCAAAAGAAAGCGAGTTGAAGAAAGGAGCTCAGGGGCACTGTAATTCACAAACCTGCAGAGTTATAAATGACAGGTATCGTCCAAAAATATACTGAAGTAAGGCTGCCAAGAGGACTTGAAAGCGGGGCAGAATTGCAGGAAACCGATTTCAGGAGGTAGACAGGAATTGCATTGAAAGCATAGGAAAAGAGGCAGAACATCCACAATGATGCACTTGGCCAAAAAGGGCGTATGCGTTTTTTCCTGAATATATTCAGGAAAAAACGCATACGCCCTTTTTGGCCAACCAATCAAACTTGCAAAGGAAATCTGCACTACAATGAAGTCTCACTTCCCCCCAGTCAAAAGGGCCATCTGAAAAAAGTGTAAAATCCAGAAAGGCAGGACAGGCCATGGAGAACTGGGAGCCTTGTTATGCTGATGGGCGGGATGTAAATTGCCAACAGACACTCGGGAGAAGTGTATGGTGTTTCCTGAAACATCTAAAAAACAAAGCAACAGAGCCTAGGGCACTTCCACTTATGGTCCTATAGATTAGTGAAATTAAAATCAAAAGGACACAGCCACCCCAAAGTTTGGAATGGCTATGTTTACAAGAACCTCGTTTACAGTACAAGTTCAACATCGCAGAAATTGAAAAATGGATAAAGAACTTGTGGTATTTACTTACTAAGCAATATCACTCAGCAATGAAATCTATGTCATCAGGCCCTTAGCAGCACAATGAGTGGATTCAGGTATGATGATTCTAACTGAAATAAGTCGCACAGAAAAAGAAACATCATAAGATATCAGTAATACACGGAATGTAAACTTGGCTACACAGGAACTGAATTACAGAACAGAACAGGGTCTCAAATTTAGAAAACCAACTTATGCTTGCTTAAGGGGAAAGGGGAGTTGGGGTGCTGCATAAAACCAGAGATTGAAATGAGCACAGATAAATTTCCTTAAGCCAAATATGGAATAGACAAGAGCTACTCCTTGCTCAACGAAATGGACTCAACACCGCATATTAAACGCCAAAGAATGTTCCTGACTAGTAAGTGTCTTAAAACCTATGGATTGCTATGTCTCCAAAAGAGAATCAAGCATGTGTACAGGGGCATAAACGCAGCAGTGATAGGATTGGAGAGGTTCGGTGAGCAAATGAAGACCCTTTGAACTCATATTGCATGGTACCCATTCCACGGGTTTCAACTGGCCAGGTTTAAGGTATTCTTCATTCAGCTAAAACATGCATGTGGAACCTAGAGTATGATCAACCATGTGATCGGGAGACGTGTTCAAATATGTCTCAGTTTTCGTACCCTGGTACTCGGGTGCAACATTCCAGATGCTTTACTAATACTCTCCCGACTTGGAGAGTCAGTCTCTTTAACCTCCTGTTTGGCCCAGTTTGCAATTTCTGCGGAAGATGAACAGGAATAGCGAGAACCAATGAGAGACTAGCTGGAGGTGTCTGGACGGGCAAATTTAACTCTCATTTCCCACCAGGAAGAGGAATTAACCAAAGGCTCAGCATGCCGTGCCGGAACCGGATTAGGGCCTGAAGCCATCTTGCGGTGTTGTGGCCAGCTCACAAGAAAGCGAGTTGAAGAAAGGAGCTCAGGGGCACTGTAATTCACAAACCTGCAGAGTTATAAATGACAGCTATTGTCCAAAAATATATTGAAGTAAGGCTGCCAAGAGGACTTGAAAGCAGGGCAGAATTGCAGGAAACCGATTTCAGGAGGTAGACTGGAATTGCATTGAAAGCATAGGAAAAGAGGCAGAACGTCCACAATGATGCACTTGGCCAAAAAGGGCGTATGCGTTTTTTCCTGAATATATTCAGGAAAAAACGCATACGCCCTTTTTGGCCAACCAAGCAAACTTTCAAAGGAAATCTGCACTACAATGAAGTCTGACTTCCCCCCGGTCAAAAGGGCCATCTGAAAAAAGTGTAAAATCCTGCAAGGCAGGACAGGCCATGGAGAACTGGGAGCCTTGTTATGCTGATGGGCGGGATGTAAGTTGCCAACAGACACTCGGGAGAAGTGTATGGTGTTTCCTGAAACATCTAAAAAACAAAGCAACAGAGCCTAGGGCACTTCCACTTATGGTCCTATAGCTTAGGGAAATTAAAATCAAAAAGACACAGCCACCCCAAAGTTTGGGACGCCTCTGTTTACAAGAACCTCATTTACCGTACAAGTTCAATATCACAGAAAGTGAAAAATGGATAAAGAAGTTGTGGTACTTACGTACAATGCAGTATCACGCAGCAATGAAATCTATGTCATCAGGTCCGTAGCAACATAATGAGTGGATTCAGGTACGATGATTCTAACTGAAATAAGTCACACAGAAAAAGAAACATCATAAGATATCACTAATACACGGAATGTAAACTTGGCTACACAGGAACTGAATTCCAAAACAGAACAGGGTCTCAAATTTAGAAAACCAACTTATGCTTGCTTAAGGGGAAAGGTGAGTTGGGGTGCTGCATAAAACCAGAGATTGAAATGAGCACAGATAATATTCTATAAGGCAAATATGGAATAGACAAGAGCTACTCCTTGCTCAACGAAATGGACTCAACACCCCATATTCAACGCCTAGGAATATACCTGCCTAGTAAGAATCATAAAAGCAATGGATTTATATATCTCTGTAAGAGAATGAAGAGTGTGTACAGCGGCATTAAAGCAGTGAAAATCAGCTAAATCCCATATTAAAAATAAATTTCTTAAGCAAAACACAATGACAGTGAAATAGGGAGCAATACTTAAGTAATTCATTCAAGGCTTCTGATGCAACCTGCATTTACCATATCTACACCCAGAGCTGGGTGACACATAAGGCTGGACACTTGGGGCTCATAAGATTGGTGAGGTTCGGTGAGCAAATGCAGACCCTTTGAAGTCATATTGCATGGTACCCATTCCATGGGTCTCAACTCTCCAGGTTTAAGGGATTCTTCCTTCAGCTAAAACATGCATGTGGAACCCAGAGTATGATCCACCGTGTGATCGAGAAACGTGTTCAAATGTGTCTCACTTTTCGTTCCCTGGTACTCGGGTGCAACAATCCAGACGCTTTATTAACACTCTCCCAACTTGGAGAGTCAGTCCCTTTAACCTCCTGTTTGGCCCAGTTTGCAATTTCTGCGGAAGATGAACAGGAATAGCGAGAACCAATGAGAGACTAGCTGGAGGTGTCTGGACGGGCAAATTTAACTCTCATTTCCCACAGGGAAGAGCAATAAACCAAAGGCTCTGCATGCCGTGCCGGAACCAGATTAGGGCCTGAAGCAATCCTGCGGTGTTGTGGCCAGCTCACAAGAAAGCGAGTTGAAGAAAGGAGCTCAGGGGCACTGTAATTCACAAACCTGCAGAGTTATATATGACAGCTATTGTCCGAAAATATACTGAAGTAGGGCTGCCAAGAGGACTTGAATGCGGGGCAGAATTGCAGGAAACCGATTTCAGGAGGAATCGGAATTGGATTGCATTTAAAACACAGGAAAAGAGGCAGAACGTCGACAATGATGCACTTGGCCAAAAAGGGCGTATGTGTTTTTTACTGAATATATTCAGGAAAAAACTCATACGCCCTTTTTGGCCAACCAAGCAAGCTTGCAAAGGAAATCTGCACTACAATGAAGTCTCACTTCCCCCCGGTCAAAAGGGCCATCTGAAAAAAGTGTAAAATCCAGAAAGGCAGAACAGGCCATGGAGAACTGGGAGCTTTGTTATGCTGATGGGCGGGATGTAAATTGCCAACAGACACCCGGGAGAAGCGTATGGTGTTTCCTGAAACATCTAAAAAACAAAGCAACAGAGCCTAGGGCACTTCCACTTATGGTCCTATAGCTTAGGGAAATTAAAATCAAAAAGACACAGCCACCCCAAAGTATGGAACGCCTCTGTTTACAAGAACCTCGTTTACCGTACAAGTTCAATATCACAGAAAGTGAAAAATGGATAAAGAACTTCTGGTATTTACTTACAAAGCAATATCACTCAGCAATGAAATCTATGTCATCAGGCCGTTAGCAGCACAATGAGTGGATTCAGGTATGATGATTCTAACTGAAATAAGTCACACAGAAAAAGAAACATCATAAGATATCAGTAATACACGGAATGTAAACTTGGCTACACAAGAACTGAATTACAGAACAGAACAGGGTCTCAAATTTAGAAAACCAACTTATGCTTGCTTAAGGGGAAAGGTGAGTTGGGGTGCTGCATAAAAGCAGAGATTGAAATGAGCACAGATAAAGTTCCATAAGCCAAATATGGAATAGACAAGAGCTACTCCTTGCTCAACGAAATGGACTCAACTCCGCATTTTAAATGCCTAAGAATGTACCTGAATAGTAAGTATCTTAAAACCTATGGTTTGCTATGTCTCCGAAAGAGAATCAAGCATGTGTACAGGGGCATAAACGCAGCAGTGATAGGATTGGAGAGGTTCGGTGAGCAAATGAAGACCCTTTGAAGTCATATTGCATGGTACACATTCCACGGGTTTCAACTACCCAGGTTTAAGGTATTCTTCATTCAGCTAAAACATGCATGTGTAACGTAGAGTATGATCAACCATGTGATCGGGAGACGTGTTCAAATATGTCTCAGTTTTCGTACCCTGGTACTCGGGCGCAACATTCCAGATGCTTTACTAACACTCTCCCGACATGGAGAGTCAGTCTCTTTAACTTCCTGTTTGGCCCAGTTTGCAATTTCTGCGGAAGATGAACAGGAATAGCGAGAACCAATGAGAGATTAGCTGGAGGTGTCTGGACGGGCAAATTTAACTCTCATTTCCCACCAGGAAGAGGAATTAACCAAAGGCTCAGCGTGCCGTGCCAGAACCAGATTAGGGCCTGAAGCCATCCTGCGGTGTTGCGGCCAGCTCACAAGAAAGCGAGTTGAAGAAAGGAGCTCAGGGGCACTGTAATTCACAAACCTGCAGAGTTATAAATGACAGCTATTGTCCAAAAATATATTGAAGTAAGGCTGCCAAGAGGACTTGAAAGCGGGGCAGAATTGCAGGAAGCCGATTTCAGGAGGTAGACTGGAATTGCATTGAAAGCATAAGAAAAGAGGCAGAAGGTCCACAATGATGCACTTGGCCAAAAAGGGCGTATGCGTTTTTTCCTGAATATATTCAGGAAAAAACGCATACGCCCTTTTTGGCCAACCAAGCAAACTTGCAAAGGAAATCTGCACTACAATGAAGTCTCACTTCCCCCCGGTCAAAAGGGCCATCTGAAAAAAGTGTAAAATCCAGAAAGGCAGGACAGGCCATGGAGAACTGGGAACCTTGTTATGCTGATGGGCGGGATGTAAATTGCCAACAGACACTCGGGAGAAGTGTATGGTGTTTCCTGAAACATCTAAAAAACAAAGCAACAGAGCCTAGGGCACTTCCACTTATGGTCCTATAGCTTAGGGAAATTAAAATCAAAAAGACACAACCACCCCAAAGTTTGGGACGCCTCTGTTTACAAGAACCTCGTTTACCGTACAAGTTCAATATCACAGAAAGTGAAAAATGGATAAAGAACTTGTGGTACTTACGTACAATGCAGTATCACTCAGCAATGAAATCTATGTCATCAGGCCCGTAGCAGCATAATGAGTGGATTCAGGTACGATGATTCTAACTGAAATAAGTCACACAGAAAAAGAAACATCATAAGATATCAGTAATACACGGAATGTAAACTTGGCTTCACAGGAACTGAATTACAGAACAGAACAGGGTCTCAAATTTAGAAAACCAACTTATGCTTGCTTAAGGGGAAAGGTGAGTTGGGGTGCTGCATAAAACCAGAGATTGAAATGAGCACAGATAAAGTTCCTTAAGCCAAATATGGAATAGACAAGAGCTACTCCTTGCTCAACGAAATGGACTCAACACAGCATATTAAACGCCAAAGAATGTTCCTGACTAGTAAGTATCTTAAAACCTATGGATTGCTATGTCTCCAAAAGAGAATCAAGCATGTGTACAGGGGCATAAACGCAGCAGTGATAGGATTGGAGAGGTTCGGTGAGCAAATGAAGACCCTTTGAACTCATATTGCATGGTACCCATTCCACGGGTTTCAACTGGCCAGGTTTAAGGTATTCTTCATTCAGCTAAAACATGCATGTGGAACCTAGAGTATGATCAATCATGTGATCGGGAGACGTGTTCAAATATGTCTCAGTTTTCGTACCCTGGTACTCGGGTGCAACATTCCAGATGCTTTACTAACACTCTCCCGACTTGGAGAGTCAGTCTCTTTAACCTCCTGTTTGGCCCAGTTTGCAATTTCTGCGGAAGATGAACAGGAATAGCGAGAACCAATGAGAGACTAGCTGGAGGTGTCTGGACGGGCAAATTTAACTCTCATTTCCCACCAGGAAGAGGAATTAACCAAAGGCTCAGCATGCCGTGCCGGAACCGGATTAGGGCCTGAAGCCATCTTGCGGTGTTGTGGCCAGCTCACAAGAAAGCGAGTTGAAGAAAGGAGCTCAGGGGCACTGTAATTCACAAACCTGCAGAGTTATAAATGACAGCTATTGTCCAAAAATATATTGAAGTAAGGCTGCCAAGAGGACTTGAAAGCAGGGCAGAATTGCAGGAAACCGATTTCAGGAGGTAGACTGGAATTGCATTGAAAGCATAGGAAAAGAGGCAGAACGTCCACAATGATGCACTTGGCCAAAAAGGGCGTATGCGTTTTTTCCTGAATATATTCAGGAAAAAACGCATACGCCCTTTTTGGCCAACCAAGCAAACTTTCAAAGGAAATCTGCACTACAATGAAGTCTGACTTCCCCCCGGTCAAAAGGGCCATCTGAAAAAAGTGTAAAATCCTGCAAGGCAGGACAGGCCATGGAGAACTGGGAGCCTTGTTATGCTGATGGGCGGGATGTAAGTTGCCAACAGACACTCGGGAGAAGTGTATGGTGTTTCCTGAAACATCTAAAAAACAAAGCAACAGAGCCTAGGGCACTTCCACTTATGGTCCTATAGCTTAGGGAAATTAAAATCAAAAAGACACAGCCACCCCAAAGTTTGGGACGCCTCTGTTTACAAGAACCTCATTTACCGTACAAGTTCAATATCACAGAAAGTGAAAAATGGATAAAGAAGTTGTGGTACTTACGTACAATGCAGTATCACGCAGCAATGAAATCTATGTCATCAGGTCCGTAGCAACATAATGAGTGGATTCAGGTACGATGATTCTAACTGAAATAAGTCACACAGAAAAAGAAACATCATAAGATATCACTAATACACGGAATGTAAACTTGGCTACACAGGAACTGAATTCCAAAACAGAACAGGGTCTCAAATTTAGAAAACCAACTTATGCTTGCTTAAGGGGAAAGGTGAGTTGGGGTGCTGCATAAAACCAGAGATTGAAATGAGCACAGATAATATTCTATAAGGCAAATATGGAATAGACAAGAGCTACTCCTTGCTCAACGAAATGGACTCAACACCCCATATTCAACGCCTAGGAATATACCTGCCTAGTAAGAATCATAAAAGCAATGGATTTATATATCTCTGTAAGAGAATGAAGAGTGTGTACAGCGGCATTAAAGCAGTGAAAATCAGCTAAATCCCATATTAAAAATAAATTTCTTAAGCAAAACACAATGACAGTGAAATAGGGAGCAATACTTAAGTAATTCATTCAAGGCTTCTGATGCAACCTGCATTTACCATATCTACACCCAGAGCTGGGTGACACATAAGGCTGGACACTTGGGGCTCATAAGATTGGTGAGGTTCGGTGAGCAAATGCAGACCCTTTGAAGTCATATTGCATGGTACCCATTCCATGGGTCTCAACTCTCCAGGTTTAAGGGATTCTTCCTTCAGCTAAAACATGCATGTGGAACCCAGAGTATGATCCACCGTGTGATCGAGAAACGTGTTCAAATGTGTCTCACTTTTCGTTCCCTGGTACTCGGGTGCAACAATCCAGACGCTTTATTAACACTCTCCCGTCTTGGAGAGTCAGTCCCTTTAACCTCCTGTTTGGCCCAGTTTGCAATTTCTGCGGAAGATGAACAGGAATAGCGAGAACCAATGAGAGACTAGCTGGAGGTGTCTGGACGGGCAAATTTAACTCTCATTTCCCACAGGGAAGAGCAATAAACCAAAGGCTCTGCATGCCGTGCCGGAACCAGATTAGGGCCTGAAGCAATCCTGCGGTGTTGTGGCCAGCTCACAAGAAAGCGAGTTGAAGAAAGGAGCTCAGGGGCACTGTAATTCACAAACCTGCAGAGTTATATATGACAGCTATTGTCCGAAAATATACTGAAGTAGGGCTGCCAAGAGGACTTGAATGCGGGGCAGAATTGCAGGAAACCGATTTCAGGAGGAATCGGAATTGGATTGCATTTAAAACACAGGAAAAGAGGCAGAACGTCGACAATGATGCACTTGGCCAAAAAGGGCGTATGTGTTTTTTACTGAATATATTCAGGAAAAAACTCATACGCCCTTTTTGGCCAACCAAGCAAGCTTGCAAAGGAAATCTGCACTACAATGAAGTCTCACTTCCCCCCGGTCAAAAGGGCCATCTGAAAAAAGTGTAAAATCCAGAAAGGCAGAACAGGCCATGGAGAACTGGGAGCTTTGTTATGCTGATGGGCGGGATGTAAATTGCCAACAGACACTCGGGAGAAGTGTATGGTGTTTCCTGAAACATCTAAAAAACAAAGCAACAGAGCCTAGGGCACTTCCAGTTATGGTCCTATAGCTTAGGGAAATTAAAATCAAAAAGACACAGCCACCCCATAATTTGGGACGGCTCTTTTTACAGGAATCTCTTCTGCGGCACAAGTTAAATATCCCAGAGAGCAAATAATGGATAAAGAAGTTGCGATACTTATGTACAACAGAATACCACTCAGCAATGAAATCTATGTCACCAGGCCCGTACCAGCATAATGAGTGGATTGAGGCACGATGATTCTAAGTGAAATAAGTCACACAGAAAAAGAAACATCATAAGGTATCACTAATACACGGAATGTGAACTTGGCTACACATGAACTGAATTACAAAACAGAACAGGGTCTCAAATTTAGAAAACCAACTTATGCTTGCTTAAGGGGAAGGTGAGTTGGGGTGCTGCATAAAAGCAGAGTTTGAAATTAGCACAGATACCGTTCCATAAGCCAAATATGTAATAGACAAGACCTACCCCTTGCTCAACGAAATGGATTCAACAATGAGTTATCACCTCACACCTGGTAGAATAGGCATCATAGAAAATCTACAAACAAAAAATGCTGGAAAGGGTGTGGAGAAAAGGAACCCTCTTCCACTATTGTTGGGAATATAAATTGATACAGTCATTATGGAGAACAATATAGAATTTCTTAAGAAACTAACAATAGAATTACCATATGATACAGCAATCCCAGTACTGGACATATACCGAGACAAAACCATAAATCAAAAAGAGTCATTCACCGCAATGTTCATTGCATCACTATTTAAAATATCGAGGTAATGGAAGCAACCTAAATGCCCACAGACAGACGAATGCATAAAGCTGTGGTACATATATAAAATGGAATATTACTAAGCCATGAAAAGGAATGAAATTGGGTCATTTGTAGAGACGTCGATGGATCTAGAGACTGTCATACAGAGTGAAGTAAGTCAGAAAGAGAAAAACAAATCTTGTATATTCACGCATATATGTGGAACCTAGAAAAACTGTACAGATTAACCATTTTGCAAGGCATAAATAGAGCAACAGATGTAGACAACAAACGTATGGACAACAAGGGGGGAAAGCTGTTGGGGGGGTGGTTGTGGGAGGAGTTGAGAGACTGGGATTGGCATGTATACATTTATATGTATAAAATAGATAACCAATAAGAACCTGCTGTATAAAAATATAAAATAAAATTCAAAATTAAAAAGAAATAAAATTTAAAAAATAAAACAGAAAAAACAATTATTCCCTGCACATACATGTATTTATATGAATAAATTATTTCCATGCTTATATCTGTAACTACAAAAAAGAGGAATAAAATCTACCTTGAACCAAAAACGAAAAAGAGAAAAAAACACAGAACCCACCAGTTACACAGAGGAAAACCGTATCAGGGCACTTGCTCCAGTTGTAAACAATTCTGAAGTTGGTCAGTGGTGGGGAATCGTCTCCCATTCAGCCAGCAGCCCCCACGCAACAAGCGTCCTCATTGCAAAGCTGGGGCACCGTGCCGAGGCATCTGTGAGTAAACGTGAGCTGAGCCCCAGGCCAGTTGTTGCTGAACTATTCCCACCCGTCCCAGGTAAAACACCTGAATATATACAAGGACTTGAAAGCCTAGAGGAAGGGCCATAGAGCCACACGAGTGACAGCATGCCAGCCGACTTGGTGCCTGCAGGCCAGCCAGGATGGTCCTGGCCCTGGGTGCTCTTCTGGAAGATTTCCATTTCCCTGCCTGAGATACCCGTCCTGTCCCTGCCCCCACTGCATTTTTCCTTCCTCACCTCTGCCCAGGGAGAAATTCCAGCAGCAGGTATGGGTGACACATCCTCTTCTTTAGCAGGTGGCAGCCTGGCAACTGCTGCAGAAAGTCCAGCAGAGCCCCACTCACACTGGGCCACCCACAAAGCCGTGGCCTCTCACTCCCTCCCACCAGCCCAGCCCCGAGACTGCTGACAGGGCAAAGAAAATGGTGTCAGGCACGGCTGCAGGGGCTCTTGCTGCCTGGAGTGGTATTTATATTGATCTCAACCCAGGCACACCTGGGGAGGGCTGGCCGGCACGGTAAGGCTGCCCAGGTCAGCCAATCATCACCTCTCAGGGACTCACAGTTGCAGAAAATGGAACTTGCTGAACCGGCCAGGTCCAAGGAACAGGTGTGGGCTCCTGAGAGTCAGGATAGACAAGGGGCTGCAGCTTTGGCTTGTTTTCTAATCATTTTATCTGGCCCATGAGTGGGAGACAACTTCAAGAAAACCCTCTCCTAATGAGAGGAACCCAGGAGTCAGGGAGAGGAGGGGTGGGTGGTGGTTGGAGACAGAGGCCTGGTGCCCCGGGTGCAGTGGAAGTCTCTGGAAGACCAGGTGGAGGGAGGCCTCACGGAGTGATGCCCAGGGTCACAGACCTGTCGCAGCTGCTGTTTGTTAGTTCAAGTCCTGCTCTGAGGTGCTCTGTGTCAGCTCTGAGTGACAGGTGAGCTGGGGGTGCTCTGCAATGAGGGCTATGTGCACGGTTCCTGTGTGCCCAGCCCTGCCACGGTACCTGCAAGGGTAGCTCTGTATCCTTGGAGGGGCCTGATCACAAGAGCCCCGTGGGCTGGGGTGGGGATGGGGTACCTGCCCAGGTGAGCTCCATATTCTGGGATTGGTCTGACCACGAGAGCCCCATGGGCTGCTGGGGACCTGGTAAAGGATGTCAGGACAGTCAGTGAAGCCACCGAGGATATACCTCCAGTTGCTCCTAATTCCTACACCCTGCTGGTCATTCTACCAACCACCAGGACATGGTATTCTGTATTAGTCTTCAATGATGCCTTCTTTTGTATTCCATTAGTCCCAGAGTCACAAGAAATTTTGGCTTGTGAGTGGCAGGACTCAACATACAACTAAAACAATACTTCCGGGACGTCTGGACCCAAGGGTGCAAAAATTCCCACACCGTCTTTGGGGAAAGCTTAGCTAAAGACCTAAAAGTTCTACCTCTGGAAAAGGAAACCCTCCTTCAATATGCAGACGACATTCTGATCGCCAGCCCTACTAAGGAGGCCTCTGAACTACCAAGCCAATAAAGGATAGAAGTTGTCCAAGAAAAAGCTCAAATATCACAGACTGCGGTGACCTGCCTGGGCTTCATTCTCACACAAGGTCAGAGAAGCCCATCCCAGGAAAGGGAAGAAACCATTTTCAGCCTTACCCCTTTCTAAAACTAGAAGACAGCTTAGGGGTTCCTGGGGAGGCCAGGGTTTGCTGCTTCTGGATCCCTAACTACAGTCTACTAGCTGGGCCTCTATATGAAACACTGAAAGGAAAAGATGATGATCCTTTTGAATAGAATCCAGAAGTGGCCTTTCAAGAATGGAAAGAGCAGTCAATTCAGACCCTTGCCCTGGAACTCCCTAATTTAGCTAAACCCTTTGACCTTTACATTCCCGGTGAAAGGTGAATCGCCATTGGAGAATTAGTGCAAAAACTGGGACCACTTGAAATGGAACAATGCAAGAATGCCATCCAGGTAGGATAAACTACGGTCACTAAGGAGCTTGGCCCACTGCCACATCTGGCCAAGATACTGGCGGTATCTAAAAACCTGGAAATCAGCAGCCCAAAAGGCCACCTCCCTCCTAAGGGAAAAGGACCCCACGTGGTGATCCTAACCACCAACCATGCCCTGAAGTTGCAGGGTTCGCTCCGTGGGCACACCGACCTCGAGTGAGGAGGCCCTCCAACTCCAACATCCAGAGAGATAACCGGGGGCAACAGGGCACCATGACGACTCGTGTGAACATCACTTGACCTGGAGTTTCTCTCATAAAACAACAAGGGTGTGTCCCAAAAGAGTAGACTACTGCTTGCAGGACTTACTGCACCCAGAGGGGAGCTAATAATCTTGGCGGGGGAACAGTATACCACACTGTCACCATAGAAAAGCCTACAGACACCGTGATGATGGTGGCCAATAAGACCGGCTGGACTCCTGTTTACTTCAAAAGGCTGTTGACTCAGTAGCCATCATGGTCCTTATCACCACTGACCCTGGACTGTCTGGGAGTTGAGCGGGCAGGGCTCTGACACCTGGTGCTGTTTGTACGTTAATTCAGGGGCCTAATTGAAGAAAGCGCAGACTACTGGTCAGAGCATCTAGGCTGGCAGAAACGGTCAGCCTAAGGTGGCCGAACAAATGTGGGGCGGGGTGAAACCGGCCCCCACAGCGTCTCTGCACATCTCTTTCCTGGACCCTTAAAGGTCATTAGAATCTATAACACTTCCAATGCTGGTGCTCAGGTGGATGAGCAGGGAGGCAGGGGGCCTGGGGACAATCAACGTCACCGGGAGGCTGCTGGGGAGAAGCTCTGACCCTCGCCCCAGGGTATGAGGGCTCCCAACTCAGCACTCAGCAGTTACAGAAGAAGGGTCTGCACCCTCAGCACTCCAAGAATGAGGAACGGGACAAAAGGCAGAGGAGGGGTTTGTCCCCAGCAAAGCCCATTAAAAATCCCTGGGAGATAAAAATAGAATCTGGGCAATAAAGTCAAGTCTAACCTTTTCTATCCTTTGTGCTTTGTCTAATTTCACGTGCTCCTAGGGTCCCGCATGCAGAGGTTCCACACCCGGCACTTCAGACCAGATTTCCTAGTGCAGAATGGCTGGGTCGACACCTCAGCTCCTGGGGCCCAGTGCAGACTCCACGATATAGAGCCTGAGCTACAGCCAACCCGGCCCTCGAGAGCTCCGCCGCCTCCCTCCCTCCCACTGACTCTGACAGGATCTCTACACAGCAGCCCAGCCCACAGCCCACGGGGTAGTGCATGCTCTCACCTCTCCATTCTCTGATCAAAATATAAAGTTTCCTTTGCTTGTGAACCAAACTCAGTCTCGATCTGTTGGCCCCAATGACACTGGGCAGGGGGACACTTGTTGGGGTCCACTCTGGAGGATCAGTAACAGAAATTGAGACTATTGTAACCTCAATGAACAGATGTGTGAGCCAAACTGTAGTTAACATAGAACAGTGTATAAGGCTCGGGTAAAATAAGATGTTTCTAACACTTCCATTTGATATTTCCATCACTTTTTATAAGCAAGTTCAGTGAAAAGGTTTGTCTTATTTGTCAGGTCAATATTAGAGAAATGAAGTGATTTCTTTCCAAGGATGTACATCTAATAATCTTGGTTAAACCTTCAATCTTGTTTTAAATGCTTTTCCATTGAAAATGATACCTCTCTTTCAGCTCCCCCATTTCTGAGAAGTATAAAATCTTATAATTTATTATTACCAAAGGGGAAAGGTGGGAGGAGGGATAAATTAACAGTTTGGAATTAACACATACACACTGCTATGTATAAAATAAATCATCAACAAGGAACTACTGTATAGCACAGGGAACTACACTCAACATTTTGCAATAACCTATAAGGGGAAATAATCTGAAAAAGAATAGATATTTTTATTGACATCATCTATCAATGATAGTTAAAGTGTAGCCTAAGGGAAGCTGGTGGTGAGTGCTTCTGACCCTGAAGACTTCAATCATCTAAAGTTTGGACTCTGCCTACTTCCCAAGGCCCTTAATGAACATATGTGTAGCCGTAGCTTAAAAACTTCCCCAGTTTGGGTTTCGGGGAGACACTGATTTTGAAAAAGCCCTGGTGTTCTCCTTACATGAATGGGACTCTTCCTACTGCTAAAACATGTCTGTCACACCCAGAGGATGGTATACCGTCTGATCGGGAAGAGTTTGGAAAAGGCATCTCATCTCCTCATCTCCTGGTGCTCGGGTTCACCCCTCCAGCGTCTTTACTAACAGTCTCCCCACTTGGAGATGTCAGCACTGTCAACATCCTGTTGCGTACAGTTTGGAATTTGTCCAGAGGATGAAGCGGAAGGATGAGGAACAATGAGAGACAAGTCCTAGGTGTTCAGACAGGCACATGTCACTCTAATTTCCAATCAGGAAGACGAATTGACCAAAGGCTAGGGTTGCCCATGGAAACAGTATAGGGCTTGAGGAAATCCCGCTGCTTTGTGGCCAGTTCCCATAAACACAAGTTGAACAATGGAACTCAGGGGCAGTAAAATTCACAAAACTGCAGAGTTGAAAATATCCATCACTGAAAAATGTCTTGAGGAAAGTCAGAGAAAAGGACTTGTAAGCAAGGGAGAATGGCAGGAAAGGGATTTGAGGAGGTAGAAAGGACTCGCCATTAAGCACAAGAAAAGGAGCTGAACATTGCCAACATTGCAGTTGGCCAAAAAGGGTGTATGCGTTTTTTTCTGTATATATTCAAGAAAAGGGCATACACTTTTTTAGCCAACCAAACAGGTGGGCACTGGAAGTCAATACTACAAAAGATATCACTTCGCATCAGTCAGAAGAGCCATCCTCATAAAACGTAAACAACAGAAATGCAGGACAGGGCAACGAGAAGAGGGAGCCCTGTGAGACTTATAGTGGAAATGTATATTGCCAACGGCCATTCTGGAGAAGTGTATTGTGTTTACTAAAGCATCTAAAAAATGAGCTACAGAGCATAGGGCACTTGCACTCATGGGCGTATATCTTGGGAAAAACAAAAATCGAGAGGACACAGGCACCCCAATGTTTACCCCCTCTCTGTTTAAAAGATCCTCGACTAGGATATAACTTAAATGTCTCTGGAGGGAAAAAATGGATAGAGATGTGGTACTTAGGTAGAGTGGAATATTATTCAGCCTGGAAATCAATGAAATATGGCCAGTTGTAACAACTCCGGAGGAGTTACGTATGATCATTCTAAGTGACAGAATTCAAAAAGAAAAAGACACATATCATAAGATATCACTTAAAGGTGGAATCCAAAATGGCTACACATGAAATAAATTACAAAACAAAAACATAGTCAAATATGTAGAAAACACGCATAAGGCTGCTAAACGGGAAAGGTGGGGAGGGGTGAGGCATCATCCAGGAGGTTGAAATTAGCAAAGATACCATTCCAAATACCAAACTGATAATCAACAAGGCCTACACGGTAGCTAAAAGAACTGCACTCAGCACACTCAAGTCACCGGAAAAGAATATATACGACTGGTAAGAATCTGAAAAAGAATTTATTGATGACCCTCTGTACGTGAATCAAGTGGATGTACAGCAGCAAGAAACAGAGCTTTGAAAATCAGCTGTAACCAATATAGTAATAAATTGAAAAAAATAAACGACAGAGAGACAGAGAAAACCTCTTACAACTTTTCCTCAGGGACGGTGATGCAACATGGATTGAACACATCTAGACCCACAGCAGGATGAGACATAAGGCTGGAAACTGTTTGCGCTAAGAGAAATGTGAGGTTGGGTGAGGAAATGCACACCCTTTAAAGTAATACTACCTGGTACCCATTCAATGGGTCCCAAATCTGCAGGTTCAAGGGATCTTCCTTCAGGTAAAACATGCATGGAAAACCCAGAGGACTGTACACCATGTGATCGGGAGATGTGTCTAAAATGCACCTCATTTATCCTCTCCTGGTGCTCCTGTTCACCATTCCAGCCATGTTACTTAGAATCTCCCCACTTGGAGAATCAGCACATTTAAACTTCTGTTTCACACATTTTGCAAATTGTGAGGAGGATGAACGGGAAGAGGGGGAACCAATGAGAGAATAGTTGTAGGGGTTTGGACGGGCACATATCACTCTAATTTCCCATTAAGAATAAGAATTAAAGAAAGGCTCAGCCTGCCTCGCCGGAGCCAAAATAGGGCCTGAAGCAATCCTGTGGGTTTGTGGCCAGCTCACAAAAGAGCAACTTAAAAAATGGAGCTCAGGGTCACTGCAATTCACAAACCTGCAGAGTTATAAATGAAAACTAATGTCCAAAAATATGTTGAGGTAAGGCAAAGAAGAGGATCTGAACGCAAGACAGAATTGCAAGAAACAGATTTCAAGAGATAGATTGGACTCGTCTTTAATGCACATGAAAAGCGGCAGAATTTCGACAATGATGCAGTTGGCCCAAAAGGGCATATGCGTTTTTTCCTGATTATATCCAGGAAAAAACGCATACGCACTTTATGGGCAACGAAGCAAGCAAGCAATGCAAATGTGCACAACAAAGAAGTCTCACTTCCCACCGGTCAAAAGGGCCATCCTAAAAAATTGTAAAAACCAGAAATGCAGGACAGGCCATGGAGAACAGGGAGCCTTTATACGCTGATGGGCAGTGTGTGAACTGCCGAGAGCCACTCTGGAGAAGTGTATGGTGGTTCCTACATCATCTAAAAAACAGAGCTACAGAGCATAGGACACTTCCAATCATGGGAGTATATCTAGGGAAGTCTAAAAATCAACAAGACACAAGCACACCACAGTTTAGGGCTACTCTGTTTACAAGAACCTCAACTTCAGTACACCTTAAATATCCCAGGAAAGAGAACAATGGATAAAGAAGATGTGGTACTTATGTACAATGGAATATCTCTTCAACATGAAATCAATGTAATAAGGCTAGTAGAAGGATAAAGAGTGGATTTAGGTCCGATAATACTACTTGAAATAAGTCAAACAGAAAAAGAAACATATCATAAGATATCACTTATAGAGGGAGGGTAAATATGGCTGCACAAGAAATGAATTACAGAACAGAACAGTGTCTCACATTTAGAAAACACACTTATGTCAGCTTAAGGGGAAAGGAGAGGTGGGGTGATGCATAAAACCAGAGTTTGAAATTAGCACAGATACCGTTCAATAAACCAAATAGGTATTAGACAAGATCTACACCTTGCTCAATGAACTGGCCTCAACACACCCTATACACCGCAGAGAAATATATCTGAGTAATAAGAATCTTAAAACCCATGTATTGATATATCTCCATAAGGGAATCAAGTGTGTGCAGAGCGGCACAAACACAGCAGTGAAAATGAGCTAAACCCCATTATAGAAATAAATTTTAAAAAGAAAACGCTGAAACAATGAAAGAGAAAAATTCTTACAAAATTCGCTCAGGGGCTGTGATGTAACCTGGATTGACCACATATAAACCCACAGCTGGATAAGACATAAGGCTGGACACTTGGGGCTGAGAGGATTGGTGAGCTTTGGTGAGCAACTGCCGAAAGTTTAATGCAATACTTCATGCTACTCAGTCCAAGGGTCCCAACACTCCAGGTTGAAGGGAATCTTCCTACAGCTAAACCATGCTTGGGAAACCCAGCGACTGGTATACCATATGATCGGGAAAGGTTTCTAAAACGCACCTCATTTTTCCTCTCCGGGGGCTCCGGATCGACATTCCAGCCGCTTTACTAACAACATCCCCACATGGAGTCAATGCCTTTAAGTTCTGGTATCGCACAGTCTGCAGTTAGTGTAGAGGATGAATGGGAATAGGGGGAACCAGTGAGAAACAAGCTGTAGCGGTTTCAATGGGCACATGTCACTCTAATGTCACATCAGTAAGAAGAATTAACCAAAGGCACAGCAAGGTGCCCTAGAAGAAAAATAGGGCTTCAAGGAATCCTGTGGTTATGGGGCAAGACCACAAAAATAAGAGCTGAAAAGTGGGGCTAAGGGCCACTGCAATTCAAAAACCTGAAGAGTTATAAAGGCCAACTATTTTCAAAAAATATATTGAGGTAAGGCTATGAAGAGACATTGAAAGCAAGGCAGAATTGCAGGAAACCGATTTCAGGAGGTAGACTGGAATTTTATTGAAAGCATAGGAAAAGAGGCAGAACGTCCACAATGATGCACTTGGCCAAAAAGGGCGTATGAGTTTTTTCCTGAATATATTCAGGAAAAAACACATACGCCCTATTTGGCCAACCAAGCAAGCTTGCAAAGGAAATCTGCACTACAATGAAGTCTCACTTCCCCCCGGTCAAAAGGGCCATCTGAAAAAAGTGTAAAATCCAGAAAGGCAGGACAGGCCATGGAGAACTGGGAGCCTTGTTATGCTGCTGGGCGGGATGTAAATTGCCAACAGACACTCGGGAGAAGTGTATGGTGTTTCCTGAAACATCTAAAAAACAAAGCAACAGAGCCTAGGGCACTTCCACTTATGGTCCTATAGCTTAGGGAAATTAAAATCAAAAAGACACAGCCACCCCAATGTTTGGAACGGCTCCGTTTACAAGAACCTCGTTTACAGTACAAGTTCAACATCGCAGAAAGTGAAAAATGGATAAAGAAGTTGTGGTATTTACTTACAAAGCAATATCACTCAGCAAAGAAATCTATGTCATCAGGCCCGTAGCAGCACAATGAGTGGATTCAGGTATGATAATTCTAACTGAAATAACTCACACAGAAAAAGAAACATCATAAGATATCAGTAATACACGGAATGTAAACTTGGCTACACAGGAACTGAATTACAGAACAGAACAGGGTCTCAAATTTAGAAAACCAACTTATGCTTGCTTAAGGGGAAAGGGGAGTTGGGGTGCTGCATAAAACCAGAGATTGAAATGAGCACAGATAAAGTTCCTTAAGCCAAATATGGAATAGACAAGAGCTACTCCTTGCTCAACGAAATGGACTCAACACCGCATATTAAACACGTAAGAATGTACCTGACTAGTAAGTATCTTAAAACCTATGGATTGCTATGTCTCTGAAAGAGAATCAAGCATGTGTACAGGGGCATAAACGCAGTAGTGATAGGATTGGAGAGGTTCGGTGAGCAAATGAAGACCCTTTGAAGTCATATTGCATGGCACCCATTCTACGGGTCTCAACTACCCAGGTTTAAGGTATTCTTCCTTCAGCTAAAACATGCATGTGGAACCTAGAGTATGATCAACCATGTGATCGGGAGACGTGTTCAAATATGTCTCAGTTTTCGTACCCTGGTACTCGGGTGCAACGTTCCAGATGCTTTACTAACACTCTCCCGACTTGGAGAGTCAGTCCCTTTAACCTCCTGTTTGGCCCAGTTTGCAATTTCTGCGGAAGATGAACAGGAATAGTGAGAACCAATGAGAGACTAGCTGGAGGTGTCTGGACAGGCAAATTTAACTCTCATTTCCCACCAGGAAGAGGAATTAACCAAAGGCTCAGCGTGCCGTGCCGGAACAAGATTAGGGCCTGAAGCCATCCTGCGGTGTTGCGGCCAGGTCACAAGAAAGCGAGTTGAAGAAAGGAGCTCAGGGGCACTGTAATTCACAAACCTGCAGAGTTATAAATGACAGCTATCGTCCAAAAATATACTGAAGTAAGGCTGCCAAGAGGACTTGAAAGCGGGGCAGAATTGCAGGAAACCGATTTCAGGAGGTAGACTGGAATTGCATTGAAAGCATAGGAAAACAGGCAGAACGTCCACAATGATGCACTTGGCCAAAAAGGGCGTATACGTTTTTTCCTGAATATATTCAGGAAAAAACGCATACGCCCTTTTTGGCCAACCAAGCAAGCTTGCAAAGGAAATCTGCCCGACAATGAAGTCTCACTGCCCCCCGGTCAAAAGGGCCATCTGAAAAAAGTGAAAAATCCAGAAAGGCAGGACAGGCCATGGAGAACTGGGAGCCTTGTTATGCTGATGGGCGGGATGTAAATTGCCAACAGCCACTCTGGAGAAGTGTATGGTGTTTCCTGAAACATCTAAAAAACAAAGCAACAGAGCCTAGGGCACTTCCACTTATGGTCCTATAGCTTAGGGAAATTAAAATCAAAAAGACACAGCCACCCCAAAGTTTGGGACGCCTCCATTTACAAGAACCTCGTTTACCGTACAAGTTCAATATCACAGAAAGTGAAAAATGGATAAAGAACTTGTGGTACTTACGTACAATGCAGTATCACTCAGCAATGAAATCTATGTCATCAGGCCCGAAGCAGCATAATGAGTGGATTCAGGAACGATGATTCTAACTGAAATAAGTCACACAGAAAAAGAAACATCATAAGATATCACTAATACACGGAATGTAAAATTGGCTACACAGGAACTGAATTCCAATACAGAACAGGGTCTCAAATTTAGAAAACCAACTTATGCTTGCTTAAGGGGAAAGGTGAGTTGGGGTGCTGCATAAAACCAGAGATTGAAATGAGCACAGATAAAGTTCCTTAAGGCAAATATGGAATAGACAAGAGCTACTCCTTGCTCAACGAAATGGACTCAACACCCCATATTAAACGCCTAAGAATGTACCTGACTAGTAAGTATCTTAAAACCTATGGATTACTATGTCTCCGAAAGAGAATCAAGCATGTGTACAGGGGCATAAACGCAGCAGTGATAGGATTGGAGAGGTTCGGTGAGCAAATGAAGACCCTTTGAAGTCATATTGCATGGTACCCATTCCACGGGTTTCAACTACCCAGGTTTAAGGTATTCTTCCTTCAGCTAAAACATGCATGTGGAACCCAGAGTATGATCAACCGTGTGAACGGGAGACGTGTTCAAATATGTCTCAGTTTTCCTCCCCTGGTACTCGGGTGCAACATTCCAGACGCTTTACTAACACTCTCCCGACTTGGAGAGTCAGTCCCTTTAACCTCCTGTTTGGCCCAGTTTGCAATTTCTGCGGAAGATGAACAGGAATAGCGAGAACCAATGAGAGACTAGCTGGAGGTGTCTGGACGGGCAAATTTAACTCTCATTTCCCACCAGGAAGAGGAATTAACCAAAGGCTCAGCGTGCCGTGCCGGAACCAGATTAGGGCCTGAAGCCATCCTGCGGTGTTGCGGCCAGCTCAAAAGAAAGCGAGTTGAAGAAAGGAGCTCAGGGGCACTGTAATTCACAAACCTGCAGAGTTATAAATGACAGCTATCGTCCAAAAATATACTGAAGTAAGGCTGCCAAGAGGACTTGAAAGCGGGGCAGAATTGCAGGAAACCGATTTCAGGAGGTAGACTGGAATTGCATTGAAAGCATAGGAAAACAGGCAGAACGTCCACAATGATGCACTTGGCCAAAAAGGGCGTATGCGTTTTTTCCTGAATATATTCAGGAAAAAACGCATACGCCCTTTTTGGCCAACCAAGCAAGCTTGCAAAGGAAATCTGCACTACAATGAAGTCTCACTGCCCCCCGGTCAAAAGGGCCATCTGAAAAAAGTATAAAATCCAGAAGGCAGGACAGGCCATGGAGAACTGGGAGCCTTGTTATGCTGATGGGCGGGATGTAAATTGCCAACAGCCACTCTGGAGAAGTGTATGGTGTTTCCTGAAACATCTAAAAAACAAAGCAACAGAGCCTAGGGCACTTCCACTTATGGTCCTATAGCTTAGGCAAATTAAAATCAAAAAGACACAGCCACCCCAAAGTTTGCGACGCCTCCGTTTACAAGAACCTCGTTTACCGTACAAGTTCAATATCACAGAAAGTGAAAAATGGATAAAGAACTTGTGGTACTTACGTACAATGCAGGATCACTCAGCAATGAAATCTATGTCATCAGGCCCGAAGCAGCATAATGAGTGGATTCAGGTACGATGATTCTAACTGATATAAGTCACACAGAAAAAGAAACATCATAAGATATCACTAATACACGGAATGTAAAATTGGCTACACAGGAACTGAATTCCAATACAGAACAGGGTCTCAAATTTAGAAAACCAACTTATGCTTGCTTAAGGGGAAAGGTGAGTTGGGGTGCTGCATAAAACCAGAGATTGAAATGAGCACAGATAAAGTTCCTTAAGGCAAATATGGAATAGACAAGAGCTACTCCTTGCTCAACGAAATGGACTCAACACCCCATATTAAATGCCTAAGAATGTACCTGACTAGTAAGTATCTTAAAACCTATGGATTACTATGTCTCCGAAAGAGAATCAAGCATGTGTACAGGGGCATAAACGCAGCAGTGATAGGATTGGAGAGGTTCGGTGAGCAAATGAAGACCCTTTGAAGTCATATTGCATGGTACCCATTCCACGGGTTTCAACTACCCAGGTTTAAGGTATTCTTCCTTCAGCTAAAACATGCATGTGGAACCCAGAGTATGATCAACCGTGTGAACGGGAGACGTGTTCAAATATGTCTCAGTTTTCCTCCCCTGGTACTCGGGTGCAACATTCCAGACGCTTTACTAACACTCTCCCCACTTGAAGAGTCAGCGCCTTTAACCTCCTGTTTGGCCCAGTTTGCAATTTCTGCGGAAGATGAACAGTAATAACGAGAACCAATGAGAGACTAGCTGGAGGTGTCTGGACGGGCAAATTTAACTCTCATTTCCCACCAGGAAGAGGAATTAACCAAAGGCTCAGCGTGCCGTGCCAGAACCAGATTAGGGCCTGAAGCCATCCTGCGGTGTTGCGGCCAGCTCAAAAGAAAGCGAGTTGAAGAAAGGAGCTCAGGGGCACTGTAATTCACAAACCTGCAGAGTTATAAATGACAGCTATCGTCCAAAAATATACTGAAGTAAGGCTGCCAAGAGGACTTGAAAGCGGGGCAGAATTGCAGGAAACCGATTTCAGGAGGTAGACTGGAATTGCATTGAAAGCATAGGAAAAGAGGCAGAACGTCCACAATGATGCACTTGGCCAAAAAGGGCATATGCGTTTTTTCCTGAATATATTCAGGAAAAAACGCATACGCCCTTTTTGGCCAACCAAGCAAGCTTGCAAAGGAAATCTGCACTACAATGAAGTCTCACTTCCCCCCGGTCAAAAGGGCCATCTGAAAAAAGTGTAAAATCCAGAAAGGCAGGACAGGCCATGGAGAACTGGGAGCCTTGTTATGCTGATGGGCGGGATGTAATTTGCCAACAGACACTCGGGAGAAGTGTATGGTGTTTCCTGAAACATCTAAAAAACAAAGCAACAGAGCCTAGGGCACTTCCACTTATGGTCCTATAGCTTAGGGAAATTAAAATCAAAAAGACACAGCCACCCCAAAGTTTGGGACGCCTCTGTTTACAAGAACCTCGTTTACCGTACAAGTTCAATATCACAGAAAGTGAAAAATGGATAAAGAACTTGTGGTACTTACGTACAATGCAGTATCACTCAGCAATGAAATCTATGTCATCAGGCCCGTAGCAGCATAATGAGTGGATTCAGGTACGGTGATTCTAACTGAAATAAGTCACACAGAAAAAGAAACATCATAAGATATCACTAATACACGGAATGTAAACTTGGCTACACAGGAACTGATTTCTAATACAGAACAGGGTCTCAAATTTAGAAAACCAACTTATGCGTGCTTAAGGGGAAACGTGAGTTGGGGTGCTGCATAAAACCAGAGATTGAAATGAGCACAGATAAAGTTCCTTAAGGCTAATATGGAATAGACAAGAGCTACTCCTTGCTCAACGAAATGGACTCAACACCCCATATTAAATGCCTAAGAATGTACCTGACTAGTAAGTATCTTAAAACCTATGGATTACTATGTCTCCGAAAGAGAATCAAGCATGTGTACAGGGGCATAAGCGCAGCAGTGATAGGATTGGAGAGGTTCGGTGAGCAAATGAAGACCCTTTGAAGTCATATTGCATGGCACCCATTCTACGGGTCTCAACTACCCAGGTTTAAGGTATTCTTCCTTCAGCTAAAACATGCATGTGGAACCTAGAGTATGATCAACCGTGTGATCGGGAGACGTGTTCAAATATGTCTCAGTTTTCGTACCCTGGTACTCGGGTGCAACGTTCCAGACGCTTTACTAACACTCTCCCGACTTGGAGAGTCAGTCCCTTTAACCTCCTGTTTGGCCCAGTTTGCAATTTCTGCGGAAGATGAACAGGAATAGTGAGAACCAATGAGAGACTAGCTGGAGGTGTCTGGACGGGCAAATTTAACTCTCATTTCCCACCAGGAAGGGGAATTAACCAAAGGCTCAGCGTGCCGTGCCGGAACCAGATTAGGGCCTGAAGCCAGCCTGCGGTGTTGCGGCCAGGTCACAAGAAAGCGAGTTGAAGAAAGGAGCTCAGGGGCACTGTAATTCACAAACCTGCAGAGTTATAAATGACAGCTATCGTCCAAAAATATACTGAAGTAAGGCTGCCAAGAGGACTTGAAAGCGGGGCAGAATTGCAGGAAACCGATTTCAGGAGGTAGACTGGAATTGCATTGAAAGCATAGGAAAACAGGCAGAACGTCCACAATGATGCACTTGGCCAAAAAGGGCGTATGCGTTTTTTCCTGAATATATTCAGGAAAAAACGCATACGCCCTTTTTGGCCAACCAAGCAAGCTTGCAAAGGAAATCTGCACTACAATGAAGTCTCACTGCCCCCCGGTCAAAAGGGCCATCTGAAAAAAGTATAAAATCCAGAAGGCAGGACAGGCCATGGAGAACTGGGAGCCTTGTTATGCTGATGGGCGGGATGTAAATTGCCAACAGCCACTCTGGAGAAGTGTATGGTGTTTCCTGAAACATCTAAAAAACAAAGCAACAGAGCCTAGGGCACTTCCACTTATGGTCCTATAGCTTAGGGAAATTAAAATCAAAAAGACACAGCCACCCCAAAGTTTGGGACGCCTCCGTTTACAAGAACCTCGTTTACCGTACAAGTTCAATATCACAGAAAGTGAAAAATGGATAAAGAACTTGTGGTACTTACGTACAATGCAGTATCACTCAGCAATGAAATCTATGTCATCAGGCCCGAAGCAGCATAATGAGTGGATTCAGGTACGATGATTCTAACTGAAATAAGTCACACAGAAAAAGAAACATCATAAGATATCACTAATACACGGAATGTAAAATTGGCTACACAGGAACTGAATTCCAATACAGAACAGGGTCTCAAATTTAGAAAACCAACTTATGCTTGCTTAAGGGGAAAGGTGAGTTGGGGTGCTGCATAAAACCAGAGATTGAAATGAGCACAGATAAAGTTCCTTAAGGCAAATATGGAATAGACAAGAGCTACTCCTTGCTCAACGAAATGGACTCAACACCCCATATTAAACGCCTAAGAATGTACCTGACTAGTAAGTATCTTAAAACCTATGGATTACTATGTCTCCGAAAGAGAATCAAGCATGTGTACAGGGGCATAAACGCAGCAGTGATAGGATTGGAGAGGTTCGGTGAGCAAATGAAGACCCTTTGAAGTCATATTGCATGGTACCCATTCCACGGGTTTCAACTACCCAGGTTTAAGTTATTCTTCCTTCAGCTAAAACATGCATGTGGAACCCAGAGTATGATCAACCGTGTGAACGGGAGACGTGTTCAAATATGTCTCAGTTTTCCTCCCCTGGTACTCGGGTGCAACATTCCAGACGCTTTACTAACACTCTCCCCACTTGAAGAGTCAGCGCCTTTAACCTCCTGTTTGGCCCAGTTTGCAATTTCTGCGGAAGATGAACAGGAATAACGAGAACCAATGAGAGACTAGCTGGAGGTGTCTGGACGGGCAAATTTAACTCTCATTTCCCACCAGGAAGAGGAATTAACCAAAGGCTCAGCGTGCCGTGCCGGAACCAGATTAGGGCCTGAAGCCATCCTGCGGTGTTGCGGCCAGCTCAAAAGAAAGCGAGTTGAAGAAAGGAGCTCAGGGGCACTGTAATTCACAAACCTGCAGAGTTATAAATGACAGCTATCGTCCAAAAATATACTGAAGTAAGGCTGCCAAGAGGACTTGAAAGCGGGGCAGAATTGCAGGAAACCGATTTCAGGAGGTAGACTGGAATTGCATTGAAAGCATAGGAAAAGAGGCAGAACGTCCACAATGATGCAAGTGGCCAAAAAGGGCGTATGCGTTTTTTCCTGAATATATTCAGGAAAAAACGCATACGCCCTTTTTGGCCAACCAAGCAAGCTTGCAAAGGAAATCTGCACTACAATGAAGTCTCACTGCCCCCCGGTCAAAAGGGCCATCTGAAAAAAGTATAAAATCCAGAAGGCAGGACAGGCCATGGAGAACTGGGAGCCTTGTTATGCTGATGGGCGGGATGTAAATTGCCAACAGCCACTCGGGAGAAGTGTATGGTGTTTCCTGAAACATCTAAAAAACAAAGCAACAGAGCCTAGGGCACTTCCACTTATGGTCCTATAGCTTAGGGAAATTAAAATCAAAAAGACACAGCCACCCCAAAGTTTGCGATGCCTCCGTTTACAAGAACCTCGTTTACCGTACAAGTTCAATATCACAGAAAGTGAAAAATGGATAAAGAACTTGTGGTACTTACGTACAATGCAGGATCACTCAGCAATGAAATCTATGTCATCAGGCCCGAAGCAGCATAATGAGTGGATTCAGGTACGATGATTCTAACTGAAATAAGTCACACAGAAAAAGAAACATCATAAGATATCACTAATACACGGAATGTAAAATTGGCTACACAGGAACTGAATTCCAATACAGAACAGGGTCTCAAATTTAGAAAACCAACTTATGCTTGCTTAAGGGGAAAGGTGAGTTGGGGTGCTGCATAAAACCAGAGATTGAAATGAGCACAGATAAAGTTCCTTAAGCCAAATATGGAATAGACAAGAGCTACTCCTTGCTCAACGAAATGGACTCAACACCCCATATTAAATGCCTAAGAATGTACCTGACTAGTAAGTATCTTAAAACCTATGGATTACTATGTCTCCGAAAGAGAATCAAGCATGTGTACAGGGGCATAAACGCAGCAGTGATAGGATTGGAGAGGTTCGGTGAGCAAATGAAGACCCTTTGAAGTCATATTGCATGGTACCCATTCCACGGGTTTCAACTACCCAGGTTTAAGGTATTCTTCCTTCAGCTAAAACATGCATGTGGAACCCAGAGTATGATCAACCGTGTGAACGGGAGACGTGTTCAAATATGTCTCAGTTTTCCTCCCCTGGTACTCGGGTGCAACATTCCAGACGCTTTACTAACACTCTCCCCACTTGAATAGTCAGCGCCTTTAACCTCCTGTTTGGCCCATATTGCAATTTCTGCGGAAGATGAACAGTAATAACGAGAACCAATGAGAGACTAGCTGGAGGTGTCTGGACGGGCAAATTTAACTCTCATTTCCCACCAGGAAGAGGAATTAACCAAAGGCTCAGCGTGCCGTGCCGGAACCAGATTAGGGCCTGAAGCCATCCTGCGGTGTTGCGGCCAGCTCAAAAGAAAGCGAGTTGAAGAAAGGAGCTCAGGGGCACTGTAATTCACAAACCTGCAGAGTTATAAATGACAGCTATCGTCCAAAAATATACTGAAGTAAGGCTGCCAAGAGGACTTGAAAGCGGGGCAGAATTGCAGGAAACCGATTTCAGGAGGTAGACTGGAATTGCATTGAAAGCATAGGAAAAGAGGCAGAACGTCCACAATGATGCAAGTGGCCAAAAAGGGCGTATGCGTTTTTTCCTGAATATATTCAGGAAAAAACGCATACGCCCTTTTTGGCCAACCAAGCAAGCTTGCAAAGGAAATCTGCACTACAATGAAGTCTCACTTCCCCCCGGTCAAAAGGGCCATCTGAAAAAAGTGTAAAATCCAGAAAGGCAGGACAGGCCATGGAGAACTGGGAGCCTTGTTATGCTGATGGGCGGGATGTAAATTGCCAACAGACACTCGGGAGAAGTGTATGGTGTTTCCTGAAACATCTAAAAAACAAAGCAACAGAGCCTAGGGCACTTCCACTTATGTTCCTATAGCTTAGGGAAATTAAAATCAAAAAGACACAGCCACCCCAAAGTTTGGGACGCCTCTGTTTACAAGAACCTCGTTTACCGTACAAGTTCAATATCACAGAAAGTGAAAAATGGATAAAGAACTTGTGGTACTTACGTACAATGCAGTATCACTCAGCAATGAAATCTATGTCATCAGGCCCGTAGCAGCATAATGAGTGGATTCAGGTACGGTGATTCTAACTGAAATAAGTCACACAGAAAAAGAAACATCATAAGATATCACTAATACACGGAATGTAAACTTGGCTACACAGGAACTGATTTCCAATACAGAACAGGGTCTCAAATTTAGAAAACCAACTTATGCGTGCTTAAGGGGAAAGGTGAGTTGGGGTGCTGCATAAAACCAGAGATTGAAATGAGCACAGATAAAGTTCCTTAAGGCAAATATGGAATAGACAAGAGCTACTCCTTGCTCAACGAAATGGACTCAACACCCCATATTAAACGCCTAAGAATGTACCTGAATAGTAAGTATCTTAAAACCTATGGATTACTATGTCTCCGAAAGAGAATCAAGCATGTGTACAGGGTCATAAGCGCAGCAGTGATAGGATTGGAGAGGTTCGGTGAGCAAATGAAGACCCTTTGAAGTCATATTGCATGGCACCCATTCTACGGGTCTCAACTACCCAGGTTTAAGGTATTCTTCCTTCAGCTAAAACATGCATGTGGAACCTAGAGTATGATCAACCGTGTGATCGGGAGACGTGTTCAAATATGTCTCAGTTTTCGTACCCTGGTACTCGGGTACAACGTTCCAGACGCTTAACTAACACTCTCCCGACTTGGAGAGTCAGTCCCTTTAACCTCCTGTTTGGCCCAGTTTGCAATTTCTGCGGAAGATGAACAGGAATAGTGAGAACCAATGAGAGACTAGCTGGAGGTGTCTGGACGGGCAAATTTAACTCTCATTTCCCACCAGGAAGAGGAATTAACCAAAGGCTCAGCGTGCCGTGCCGGAACCAGATTAGGGCCTGAAGCCAGCCTGCGGTGTTGCGGCCAGGTCACAAGAAAGCGAGTTGAAGAAAGGAGCTCAGGGGCACTGTAATTCACAAACCTGCAGAGTTATAAATGACAGCTATCGTCCAAAAATATACTGAAGTAAGGCTGCCAAGAGGACTTGAAAGCGGGGCAGAATTGCAGGAAACCGATTTCAGGAGGTAGACTGGAATTGCATTGAAAGCATAGGAAAACAGGCAGAACGTCCACAATGATGCACTTGGCCAAAAAGGGCGTATGCGTTTTTTCCTGAATATATTCAGGAAAAAACGCATACGCCCTTTTTGGCCAACCAAGCAAGCTTGCAAAGGAAATCTGCACTACAATGAAGTCTCACTGCCCCCCGGTCAAAAGGGCCATCTGAAAAAAGTATAAAATCCAGAAGGCAGGACAGGCCATGGAGAACTGGGAGCCTTGTTATGCTGATGGGCGGGATGTAAATTGCCAACAGACACTCGGGAGAAGTGTATGGTGTTTCCTGAAACATCTAAAAAACAAAGCAACAGAGCCTAGGGCACTTCCACTTATGGTCCTATAGCTTAGGGAAATTAAAATCAAAAAGACACAGCCACCCCAAAGTTTGGGACGCCTCCGTTTACAAGAACCTCGTTTACCGTACAAGTTCAATATCACAGAAAGTGAAAAATGGATAAAGAACTTGTGGTACTTACGTACAATGCAGTATCACTCAGCAATGAAATCTATGTCATCAGGCCCGAAGCAGCATAATGAGTGGATTCAGGTACGATGATTCTAACTGAAATAAGTCACACAGAAAAAGAAACATCATAAGATATCACTAATACACGGAATGTAAAATTGGCTACACAGGAACTGAATTCCAATACAGAACAGGGTCTCAAATTTAGAAAACCAACTTATGCTTGCTTAAGGGGAAAGGTGAGTTGGGGTGCTGCATAAAACCAGAGATTGAAATGAGCACAGATAAAGTTCCTTAAGCCAAATATGGAATAGACAAGAGCTACTCCTTGCTCAACGAAATGGACTCAACACCCCATATTAAACGCCTAAGAATGTACCTGACTAGTAAGTATCTTAAAACCTATGGATTGCTATGTCTCTGAAAGAGAATCAAGCGTGTGTACAGGGGCATAAACGCAGCAGTGATAGGATTGGAGAGGTTCGGTGAGCAAATGAAGACCCTTTGAAGTCATATTGCATGGTACCCATTCCACGGATTTCAACTACCCAGGTTTAAGGTATTCTTCCTTCAGCTAAAACATGCATGTGGAACCCAGAGTATGATCAACCGTGTGAACGGGAGACGTGTTCAAATATGTCTCAGGTTTCCTCCCCTGGTACTCGGGTGCAACATTCCAGACGCTTTACTAACACTCTCCCCACTTGAAGAGTCAGCGCCTTTAACCTCCTGTTTGGCCCAGTTTGCAATTTCTGCGGAAGATGAACAGGAATAACGAGAACCAATGAGAGACTAGCTGGAGGTGTCTGGACGGGCAAATTTAACTCTCATTTCCCACCAGGAAGAGGAATTAACCAAAGGCTCAGCGTGCCGTGCCGGAACCAGATTAGGGCCTGAAGCCATCCTGCGGTGTTGCGGCCAGCTCAAAAGAAAGCGAGTTGAAGAAAGGAGCTCAGGGGCACTGTAATTCACAAACCTGCAGAGTTATAAATGACAGCTATCGTCCAAAAATATACTGAAGTAAGGCTGCCAAGAGGACTTGAAAGCGGGGCAGAATTGCAGGAAACCGATTTCAGGAGGTAGACTGGAATTGCATTGAAAGCATAGGAAAACAGGCAGAACGTCCACAATGATGCACTTGGCCAAAAAGGGCGTATGCGTTTTTTCCTGAATATATTCAGGAAAAAACGCATACGCCCTTTTTGGCCAACCAAGCAAGCTTGCAAAGGAAATCTGCACTACAATGAAGTCTCACTTCCCCCCGGTCAAAAGGGCGATCTGAAAAAAGTATAAAATCCAGAAGGCAGGACAGGCCATGGAGAACTGGGAGCCTTGTTATGCTGATGGGCGGGATGTAAATTGCCAACAGCCACTCGGGAGAAGTGTATGGTGTTTCCTGAAACATCTAAAAAACAAAGCAACAGAGCCTAGGGCACTTCCACTTATGGTCCTATAGCTTAGGGAAATTAAAATCAAAAAGACACAGCCACCCCAAAGTTTGGGACGCCTCCGTTTACAAGAACCTCGTTTACCGTACAAGTTCAATATCACAGAAAGTGAAAAATGGATAAAGAACTTGTGGTACTTACGTACAATGCAGGATCACTCAGCAATGAAATCTATGTCATCAGGCCCGAAGCAGCATAATGAGTGGATTCAGGTACGATGATTCTAACTGATATAAGTCTCACAGAAAAAGAAACATCATAAGATATCACTAATACACGGAATGTAAAATTGGCTACACAGGAACTGAATTCCAATACAGAACAGGGTCTCAAATTTAGAAAACCAACTTATGCTTGCTTAAGGGGAAAGGTGAGTTGGGGTGCTGCATAAAACCAGAGATTGAAATGAGCACAGATAAAGTTCCTTAAGGCAAATATGGAATAGACAAGAGCTACTCCTTGCTCAACGAAATGGACTCAACACCCCATATTAAATGCCTAAGAATGTACCTGACTAGTAAGTATCTTAAAACCTATGGATTACTATGTCTCTGAAAGAGAATCAAGCATGTGTACAGGGGCATAAACGCAGCAGTGATAGGATTGGAGAGGTTCGGTGAGCAAATGAAGACCCTTTGAAGTCATATTGCATGGTACCCATTCCACGGGTTTCAACTACCCAGGTTTAAGGTATTCTTCCTTCAGCTAAAACATGCATGTGGAACCCAGAGTATGATCAACCGTGTGAACGGGAGACGTGTTCAAATATGTCTCAGTTTTCCTCCCCTGGTACTCGGGTGCAACATTCCAGACGCTTTACTAACACTCTCCCCACTTGAAGAGTCAGCGCCTTTAACCTCCTGTTTGGCCCAGTTTGCAATTTCTGCGGAAGATGAACAGTAATAACGAGAACCAATGAGAGACTAGCTGGAGGTGTCTGGACGGGCAAATTTAACTCTCATTTCCCACCAGGAAGAGGAATTAACCAAAGGCTCAGCGTGCCGTGCCGGAACCAGATTAGGGCCTGAAGCCATCCTGCGGTGTTGCGGCCAGCTCAAAAGAAAGCGAGTTGAAGAAAGGAGCTCAGGGGCACTGTAATTCACAAACCTGCAGAGTTATAAATGACAGCTATCGTCCAAAAATATACTGAAGTAAGGCTGCCAAGAGGACTTGAAAGCGGGGCAGAATTGCAGGAAACCGATTTCAGGAGGTAGACTGGAATTGCATTGAAAGCATAGGAAAAGAGGCAGAACGTCCACAATGATGCACTTGGCCAAAAAGGGCATATGCGTTTTTTCCTGAATATATTCAGGAAAAAACGCATACGCCCTTTTTGGCCAACCAAGCAAGCTTGCAAAGGAAATCTGCACTACAATGAAGTCTCACTTCCCCCCGGTCAAAAGGGCCATCTGAAAAAAGTGTAAAATCCAGAAAGGCAGGACAGGCCATGGAGAACTGGGAGCCTTGTTATGCTGATGGGCGGGATGTAAATTGCCAACAGACACTCGGGAGAAGTGTATGGTGTTTCCTGAAACATCTAAAAAACAAAGCAACAGAGCCTAGGGCACTTCCACTTATGGTCCTATAGCTTAGGGAAATTAAAATCAAAAAGACACAGCCACCCCAAAGTTTGGGACGCCTCTGTTTACAAGAACCTCGTTTACCGTACAAGTTCAATATCACAGAAAGTGAAAAATGGATAAAGAACTTGTGGTACTTACGTACAATGCAGTATCACTCAGCAATGAAATCTATGTCATCAGGCCCGTAGCAGCATAATGAGTGGATTCAGGTACGGTGATTCTAACTGAAATAAGTCACACAGAAAATGAAACATCATAAGATATCACTAATACACGGAATGTAAACTTGGCTACACAGGAACTGATTTCTAATACAGAACAGGGTCTCAAATTTAGAAAACCAACTTATGCGTGCTTAAGGGGAAAGGTGAGTTGGGGTGCTGCATAAAACCAGAGATTGAAATGAGCACAGATAAAGTTCCTTAAGGCTAATATGGAATAGACAAGAGCTACTCCTTGCTCAACGAAATGGACTCAACACCCCATATTAAATGCCTAAGAATGTACCTGACTAGTAAGTATCTTAAAACCTATGGATTACTATGTCTCCGAAAGAGAATCAAGCATGTGTACAGGGGCATAAGCGCAGCAGTGATAGGATTGGAGAGGTTCGGTGAGCAAATGAAGACCCTTTGAAGTCATATTGCATGGCACCCATTCTACGGGTCTCAACTACCCAGGTTTAAGGTATTCTTCCTTCAGCTAAAACATGCATGTGGAACCCAGAGTATGATCAACCGTGTGAACGGGAGATGTGTTCAAATATGTCTCAGTTTTCCTCCCCTGGTACTCGGGTGCAACATTCCAGACGCTTTACTAACACTCTCCCCACTTGAAGAGTCAGCACCTTTAACCACCTGTTTGGCCCAGTTTGCAATTTCTGCGGAAGATGAACAGGAATAACGAGAACCAATGAGAGACTAGCTGGAGGTGTCTGGATGGGCAAATTTAACTCTCATTTCCCACCAGGAAGAGGAATTACCCAAAGGCTCAGCGTGCCGTGCCGGAACCAGATTAGGGCCTGAAGCCATCCTGCGGTGTTGCGGCCAGCTCAAAAGAAAGCGAGTTGAAGAAAGGAGCTCAGGGGCACTGTAATTCACAAACATGCAGAGTTATAAATGACAGCTATCGTCCAAAAATATACTGAAGTAAGGCTGCCAAGAGGACTTGAAAGCGGGGCAGAATTGCAGGAAACCGATTTCAGGAGGTAGACTGGAATTGCATTGAAAGCATAGGAAAAGAGGCAGAACGTCCACAATGATGCACTTGGCCAAAAAGGGCGTATGCGTTTTTTCCTGAATATATTCAGGAAAAAACGCATACGCCCTTTTTGGCCAACCAAGCAAGCTTGCAAAGGAAATCTGCACTACAATGAAGTCTCACTTCCCCCCGGTCAAAAGGGCCATCTGAAAAAAGTGTAAAATCCAGAAAGGCAGGACAGGCCATGGAGAACTGGGAGCCTTGTTATGCTGATGGGCGGGATGTAAATTGCCAACAGACACTCGGGAGAAGTGTATGGTGTTTCCTGAAACATCTAAAAAACAAAGCAACAGAGCCTAGGGCACTTCCACTTATGGTCCTATAGCTTAGGGAAATTAAAATCAAAAAGACACAGCCACCCCAAAGTTTGGGACGCCTCTGTTTACAAGAACCTCGTTTACCGTACAAGTTCAATATCACAGAAAGTGAAAAATGGATAAAGAACTTGTGGTACTTACGTACAATGCAGTATCACTCAGCAATGAAATCTATGTCATCAGGCCCGTAGCAGCATAATGAGTGGATTCAGGTACGGTGATTCTAACTGAAATAAGTCACACAGAAAATGAAACATCATAAGATATCACTAATACACGGAATGTAAACTTGGCTACACAGGAACTGATTTCCAATACAGAACAGGGTCTCAAATTTAGAAAACCAACTTATGCGTGCTTAAGGGGAAAGGTGAGTTGGGGTGCTGCATAAAACCAGAGATTGAAATGAGCACAGATAAAGTTCCTTAAGGCAAATATGGAATAGACAAGAGCTACTCCTTGCTCAACGAAATGGACTCAACACACCATATTAAACGCCTAAGAATGTACCTGACTAGTAAGTATCTTAAAACCTATGGATTACTATGTCTCCGAAAGAGAATCAAGCATGTGTACGGGGGCATAAACGCAGCAGTGATAGGATTGGAGAGGTTCGGTGAGCAAATGAAGACCCTTTGAAGTCATATTGCATGGTACCCATTCCACGGGTCTCAACTACCCAGGTTTAAGGTATTCTTCCTTCAGCTAAAACATGCATGTGGAACCCAGAGTATGATCAACCGTGTGAACGGGAGATGTGTTCAAATATGTCTCAGTTTTCCTCCCCTGGTACTCGGGTGCAACATTCCAGACACTTTACTAACACTCTCCCCACTTGAAGAGTCAGCGCCTTTAACCACCTGTTTGGCCCAGTTTGCAATTTCTGCGGAAGATGAACAGGAATAACGAGAACCAATGAGAGACTAGCTGGAGGTGTCTGGATGGGCAAATTTAACTCTCATTTCCCACCAGGAAGAGGAATTACCCAAAGGCTCAGCGTGCCGTGCCGGAACCAGATTAGGGCCTGAAGCCATCCTGCGGTGTTGCGGCCAGCTCAAAAGAAAGCGAGTTGAAGAAAGGAGCTCAGGGGCACTGTAATTCACAAACCTGCAGAGTTATAAATGACAGCTATCGTCCAAAAATATACTGAAGTAAGGCTGCCAAGAGGACTTGAAAGCGGGGCAGAATTGCAGGAAACCGATTTCAGGAGGTAGACTGGAATTGCATTGAAAGCATAGGAAAAGAGGCAGAACGTCCACAATGATGCACTTGGCCAAAAAGGGCATATGCGTTTTTTCCTGAATATATTCAGGAAAAAACGCATACGCCCTTTTTGGCCAACCAAGCAAGCTTGCAAAGGAAATCTGCACTACAATGAAGTCTCACTTCCCCCCGGTCAAAAGGGCCATCTGAAAAAAGTGTAAAATCCAGAAAGGCAGGACAGGCCATGGAGAACTGGGAGCCTTGTTTTGCTGATGGGCGGGATGTAAATTGCCAACAGACACTCGGGAGAAGTGTATGGTGTTTCCTGAAACATCTAAAAAACAAAGCAACAGAGCCTAGGGCACTTCCACTTATGGTCCTATAGCTTAGGGAAATTAAAATCAAAAAGACACAGCCACCCCAAAGTTTGGGACGCCTCTGTTTACAAGAACCTCGTTTACCGTACAAGTTCAATATCACAGAAAGTGAAAAATGGATAAAGAACTTGTGGTACTTACGTACAATGCAGTATCACTCAGCAATGAAATCTATGTCATCAGGCCCGTAGCAGCATAATGAGTGGATTCAGGTACGGTGATTCTAACTGAAATAAGTCACACAGAAAATGAAACATCATAAGATATCACTAATACACGGAATGTAAACTTGGCTACACAGGAACTGATTTCTAATACAGAACAGGGTCTCAAATTTAGAAAACCAACTTATGCGTGCTTAAGGGGAAAGGTGAGTTGGGGTGCTGCATAAAACCAGAGATTGAAATGAGCACAGATAAAGTTCCTTAAGGCTAATATGGAATAGACAAGAGCTACTCCTTGCTCAACGAAATGGACTCAACACCCCATATTAAATGCCTAAGAATGTACCTGACTAGTAAGTATCTTAAAACCTATGGATTACTATGTCTCCGAAAGAGAATCAAGCATGTGTACAGGGGCATAAGCGCAGCAGTGATAGGATTGGAGAGGTTCGGTGAGCAAATGAAGACCCTTTGAAGTCATATTGCATGGCACCCATTCTACGGGTCTCAACTACCCAGGTTTAAGGTATTCTTCCTTCAGCTAAAACATGCATGTGGAACCTAGAGTATGATCAACCGTGTGATCGGGAGACGTGTTCAAATATGTCTCAGTTTTCGTACCCTGGTACTCGGGTGCAACGTTCCAGACGCTTTACTAACACTCTCCCGACTTGGAGAGTCAGTCCCTTTAACCTCCTGTTTGGCCCAGTTTGCAATTTCTGCGGAAGATGAACAGGAATAGTGAGAACCAATGAGAGACTAGCTGGAGGTGTCTGGACGGGCAAATTTAACTCTCATTTCCCACCAGGAAGGGGAATTAACCAAAGGCTCAGCGTGCCGTGCCGGAACCAGATTAGGGCCTGAAGCCAGCCTGCGGTGTTGCGGCCAGGTCACAAGAAAGCGAGTTGAAGAAAGGAGCTCAGGGGCACTGTAATTCACAAACCTGCAGAGTTATAAATGACAGCTATCGTCCAAAAATATACTGAAGTAAGGCTGCCAAGAGGACTTGAAAGCGGGGCAGAATTGCAGGAAACCGATTTCAGGAGGTAGACTGGAATTGCATTGAAAGCATAGGAAAACAGGCAGAACGTCCACAATGATGCACTTGGCCAAAAAGGGCGTATGCGTTTTTTCCTGAATATATTCAGGAAAAAACGCATACGCCCTTTTTGGCCAACCAAGCAAGCTTGCAAAGGAAATCTGCACTACAATGAAGTCTCACTGCCCCCCGGTCAAAAGGGCCATCTGAAAAAAGTATAAAATCCAGAAGGCAGGACAGGCCATGGAGAACTGGGAGCCTTGTTATGCTGATGGGCGGGATGTAAATTGCCAACAGCCACTGGGGAGAAGTGTATGGTGTTTCCTGAAACATCTAAAAAACAAAGCAACAGAGCCTAGGGCACTTCCACTTATGGTCCTATAGCTTAGGGAAATTAAAATCAAAAAGACACAGCCACCCCAAAGTTTGGGACGCCTCCGTTTACAAGAACCTCGTTTACCGTACAAGTTCAATATCACAGAAAGTGAAAAATGGATAAAGAACTTGTGGTACTTACGTACAATGCAGTATCACTCAGCAATGAAATCTATGTCATCAGGCCCGAAGCAGCATAATGAGTGGATTCAGGTACGATGATTCTAACTGAAATAAGTCACACAGAAAAAGAAACATCATAAGATATCACTAATACACGGAATGTAAAATTGGCTACACAGGAACTGAATTCCAATACAGAACAGGGTCTCAAATTTAGAAAACCAACTTATGCTTGCTTAAGGGGAAAGGTGAGTTGGGGTGCTGCATAAAACCAGAGATTGAAATGAGCACAGATAAAGTTCCTTAAGCCAAATATGGAATAGACAAGAGCTACTCCTTGCTCAACGAAATGGACTCAACACCCCATATTAAACGCCTAAGAATGTACCTGACTAGTAAGTATCTTAAAACCTATGGATTACTATGTCTCCGAAAGAGAATCAAGCATGTGTACAGGGGCATAAACGCAGCAGTGATAGGATTGGAGAGGTTCGGTGAGCAAATGAAGACCCTTTGAAGTCATATTGCATGGTACCCATTCCACGGGTTTCAACTACCCAGGTTTAAGTTATTCTTCCTTCAGCTAAAACATGCATGTGGAACCCAGAGTATGATCAACCGTGTGAACGGGAGACGTGTTCAAATATGTCTCAGTTTTCCTCCCCTGGTACTCGGGTGCAACATTCCAGACGCTTTACTAACACTCTCCCCACTTGAAGAGTCAGCGCCTTTAACCTCCTGTTTGGCCCAGTTTGCAATTTCTGCGGAAGATGAACAGGAATAACGAGAACCAATGAGAGACTAGCTGGAGGTGTCTGGACGGGCAAATTTAACTCTCATTTCCCACCAGGAAGAGGAATTAACCAAAGGCTCAGCGTGCCGTGCCGGAACCAGATTAGGGCCTGAAGCCATCCTGCGGTGTTGCGGCCAGCCCAATAGAAAGCGAGTTGAAGAAAGGAGCTCAGGGGCACTGTAATTCACAAACCTGCAGAGTTATAAATGACAGCTATCGTCCAAAAATATACTGAAGTAAGGCTGCCAAGAGGACTTGAAAGCGGGGCAGAATTGCAGGAAACCGATTTCAGGAGGTAGACTGGAATTGCATTGAAAGCATAGGAAAAGAGGCAGAACGTCCACAATGATGCACTTGGCCAAAAAGGGCGTATGCGTTTTTTCCTGAATATATTCAGGAAAAAACGCATACGCCCTTTTTGGCCAACCAAGCAAGCTTGCAAAGGAAATCTGCACTACAATGAAGTCTCACTTCCCCCCGGTCAAAAGGGCCATCTGAAAAAAGTGTAAAATCCAGAAAGGCAGGACAGGCCATGGAGAACTGGGAGCCTTGTTATGCTGATGGGCGGGATGTAAATTGCCAACAGACACTCGGGAGAAGTGTATGGTGTTTCCTGAAACATCTAAAAAACAAAGCAACAGAGCCTAGGGCACTTCCACTTATGGTGCTATAGCTTAGGGAAATTAAAATCAAAAAGACACAGCCACCCCAAAGTTTGGGACGCCTCTGTTTACAAGAACCTCGTTTACCGTACAAGTTCAATATCACAGAAAGTGAAAAATGGATAAAGAACTTGTGGTACTTACGTACAATGCAGTATCACTCAGCAATGAAATCTATGTCATCTGGCCCGTTGCAGCATAATGAGTGGATTCAGGTACGGTGATTCTAACTGAAATAAGTCACACAGAAAAAGAAACATCATAAGATATCACTAATACACGGAATGTAAACTTGGCTACACAGGAACTGATTTCCAATACAGAACAGGGTCTCAAATTTAGAAAACCAACTTATGCGTGCTTAAGGGGAAAGGTGAGTTGGGGTGCTGCATAAAACCAGAGATTTAAATGAGCACAGATAAAGTTCCTTAAGGCAAATATGGAATAGACAAGAGCTACTCCTTGCTCAACGAAATGGACTCAACACCCCATATTAAACGCCTAAGAATGTACCTGACTAGTAAGTATCTTAAAACCTATGGATTACTATGTCTCCGAAAGAGAATCAAGCATGTGTACGGGGGCATAAACGCAGCAGTGATAGGATTGGAGAGGTTCGGTGAGCAAATGAAGACCCTTTGAAGTCATATTGCATGGTACCCATTCCACGGGTCTCAACTACCCAGGTTTAAGGTATTCTTCCTTCAGCTAAAACATGCATGTGGAACCCAGAGTATGATCAACCGTGTGAACGGGAGATGTGTTCAAATATGTCTCAGTTTTCCTCCCCTGGTACTCGGGTGCAACATTCCAGACGCTTTACTAACACTCTCCCCACTTGAAGAGTCAGCGCCTTTAACCACCTGTTTGGCCCAGTTTGCAATTTCTGCGGAAGATGAACAGGAATAACGAGAACCAATGAGAGACTAGCTGGAGGTGTCTGGACGGGCAAATTTAACTCTCATTTCCCACCAGGAAGAGGAATTACCCAAAGGCTCAGCGTGCCGTGCCGGAACCAGATTAGGGCCTGAAGCCATCCTGCGGTGTTGCGGCCAGCTCAAAAGAAAGCGAGTTGAAGAAAGGAGCTCAGGGGCACTGTAATTCACAAACCTGCAGAGTTATAAATGACAGCTATCGTCCAAAAATATACTGAAGTAAGGCTGCCAAGAGGACTTGAAAGTGGGGCAGAATTGCAGGAAACCGATTTCAGGAGGTAGACTGGAATTGCATTGAAAGCATAGGAAAACAGGCAGAACATCCACAATGATGCACTTGGCCAAAAAGGGCGTATGCGTTTTTTGCTGAATATATTCAGGAAAAAACGCATACGCCCTTTTTGGCCAACCAAGCAAGCTTGCAAAGGAAATCTGCACTACAATGAAGTCTCACTTCCCCCCGGTCAAAAGGGCCATCTGAAAAAAGTGTAAAATCCAGAAAGGCAGGACAGGCCAAGGAGAACTGGGAGCCTTGTTATGCTGATGGGCGGGATGTAAATTGCCAACAGACACTCGGGAGAAGTGTATGGTGTTTCCTGAAACATCTAAAAAACAAAGCAACAGAGCCTAGGGCACTTCCACTTATGGTCCTATAGCTTAGGGAAATTAAAATCAAAAAGACACAGCCACCCCAAAGTTTGGGACGCCTCCGTTTACAAGAACCTCGTTTACCGTACAAGTTCAATATCACAGAAAGTGAAAAATGGATAAAGAACTTGTGGTACTTACGTACAATGCAGTATCACTCAGCAATGAAATCTATGTCATCAGGCCCGTAGCAGCATAATGAGTGGATTCAGGTACGGTGATTCTAACTGAAATAAGTCACACAGAAAATGAAACATCATAAGATATCACTAATACACGGAATGTAAACTTGGCTACACAGGAACTGATTTCTAATACAGAACAGGGTCTCAAATTTAGAAAACCAACTTATGCGTGCTTAAGGGGAAAGGTGAGTTGGGGTGCTGCATAAAACCAGAGATTGAAATGAGCACAGATAAAGTTCCTTAAGGCTAATATGGAATAGACAAGAGCTACTCCTTGCTCAACGAAATGGACTCAACACCCCATATTAAATGCCTAAGAATGTACCTGACTAGTAAGTATCTTAAAACCTATGGATTACTATGTCTCCGAAAGAGAATCAAGCATGTGTACAGGGGCATAAGCGCAGCAGTGATAGGATTGGAGAGGTTCGGTGAGCAAATGAAGACCCTTTGAAGTCATATTGCATGGCACCCATTCTACGGGTCTCAACTACCCAGGTTTAAGGTATTCTTCCTTCAGCTAAAACATGCATGTGGAACCTAGAGTATGATCAACCGTGTGATCGGGAGACGTGTTCAAATATGTCTCAGTTTTCGTACCCTGGTACTCGGGTGCAACGTTCCAGACGCTTTACTAACACTCTCCCGACTTGGAGAGTCAGTCCCTTTAACCTCCTGTTTGGCCCAGTTTGCAATTTCTGCGGAAGATGAACAGGAATAGTGAGAACCAATGAGAGACTAGCTGGAGGTGTCTGGACGGGCAAATTTAACTCTCATTTCCCACCAGGAAGGGGAATTAACCAAAGGCTCAGCGTGCCGTGCCGGAACCAGATTAGGGCCTGAAGCCAGCCTGCGGTGTTGCGGCCAGGTCACAAGAAAGCGAGTTGAAGAAAGGAGCTCAGGGGCACTGTAATTCACAAACCTGCAGAGTTATAAATGACAGCTATCGTCCAAAAATATACTGAAGTAAGGCTGCCAAGAGGACTTGAAAGCGGGGCAGAATTGCAGGAAACCGATTTCAGGAGGTAGACTGGAATTGCATTGAAAGCATAGGAAAACAGGCAGAACGTCCACAATGATGCACTTGGCCAAAAAGGGCGTATGCGTTTTTTCCTGAATATATTCAGGAAAAAACGCATACGCCCTTTTTGGCCAACCAAGCAAGCTTGCAAAGGAAATCTGCACTACAATGAAGTCTCACTGCCCCCCGGTCAAAAGGGCCATCTGAAAAAAGTATAAAATCCAGAAGGCAGGACAGGCCATGGAGAACTGGGAGCCTTGTTATGCTGATGGGCGGGATGTAAATTGCCAACAGCCACTGGGGAGAAGTGTATGGTGTTTCCTGAAACATCTAAAAAACAAAGCAACAGAGCCTAGGGCACTTCCACTTATGGTCCTATAGCTTAGGGAAATTAAAATCAAAAAGACACAGCCACCCCAAAGTTTGGGACGCCTCCGTTTACAAGAACCTCGTTTACCGTACAAGTTCAATATCACAGAAAGTGAAAAATGGATAAAGAACTTGTGGTACTTACGTACAATGCAGTATCACTCAGCAATGAAATCTATGTCATCAGGCCCGAAGCAGCATAATGAGTGGATTCAGGTACGATGATTCTAACTGAAATAAGTCACACAGAAAAAGAAACATCATAAGATATCACTAATACACGGAATGTAAAATTGGCTACACAGGAACTGAATTCCAATACAGAACAGGGTCTCAAATTTAGAAAACCAACTTATGCTTGCTTAAGGGGAAAGGTGAGTTGGGGTGCTGCATAAAACCAGAGATTGAAATGAGCACAGATAAAGTTCCTTAAGCCAAATATGGAATAGACAAGAGCTACTCCTTGCTCAACGAAATGGACTCAACACCCCATATTAAACGCCTAAGGATGTACCTGACTAGTAAGTATCTTAAAACCTATGGATTACTATGTCTCCGAAAGAGAATCAAGCATGTGTACAGGGGCATAAACGCAGCAGTGATAGGATTGGAGAGGTTCGGTGAGCAAATGAAGACCCTTTGAAGTCATATTGCATGGTACCCATTCCACGGGTTTCAACTACCCAGGTTTAAGTTATTCTTCATTCAGCTAAAACATGCATGTGGAACCCAGAGTATGATCAACCGTGTGAACGGGAGATGTGTTCAAATATGTCTCAGTTTTCCTCCCCTGGTACTCGGGTGCAACATTCCAGACGCTTTACTAACACTCTCCCCACTTGAAGAGTCAGCGCCTTTAACCTCCTGTTTGGCCCAGTTTGCAATTTCTGCGGAAGATGAACAGGAATAACGAGAACCAATGAGAGACTAGCTGGAGGTGTCTGGACGGGCAAATTTAACTCTCATTTCCCACCAGGAAGAGGAATTACCCAAAGGCTCAGCGTGCCATGCCGGAACCAGATTAGGGCCTGAAGCCATCCTGCGGTGTTGCGGCCAGCTCAAAAGAAAGCGAGTTGAAGAAAGGAGCTCAGGGGCACTGTAATTCACAAACCTGCAGAGTTATAAATGACAGCTATCGTCCAAAAATATACTGAAGTAAGGCTGCCAAGAGGACTTGAAAGCGGGGCAGAATTGCAGGAAACCGATTTCAGGAGGTAGACTGGAATTGCATTGAAAGCATAGGAAAAGAGGCAGAACGTCCACAATGATGCACTTGGCCAAAAAGGGCGTATGCGTTTTTTCCTGAATATATTCAGGAAAAAACGCATACGCCCTTTTTGGCCAACCAAGCAAGCTTGCAAAGGAAATCTGCACTACAATGAAGTCTCACTTCCCCCCGGTCAAAAGGGCCATCTGAAAAAAGTGTAAAATCCAGAAAGGCAGGACAGGCCATGGAGAACTGGGAGCCTTGTTATGCTGATGGGCGGGATGTAAATTGCCAACAGCCACTCGGGAGAAGTGTATGGTGTTTCCTGAAACATCTAAAAAACAAAGCAACAGAGCCTAGGGCACTTCCACTTATGGTCCTATAGCTTAGGGAAATTAAAATCAAAAAGACACAGCCACCCCAAAGTTTGGGACGCCTCTGTTTACAAGAACCTCGTTTACCGTACAAGTTCAATATCACAGAAAGTGAAAAATGGATAAAGAACTTGTGGTACTTACGTACAATGCAGTATCACTCAGCAATCAAATCTATGTCATCAGGCCCGTAGCAGCATAATGAGTGGATTCAGGTACGGTGATTCTAACTGAAATAAGTCACACAGAAAAAGAAACATCATAAGATATCACTAATACACGGAATGTAAACTTGGCTACACAGGAACTGATTTCCAATACAGAACAGGGTCTCAAATTTAGAAAACCAACTTATGCGTGCTTAAGGGGAAAGGTGAGTTGGGGTGCTGCATAAAACCAGAGATTGAAATGAGCACAGATAAAGTTCCTTAAGGCAAATATGGAATAGACAAGAGCTACTCCTTGCTCAACGAAATGGACTCAACACCCCATATTAAACGCCTAAGAATGTACCTGACTAGTAAGTATCTTAAAACCTATGGATTACTATGTCTCCGAAAGAGAATCAAGCATGTGTACAGGGGCATAAACGCAGCAGTGATAGGATTGGAGAGGTTCGGTGAGCAAATGAAGACCCTTTGAAGTCATATTGCATGGTACCCATTCCACGGGTCTCAACTACCCAGGTTTAAGGTATTCTTCCTTCAGCTAAAACATGCATGTGGAACCCAGAGTATGATCAACCGTGTGAACGGGAGATGTGTTCAAATATGTCTCAGTTTTCCTCCCCTGGTACTCGGGTGCAACATTCCAGACGCTTTACTAACACTCTCCCCACTTGAAGAGTCAGCGCCTTTAACCACCTGTTTGGCCCAGTTTGCAATTTCTGCGGAAGATGAACAGGAATAACGAGAACCAATGAGAGACTAGCTGGAGGTGTCTGGATGGGCAAATTTAACTCTCATTTCCCACCAGGAAGAGGAATTACCCAAAGGCTCAGCGTGCCGTGCCGGAACCAGATTAGGGCCTGAAGCCATCCTGCGGTGTTGCGGCCAGCTCAAAAGAAAGCGAGTTGAAGAAAGGAGCTCAGGGGCACTGTAATTCACAAACCTGCAGAGTTATAAATGACAGCTATCGTCCAAAAATATACTGAAGTAAGGCTGCCAAGAGGACTTGAAAGTGGGGCAGAATTGCAGGAAACCGATTTCAGGAGGTAGACTGGAATTGCATTGAAAGCATAGGAAAAGAGGCAGAACGTCCACAATGATGCACTTGGCCAAAAAGGGCGTATGCGTTTTTTCCTGAATATATTCAGGAAAAAACGCATACGCACTTTTTGGCCAACCAAGCAAGCTTGCAAAGGAAATCTGCACTACAATGAAGTCTCACTTCCCCCCGGTCAAAAGGGCCATCTGAAAAAAGTGTAAAATCCAGAAAGGCAGGACAGGCCAAGGAAAACTGGGAGCCTTGTTATGCTGATGGGCGGGATGTAAATTGCCAACAGACACTCGGGAGAAGTGTATGGTGTTTCCTGAAACATCTAAAAAACAAAGCAACAGAGCCTAGGGCACTTCCACTTATGGTCCTATAGATTAGGGAAATTAAAATCAAAAAGACACAGCCACCCCAAAGTTTGGGACGCCTCTGTTTACAAGAACATCCTTTACCGTACAATTTCAATATCACAGAAAGTGAAAAATGGATAAAGCACTTGTGGTACTTACGTACAATGCAGTATCACTCAGCAATGAAATCTATGTCATCAGGCCCGTAGCAGCATAATGAGTGGATTCAGGTATGGTGATTCTAACTGAAATAAGTCACACAGAAAATGAAACATCATAAGATATCACTAATACACGGAATGTAAACTTGGCTACACAGGAACTGATTTCTAATACAGAACAGGGTCTCAAATTTAGAAAACCAACTTATGCGTGCTTAAGGGGAAAGGTGAGTTGGGGTGCTGCATAAAACCAGAGATTGAAATGAGCACAGATAAAGTTCCTTAAGGCAAATATGGAATAGACAAGAGCTACTCCTTGCTCAACGAAATGGACTCAACACCCCATATTAAACGCCTAAGAATGTACCTGACTAGTAAGTATCTTAAAACCTATGGATTACTACGTCTCCGAAAGAGAATCAAGCATGTGTACAGGGGCATAAGCGCAGCAGTGATAGGATTGGAGAGGGTCGGTGAGCAAATGAAGACCCCTTGAAGTCATATTCCATGGCACCCATTCTACGGGTCTCAACTACCCAGGTTTAAGGTATTATTCCTTCAGCTAAAACATGCATGTGGAACCTAGAGTATGATCAACCATGTGATCGGGAGACGTGTTCAAATATGTCTCAGTTTTCGTACCCTGGTACTCGGGTGCAACGTTCCAGACGCTTTACTAACACTCTCCCGACTTGGAGAGTCAGTCCCTTTAACCTCCTGTTTGGCCCAGTTTGTAATTTCTGCGGAAGATGAACAGGAATAGTGAGAACCAATGAGAGACTAGCTGGAGGTGTCTGGACGGGCAAATTTAACTCTCATTTCCCACCAGGAAGAGGAATTAACCAAAGGCTCAGCGTGCCGTGCCGGAACCAGATTAGGGCCTGAAGCCAGCCTGCGGTGTTGCGACCAGGTCACAAGAAAGCGAGTTGAAGAAAGGAGCTCAGGGGCACTGTAATTCACAAACCTGCAGAGTTATAAATGACAGCTATCGTCCAAAAATATACTGAAGTAAGGCTGCCAAGAGGACTTGAAAGCGGGACAGAATTGCAGGAAACCGATTTCAGGAGGTAGACTGGAATTGCATTGAAAGCATAGGAAAACAGGCAGAACGTCCACAATGATGCACTTGGCCAAAAAGGGCGTATGCGTTTTTTCCTGAATATATTCAGGAAAAAACGCATACGCCCTTTTTGGCCAACCAAGCAAGCTTGCAAAGGAAATCTGCCCTACAATGAAGTCTCACTGCCCCCCGGTCAAAAGGGCCATCTGAAAAAAGTGAAAAATCCAGAAAGGCAGGACAGGCCATGGAGAACTGGGAGCCTTGTTATGCTGATGGGCGGGATGTAAATTGCCAACAGCCACTCTGGAGAAGTGTATGGTGTTTCCTGAAACATCTAAAAAACAAAGCAACAGAGCCTAGGGCACTTCCACTTATGGTCCTAGAGCTTAGGGAAATTAAAATCAAAAAGACACAGCCACCCCAAAGTTTGGGACGCCTCCGTTTACAAGAAACTCGTTTACCGTACAAGTTCAATATCACAGAAAGTGAAAAATGGATAAAGAACTTGTGGTACTTATGTACAATGCAGTATCACTCAGCAATGAAATCTATGTCATCAGGCCTGAAGCAGCATAATGAGTGGATTCAGGTACGATGATTCTAACTGAAATAAGTCACACAGAAAAAGAAACATCATAAGATATCACTAATACACGGAATGTAAAATTGGCTACACAGGAACTGAATTCCAATACAGAACAGAGTCTCAAATTTAGAAAACCAACTTATGCTTGCTTAAGGGGAAAGGTGAGTTGGGGTGCTGCATAAAACCAGAGATTGAAATGAGCACAGATAAAGTTCCTTAAGGCAAATATGGAATAGACAAGAGCTACTCCTTGCTCAACGAAATGGACTCAACACCCCATATTAAACGCCTAAGAATGTACCTGACTAGTAAGTATCTTAAAACCTATGGATTACTATGTCTCCGAAAGAGAATCAAGCATGTGTACAGGGGCATAAAAGCAGCAGTGATAGGATTGGAGAGGTTCGGTGAGCAAATGAAGACCCTTTGAAGTCATATTGCATGGTACCCATTCCACGGGTTTCAACTACCCAGGTTTAAGGTATTCTTCCTTCAGCTAAAACATGCATGTGGAACCCAGAGTATGATCAACCGTGTGAACGGGAGACGTGTTCAAATATGTCTCAGTTTTCCTCCCCTGGTACTCGGGTGCAACATTCCAGACGCTTTACTAACACTCTCCCCACTTGAAGAGTCAGCGCCTTTAACCTCCTGTTTGGCCCAGTTTGCAATTTCTGCGGAAGATGAACAGGAATAACGAGAACCAATGAGAGACTAGCTGGAGGTGTCTGGACGGGCAAATTTAACTCTCATTTCCCACCAGGAAGAGGAATTAACCAAAGGCTCAGCGTGCCGTGCCGGAACCAGATTAGGGCCTGAAGCCATCCTGCGGTGTTGCGGCCAGCTCAAAAGAAAGCGAGTTGAAGAAAGGAGCTCAGGGGCACTGTAATTCAGAAACCTGCAGAGTTATAAATGACAGCTATCGTCCAAAAATATACTGAAGTAAGGCTGCCAAGAGGACTTGAAAGCGGGGCAGAATTGCAGGAAACCGATTTCAGGAGGTAGACTGGAATTGCATTGAAAGCATAGGAAAAGAGGCAGAACGTCCACAATGATGCACTTGGCCAAAAAGGGCGTATGCGTTTTTTCCTGAATATATTCAGGAAAAAACGCATACGCCCTTTTTGGCCAACCAAGCAAGCTTGCAAAGGAAATCTGCACTACAATGAAGTCTCACTTCCCCCCGGTCAAAAGGGCCATCTGAAAAAAGTATAAAATCCAGAAAGGCAGGACAGGCCATGGAGAACTGGGAGCCTTGTTATGCTGATGGGCGGGATGTAAATTGCCAACAGACACTCGGGAGAAGTGTATGGTGTTTCCTGAAACATCTAAAAAACAAAGCAACAAAGCCTAGGGCACTTCCACTTATGGTCCTATAGCTTAGGGAAATTAAAATCAAAAAGACACAGCCACCCCAATGTTTGGGACGCCTCCGTTTACAAGAACCTCGTTTACCGTACAAGTTCAATATGACAGAAAGTGAAAAATGGATAAAGAACTTGTGGTACTTACGTACAATGCAGTATCACTCAGCAATGAAATCTATGTCATCAGGCCCGAAGCAGCATAATGAGTGGATTCAGGTACGATGATTCTAACTGAAATAAGTCACACAGAAAAAGAAACATCATAAGATATCACTAATACACGGAATGTAAAATTGGCTACACAGGAACTGAATTCCAATACAGAACAGGGTCTCAAATTTAGAAAACCAACTTATGCTTGCTTAAGGGGAAAGGTGAGTTGGGGTGCTGCATAAAACCGGAGATTGAAATGAGCACAGATAAAGTTCCTTAAGCCAAATATGGAATAGACAAGAGCTACTCCTTGCTCAACAAAATGGACTCAACACCCCATATTAAACGCCTAAGAATGTACCTGACTAGTAAGTATCTTAAAACCTATGGATTGCTATGTCTCCAAAAGAGAATCAAGCATGTGTACAGGGGCATAAACGCAGCAGTGATAGGATTGGAGAGGTTCGGTGAGCAAATGAAGACCCTTTGAAGTCATATTGCATGGTACCCATTCCACGGGTTTCAACTACCCAGGTTTAAGGTATTCTTCCTTCAGCTAAAACATGCATGTGGAACCCAGAGTATGATCAACCGTGTGAACGGGAGACGTGTTCAAATATGTCTCAGTTTTCCTCCCCTGGTACTCGGGTGCAACATTCCAGACGCTTTACTAACACTCTCCCCACTTGAAGAGTCAGCGCCTTTAACCTCCTGTTTGGCCCAGTTTGCAATTTCTGCGGAAGATGAACAGTAATAACGAGAACCAATGAGAGACTAGCTGGAGGTGTCTGGACGGGCAAATTTAACTCTCATTTCCCACCAGGAAGAGGAATTAACCAAAGGCTCAGCGTGCCGTGCCGGAACCAGATTAGGGCCTGAAGCCATCCTGCGGTGTTGCGGCCAGCTCAAAAGAAAGCGAGTTGAAGAAAGGAGCTCAGGGGCACTGTAATTCACAAACCTGCAGAGTTATAAATGACAGCTATCGTTCAAAAATATACTGAAGTAAGGCTGCCAAGAGGACTTGAAAGCGGGGCAGAATTGCACGAAACCGATTTCAGGAGGTAGACTGGAATTGCATTGAAAGCATAGGAAAAGAGGCAGAACGTCCACAATGATGCACTTGGCCAAAAAGGGCGTATGCGTTTTTTCCTGAATATATTCAGGAAAAAACGCATACGCCCTTTTTGGCCAACCAAGCAAGCTTGCAAAGGAAATCTGCACTACAATGAAGTCTCACTTCCCCCCGGTCAAAAGGGCCATCTGAAAAAAGTGTAAAATCCAGAAAGGCAGGACAGGCCATGGAGAACTGGGAGCCTTGTTATGCTGATGGGCGGGATGTAAATTGCCAACAGACACTCGGGAGAAGTGTATGGTGTTTCCTGAAACATCTAAAAAACAAAGCAACAGAGCCTAGGGCACTTCCACTTATGGTCCTATAGCTTAGGGAAATTAAAATCAAAAAGACACAGCCACCCCAAAGTTTGGGACGTCTCTGTTTACAAGAACCTCGTTTACCGTACAAGTTCAATATCACAGAAAGTGAAAAATGGATAAAGAACTTGTGGTACTTACGTACAATGCAGTATCACTCAGCAATGAAATCTATGTCATCAGGCCCGTAGCAGCATAATGAGTGGATTCAGGTACGGTGATTCTAACTGAAATAAGTCACACAGAAAAAGAAACATCATAAGATATCACTAATACACGGAATGTAAACTTGGCTACACAGGAACTGATTTCCAATACAGAACAGGGTCTCAAATTTAGAAAACCAACTTATGCGTGCTTAAGGGGAAAGGTGAGTTGGGGTGCTGCATAAAACCAGAGATTGAAATGAGCACAGATAAAGTTCCTTAAGGCAAATATGGAATAGACAAGAGCTACTCCTTGCTCAACGAAATGGACTCAACACCCCATATTAAACGCCTAAGAATGTACCTGACTAGTAAGTATCTTAAAACCTATGGATTACTATGTCTCCGAAAGAGAATCAAGCATGTGTACAGGGGCATAAGCGCAGCAGTGATAGGATTGGAGAGGTTCGGTGAGCAAATGAAGACCCTTTGAAGTCATATTGCATGGTACCCATTCCACGGGTTTCAACTACCCAGGTTTAAGGTATTCTTCCTTCAGCTAAAACATGCATGTGGAACCCAGAGTATGATCAACCATGTGATCGGGAGACGTGTTCAAATATGTCTCAGTTTTCCTCCCATGGTACTCGGGTGCAACATTCCAGATGCTTTACTAACACTCTCCCGACTTGGACAGTCAGTCCCTTTAACCTCCTGTTTGGCCCACTTTGCAATTTCTGCGGAAGATGAACAGGAATAGCGAGAACCAATGAGAGACTAGCTGGAGGTGTCTGGACGGGCAAATTTAACTCTCATTTCCCACCACGAAGAGGAATTAACCAAAGGCTCAGCGTGCCGTGCCCGAACCTGATTAGGGCCTGAAGCCATCCTGCGGTGTTGCGGCCAGCTCACAAGAAAGCGAGTTGAAGAAAGGAGCTCAGGGGCACTGTAATTCACAAACCTGCAGAGTTATAAATGACAGCTATCGTCCAAAAATATACTGAAGTAAGGCTGCCAAGAGGACTTGAAAGTGGGGCAGAATTGCAGGAAACCGATTTCAGGAGGTAGACTTGAATTGCATTGAAAGCATAGGAAAAGAGGCAGAACGTCCACAATGATGCACTTGGCCAAAAAGGGCGTATGCGTTTTTTGCTGAATATATTCAGGAAAAAACGCATACGCCCTTTTTGGCCAACCAAGCAAACTTGCAAAGGAAATCTGCACTACAATGAAGTCTCACTTCCCCCCGGTCAAAAGGGCCATCTGAAAAAAGTGTAAAATCCAGAAAGGCAGGACAGGCCATGGAGAACTGGGAGCCTTGTTATGCTGATGGGCGGGATGTAAATTGCCAACAGACACTCGGGAGAAGTGTATGGTGTTTCCTGAAACATCTAAAAAACAAAGCAACAGAGCCTAGGGCACTTCTACTTATGGTCCTATAGCTTAGGGAAATTAAAATCAAAAAGACACAGCCATCCCAAAGTTTGGGACGCCTCTGTTTACAAGAACATCCTTTACCGTACAAGTTCAATATCACAGAAAGTGAAAAATGGATAAAGAACTTGTGGTACTTACGTACAATGCAGTATCACTCAGCAATGAAATCTATGTCATCAGGCCCGAAGCAGCATAATGAGTGGATTCAGGTACGATGATTCTAACTGAAATAAGTCACACAGAAAAAGAAACATCATAAGATATCACTAATACACGGAATGTAAACTTGGCTACACAGGAACTGAATTCCAAAACAGAACACGGTCTCAAATTTAGAAAAGCAACTTATGCTTGCTTAAGGGGAAAGGTGAGTTGGGGTGCTGCATAAAACCAGAGATTGAAATGAGCACAGATAAAGTTCCTTAAGCCAAATATGGAATAGACAAGAGCTACTCCTTGCTCAACGAAATGGACTCAACACCGCATATTAAACGCCTAAGAATGTACCTGGCTAGTAAGTATCTTAAAACCTATGGATTGCTATGTCTCCAAAAGAGAATCAAGCGTGTGTACAGGGGCATAAACGCAGCAGTGATAGGATTGGAGAGGTTCGGTGAGCAAATGAAGACCCTTTGAAGTCATATTGCATGGTACCCATTACACGGGTCTCAACTCTCCAGGTTTAAGGTATTCTTCCTTCAGCTAAAACATGCATGTGGAACCCAGAGTATGATCAACCGTGTGAACGGGAGACGTGTTCAAATATGTCTCAGTTTTCCTCCCCTGGTACTCGGGTGCAACATTCCAGACGCTTTACTAACACTCGCCCCACTTCGAGAGTCAGCGCCTTTAACCTCCTGTTTGGCCCAGTTTGCAATTTCTGCGGAAGATGAACAGGAATAGCGAGAACCACTGAGAGACTAGCTGGAGGTGTCTGGACGGGCAAATTTAACTCTCATTTCCCACCAGGAAGAGGAATTAACCAAAGGCTCAACGTGCCATGCCGGAACCAGATTAGGGCCTGAAGCCATCCTGCGGTGTTGCGGCCAGCTCAAAAGAAAGCGAGTTGAAGAAAGGAGCTCAGGGGCACTGTAATTCACAAACCTGCAGAGTTATAAATGACAGCTATCGTCCAAAAATATACTGAAGTAAGGCTGCCAAGAGGACTTGAAAGTGGGGCAGAATTGCAGGAAACCGATTTCAGGAGGTAGACTTGAATTGCATTGAAAGCATAGGAAAAGAGGCAGAACGTCCACAATGATGCACTTGGCCAAAAAGGGCGTATGCGTTTTTTCCTGAATATATTCAGGAAAAAACGCATACGCCCTTTTTGGCCAACCAAGCAAGCTTGCAAAGGAAATCTGCACTACAATGAAGTCTCACTTCCCCCCGGTCAAAAGGGCCATCTGAAAAAAGTGTAAAATCCAGAAAGTCAGGACAGGCCATGGAGAACTGGGAGCCTTGTTATGCTGATGGGCGGGATGTAAATTGCCAACAGACACTGGGGAGAAGTGTATGGTGTCTCCTGAAACATCTAAAAAACAAAGCAACAGAGCCTAGGGCACTTCCACTTATGGTCCTATAGCTTAGGGAAATTAAAATCAAAAAGACACAGCCACCCCAAAGTTTGGGACGCCTCTGTTTACAAGAAACTCGTTTACCGTACAAGTTCAATATCACAGAAAGTGAAAAATGGATAAAGAACTTGTGGTACTTACGTACAATGCAGTATCACTCAGCAATGAAATCTATGTCATCAGGCCCGTAGCAGCATAATGAGTGGATTCAGGTACGGTGATTCTAACTGAAATAAGTCACACAGAAAAAGAAACATCATAAGATATCACTAATACACGGAATGTAAACTTGGCTACACAGGAACTGATTTCCAATACAGAACAGGGTCTCAAATTTAGAAAACCAACTTATGCGTGCTTAAGGGGAAAGGTGAGTTGGGGTGCTGCATAAAACCAGAGATTGAAATGAGCACAGATAAAGTTCCTTAAGGCAAATATGGAATAGACAAGAGCTACTCCTTGCTCAACGAAATGGACTCAACACCCCATATTAAACGCCTAAGAATGTACCTGACTAGTAAGTATCTTAAAACCTATGGATTACTATGTCTCCGAAAGAGAATCAAGCATGTGTACAGGGGCATAAGCGCAGCAGTGATAGGATTGGAGAGGTTCGGTGAGCAAATGAAGACCCTTTGAAGTCATATTGCATGGCACCCATTCTACGGGTCTCAACTACCCAGGTTTAAGGTATTCTTCCTTCAGCTAAAACATGCATGTGGAACCTAGAGTATGATCAACCATGTGATCGGGAGACGTGTTCAAATATGTCTCAGTTTTCGTACCCTGGTACTCGGGTGCAACGTTCCAGACGCTTTACTAACACTCTCCCGACTTGGAGAGTCAGTCCCTTTAACCTCCTGTTTGGCCCAGTTTGCAATTTCTGCGGAACATGAACAGGAATAGTGAGAACCAATGAGAGACTAGCTGGAGGTGTCTGGACGGGCAAATTTAACTCTCATTTCCCACCAGGAAGAGGAATTAACCAAAGGCTCAGCGTGCCGTGCCGGAACCAGATTAGGGCCTGAAGCCAGCCTGCGGTGTTGCGACCAGGTCACAAGAAAGCGAGTTGAAGAAAGGAGCTCAGGGGCACTGTAATTCACAAACCTGCAGAGTTATAAATGACAGCTATCGTCCAAAAATATACTGAAGTAAGGCTGCCAAGAGGACTTGAAAGCGGGGCAGAATTGCAGGAAACCGATTTCAGGAGGTAGACTGGAATTGCATTGAAAGCATAGGAAAAGAGGCAGAACGTCCACAATGATGCACTTGGCCAAAAAGGGCGTATGCGTTTTTTCCTGAATATATTCAGGAAAAAACGCATACGCCCTTTTTGTCCAACCAAGCAAGCTTGCAAAGGAAATCTGCCCTACAATGAAGTCTCACTGCCCCCCGGTCAAAAGGGCCATCTGAAAAAAGTGAAAAATCCAGAAAGGCAGGACAGGCCATGGAGAACTGGGAGCCTTGTTATGCTGATGGGCGGGATGTAAATTGCCAACAGCCACTCTGGAGAAGTGTATGGTGTTTCCTGAAACATCTAAAAAACAAAGCAACAGAGCCTAGGGCACTTCCACTTATGGTCCTATAGCTTAGGGAAATTAAAATCAAAAAGACACAGCCACCCCAAAGTTTGGGACGCCTCCGTTTACAAGAACCTCGTTTACCGTACAAGTTCAATATCACAGAAAGTGAAAAATGGATAAAGAACTTGTGGTACTTATGTACAATGTAGTATCACTCAGCAATGAAATCTATGTCATCAGGCCCGAAGCAGCATAATGAGTGGATTCAGGTACGATGATTCTAACTGAAATAAGTCACACAGAAAAAGAAACATCATAAGATATCACTAATACACGGAATGTAAAATTGGCTACACAGGAACTGAATTCCAATACAGAACAGGGTCTCAAATTTAGAAAACCAACTTATGCTTGCTTAAGGGGAAAGGTGAGTTGGGGTGCTGCATAAAACCAGAGATTGAAATGAGCACAGATAAAGTTCCTTAAGGCAAATATGGAATAGACAAGAGCTACTCCTTGCTCAACGAAATGGACTCAACACCCCATATTAAACGCCTAAGAATGTACCTGACTAGTAAGTATCTTAAAACCTATGGATTACTATGTCTCCGAAAGAGAATCAAGCATGTGTACAGGGGCATAAACGCAGCAGTGATAGGATTGGAGAGGTTCGGTGAGCAAATGAAGACCCTTTGAAGTCATATTGCATGGTACCCATTCCACGGGTTTCAACTACCCAGGTTTAAGGTATTCTTCCTTCAGCTAAAACATGCATGTGGAACCCAGAGTATGATCAACCGTGTGAACGGGAGACGTGTTCAAATATGTCTCAGTTTTCCTCCCCTGGTACTCGGGTGCAACATTCCAGACGCTTTACTAACACTCTCCCCACTTGAAGAGTCAGCGCCTTTAACCTCCTGTTTGGCCAAGTTTGCAATTTCTGCGGAAGATGAACAGGAATAACGAGAACCAATGAGAGACTAGCTGGAGGTGTCTGGACGGGCAAATTTAACTCTCATTTCCCACCAGGAAGAGGAATTAACCAAAGGCTCAGCATGCCGTGCCGGAACCAGATTAGGGCCTGAAGCCAGCCTGCGGTGTTGCGACCAGGTCACAAGAAAGCGAGTTGAAGAAAGGAGCTCAGGGGCACTGTAATTCACAAACCTGCAGAGTTATAAATGACAGCTATCGTCCAAAAATATACTGAAGTAAGGCTGCCAAGAGGACTTGAAAGCGGGACAGAATTGCAGGAAACCGATTTCAGGAGGTAGACTGGAATTGCATTGAAAGCATAGGAAAACAGGCAGAACGTCCACAATGATGCACTTGGCCAAAAAGGGCGTATGCGTTTTTTCCTGAATATATTCAGGAAAAAACGCATACGCCCTTTTTGGCCAACCAAGCAAGCTTGCAAAGGAAATCTGCCCTACAATGAAGTCTCACTGCCCCCCGGTCAAAAGGGCCATCTGAAAAAAGTGAAAAATCCAGAAAGGCAGGACAGGCCATGGAGAACTGGGAGCCTTGTTATGCTGATGGGCGGGATGTAAATTGCCAACAGACACTCGGGAGAAGTGTATGGTGTTTCCTGAAACATCTAAAAAACAAAGCAACAGAGCCTAGGGCACTTCCACTTATGGTCCTATAGCTTAGGGAAATTAAAATCAAAAAGACACAGCCACCCCAAAGTTTGGGACGCCTCCGTTTACAAGAACCTCGTTTACCGTACAAGTTCAATATCACAGAAAGTGAAAAATGGATAAAGAACTTGTGGTACATATGTACAATGCAGTATCACTCAGCAATGAAATCTATGTCATCAGGCCCGAAGCAGCATAATGAGTGGATTCAGGTACGATGATTCTAACTGAAATAAGTCACACAGAAAAAGAAACATCATAAGATATCACTAATACACGGAATGTAAAATTGGCTACAAAGGAACTGAATTCCAATACAGAACAGGGTCTCAAATTTAGAAAACCAACTTATGCTTGCTTAAGGGGAAAGGTGAGTTGGGGTGCTGCATAAAACCAGAGATTGAAATGAGCACAGATAAAGTTCCTTAAGGCAAATATGGAATAGACAAGAGCTACTCCTTGCTCAACGAAATGGACTCAACACCCCATATTAAACGCCTAAGAATGTACCTGACTAGTAAGTATCTTAAAACCTATGGATTACTATGTCTCCGAAAGAGAATCAAGCATGTGTACAGGGGCATAAACGCAGCAGTGATAAGATTGGAGAGGTTCGCTGAGCAAAAGAAGACCCTTTGAAGTCTTATTGCATGGTACCCATTCCACGGGTTTCAACTACCCAGGTTTAAGGTATTCTTCCTTCAGCTAAAACATGCATGTGGAACCCAGAGTATGATCAACCGTGTGAACGGGAGACGTGTTCAAATATGTCTCAGTTTTCCTCCCCTGGTACTCGGGTGCAACATTCCAGACGCTTCACTAACACTCTCCCCACTTGAAGAGTCAGCGCCTTTAACCTCCTGTTTGGCCCAGTTTGCAATTTCTGCGGAAGATGAACAGGAATAACGAGAACCAATGAGAGACTAGCTGGAGGTGTCTGGACGGGCAAATTTAACTCTCATTTCCCACCAGGAAGAGGAATTAACCAAAGGCTCAGCGTGCCGTGCCGGAACCAGATTAGGGCCTGAAGCCATCCTGCGGTGTTGCGGCCAGCTCAAAAGAAAGCGAGTTGAAGAAAGGAGCTCAGGGGCACTGTAATTCACAAACCTGCAGAGTTATAAATGACAGCTATCGTCCAAAAATATACTGAAGTAAGGCTGCCAAGAGGACTTGAAAGCAGGGCAGAATTGCAGGAAACCGATTTCAGGAGGTAGACTGGAATTGCATTGAAAGCATAGGAAAACAGGCAGAACGTCCACAATGATGCACTTGGCCAAAAAGGGCGTATGCGTTTTTTCCTGAATATATTCAGGAAAAAACGCATACGCCCTTTTTGGCCAACCAAGCAAGCTTGCAAAGGAAATCTGCACTACAATGAAGTCTCACTTCCCCCAGGTCAAAAGGGCCATCTGAAAAAAGTATAAAATCCAGAAAGGCAGGACAGGCCATGGAGAACTGGGAGCCTTGTTATGCTGATGGGCGGGATGTAAATTGCCAACAGCCACTCGGGAGAAGTGTATGGTGTTTCCTGAAACATCTAAAAAACAAAGCAACAAAGCCTAGGGCACTTCCACTTATGGTCCTATAGCTTAGGGAAATTAAATTCAAAAAGACACAGCCACCCCAAAGTATGGAACGCCTCTGTTTACAAGAACCTCGTTTACCGTACAAGTTCAATATCACAGAAAGTGAAAAATGGATAAAGAACTTCTGGTATTTACTTACAAAACAATATCACTCAGCAATGAAATCTATGTCATTAGGCCGTTAGCAGCACAATGAGTGGATTCAGGTATGATGATTCTAACTGAAATAAGTCACACAGAAAAAGAAACATCATAAGATATCAGTAATACACGGAATGTAAACTTGGCTACACAGGAACTGAATTACAGAACAGAACAGGGTCTCAAATTTAGAAAACCAACTTATGCTTGCTTAAGGGGAAAGGTGAGTTGGGGTGCTGCATAAAAGCAGAGATTGAAATGAGCACAGATAAAGTTCCTTAAGCCAAATATGGAATAGACAAGAGCTACTCCTTGCTCAACGAAATGGACTCAACACCGCATATTAAACGCCTAAGAATGTACCTGAATAGTAAGTATCTTAAAACCTATGGTTTGCTATGTCTCCAAAAGAGAATCAAGCATGTGTACAGGGGCATAAACGCAGCAGTGATAGGATTGGAGAGGTTCGGTGAGCAAATGAAGACCCTTTGAAGTCATATTGCATGGTACCCATTCCATGGGTTTCAACTACCCAGGTTTAAGGTATTCTTCCTTCAGCTAAAACATGCATGTGGAACCTAGAGTATGATCAACCATGTGATCGGGAGACGTGTTCAAATATGTCTCAGTTTTCGTACCCTGGTACTCGGGTGCAACATTCCAGATGCTTTACTAACACTCTCCCGACTTGGAGAGTCAGTCCCTTTAACCTCCTGTTTGGCCCAGTTTGCAATTTCTACGGAAGATGAACAGGAATAGCGAGAACCAATGAGAGACTAGCTGGAGGTGTCTGGACGGGCAAATTTAACTCTCATTTCCCACCAGGAAGAGGAATTAACCAAAGGCTCAACGTGCCGTGCCGGAACCAGATTAGGGCCTGAAGCCATCCTGCGGTGTTGCGGCCAGGTCACAAGAAAGCGAGTTGAAGAAAGGAGCTCAGGGGCACTGTAATTCACAAACCTGCAGAGTTATAAATGACAGCTATCGTCCAAAAATATACTGAAGTAAGGCTGCCAAGAGGACTTGAAAGCGGGGCAGAATTGCAGGAAACCGATTTCAGAAGGTAGACTGGAATTGCATTGAAAGCATAGGAAAAGAGGCAGAACGTCCACAATGATGCACTTGGCCAAAAAGGGCGTATGCGTTTTTTCCTGAATATATTCAGGAAAAAACGCATACGCCCTTTTTGGCCAACCAAGCAAGCTTGCAAAGGAAATCTGCACTACAATGAAGTCTCACTTCCCCCCGGTCAAAAGGGCCATCTGAAAAAAGTGTAAAATCCAGAAAGGCAGGACAGGCCATGGAGAACTGGGAGCCTAGTTATGCTGATGGGCGGGATGTAAATTGCCAACAGACACTCGGGAGAAGTGTATGGTGTTTCCTGAAACATCTAAAAAACAAATTAACAGAGCCTAGGGCACTTCCACTTATGGTCCTATAGCTTAGGGAAATTAAAATCAAAAAGACACAGCCACCCCAAAGTTTGGGACGCCTCTGTTTACAAGAACCTCGTTTACAGTACAAGTTCAACATCGCAGAAAGTGAAAAATGGATAAAGAAGTTGTGGTATTTACTTACAAAGCAATATCACTCAGCAATGAAATCTATGTCATCAGGCCCGTAGCAGCATAATGAGTGGATTCAGGTATGATAATTCTAACTGAAATAACTCACACAGAAAAAGAAACATCATAAGATATCAGTAATACACGGAATGTAAACTTGGCTACACAGGAACTGAATTACAGAACAGAACAGGGTCTCAAATTTAGAAAACCAACTTATGCTTGCTTAAGGGGAAAGGTGAGTTGGGGTGCTGCATAAAACCAGAGATTGAAATGAGCACAGATAAAGTTCCTTAAGCCAAATATGGAATAGACAAGAGCTACTCCTTGCTCAACGAAATGGACTCAACACCGCATATTAAACACCTAAGAATGTACCTGACTAGTAAGTATCTTAAAACCTATTGATTGCTATGTCTCTGAAAGAGAATCAAGCATGTGTACAGGGGCATAAACGCAGCAGTGATAGGATTGGAGAGGTTCGGTGAGCAAATGAAGACCCTTTGAAGTCATATTGCATGGTACCCATTCCACGGGTTTCAACTACCCAGGTTTAAGGTATTCTTCCTTCAGCTAAAACATGCATGTGGAACCCAGAGTATGATCAACCATGTGATCGGGAGACGTGTTCAAATATGTCTCAGTTTTCCTCCCATGGTACTCGGGTGCAACATTCCAGACGCTTTACTAACACTCTCCCGACTTGGAGAGTCAGTCCCTTTAACCTCCTGTTTGGCCCAGTTTGCAATTTCTGCGGAAGATGAACAGGAATAGCGAGAACCAATGAGAGACTAGCTGGAGGTGTCTGGACGGGCAAATTTAACTCTCATTTCCCACCAGGAAGAGGAATTAACCAAAGGCTCAGCGTGCCGTGCCCGAACCTGATTAGGGCCTGAAGCCATCCTGCGGTGTTGCGGCCAGCTCACAAGAAAGCGAGTTGAAGAAAGGAGCTCAGGGGCACTGTAATTCACAAACCTGCAGAGTTATAAATGACAGCTATCGTCCAAAAATATACTGAAGTAAGGCTGCCAAGAGGACTTGAAAGTGGGGCAGAATTGCAGGAAACCGATTTCAGGAGGTAGACTGGAATTGCATTGAAAGCATAGGAAAAGAGGCAGAACGTCCACAATGATGCACTTGGCCAAAAAGGGCGTATGCGTTTTTTGCTGAATATATTCAGGAAAAAACGCATACGCCCTTTTTCGCCAACCAAGCAAACTTGCAAAGGAAATCTGCACTACAATGAAGTCTCACTTCCCCCCGGTCAAAAGGGCCATCTGAAAAAAGTGTAAAATCCAGAAAGGCAGGACAGGCCATGGAGAACTGGGAGCCTTGTTATGCTGATGGGCGGGATGTAAATTGCCAACAGACACTCGGGAGAAGTGTATGGTGTTTCCTGAAACATCTAAAAAACAAAGCAACAGAGCCTAGGGCACTTCCACTTATGGTCCTATAGCTTACGGAAATTAAAATCAAAAAGACACAGCCACCCCAAAGTTTGGGACGCCTCTGTTTACAAGAACCTCGTTTACCGTACAAGTTCAATATCACAGAAAGTGAAAAATGGATAAAGAACTTGTGGTACTTACGTACAATGCAGTATCACTCAGCAATGAAATCTATGTCATCAGGCCCGTAGCAGCATAATGAGTGGATTCAGGTACGATGATTCTAACTGAAATAATTCACACAGCAAAAGAAACATCATAAGATATCACTAATACACGGAATGTAAACTTGGCTACACAGGAACTGAATTACAGAACAGAACAGGGTCTCAAATTTAGAAAACCAACTTATGCTTGCTTAAGGGGAAAGGTGAGTTGGGGTGCTGCATAAAACCAGAGATTGAAATGAGCACAGATAAAGTTCCTTAAGCCAAATATGGAATAGACAAGAGCTACTCCTTGCTCAACGAAATGGACTCAACACCGCATATTAAACGCCTAAGAATGTACCTGACTAGTAAGTATCTTAAAACCTATGGATTGCTATGTCTCCGAAAGAGAATCAAGCATGTGTACAGGGGCATAAACGCAGCAGTGATAGGATTGGAGAGGTTTGGTGAGCAAATGAAGACCCTTTGAAGTCATATCGCATGGTACCCATTCCACGGGTTTCAACTACCCAGGTTTAAGGTATTCTTCCTTCAGCTAAAACATGCATGTGGAACCCAGAGTATGATCAACCATGTGATCGGGAGACGTGTTTAAATATGTCTCAGTTTTCCTCCCATAGTACTCGGGTGCACCATTCCAGACGCTTTACTAACACTCTCCCGACTTGGAGAGTCAGTCCCTTTAACCTCCTGTTTGGCCCAGTTTGCAATTTCTGCGGAAGATGAACAGGAATAGCGAGAACCAATGAGACACTAGCTGGAGGTGTCTGGACGGGCAAATTTAACTCTCATTTCCCACCAGGAAGAGGAATTAACCAAAGGCTCAGCGTGCCGTTCCGGAACAAGATTAGGGCCTGAAGCCATCCTGCAGTGTTGCGGCCAGCTCACAAGAAAGCGAGTTGAAGAAAGGAGCTCAGGGACACTGTAATTCACAAACCTGCAGAGTTATAAATGACAGGTATTGTCCAAAAATATACTGAAGTAAGGCTGCCAAGAGGACTTGAAATCGGGGCAGAATTGCAGGAAACCGATTTCAGGAGGTAGACTGGAATTGCATTGAAAGCATAGGAAAAGAGGCAGAACGTCCACAATGATGCACTTGGCCAAAAAGGGCGTATGCGTTTTTTCCTGAATATATTCAGGAAAAAACGCATACGCCCTTTTTGGCCAACCAAGCAAGCTTGCAAAGGAAATCTGCACTACAATGAAGTCTCACTTCCCCCCGGTCAAAAGGGCCATCTGAAAAAAGTGTAAAATCCAGAAAGGCAGGACAGGCCATGGAGAACTGGGAGCCTTGTTATGCTGATGGGCGGGATGTAAATTGCCAACAGACACTTGGGAGAAGTGTATGGTGTTTCCTGAAACATCTAAAAAACAAAGCAACAGAGCCTAGGGCACTTCCACTTATGGTCCTATAGCTTAGGGAAATTAAAATCAAAAAGACACAGCGACCCCAAAGTTTGGGACGCCTCTGTTTACAAGAACCTCGTTTACAGTACAAGTTCAACATCGCAGAAAGTGAAAAATGGATAAAGAAGTTGTGGTATTTACTTACAAAGCAATATCACTCAGCAATGAAATCTATGTCATCAGGCCCGTAGCAGCATAATGAGTGGATTCAGGTACGATGATTCTAACTGAAATAAGTCACACAGAAAAAGAAACATCATAAGATATCACTAATACACGGAATGTAAACTTGGCTACACAGGAACTGAATTCCAAAACAGAACACGGTCTCAAATTTAGAAAACCAACTTATGCTTGCTTAAGGGGAAAGGTGAGTTGGGGTGCTGCATAAAACCAGAGATTGAAATGAGCACAGATAAAGTTCCTTAAGGCAAATATGGAATAGACAAGAGCTACTCCTTGCTCAACGAAATGGACTCAACACCGCATATTAAACGCCTAAGAATGTACCTGGCTAGTAAGTATCTTAAAACCTATGGATTGCTATGTCTCCGAAAGAGAATCAAGCATGTGTACAGGGGCATAAACGCAGCAGTGTTAGGATTGGAGAGGTTCGGTGAGCAAATGAAGACCCTTTGAAGTCATATTGCATGGTACCCATTCCACGGGTTTCAACTACCCAGGTTTAAGGTATTCTTCCTTCAGCTAAAACATGCATGTGGAACCCAGAGTATGATCAACCATGTGATCGGGAGACGTGTTCAAATATGTCTCAGTTTTCCTCCCATGGTACTCGGGTGCAACATTCCAGATGCTTTACTAACACTCTCCCGACTTGGAGAGTCAGTCCCTTTAACTTCCTGTTTGGCCCACTTTGCAATTTCTGCGGAAGATGAACAGGAATAGCGAGAACCAATGAGAGACTAGCTGGAGGTGTCTGGACGGGCAAATTTAACTCTCATTTCCCACCACGAAGAGGAATTAACCAAAGGCTCAGCGTGCCGTGCCCGAACCTGATTAGGGCCTGAAGCCATCCTGCGGTGTTGCGGCCAGCTCACAAGAAAGCGAGTTGAAGAAAGGAGCTCAGGGGCACTGTAATTCACAAACCTGCAGAGTTATAAATGACAGCTATCGTCCAAAAATATACTGAAGTAAGGCTGCCAAGAGGACTTGAAAGTGGGGCAGAATTGCAGGAAACCGATTTCAGGAGGTAGACTTGAATTGCATTGAAAGCATAGGAAAAGAGGCAGAACGTCCACAATGATGCACTTGGCCAAAAAGGGCGTATGCGTTTTTTGCTGAATATATTCAGGAAAAAACGCATACGCCCTTTTTGGCCAACCAAGCAAACTTGCAAAGGAAATCTGCACTACAATGAAGTCTCACTTCCCCCCGGTCAAAAGGGCCATCTGAAAAAAGTGTAAAATCCAGAAAGGCAGGACAGGCCATGGAGAACTGGGAGCCTTGTTATGCTGATGGGCGGGATGTAAATTGCCAACAGACACTCGGGAGAAGTGTATGGTGTTTCCTGAAACATCTAAAAAACAAAGCAACAGAGCCTAGGGCACTTCTACTTATGGTCCTATAGCTTAGGGAAATTAAAATCAAAAAGACACAGCCATCCCAAAGTTTGGGACGCCTCTGTTTACAAGAACATCCTTTACCGTACAAGTTCAATATCACAGAAAGTGAAAAATGGATAAAGAACTTGTGGTACTTACGTACAATGCAGTATCACTCAGCAATGAAATCTATGTCATCAGGCCCGAAGCAGCATAATGAGTGGATTCAGGTACGATGATTCTAACTGAAATAAGTCACACAGAAAAAGAAACATCATAAGATATCACTAATACACGGAATGTAAACTTGGCTACACAGGAACTGAATTCCAAAACAGAACACGGTCTCAAATTTAGAAAAGCAACTTATGCTTGCTTAAGGGGAAAGGTGAGTTGGGGTGCTGCATAAAACCAGAGATTGAAATGAGCACAGATAAAGTTCCTTAAGCCAAATATGGAATAGACAAGAGCTACTCCTTGCTCAACGAAATGGACTCAACACCGCATATTAAACGCCTAAGAATGTACCTGGCTAGTAAGTATCTTAAAACCTATGGATTGCTATGTCTCCAAAAGAGAATCAAGCGTGTGTACAGGGGCATAAACGCAGCAGTGATAGGATTGGAGAGGTTCGGTGAGCAAATGAAGACCCTTTGAAGTCATATTGCATGGTACCCATTACACGGGTCTCAACTCTCCAGGTTTAAGGTATTCTTCCTTCAGCTAAAACATGCATGTGGAACCCAGAGTATGATCAACCGTGTGAACGGGAGACGTGTTCAAATATGTCTCAGTTTTCCTCCCCTGGTACTCGGGTGCAACATTCCAGACGCTTTACTAACACTCGCCCCACTTCGAGAGTCAGCGCCTTTAACCTCCTGTTTGGCCCAGTTTGCAATTTCTGCGGAAGATGAACAGGAATAGCGAGAACCACTGAGAGACTAGCTGGAGGTGTCTGGACGGGCAAATTTAACTCTCATTTCCCACCAGGAAGAGGAATTAACCAAAGGCTCAACGTGCCATGCCGGAACCAGATTAGGGCCTGAAGCCATCCTGCGGTGTTGCGGCCAGCTCAAAAGAAAGCGAGTTGAAGAAAGGAGCTCAGGGGCACTGTAATTCACAAACCTGCAGAGTTATAAATGACAGCTATCGTCCAAAAATATACTGAAGTAAGGCTGCCAAGAGGACTTGAAAGTGGGGCAGAATTGCAGGAAACCGATTTCAGGAGGTAGACTTGAATTGCATTGAAAGCATAGGAAAAGAGGCAGAACGTCCACAATGATGCACTTGGCCAAAAAGGGCGTATGCGTTTTTTCCTGAATATATTCAGGAAAAAACGCATACGCCCTTTTTGGCCAACCAAGCAAGCTTGCAAAGGAAATCTGCACTACAATGAAGTCTCACTTCCCCCCGGTCAAAAGGGCCATCTGAAAAAAGTGTAAAATCCAGAAAGTCAGGACAGGCCATGGAGAACTGGGAGCCTTGTTATGCTGATGGGCGGGATGTAAATTGCCAACAGACACTGGGGAGAAGTGTATGGTGTCTCCTGAAACATCTACAAAACAAAGCAACAGAGCCTAGGGCACTTCCACTTATGGTCCTATAGCTTAGGGAAATTAAAATCAAAAAGACACAGCCACCCCAAAGTTTGGGACGCCTCTGTTTACAAGAACCTCGTATCCCATACACGTTCAATGTCACAAAAATTGAAAAATGGATAAAGAACTTGTGGTACTTACGTACAATGCACTATCACTCAGCAATGAAATCTATGTCGTCAGGCCCGTAGCAGCACAATGAGTGGATTCAGGTACGATGATTGTAACTGAAATAAGTCACACAGAAAAAGAAACATCATAAGATATCACTAATACACGGAATGTAAACTTGGCTACACGGGAACTGAATTCCAAATCAGAACAGGGTCTCAAATTTAGAAAACCAACTTATGCTTGCTTAAGGGGAAAGGTGAGTTGGGGTGCTGCATAAAACCAAAGATTGAAAGGAGCACAGATAAAGTTCCTTAAGCCAAATATGGAATAGACAAGAGCTACTCCTTGCTCAACGAAATGGACTCCACACCGCATATTAAACGCCTAAGAATGTACCTGACTAGTAAGTATCTTAAAACCTATGGATTGCTATGTCTCCAAAAGATTATCAAGTGTGTGTACAGGGGCATAAACGCAGCAGTGATAGGATTGGAGAGGTTCGGTGAGCAAATGAAGACCCTTTGAAGTCATATTGCATGGTACCCATTCCACGGGTCTCAACTCTCCAGGTTTAAGGTATTCTTCCTTCAGCTAAAACATGCATGTGGAACCCAGAGTATGATCAACTGTGTGAACAGGAGACGTGTTCAAATATGTCTCAGTTTTCCTCCCCTGGTACTCGGGTGCAACATTCCAGACGCTTTACTAACACTCTCCACACTTGGAGAGTCAGCGCCTTTAACCTCCTGTTTGGCCCAGTTTGCAATTTCTGCGGAAGATGAACAGGATTAGCGAGAACCAATGAGAGACTAGCTGGAGGTGTCTGGACGGGCAAATTTAACTCTCATTTCCCACCAGGAAGAGGAAATAACCAAAGGCTCAGCGTGCCGTGCCAGAACCATATTAGAGCCTGAAGCCATCCTGCGGTGTTGCGGCCAGCTCACAAGAAAGCGAGTTGAAGAAAGGAGCTCAGGGGCACTGTAATTCACAAACCTGCAGAGTTATAAATGACAGCTATCGTCCAAAAATATACTGAAGTAAGGCTGCCAAGAGGACTTGAAAGCGGGGCAGAATTGCAGGAAACCGATTGCAGGAGGTAGACTGGAATTGCATTGAAAACATAGGAATCGAGGCAGAACGTCCACAATGATGCACTTGGCCAAAAAGAGCGTATGCGTTTTTTCCTGAATATATTCAGGATAAAACGCATACGCCCTTTTTGGCCAACCAAGCAAGCTTGCAAAGGAAATCTGCACTACAATGAAGTCTCACTTCCCCCCGGTCAAAAGGGTCATGTGAAAAAAGTGTAAAATCCAGAAAGGCAGGACAGGCCATGGAGAACTGGGAGCCTTGTTATGCTGATGGGCGGGATGTAAATTGCCAACAGCCACTAGGGAGAAGTGTATGGTGTTTCCTGAAACATCTAAAAAACAAAGCAACAGAGCCTAGGGCACTTCCACTTATGGTCCTATAGCTTAGGGAAATTAAAATCAAAAAGACACAGCCACCCAAAAGTTTGGGACGCCTCTGTTTACAAGAACCTCGTTTACAGTACAAGTTCAACATCACAGAAAGTGAAAAATGGATAAAGAACTTGTGGTACTTACGTACAATGCAGTATCACTCAGCAATGAAATCTATGTCATCAGGCCCGTAGCAGCATAATGAGTGGATTCAGGTACGGTGATTCTAACTGAAATAAGTCACACAGAAAACGAAACATCATAAGATATCACTAATACACGGAATGTAAACTTGGCTACACAGGAACTGATTTCTAATACAGAACAGGGTCTCAAATTTAGAAAACCAACTTATGCGTGCTTAAGGGGAAAGGTGAGTTGGGGTGCTGCATAAAACCAGAGATTGAAATGAGCACAGATAAAGTTCCTTAAGGCAAATATGGAATAGACAAGAGCTACTCCTTGCTCAACGAAATGGACTCAACACCCCATATTAAACGCCTAAGAATGTACCTGACTAGTAAGTATCTTAAAACCTATGGATTACTATGTCTCCGAAAGAGAATCAAGCATGTGTACAGGGGCATAAGCGCTACAGTGATAGGATTGGAGAGGTTCGGTGAGCAAATGAAGACCCTTTGAAGTCATATTGCATGGCACCCATTCTACGGGTCTCAACTACCCAGGTTTAAGGTATTCTTCCTTCAGCTAAAACATGCATGTGGAACCTAGAGTATGATCAACCGTGTGATCGGGAGACGTGTTCAAATATGTCTCAGTTTTCGTACCCTGGTACTCGGGTGCAACGTTCCAGATGCTTTACTAACACTCTCCCGACTTGGAGAGTCAGTCCCTTTAACCTCCTGTTTGGCCCAGTTTGCAATTTCTGCGGAAGATGAACAGGAATAGTGAGAACCAATGAGAGACTAGCTGGAGGTGTCTGGACGGGCAAATTTAACTCTCATTTCCCACCAGGAAGAGGAATTAACCAAAGGCTCAGCGTGCCGTGCCGGAACCAGATTAGGGCCTGAAGCCAGCCTGCGGTGTTGCGGCCAGGTCACAAGAAAGCGAGTTGAAGAAAGGAGCTCAGGGGCACTGTAATTCACAAACCTGCAGAGTTATAAATGACAGCTATTGTCCAAAAATATACTGAAGTAAGGCTGCCAAGAGGACTTGAAAGCGGGGCAGAATTGCAGGAAACCGATTTCAGGAGGTAGACTGGAATTGCATTGAAAGCATAGGAAAACAGGCAGAACGTCCACAATGATGCACTTGGCCAAAAAGGGCGTATGCGTTTTTTCCTGAATATATTCAGGAAAAAACGCATACGCCCTTTTTGGCCAACCAAGCAAGCTTGCAAAGGAAATCTGCACTACAATGAAGTCTCACTGCCCCCCAGTCAAAAGGGCCATCTGAAAAAAGTATAAAATCCAGAAGGCAGGACAGGCCATGGAGAACTGGGAGCCTTGTTATGCTGATGGGCGGGATGTAAATTGCCAACAGCCACTCGGGAGAAGTGTATGGTGTTTCCTGAAACATCTAAAAAACAAAGCAACAGAGCCTAGGGCACTTCCACTTATGGTCCTATAGCTTAGGGAAATTAAAATCAAAAAGACACAGCCACCCCAAAGTTTGGGACGCCTCCGTTTACAAGAACCTCGTTTACCGTACAAGTTCAATATCACAGAAAGTGAAAAATGGATAAAGAACATGTGGTACTTACGTACAATGCAGTATCACTCAGCAATGAAATCTATGTCATCAGGCCCGAAGCAGCATAATGAGTGGATTCAGGTACGATGATTCTAACTGAAATAAGTCACACAGAAAAAGAAACATCATAAGATATCACTAATACACGGAATGTAAAATTGGCTACACAGGAACTGAATTCCAATACAGAACAGGGTCTCAAATTTAAGAAAACCAACTTATGCTTGCTTAAGGGGAAAGGTGAGTTGGGGTGCTGCATAAAACCAGAGATTGAAATGAGCACAGATAAAGTTCCTTAAGGCAAATATGGAATAGACAAGAGCTACTCCTTGCTCAACGAAATGGACTCAACACCCCATATTAAACGCCTAAGAATGTACCTGACTAGTAAGTATCTTAAAACCTATGGATTACTATGTCTCCGAAAGAGAATCAAGCATGTGTACAGGGGCATAAAAGCAGCAGTGATAGGATTGGAGAGGTTCGGTGAGCAAATGAAGACCCTTTGAAGTCATATTGCATGGTACCCATTCCACGGGTTTCAACTACCCAGGTTTAAGGTATTCTTCCTTCAGCTAAAACATGCATGTGGAACCCAGAGTATGATCAACCGTGTGAACGGGAGACGTGTTCAAATATGTCTCAGTTTTCCTCCCCTGGTACTCGGGTGCAACATTCCAGACGCTTTACTAACACTCTCCCCACTTGAAGAGTCAGCGCCTTTAACCTCCTGTTTGGCCCAGTTTGCAATTTCTGCGGAAGATGAACAGGAATAACGAGAACCAATGAGAGACTAGCTGGAGGTGTCTGGACGGGCAAATTTAACTCTCAATTCCCACCAGGAAGAGGAATTAACCAAAGGCTCAGCGTGCCGTGCCGGAACCAGATTAGGGCCTGAAGCCATCCTGCGGTGTTGCGGCCAGCTCAAAAGAAAGCGAGTTGAAGAAAGGAGCTCAGGGGCACTGTAATTCACAAACCTGCAGAGTTATAAATGACAGCTATCGTCCAAAAATATACTGAAGTAAGGCTGCCAAGAGGACTTGAAAGCGGGGCAGAATTGCAGGAAACCGATTTCAGGAGGTAGACTGGAATTGCATTGAAAGCATAGGAAAAGAGGCAGAACGTCCACAATGATGCACTTGGCCAAAAAGGGCATATGCGTTTTTTCCTGAATATATTCAGGAAAAAACGCATACGCACTTTTTGGCCAACCAAGCAAGCTTGCAAAGGAAATCTGCACTACAATGAAGTCTCACTTCCCCCCAGTCAAAAGGGCCATCTGAAAAAAGTGTAAAATCCAGAAAGGCAGGACAGGCCATGGAGAACTGGGAGCCTTGTTATGCTGATGGGCGGGATGTAAATTGCCAACAGACACTCGGGAGAAGTGTATGGTGTTTCCTGAAACATCTAAAAAACAAAGCAACAGAGCCTAGGGCACTTCCACTTATGGTCCTATAGCTTAGGGAAATTAAAATCAAAAAGACACAGCCACCCCAAAGTTTGGGACGCCTCTGTTTACAAGAAACTCGTTTACCGTACAAGTTCAATATCACAGAAAGTGAAAAATGGATAAAGAACTTGTGGTACTTACGTACAATGCAGTATCACTCAGCAATGAAATCTATGTCATCAGGCCCGTAGCAGCATAATGAGTGGATTCAGGTACGGTGATTCTAACTGAAATAAGTCACACAGAAAAAGAAACATCATAAGATATCACTAATACACGGAATGTAAACTTGGCTACACAGGAACTGATTTCCAATACAGAACAGGGTCTCAAATTTAGAAAACCAACTTATGCGTGCTTAAGGGGAAAGGTGAGTTGGGGTACTGCATAAAACCAGAGATTGAAATGAGCACAGATAAAGTTCCTTAAGGCAAATATGGAATAGACAAGAGCTACTCCTTGCTCAACGAAATGGACTCAACACCCCATATTAAACGCCTAAGAATGTACCTGACTAGTAAGTATCTTAAAACCTATGGATTACTATGTCTCCGAAAGAGAATCAAGCATGTGTACAGGGGCATAAGCGCAGCAGTGATAGGATTGGAGAGGTTCGGTGAGCAAATGAAGACCCTTTGAAGTCATATTGCATGGCACCCATTCTACGGGTCTCAACTACCCAGGTTTAAGGTATTCTTCCTTCAGCTAAAACATGCATGTGGAACCTAGAGTATGATCAACCATGTGATCGGGAGACGTGTTCAAATATGTCTCAGTTTTCGTACCCTGGTACTCGGGTGCAACGTTCCAGACGCTTTACTAACACTCTCCCGACTTGGAGAGTCAGTCCCTTTAACCTCCTGTTTGGCCCAGTTTGCAATTTCTGCGGAACATGAACAGGAATAGTGAGAACCAATGAGAGACTAGCTGGAGGTGTCTGGACGGGCAAATTTAACTCTCATTTCCCACCAGGAAGAGGAATTAACCAAAGGCTCAGCGTGCCGTGCCGGAACCAGATTAGGGCCTGAAGCCAGCCTGCGGTGTTGCGACCAGGTCACAAGAAAGCGAGTTGAAGAAAGGAGCTCAGGGGCACTGTAATTCACAAACCTGCAGAGTTATAAATGACAGCTATCGTCCAAAAATATACTGAAGTAAGGCTGCCAAGAGGACTTGAAAGCGGGGCAGAATTGCAGGAAACCGATTTCAGGAGGTAGACTGGAATTGCATAGAAAGCATAGGAAAAGAGGCAGAACGTCCACAATGATGCACTTGGCCAAAAAGGGCGTATGCGTTTTTTCCTGAATATATTCAGGAAAAAACGCATACGCCCTTTTTGGCCAACCAAGCAAGCTTGCAAAGGAAATCTGCACTACAATGAAGTCTCACTTCCCCCCGGTCAAAAGGGCCATCTGAAAAAAGTGTAAAATCCAGAAAGGCAGGACAGGCCATGGAGAACTGGGAGCCTTGTTATGCTGATGGGCGGGAGGTAAATTGCCAACAGACACTGGGGAGAAGTGTATGGTGTTTCCTGAAACATCTAAAAAACAAAGCAACAGAGCCTAGGGCACTTCCACTTGTGGTCCTATAGCTTAGGGAAATTAAAATCAAAAAGACACAGCCACCCCAAAGTTTGGGACGCCTCTGTTTACAAGAACCTCGTTTCCCATACACGTTCAATATCACAGAAAGTGAAAAATGGATAAAGAACTTGTGGTACTTACGTACAATGCAGTATCACTCAGCAATGAAATCTATGTCATCAGGCCCGTAGCAGCACAATGAGTGGATTCAGGTACGATGATTCTAACTGAAATAAGTCACACAGAAAAAGAAACATCATAAGATATCACTAATACACGGAATGTAAACTTGGCTACACAGGAACTGAATTCCAAAACAGAACAGGGTCTCAAATTTAGAAAACCAACTTATGCTTGCTTAAGGGGAAAGGTGAGTTGGGGTGCTGCATAAAACCAGAGATTGAAATGAGCACAGATAAAGTTCCTTAAGGCAAATATGGAATAGACAAGAGCTACTCCTTGCTCAACGAAATGGACTCAACACCCCATATTAAACGCCTAAGAATGTACCTGACTAGTAAGTATCTTAAAACCTATGGATTACTATGTCTCCGAAAGAGAATCAAGCATGTGTACAGGGGCATAAACGCAGCAGTGATAGGATTGGAGAGGTTCGCTGAGCAAAAGAAGACCCTTTGAAGTCTTATTGCATGGTACCCATTCCACGGGTTTCAACTACCCAGGTTTAAGGTATTCTTCCTTCAGCTAAAACATGCATGTGGAACCCAGAGTATGATCAACCGTGTGAACGGGAGACGTGTTCAAATATGTCTCAGTTTTCCTCCCCTGGTACTCGGGTGCAACATTCCAGACGCTTTACTAACACTCTCCCCACTTGAAGAGTCAGCGCCTTTAACCTCCTGTTTGGCCCAGTTTGCAATTTCTGCGGAAGATGAACAGGAATAACGAGAACCAATGAGAGACTAGCTGGAGGTGTCTGGACGGGCAAATTTAACTCTCATTTCCCACCAGGAAGAGGAATTAACCAAAGGCTCAGCGTGCCGTGCCGGAACCAGATTAGGGCCTGAAGCCATCCTGCGGTGTTGCGGCCAGCTCAAAAGAAAGCGAGTTGAAGAAAGGAGCTCAGGGGCACTGTAATTCACAAACCTGCAGAGTTATAAATGACAGCTATCGTCCAAAAATATACTGAAGTAAGGCTGCCAAGAGGACTTGAAAGCAGGGCAGAATTGCAGGAAACCGATTTCAGGAGGTAGACTGGAATTGCATTGAAAGCATAGGAAAACAGGCAGAACGTCCACAATGATGCACTTGGACAAAAAGGGCGTATGCGTTTTTTCCTGAATATATTCAGGAAAAAACGCATACGCCCTTTTTGGCCAACCAAGCAAGCTTGCAAAGGAAATCTGCACTACAATGAAGTCTCACTTCCCCCCGGTCAAAAGGGCCATCTGAAAAAAGTATAAAATCCAGAAAGGCAGGACAGGCCATGGAGAACTGGGAGCCTTGTTATGCTGATGGGCGGGATGTAAATTGCCAACAGCCACTCGGGAGAAGTGTATGGTGTTTCCTGAAACATCTAAAAAACAAAGCAACAAAGCCTAGGGCACTTCCACTTATGGTCCTATAGCTTAGGGAAATTAAATTCAAAAAGACACAGCCACCCCAAAGTATGGAACGCCTCTGTTTACAAGAACCTCGTTTACCGTACAAGTTCAATATCACAGAAAGTGAAAAATGGATAAAGAACTTCTGGTATTTACTTACAAAACAATATCACTCAGCAATGAAATCTATGTCATTAGGCCGTTAGCAGCACAATGAGTGGATTCAGGTATGATGATTCTAACTGAAATAAGTCACACAGAAAAAGAAACATCATAAGATATCACTAATACACGGAATGTAAACTTGGCTACACAGGAACTGAATTACAGAACAGAACAGGGTCTCAAATTTAGAAAACCAACTTATGCTTGCTTAAGGGGAAAGGTGAGTTGGGGTGCTGCATAAAAGCAGAGATTGAAATGAGCACAGATAAAGTTCCTTAAGCCAAATATGGAATAGACAAGAGCTACTCCTTGCTCAACGAAATGGACTCAACACCGCATATTAAACGCCTAAGAATGTACCTGAATAGTAAGTATCTTAAAACCTATGGTTTGCTATGTCTCCGAAAGAGAATCAAGCATGTGTACAGGGGCATAAACGCAGCAGTGATAGGATTGGAGAGGTTCGGTGAGCAAATGAAGACCCTTTGAAGTCATATTGCATGGTACCCATTCCACGGGTTTCAACTACCCAGGTTTAAGGTATTCTTCCTTCAGCTAAAACATGCATGTGGAACCTAGAGTATGATCAACCATGTGATCGGGAGACGTGTTCAAATATGTCTCAGTTTTCGTACCCTGGTACTCGGGTGCAAAATTCCAGATGCTTTACTAACACTCTCCCGACTTGGAGAGTCAGTCCCTTTAACCTCCTGTTTGGCCCAGTTTGCAATTTCTACGGAAGATGAACAGGAATAGCGAGAACCAATGAGAGACTAGCTGGAGGTGTCTGGACGGGCAAATTTAACTCTCATTTCCCACCAGGAAGAGGAATTAACCAAAGGCTCATCGTGCCGTGCCGGAACCAGATTAGGGCCTGAAGCCATCCTGCGGTGTTGCGGCCAGGTCACAAGAAAGCGAGTTGAAGAAAGGAGCTCAGGGGCACTGTAATTCACAAACCTGCAGAGTTATAAATGACAGCTATCGTCCAAAAATATACTTAAGTAAGGCTGCCAAGAGGACTTGAAAGCGGGGCAGAATTGCAGGAAACCGATTTCAGGAGGTAGACTGGAATTGCATTGAAAGCATAGGAAAAGAGGCAGAACGTCCACAATGATGCACTTGGCCAAAAAGGGCGTATGCGTTTTTTCCTGAATATATTCAGGAAAAAACGCATACGCCCTTTTTGGCCAACCAAGCAAGCTTGCAAAGGAAATCTGCACTACAATGAAGTCTCACTTCCCCCCGGTCAAAAGGGCCATCTGAAAAAAGTGTAAAATCCAGAAAGGCAGGACAGGCCATGGAGAACTGGGAGCCTAGTTATGCTGATGGGCGGGATGTAAATTGCCAACAGACACTCGGGAGAAGTGTATGGTGTTTCCTGAAACATCTAAAAAACAAATTAACAGAGCCTAGGGCACTTCCACTTATGGTCCTATAGCTTAGGGAAATTAAAATCAAAAAGACACAGCCACCCCAAAGTTTGGGACGCCTCTGTTTACAAGAACCTCGTTTACAGTACAAGTTCAACATCGCAGAAAGTGAAAAATGGATAAAGAAGTTGTGGTATTTACTTACAAAGCAATATCACTCAGCAATGAAATCTATGTCATCAGGCCCGTAGCAGCATAATGAGTGGATTCAGGTATGATAATTCTAACTGAAATAACTCACACAGAAAAAGAAACATCATAAGATATCAGTAATACACGGAATGTAAACTTGGCTACACAGGAACTGAATTACAGAACAGAACAGGGTCTCAAATTTAGAAAACCAACTTATGCTTGCTTAAGGGGAAAGGTGAGTTGGGGTGCTGCATAAAACCAGAGATTGAAATGAGCACAGATAAAGTTCCTTAAGCCAAATATGGAATAGACAAGAGCTACTCCTTGCTCAACGAAATGGACTCAACACTGCATATTAAACACCTAAGAATGTACCTGACTAGTAAGTATCTTAAAACCTATTGATTGCTATGTCTCTGAAAGAGAATCAAGCATGTGTACAGGGGCATAAACGCAGCAGTGATAGGATTGGAGAGGTTCGGTGAGCAAATGAAGACCCTTTGAAGTCATATTGCATGGTACCCATTCCACGGGTTTCAACTACCCAGGTTTAAGGTATTCTTCCTTCAGCTAAAACATGCATGTGGAACCCAGAGTATGATCAACCATGTGATCGGGAGACGTGTTCAAATATGTCTCAGTTTTCCTCCCATGGTACTCGGGTGCAACATTCCAGACGCTTTACTAACACTCTCCCGACTTGGAGAGTCAGTCCCTTTAACCTCCTGTTTGGCCCAGTTTGCAATTTCTGCGGAAGATGAACAGGAATAGCGAGAACCAATGAGAGACTAGCTGGAGGTGTCTGGACGGGCAAATTTAACTCTCATTTCCCACCAGGAAGAGGAATTAACCAAAGGCTCAGCGTGCCGTGCCCGAACCTGATTAGGGCCTGAAGCCATCCTGCGGTGTTGCGGCCAGCTCACAAGAAAGCGAGTTGAAGAAAGGAGCTCAGGGGCACTGTAATTCACAAACCTGCAGAGTTATAAATGACAGCTATCGTCCAAAAATATACTGAAGTAAGGCTGCCAAGAGGACTTGAAAGTGGGGCAGAATTGCAGGAAACCGATTTCAGGAGGTAGACTGGAATTGCATTGAAAGCATAGGAAAAGAGGCAGAACGTCCACAATGATGCACTTGGCCAAAAAGGGCGTATGCGTTTTTTGCTGAATATATTCAGGAAAAAACGCATACGCCCTTTTTCGCCAACCAAGCAAACTTGCAAAGGAAATCTGCACTACAATGAAGTCTCACTTCCCCCCGGTCAAAAGGGCCATCTGAAAAAAGTGTAAAATCCAGAAAGGCAGGACAGGCCATGGAGAACTGGGAGCCTTGTTATGCTGATGGGCGGGATGTAAATTGCCAACAGACACTCGGGAGAAGTGTATGGTGTTTCCTGAAACATCTAAAAAACAAAGCAACAGAGCCTAGGGCACTTCCACTTATGGTCCTATAGCTTACGGAAATTAAAATCAAAAAGACACAGCCACCCCAAAGTTTGGGACGCCTCTGTTTACAAGAACCTCGTTTACCGTACAAGTTCAATATCACAGAAAGTGAAAAATGGATAAAGAACTTGTGGTACTTACGTACAATGCAGTATCACTCAGCAATGAAATCTATGTCATCAGGCCCGTAGCAGCATAATGAGTGGATTCAGGTACGATGATTCTAACTGAAATAAGTCACACAGCAAAAGAAACATCATAAGATATCAGTAATACACGGAATGTAAACTTGGCTACACAGGAACTGAATTACAGAACAGAACAGGGTCTCAAATTTAGAAAACCAACTTATGCTTGCTTAAGGGGAAAGGTGAGTTGGGGTGCTGCATAAAACCAGAGATTGAAATGAGCACAGATAAAGTTCCTTAAGCCAAATATGGAATAGACAAGAGCTACTCCTTGCTCAACGAAATGGACTCAACACCCCATATTAAACGCCTAAGAATGTACCTGACTAGTAAGTATCTTAAAACCTATGGATTGCTATGTCTCCAAAAGAGAATCAAGCGTGTGTACAGGGGCATAAACGCAGCAGTGATAGGATTGGAGAGGTTCGGTGAGCAAATGAAGACCCTTTGAAGTCATATTGCATGGTACCCATTACACGGGTCTCAACTCTCCAGGTTTAAGGTATTCTTCCTTCAGCTAAAACATGCATGTGGAACCCAGAGTATGATCAACCGTGTGCACGGGAGATGTGTTCAAATATGTCTCAGTTTTCCTCCCCTGGTACTCGGGTGCAACATTCCAGACGCTTTACTAACACTCGCCCCACTTCGAGAGTCAGCGCCTTTAACCTCCTGTTTGGCCCAGTTTGCAATTTCTGCGGAAGATGAACAGGAATAGCGAGAACCACTGAGAGACTAGCTGGAGGTGTCTGGACGGGCAAATTTAACTCTCATTTCCCACCAGGAAGAGGAATTAACCAAAGGTTCAACGTGCCGTTCCGGAACCAAATTAGGGCCTGAAGCCATCCTGCGGTGTTGCGGCCAGCTCACAAGAATGCAAGTTGAAGAAAGGAGCTCAGGGGCACTGTAATTCACAAACCTGCAGAGTTATAAATGACAGCTATCGTCCAAAAATATACTGAAGTAAGGCTGCCAAGAGGACTTGAAAGTGGGGCAGAATTGCAGGAAACCGATTTCAGGAGGTAGACTTGAATTGCATTGAAAGCATAGGAAAAGAGGCAGAACGTCCACAATGATGCACTTGGCCAAAAAGGGCGTATGCGTTTTTTCCTGAATATATTCAGGAAAAAACGCATACGCCCTTTTTGGCCAATCAAGCAAGCTTGCAAAGGAAATCTGCACTACAATGAAGTCTCACTTCCCCCCGGTCAAAAGGGCCATCTGAAAAAAGTGTAAAATCCAGAAAGGCAGGACAGGCCATGGAGAACTGGGAGCCTTGTTATGCTGATGGGCGGGAGGTAAATTGCCAACAGACACTGGGGAGAAGTGTATGGTGTTTCCTGAAACATCTAAAAAACAAAGCAACAGAGCCTAGGGCACTTCCACTTGTGGTCCTATAGCTTAGGGAAATTAAAATCAAAAAGACACAGCCACCCCAAAGTTTGGGACGCCTCTGTTTACAAGAACCTCGTTTCCCATACACGTTCAATATCACAGAAAGTGAAAAATGGATAAAGAACTTGTGGTACTTACGTACAATTCAGTATCACTCAGCAATGAAATCTATGTCATCAGGCCCGTAGCAGCACAATGAGTGGATTCAGGTACGATGATTCTAACTGAAATAAGTCACACAGAAAAAGAAACATCATAAGATATCACTAATACACGGAATGTAAACTTGGCTACACAGGAACTGAATTCCAAAACAGAACAGGGTCTCAAATTTAGAAAACCAACTTATGCTTGCTTAAGGGGAAAGGTGAGTTGGTGTGCTGCATAAAACCAAAGATTGAAATGAGCACAGATAAAGTTCCTTAAGCCAAATATGGAATAGACAAGAGCTACTCCTTGCTCAACGAAATGGACTCAACACCGCATATTAAACGCCTAAGAATGTACCTGACTAGTAAGTATCTTAAAACCTATGGATTGCTATGTCTCCAAAAGAGAATCAAGCGTGTGTACAGGGGCATAAACGCAGCAGTGATAGGATTGGAGAGGTTCGGTGAGCAAATGAAGACCCTTTGAAGTCATATTGCATGGTACCCATTCCACGGGTCTCAACTCTCTAGGTTTAAGGTATTCTTCCTTCAGCTAAAACATGCATGTGGAACCCAGAGTATGATCAACTGTGTGAACAGGAGACGTGTTCAAATATGTCTCAGTTTTCCTCCCCTGGTACTCGGGTGCAACATTCCAGACGCTTTACTAACACTCTCCCCACTTGGAGAGTCAGCGCCTTTAACCTCCTGTTTGGCCCAGTTTGCAATTTCTGCGGAAGATGAACAGGAATAGCGAGAACCAATGAGAGACTAGCTGGAGGTGTCTGGACGGGCAAATTTAACTCTCATTTCCCACCAGGAAGAGGAAATAACCAAAGGCTCAGCGTGCCGTGCCGGAACCATATTAGAGCCTGAAGCCATACTGCGGTGTTGCGGCCAGCTCACAAGAAAGCGAGTTGAAGAAAGGAGTTCAGGGGCACTGTAATTCACAAACCTGCAGAGTTATAAATGACAGCTATCGTCCAAAAATATACTGAAGTAAGGCTGCCAAGAGGACTTGAAAGCGGGGCAGAATTGCAGGAAACCGATTTCAGGAGGTAGACTGGAATTGCATTGAAAGCATAGGAAACGAGGCAGAACGTCCACAATGATGCACTTGGCCAAAAAGAGCGTATGCGTTTTTTCCTGAATATATTCAGGAAAAAACGCATACGCCCTTTTTGGCCAACCAAGCAAGCTTGCAAAGGAAATCTGCACTACAATGAAGTCTCACTTCCCCCCAGTCAAAAGGGCCATCTGAAAAAAGTGTAAAATCCAGCAAGGCAGGACAGGCCATGGAGAACTGGGAGCCTTGTTATGCTGATGGGAGGGATGTAAATTGCCAACAGACACTCGGGAGAAGTGTATGGTGTTTCCTGAAACATCTAAAAAACAAAGCAACAGAGCCTAGGGCACTTCCACTTATGGTCCTATAGCTTAGGGAAATTAAAATCAAAAAGACACAGCCACCCAAATGTTTGGGACGCCTCTGTTTACAAGAACCTCGTTTACAGTACAAGTTCAACATCACAGAAAGTGAAAAATGGATAAAGAAGTTGTGGTATTTACTTACAAAGCAATATCACTCAGCACTGTAATCTATGTCATCAGGCCCTTAGCAGCATAATGAGTGGATTCAGGTATGATGATTCTAACTGAAATAAGTCACACAGAAAAAGAAACATCATAAGATATCAGTAATACACAGAATGTAAACTTGGCTACACAGGAACTGAATTACAGAATAGAACAGGGTCTCAAATTTAGAAAACCAACTTATGCTTGCTTAAGGGGAAAGGTGAGTTGGGGTGCTGCATAAAACCAGAGATTGAAATGAGCACAGATAAAGTTCCTTAAGGCAAATATGGAATAGACAAGAGCTACTCCTTGCTCAACGAAATGGACTCAACACCCCATATTAAACGCCTAAGAATGTACCTGGCTAGTAAGTATCTTAAAACCTATGGATTGCTATGTCTCCGAAAGAGAATCAAGCATGTGTACAGGGGCATAAACGCAGCAGTGATAGGATTGGAGAGGTTCGGTGAGCAAATGAAGACCCTTTGAAGTCATATTGCATGGTACCCATTCCACGGGTTTCAACTACCAAGGTTTAAGGTATTCTTCCTTCAGCTAAAACATGCATGTGGAACCCAGAGTATGATCAACCATGTGATCGGGAGACGTGTTCAAATATGTCTCAGTTTTCCTCCCCTGGTACTCGGGTGCAACATTCCAGACGCTTTACTAACACTCTCCCGACTTGGAGAGTCAGTCCCTTTAACCTCCTGTTTGGCCCACTTTGCAATTTCTGCGGAAGATGAACAGGAATAGCGAGAACCAATGAGAGACTAGCTGGAGGTGTCTGGACGGGCAAATTTAACTCTCATTTCCCACCAGGAAGAGGAATTAACCAAAGGCTCAGCGTGCCGTGCCCGAACATGATTAGGGCCTGAAGCCATCCTGCGGTGTTGCGGCCAGCTCACAAGAAAGCGAGTTGAAGAAAGGAGCTCAGGGGCACTGTAATTCACAAACCTGCAGAGTTATAAATGACAGCTATCGTCCAAAAATATACTGAAGTAAGGCTGCCAAGAGGACTTGAAAGTGGGGCAGAATTGCAGGAAACCGATTTCAGGAGGTAGACTGGAATTGCATTGAAAGCATAGGAAAAGAGGCAGAACGTCCACAATGATGCACTTGGCCAAAAAGGGCGTATGCGTTTTTTGCTGAATATATTCAGGAAAAAACGCATACGCCCTTTTTGGCCAACCAAGCAAACTTGCAAAGGAAATCTGCACTACAATGAAGTCTCACTTCCCCCCGGTCAAAAGGGCCATCTGAAAAAAGTGTAAAATCCAGAAAGGCAGGACAGGCCATGGAGAACTGGGAGCCTTGTTATGCTGATGGGCGGGATGTAAATTGCCAACAGACACTCGGGAGAAGTGTATGGTGTTTCCTGAAACATCTAAAAAACAAAGCAACAGAGCCTAGGGCACTTCCACTTATGGTCCTATAGCTTAGGGAAATTAAAATCAAAAAGACACAGCCACCCCAAAGTTTGGGACGCCTCTGTTTACAAGAACCTCGTTTACCGTACAAGTTCAATATCACAGAAAGTGAAAAATGGATAAAGAACTTGTGGTACTTACGTACAATGCAGTATCACTCAGCAATGAAATCTATGTCATCAGGCCCGAAGCAGCATAATGAGTGGATTCAGGTACGACGATTCTAACTGAAATAAGTCACACAGAAAAAGAAACATCATAAGATATCACTAATACACGGAATGTAAACTTGGCTACACAGGAACTGAATTCCAAAACAGAACACGGTCTCAAATTTAGAAAACCAACTTATGCTTGCTTAAGGGGAAAGGTGAGTTGGGGTGCTGCATAAAACCAGAGATTGAAATGAGCACAGATAAAGTTCCTTAAGCCAAATATGGAATAGACAAGAGCTACTCCTTGCTCAACGAAATGGACTCAACACCGCATATTAAACGCCTAAGAATGTACCTGGCTAGTAAGTATCTTAAAACCTATGGATTGCTATGTCTCCAAAAGAGAATCAAGCGTGTGTACAGGGGCATAAACGCAGCAGTGATAGGATTGGAGAGGTTCGGTGAGCAAATGAAGACCCTTTGAAGTCATATTGCATGGTACCCATTACACGGGTCTCAACTCTCCAGGTTTAAGGTATTCTTCCTTCAGCTAAAACATGCATGTGGAACCCAGAGTATGATCAACCGTGTGAACGGGAGACGTGTTCAAATATGTCTCAGTTTTCCTCCCCTGGTACTCGGGTGCAACATTCCAGACGCTTTACTAACACTCGCCCCACTTCGAGAGTCAGCGCCTTTAACCTCCTGTTTGGCCCAGTTTGCAATTTCTGCGGAAGATGAACAGGAATAGCGAGAACCACTGGGAGACTAGCTGGAGGTGTCTGGACGGGCAAATTTAACTCTCATTTCCCACCAGGAAGAGGAATTAACCAAAGGCTCAACGTGCCGTGCCGGAACCAGATTAGGGCCTGAAGCCATCCTGCGGTGTTGCGGCCAGCTCAAAAGAAAGCGAGTTGAAGAAAGGAGCTCAGGGGCACTGTAATTCACAAACCTGCAGAGTTATAAATGACAGCTATCGTCCAAAAATATACTGAAGTAAGGCTGCCAAGAGGACTTGAAAGTGGGGCAGAATTGCAGGAAACCGATTTCAGGAGGTAGACTTGAATTGCATTGAAAGCATAGGAAAAGAGGCAGAACGTCCACAATGATGCACTTGGCCAAAAAGGGCGTATGCGTTTTTTCCTGAATATATTCAGGAAAAAACGCATACGCCCTTTTTGGCCAACCAAGCAAGCTTGCAAAGGAAATCTGCACTACAATGAAGTCTCACTTCCCCCCGGTCAAAAGGGCCATCTGAAAAAAGTGTAAAATCCAGAAAGGCAGGACAGGCCATGGAGAACTGGGAGCCTTGTTATGCTGATGGGCGGGATGTAAATTGCCAACAGACACTGGGGAGAAGTGTATGGTGTCTCCTGAAACATCTAAAAAACAAAGCAACAGAGCCTAGGGCACTTCCACTTATGGTCCTATAGCTTAGGGAAATTAAAATCAAAAAGACACAGCCACCCCAAAGTTTGGGACGCCTCTGTTTACAAGAACCTCGTATCCCATACACGTTCAATGTCACAAAAATTGAAAAATGGATAAAGAACTTGTGGTACTTACGTACAATGCAGTATCACTCAGCAATGAAATCTATGTCATCAGGCCCGTAGCAGCACAATGAGTGGATTCAGGTACGATGATTCTAACTGAAATAAGTCACACAGAAAAAGAAACATCATAAGATATCACTAATACACGGAATGTAAACTTGGCTACACAGGAACTGAATTCCAAAACAGAACACGGTCTCAAATTTAGAAAACCAACTTATGCTTGCTTAAGGGGAAAGGTGAGTTGGGGTGCTGCATAAAACCAAAGATTGAAAGGAGCACAGATAAAGTTCCTTAAGCCAAATATGGAATAGACAAGAGCTACTCCTTGCTCAATGAAATGGACTCAACACCCCATATTAAACGCCTAAGAATGTACCTGACTAGTAAGTATCTTAAAACCTATGGATTGCTATGTCTCCAAAAGATTATCAAGCGTGTGTACAGGGGCATAAACGCAGCAGTGATAGGATTGGAGAGGTTCGGTGAGCAAATGAAGACCCTTTGAAGTCATATTGCATGGTAACCATTCCACGGGTCTCAACTCTCCAGGTTTAAGGTATTCTTCCTTCAGCTAAAACATGCATGTGGAACCTAGAGTATGATCAACCGTGTGATCGGGAGACGTGTTCAAATATGTCTCAGTTTTTGTACCCTGGTACTCGGGTGCAACATTCCAGACGCTTTACTAACACTCTCCCCACTTGGAGAGTCAGCGCCTTTAACCTCCTGTTTGGCCCAGTTTGCAATTTCTGCGGAAGATGAACAGGATTAGCGAGAACCAATGAGAGACTAGCTGGAGGTGTCTGGACGGGAAAATTTAACTCACATTTCCCACCAGGAAGAGGAATTAACCAAAGGCTCAGCGTGCCGTGCCAGAACCAGATTAGGGCCTGAAGCCATCTTGCGGTGTTGCGGCCAGCTCAAAAGAAAGCGAGTTGAAGAAAGGAGCTCAGGGGCACTGTAATGCACAAACCTGCAGAGTTATAAATGACAGCTATCGTCCAAAAATATACTGAACTAAGGCTGCCAAGAGGACTTGAAAGCGGGGCAGAATTGCAGGAATCCGATTTCAGGAGGTAGACTGGAATTGCATTGAAAGCATAGGAAAAGAGGCAGAACGTCCACAATGATGCACTTGGCCAAAAAGGGCGTATGCGTTTTTTCCTGAATATATTCAGGAAAAAACGCATACGCCCTTTTTGGCCAACCAAGCAAGCTTGCAAAGGAAATCTGCACTACAATGAAGTCTCACTTCCCCCCGGTCAAAAGGGCCATCTGAAAAAAGTGTAAAATCCAGAAAGGCAGGACAGGCCATGGAGAACTGGGAGCCTTGTTATGCTGATGGGCGGGATGTAAATTGCCAACAGACACTCGGGAGAAGTGTATGGTGTTTCCTGAAACATCTAAAAAACAAAGCAACAGAGCCTAGGGCACTTCCACTTATGGTCCTATAGCTTAGGGAAATTAAAATCAAAAAGACACAGCCACCCCAAAGTTTGGGACGCCTCTGTTTACAAGAACCTCGTTTACCGTACAAGTTCAATATCACAGAAAGTGAAAAATGGATAAAGAACTTGTGGTACTTACGTACAATGCAGTATCACTCAGCAATGAAATCTATGTCATCAGGCCCGAAGCAGCATAATGAGTGGATTCAGGTACGACGATTCTAACTGAAATAAGTCACACAGAAAAAGAAACATCATAAGATATCACTAATACACGGAATGTAAACTTGGCTACACAGGAACTGAATTCCAAAACAGAACACGGTCTCAAATTTAGAAAACCAACTTATGCTTGCTTAAGGGGAAAGGTGAGTTGGGGTGCTGCATAAAACCAGAGATTGAAATGAGCACAGATAAAGTTCCTTAAGCCAAATATGGAATAGACAAGAGCTACTCCTTGCTCAACGAAATGGACTCAACACCGCATATTAAACGCCTAAGAATGTACCTGGCTAGTAAGTATCTTAAAACCTATGGATTGCTATGTCTCCAAAAGAGAATCAAGCGTGTGTACAGGGGCATAAACGCAGCAGTGATAGGATTGGAGAGGTTCGGTGAGCAAATGAAGACCCTTTGAAGTCATATTGCATGGTACCCATTACACGGGTCTCAACTCTCCAGGTTTAAGGTATTCTTCCTTCAGCTAAAACATGCATGTGGAACCCAGAGTATGATCAACCGTGTGAACGGGAGACGTGTTCAAATATGTCTCAGTTTTCCTCCCCTGGTACTCGGGTGCAACATTCCAGACGCTTTACTAACACTCGCCCCACTTCGAGAGTCAGCGCCTTTAACCTCCTGTTTGGCCCAGTTTGCAATTTCTGCGGAAGATGAACAGGAATAGTGAGAACCACTGGGAGACTAGCTGGAGGTGTCTGGACGGGCAAATTTAACTCTCATTTCCCACCAGGAAGAGGAATTAACCAAAGGCTCAACGTGCCGTGCCGGAACCAGATTAGGGCCTGAAGCCATCCTGCGGTGTTGCGGCCAGCTCAAAAGAAAGCGAGTTGAAGAAAGGAGCTCAGGGGCACTGTAATTCACAAACCTGCAGAGTTATAAATGACAGCTATCGTCCAAAAATATACTGAAGTAAGGCTGCCAAGAGGACTTGAAAGTGGGGCAGAATTGCAGGAAACCGATTTCAGGAGGTAGACTTGAATTGCATTGAAAGCATAGGAAAAGAGGCAGAACGTCCACAATGATGCACTTGGCCAAAAAGGGCGTATGCGTTTTTTCCTGAATATATTCAGGAAAAAACGCATACGCCCTTTTTGGCCAACCAAGCAAGCTTGCAAAGGAAATCTGCACTACAATGAAGTCTCACTTCCCCCCGGTCAAAAGGGCCATCTGAAAAAAGTGTAAAATCCAGAAAGGCAGGACAGGCCATGGAGAACTGGGAGCCTTGTTATGCTGATGGGCGGGATGTAAATTGCCAACAGACACTGGGGAGAAGTGTATGGTGTCTCCTGAAACATCTAAAAAACAAAGCAACAGAGCCTAGGGCACTTCCACTTATGGTCCTATAGCTTAGGGAAATTAAAATCAAAAAGACACAGCCACCCCAAAGTTTGGGACGCCTCTGTTTACAAGAACCTCGTATCCCATACACGTTCAATGTCACAAAAATTGAAAAATGGATAAAGAACTTGTGGTACTTACGTACAATGCAGTATCACTCAGCAATGAAATCTATGTCGTCAGGCCCGTAGCAGCACAATGAGTGGATTCAGGTACGATGATTCTAACTGAAATAAGTCACACAGAAAAAGAAACATCATAAGATATCACTAATACACGGAATGTAAACTTGGCTACACAGGAACTGAATTCCAAAACAGAACACGGTCTCAAATTTAGAAAACCAACTTATGCTTGCTTAAGGGGAAAGGTGAGTTGGGGTGCTGCATAAAACCAAAGATTGAAAGGAGCACAGATAAAGTTCCTTAAGCCAAATATGGAATAGACAAGAGCTACTCCTTGCTCAATGAAATGGACTCAACACCCCATATTAAACGCCTAAGAATGTACCTGACTAGTAAGTATCTTAAAACCTATGGATTGCTATGTCTCCAAAAGATTATCATGCGTGTGTACAGGGGCATAAACGCAGCAGTGATAGGATTGGAGAGGTTCGGTGAGCAAATGAAGACCCTTTGAAGTCATATTGCATGGTACCCATTCCACGGGTCTCAACTCTCCAGGTTTAAGGTATTCTTCCTTCAGCTAAAACATGCATGTGGAACCTAGAGTATGATCAACCGTGTGATCGGGAGACGTGTTCAAATATGTCTCAGTTTTCGTACCCTGGTACTCGGGTGCAACATTCCAGACGCTTTACTAACACTCTCCCCACTTGGAGAGTCAGCGCCTTTAACCTCCTGTTTGGCCCAGTTTGCAATTTCTGCGGAAGATGAACAGGATTAGCGAGAACCAATGAGAGACTAGCTGGAGGTGTCTGGACGGGAAAATTTAACTCACATTTCCCACCAGGAAGAGGAATTAACCAAATGCTCAGCGTGCCGTGCCAGAACCAGATTAGGGCCTGAAGCCATCTTGCGGTGTTGCGGCCAGCTCAAAAGAAAGCGAGTTGAAGAAAGGAGCTCAGGGGCACTGTAATGCACAAACCTGCAGAGTTATAAATGACAGCTATCGTCCAAAAATATACTGAACTAAGGCTGCCAAGAGGACTTGAAAGCGGGGCAGAATTGCAGGAAACCGATTTCAGGAGGTAGACTGGAATTGCATAGAAAGCATAGGAAAAGAGGCAGAACGTCCACAATGATGCACTTGGCCAAAAAGGGCGTATGCGTTTTTTCCTGAATATATTCAGGAAAAAACGCATACGCACTTTTTGGCCAACCAAGCAAACTTGCAAAGGAAATCTGCACTACAATGAAGTCTCAATTCCCCCCGGTCAAAAGGGCCATCTGAAAAAAGTGTAAAATCCAGAAAGGCAGGACAGGCCATGGAGAACTGGGAGCCTTGTTATGCTGATGGGCGGGATGTAAATTGCCAACAGACACTGGAGAGAAGTGTATGGTGTTTCCTGAAACATCTAAAAAACAAAGCAACAGAGCCTAGGGCACTTCCACTTATGGTCCTATAGCTTAGGGAAATTAAAATCAAAAAGACACAGCCACCCCAATGTTTGGGACGCCTCTGTTTACAAGAACCTCGTTTACCGTACAAGTTCAACAACGCAGAAAGTAAAAAATGGATAAAGAACTTGTGGTACTTACGTACAATGCAGTATCACTCAGCAATGAAATCTATGTCATCAGGCCCGTAGCAGCATAATGAGTGGATTCAGGTACGATGATTCTAACTGAAATAAGTCACACAGAAAAAGAAACATCATAAGATATCAGTAATACACGGAATGTAAACTTGGCTACACAGGAACTGAATTCCAAAACAGAACAGGGTCTGAAATTTAGAAAACCAACTTATGCTTGCTTAAGCGGAAAGGTGAGTTGGGGTGCTGCATAAAACCAGAGATTGAAATGAGCACAGATAAAGTTCCTTAAGCCAAATATGGAATAGACAAGAGCTACTCCTTGCTCAACGAAATGGACTCAACACCCCATATTAAACGCCTAAGAATGTACCTGACTAGTAAGTATCTTAAAACCTATGGATTGCTATGTCTCCATAAGAGAATCAAGCGTGTGTACAGGGGCATAAACACAGCAGTGATAGGATTGGAGAGGTTCGGTGAGCAAATGAAGACCCTTTGAAGTCATATTGCATGGTACCCATTCCACGGGTCTCAACTCTCCAGGTTTAAGGTATTCTTCCTTCAGCTAAAACATGCATGTGGAACCTAGAGTATGATCAACCATGTGATCGGGAGACGTGTTCAAATATGTCTCAGTTTTCGTACCCTGGTACTCGGGTGCAACATTCCAGACGCTTTACTAACACTCTCCCGACTTGGAGAGTCAGTCCCTTTAACCTCCTGTTTGGCCCAGTTTGCAATTTCAGTGGAAGATGAACAGGAATAGCGAGAACCAATGAGAGACTAGCTGGAAGTGTCTGGACGGGCAAATTTAACTCTCATTTCCCACCAGGAAGAGGAATTAACCAAAGGCTCAGCGTGCCGTGCCGGAACCAGATTAGGGCCTGAAGCCATCCTGCGGTGTTGCGACCAGGTCACAAGAAAGCGAGTTGAAGAAAGGAGCTCAGGGGCACTGTAATGCACAAACCTGCAGAGTTATAAATGACAGCTATCGTCCAAAAATATACTGAAGTAAGGCTGCCAAGAGGACTTGAAAGCGGGGCAGAATTGCAGGAAACCGATTTCAGGAGGTAGACTGGAATTGCATTGAAAGCATAGGAAAAGAGGCAGAACGTCCACAATGATGCACTTGGCCATAAAGGACGTATGCGTTTTTTCCTGAATATATTCAGGAAAAAACGCATACGCACTCTTTGGCCAACCAAGCAAACTTGCAAAGGCAATCTGCACTACAATGAAGTCTCACTTCCCCCCGATCAAAGGGGCCATCTTAAAAAAGTGTAAAATCCAGAAAAGCAGAACAGGCCATGGAGAACTGGGAGCCTTGTTATGCTGATGGGTGGGATGTAAATTGCCAACAGACACTCGGGAGAAGTGTATGGTGTTTCCTGAAACATCTAAAAAACAAAGCAACAGAGCCTAGGGCACTTCCACTTATGGTCCTATAGCTTAGGGAAATTAAAATCAAAAAGACACAGCCACCCCAAAGTTTGGGACGCCTCTGTTTACAAGAACCTCGTTTACAGTACAAGTTCAACATCGCAGAAAGTGAAAAATGGATAAAGAAGTTGTGGTATTTACTTACAAAGCAATATCACTCAGCAATGAAATCTATGTCATCAGGCCCGTAGCAGCATAATGAGTGGATTCAGGTATGATAATTCTAACTGAAATAACTCACACAGAAAAAGAAACATCATAAGATATCAGTAATACACGGAATGTAAACTTGGCTACACAGGAACTGAATTACAGAACAGAACAGGGTCTCAAATTTAGAAAACCAACTTATGCTTGCTTAAGGGGAAAGGTGAGTTGGGGTGCTGCATAAAACCAGAGATTGAAATGAGCACAGATAAAGTTCCTTAAGCCAAATATGGAATAGACAAGAGCTACTCCTTGCTCAACGAAATGGACTCAACACCGCATATTAAACGCCTAAGAATGTACCTGACTAGTAAGTATCTTAAAACCTATTGATTGCTATGTCTCCGAAAGAGAATCAAGCATGTGTACAGGGGCATAAACGCAGCAGTGATAGGATTGGAGAGGTTCGGTGAGCAAATGAAGACCCTTTGAAGTCATATTGCATGGTACCCATTCCACGGGTTTCAACTACCCAGGTTTAAGGTATTCTTCCTTCAGCTAAAACATGCATGTGGAACCCAGAGTATGATCAACCATGTGATCGGGAGACGTGTTCAAATATGTCTCAGTTTTCCTCCCATGGTACTCGGGTGCAACATTCCAGACGCTTTACTAACACTCTCCCGACTTGGAGAGTCAGTCCCTTTAACCTCCTGTTTGGCCCACTTTGCAATTTCTGCGGAAGATGAACAGGAATAGCGAGAACCAATGAGAGACTAGCTGGAGGTGTCTGGACGGGCAAATTTAACTCTCATTTCCCACCAGGAAGAGGAATTAACCAAAGGCTCAGCGTGCCGTGCCCGAAACTGATTAGGGCCTGAAGCCATCCTGCGGAGTTGCGGCCAGCTCACAAGAAAGCGAGTTGAAGAAAGGAGCTCAGGGGCACTGTAATTCACAAACCTGCAGAGTTATAAATGACAGCTATCGTCCAAAAATATACTGAAGTAAGGCTGCCAAGAGGACTTGAAAGTGGGGCAGAATTGCAGGAAACCGATTTCAGGAGGTAGACTGGAATTGCATTGAAAGCATAGGAAAAGAGGCAGAACGTCCACAATGATGAACTTGGCCAAAAAGGACGTATGCGTTTTTTCCTGAATATATTCAGGAAAAAACGCATACGCCCTTTTTGGCCAACCAAGCAAGCTTGCAAAGGAAATCTGCACTACAATGAAGTCTCACTTCCCCCCGGTCAAAAGGGCCATCTGAAAAAAGTGTAAAATCTAGAAAGGCAGGACAGGCCATGGAGAACTGGGAGCCTTGTTATGCTGATGGGCGGGATGTAAATTGCCAACAGACACTCGGGAGAAGTGTATGGTGTTTCCTGAAACATCTAAAAAACAAAGCAACAGAGCCTAGGGCACTTCCACTTATGGTCCTATAGCTTAGGGAAATTAAAATCAAAAAGACACAGCCACCCCAAAGTTTGGGACGCCTCTGTTTACAAGAACCTCGTTTACAGTACAAGTTCAACATCGCAGAAAGTGAAAAATGGATAAATAAATTGTGGTATTTACTTACAAAGCAATATCACTCAGCAATGAAATCTATGTCATCAGGCCCTTAGCAGCATAATGAGTGGATTCAGGTACGATGATTCTAACTGAAATAAGTCACACAGAAAAAGAAACATCATAAGATATCACTAATACACGGAATGTAAACTTGGCTACACAGGAACTGAATTCCAAAACAGAACACGGTCTCAAATTTAGAAAACCAACTTATGCTTGCTTAAGGGGAAAGGTGAGTTGGGGTGCTGCATAAAACCAGAGATTGAAATGAGCACAGATAAAGTTCCTTAAGCCAAATATGGAATAGACAAGAGCTACTCCTTGCTCAACGAAATGGACTCAACACCGCATATTAAACGCCTAAGAATGTACCTGGCTAGTAAGTATCTTAAAACCTATGGATTGCTATGTCTCTGAAAGAGAATCAAGCATGTGTACAGGGGCATAAACGCAGCAGTGATAGGATTGGAGAGGTTCGGTGAGCAAATGAAGACCCTTTGAAGTCATATTGCATGGTACCCATTCCACGGGTTTCAACTACCCAGGTTTAAGGTATTCTTCCTTCAGCTAAAACATGCATGTGGAACCCAGAGTATGATCAACCATGTGATCGGGAGACGTGTTCAAATATGTCTCAGTTTTCCTCCCATGGTACTCGGGTGCAACATTCCAGACGCTTTACTAACACTCTCCCGACTTGGAGAGTCAGTCCCTTTAACCTCCTGTTTGGCCCACTTTGCAATTTCTGCGGAAGATGAACAGGAATAGCGAGAACCAATGAGAGACTAGCTGGAGGTGTCTGGACGGGCAAATTTAACTCTCATTTCCCACCAGGAAGAGGAATTAACCAAAGGCTCAGCGTGCCGTGCCCGAACCTGATTAGGGCCTGAAGCCATCCTGCGGTGTTGCGGCCAGCTCACAAGAAAGCGAGTTGAAGAAAGGAGCTCAGGGGCACTGTAATTCACAAACCTGCAGAGTTATAAATGACAGCTATCGTCCAAAAATATACTGAAGTAAGGCTGCCAAGAGGACTTGAAAGTGGGGCAGAATTGCAGGAAACCGATTTCAGGAGGTAGACTGGAATTGCATTGAAAGCATAGGAAAAGAGGCAGAACGTCCACAATGATGCACTTGGCCAAAAAGGGCATATGCGTTTTTTGCTGAATATATTCAGGAAAAAACGCATACGCCCTTTTTGGCCAACCAAGCAAACTTGCAAAGGAAATCTGCACTACAATGAAGTCTCACTTCCCCCCGGTCAAAAGGGCCATCTGAAAAAAGTGTAAAATCCAGAAAGGCAGGACAGGCCATGGAGAACTGGGAGCCTTGTTATGCTGATGGGCGGGATGTAAATTGCCAACAGACACTCGGGAGAAGTGTATGGTGTTTCCTGAAACATCTAAAAAACAAAGCAACAGAGCCTAGGGCACTTCCACTTATGGTCCTATAGCTTAGGGAAATTAAAATCAAAAAGACACAGCCACCCCAAAGTTTGGGACGCCTCTGTTTACAAGAACATCCTTTACCGTACAAGTTCAATATCACAGAAAGTGAAAAATGGATAAAGAACTTGTGGTACTTACGTACAATGCAGTATCACTCAGCAATGAAATCTATGTCATCAGGCCCGAAGCAGCATAATGAGTGGATTCAGGTACGATGATTCTAACTGAAATAAGTCACACAGAAAAAGAAACATCATAAGATATCAGTAATACACGGAATGTAAACTTGGCTACACAGGAACTGAATTCCAAAACAGAACACGGTCTCAAATTTAGAAAAGCAACTTATGCTTGCTTAAGGGGAAAGGTGAGTTGGGGTGCTGCATAAAACCAGAGATTGAAATGAGCACAGATAAAGTTCCTTAAGCCAAATATGGAATAGACAAGAGCTACTCCTTGCTCAACGAAATGGACTCAACACCGCATATTAAACGCCTAAGAATGTACCTGGCTAGTAAGTATCTTAAAACCTATGGATTGCTATGTCTCCAAAAGAGAATCAAGCGTGTGTTCAGGGGCATAAACGCAGCAGTGATAGGATTGGAGAGGTTCGGTGAGCAAATGAAGACCCTTTGAAGTCATATTGCATGGTACCCATTACACGGGTCTCAACTCTCCAGGTTTAAGGTATTCTTCCTTCAGCTAAAACATGCATGTGGAACCCAGAGTATGATCAACCGTGTGAACGGGAGACGTGTTCAAATATGTCTCAGTTTTCCTCCCCTGGTACTCGGGTGCAACATTCCAGACGCTTTACTAACACTCGCCCCACTTCGAGAGTCAGCGCCTTTAACCTCCTGTTTGGCCCAGTTTGCAATTTCTGCGGAAGATGAACAGGAATAGCGAGAACCACTGAGAGACTAGCTGGAGGTGTCTGGACGGGCAAATTTAACTCTCATTACCCACCAGGAAGAGGAATTAACCAAAGGCTCAACGTGCCGTGCCGGAACCAGATTAGGGCCTGAAGCCATCCTGCGGTGTTGCGGCCAGCTCAAAAGAAAGCGAGTTGAAGAAAGGAGCTCAGGGGCACTGTAATTCACAAACCTGCAGAGTTATAAATGACAGCTATCGTCCAAAAATATACTGAAGTAAGGCTGCCAAGAGGACTTGAAAGCGGGGCAGAATTGCAGGAAACCGATTTCAGGAGGTAGACTTGAATTGCATTGAAAGCATAGGAAAAGAGGCAGAACGTCCACAATGATGCACTTGGCCAAAAAGGGCGTATGCGTTTTTTCCTGAATATATTCAGGAAAAAACGCATACGCGCTTTTTGGCCAACCAAGCAAGCTTGCAAAGGAAATCTGCACTACAATGAAGTCTCACTTCCCCCCGGTCAAAAGGGCCATCTGAAAAAAGTGTAAAATCCAGAAAGTCAGGACAGGCCATGGAGAACTGGGAGCCTTGTTATGCTGATGGGCGGGATGTAAATTGCCAACAGACACTGGGGAGAAGTGTATGGTGTCTCCTGAAACATCTAAAAAACAAAGCAACAGAGCCTAGGGCACTTCCACTTATGGTCCTATAGCTTAGGGAAATTAAAATCAAAAAGACACAGCCACCCCAAAGTTTGGGACGCCTCTGTTTACAAGAACCTCGTATCCCATACACGTTCAATGTCACAAAAATTGAAAAATGGATAAAGAACTTGTGGTACTTACGTACAATGCAGTATCACTCAGCAATGAAATCTATGTCGTCAGGCCCGTAGCAGCACAATGAGTGGATTCAGGTACGATGATTCTAACTGAAATAAGTCACACAGAAAAAGAAACATCATAAGATATCACTAATACACGGAATGTAAACTTGGCTACACAGGAACTGAATTCCAAATCAGAACAGGGTCTCAAATTTAGAAAACCAACTTATGCTTGCTTAAGGGGAAAGGTGAGTTGGGGTGCTGCATAAAACCAAAGATTGAAATTAGCACAGATAAAGTTCCTTAAGCCAAATATGGAATAGACAAGAGCTACTCCTTGCTCAACGAAATGGACTCAACACCGCATATTAAACGCCTAAGAATGTACCTGACTAGTAAGTATCTTAAAACCTATGGATTGCTATGTCTCCAAAAGATTATCAAGTGTGTGTACAGGGGCATAAACGCAGCAGTGATAGGATTGGAGAGGTTCGGTGAGCAAATGAAGACCCTTTGAAGTCATATTGCATGGTACCCATTCCACGGGTCTCAACTCTCCAGGTTTAAGGTATTCTTCCTTCAGCTAAAACATGCATGTGGAACCCAGAGTATGATCAACTGTGTGAACAGGAGACGTGTTCAAATATGTCTCAGTTTTCCTCCCCTGGTACTCGGGTGCAACATTCCAGACGCTTTACTAACACTCTCCCCACTTGGAGAGTCAGCGCCTTTAACCTCCTGTTTGGCCCAGTTTGCAATTTCTGCGGAAGATGAACAGGATTAGCGAGAACCAATGAGAGACTAGCTGGAGGTGTCTGGACGGGCAAATTTAACTCTCATTTCCCACCAGGAAGAGGAAATAAACAAAGGCTCCGCGTGCCGTGCCAGAACCTGATTAGGGCCTGAAGCCATCCTGCGGTGTTGCGGCCAGCTCACAAGAAAGCGAGTTGAAGAAAGGAGCTCAGGGGCACTGTAATTCACAAACCTGCAGAGTTATAAATGACAGCTATCGTCCAAAAATATACTGAAGTAAGGCTGCCAAGAGGACTTGAAAGCGGGGCAGAATTGCAGGAAACCGATTGCAGGAGGTAGACTGGAATTGCATTGAAAGCATAGGAATCGAGGCAGAACGTCCACAATGATGCACTTGGCCAAAAAGAGCGTATGCGTTTTTTCCTGAATATATTCAGGAAAAAACGCATACGCCCTTTTTGGCCAACCAAGCAAGCTTGCAAAGGAAATCTGCACTACAATGAAGTCTCACTTCCCCCCGGTCAAAAGGGCCATCTGAAAAAAGTGTAAAATCCAGAAAGGCAGGACAGGCCATGGAGAACTGGGAGCCTTGTTATTCTGATGGGCGGGATGTAAATTGCCAACAGCCACTAGGGAGAAGTGTATGGTGTTTCCTGAAACATCTAAAAAACAAAGCAACAGAGCCTAGGGCACTTCCCCTTATGGTCCTATAGCTTAGGGAAATTAAAATCAAAAAGACACAGCCACCCAAAAGTTTGGGACGCCTCTGTTTACAAGAACCTCGTTTACAGTACAAGTTCAACATCACAGAAAGTGAAAAATGGATAAAGAACTTGTGGTATTTACTTACAAAGCAATATCACTCAGCACTGTAATCTATGTCATCAGGCCCGTAGTAGCATAATGAGTGGATTCAGGTATGATGATTCTAACTGAAATAAGTCACACAGAAAAAGAAACATCATAAGATATTAGTAATACACGGAATGTAAACTTGGCTACACAAGAACTGAATTACAGAACAGAACAGGGTCTCAAATTTAGAAAACCAACTTATGCTTGCTTAAGGGGAAAGGTGAGTTGGGGTGCTGCATAAAACCAGAGATTGAAATGAGCACAGATAAAGTTCCTTAAGCCAAATATGGAATAGACAAGAGCTACTCCTTGCTCAACGAAATGGACTCAACACCCCATATTAAACGCCTAAGAATGTACCTGACTAGTAAGTATCTTAAAACCTATGGATTGCTATGTCTCCGAAAGAGAATCAAGCATGTGTACAGGGGCATAAACGCAGCAGTGATAGGATTGGAGAGTTTTGGTGAGCAAATGAAGACCCTTTGAAGTCATATCACATGGTACCCATTCCATGGGTTTCAACTACCCAGTTTTAAGGTATTCTTCCTTCAGCTAAAACATGCATGTGGAACCCAGAGTATGATCAACCATGTGATCGGGAGACGTGTTCAAATATGTCTCAGTTTTCCTCCCATGGTACTCGGGTTCACCATTCCAGACGCTTTACTAACACTCTCCCGACTTGGAGAGTCAGTCCCTTTAACCTCCTGTTTGGCCCAGTTTGCAATTTCTGCGGAAGATGAACAGGAATAGCGAGAACCAATGAGAGACTAGCTGGAGGTGTCTGGACGGGCAAATTTAACTCTCATTTCCCACCAGGAAGAGGAATTAACCAAAGGCTCAGCGTGCCGTGCCCGAACCTGATTAGGGCCTGAAGCCATCCTGCGGTGTTGCGGCCAGCTCACAAGAAAGCGAGTTGAAGAAAGGAGCTCAGGGGCACTGTAATTCACAAACCTGCAGAGTTATAAATGACAGCTATCGTCCAAAAATATACTGAAGTAAGGCTGCCAAGAGGACTTGAAAGTGGGGCAGAATTGCAGGAAACCGATTTCAGGAGGTAAACTGGAATTGCATTGAAAGCATAGGAAAAGAGGCAGAACGTCCACAATGATGCACTTGGCCAAAAAGGGCGTATGCGTTTTTTGCTGAATATATTCAGGAAAAAACGCATACGCCCTTTTTGGCCAACCAAGCAAACTTGCAAAGGAAATCTGCACTACAATGAAGTCTCACTTCCCCCCGGTCAAAAGGGCCATCTGAAAAAAGTGTAAAATCCAGAAAGGCAGGACAGGCCATGGAGAACTGGGAGCCTTGTTATGCTGATGGGCGGGATGTAAATTGCCAACAGACACTCGGGAGAAGTGTATGGTGTTTCCTGAAACATCTAAAAAACAAAGCAACAGAGCCTAGGGCACTTCCACTTATGGTCCTATAGCTTAGGGAAATTAAAATCAAAAAGACACAGCGACCCCAAAGTTTGGGACGCCTCTGTTTACAAGAACATCCTTTACCGTACAAGTTCAATATCACAGAAAGTGAAAAATGGATAAAGAACTTGTGGTACTTACGTACAATGCAGTATCACTCAGCAATGAAATCTATGTCATCAGGCCCGAAGCAGCATAATGAGTGGATTCAGGTACGATGATTCTAACTGAAATAAGTCACACAGAAAAAGAAACATCATAAGATATCACTAATACACGGAATGTAAACTTGGCTACACAGGAACTGAATTCCAAAACAGAACACGGTCTCAAATTTAGAAAACCAACTTATGCTTGCTTAAGGGGAAAGGTGAGTTGGGGTGCTGCATAAAACCAGAGATTGAAATGAGCACAGATAAAGTTCCTTAAGCCAAATATGGAATAGACAAGAGCTACTCCTTGCTCAACGAAATGGACTCAACACCGCATATTAAACGCCTAAGAATGTACCTGGCTAGTAAGTATCTTAAAACCTATGGATTGCTATGTCTCCAAAAGAGAATCAAGCGTGTGTACAGGGGCATAAACGCAGCAGTGATAGGATTGGAGAGGTTCGGTGAGCAAATGAAGACCCTTTGAAGTCATATTGCATGGTACCCATTACACGGGTCTCAACTCTCCAGGTTTAAGGTATTCTTCCTTCAGCTAAAACATGCATGTGGAACCCAGAGTATGATCAACCGTGTAAACGGGAGACGTGTTCAAATATGTCTCAGTTTTCCTCCCCTGGTACTCGGGTGCAACATTCCAGACGCTTTACTAACACTCGCCCCACTTCGAGAGTCAGCGCCTTTAACCTCCTGTTTGGCCCAGTTTGCAATTTCTGCGGAAGATGAACAGGATTAGCGAGAACCAATGAGAGACTAGCTGGAGGTGTCTGGACGGGCAAATTTAACTCTCATTTCTCACCAGGAAGAGGAAATAAACAAAGGCTCCGCGTGCCGTGCCAGAACCTGATTAGGGCCTGAAGCCATCCTGCGGTGTTGCGGCCAGCTCACAAGAAAGCGAGTTGAAGAAAGGAGCTCAGGGGCACTGTAATTCACAAACCTGCAGAGTTATAAATGACAGCTATCGTCCAAAAATATACTGAAGTAAGGCTGCCAAGAGGACTTGAAAGCGGGGCAGAATTGCAGGAAACCGATTGCAGGAGGTAGACTGGAATTGCATTGAAAGCATAGGAATCGAGGCAGAACGTCCACAATGATGCACTTGGCCAAAAAGAGCGTATGCGTTTTTTCCTGAATATATTCAGGAAAAAACGCATACGCCCTTTTTGGCCAACCAAGCAAGCTTGCAAAGGAAATCTGCACTACAATGAAGTCTCACTTCCCCCCGGTCAAAAGGGCCATCTGAAAAAAGTGTAAAATCCAGAAAGGCAGGACAGGCCATGGAGAACTGGGAGCCTTGTTATTCTGATGGGCGGGATGTAAATTGCCAACAGCCACTAGGGAGAAGTGTATGGTGTTTCCTGAAACATCTAAAAAACAAAGCAACAGAGCCTAGGGCACTTCCCCTTATGGTCCTATAGCTTAGGGAAATTAAAATCAAAAAGACACAGCCACCCAAAAGTTTGGGACGCCTCTGTTTACAAGAACCTCGTTTACAGTACAAGTTCAACATCACAGAAAGTGAAAAATGGATAAAGAACTTGTGGTATTTACTTACAAAGCAATATCACTCAGCACTGTAATCTATGTAATCAGGCCCGTAGTAGCATAATGAGTGGATTCAGGTATGATGATTCTAACTGAAATAAGTCACACAGAAAAAGAAACATCATAAGATATTAGTAATACACGGAATGTAAACTTGGCTACACAAGAACTGAATTACAGAACAGAACAGGGTCTCAAATTTAGAAAACCAACTTATGCTTGCTTAAGGGGAAAGGTGAGTTGGGGTGCTGCATAAAACCAGAGATTGAAATGAGCACAGATAAAGTTCCTTAAGCCAAATATGGAATAGACAAGAGCTACTCCTTGCTCAACGAAATGGACTCAACACCCCATATTAAACGCCTAAGAATGTACCTGACTAGTAAGTATCTTAAAACCTATGGATTGCTATGTCTCCGAAAGAGAATCAAGCATGTGTACAGGGGCATAAACGCAGCAGTGATAGGATTGGAGAGTTTTGGTGAGCAAATGAAGACCCTTTGAAGTCATATCACATGGTACCCATTCCATGGGTTTCAACTACCCAGGTTTAAGGTATTCTTCCTTCAGCTAAAACATGCATGTGGAACCCAGAGTATGATCAACCGTGTAAACGGGAGACGTGTTCAAATATGTCTCAGTTTTCCTCCCCTGGTACTCGGGTGCAACATTCCAGACGCTTTACTAACACTCGCCCCACTTCGAGAGTCAGCGCCTTTAACCTCCTGTTTGGCCCAGTTTGCAATTTCTGCGGAAGATGAACAGGAATAGCGAGAACCACTGAGAGACTAGCTGGAGGTGTCTGGACGGGCAAATTTAACTCTCATTTCCCACCAGGAAGAGGAATTAACCAAAGGCTCAACGTGCCGTGCCGGAACCAGATTAGGGCCTGAAGCCATCCTGCGGTGTTGCGGCCAGCTCAAAAGAAAGCGAGTTGAAGAAAGGAGCTCAGGGGCACTGTAATTCACAAACCTGCAGAGTTATAAATGACAGCTATCGTCCAAAAATATACTGAAGTAAGGCTGCCAAGAGGACTTGAAAGTGGGGCAGAATTGCAGGAAACCGATTTCAGGAGGTAGACTTGAATTGCATTGAAAGCATAGGAAAAGAGGCAGAACGTCCACAATGATGCACTTGGCCAAAAAGGGCGTATGCGTTTTTTCCTGAATATATTCAGGAAAAAACGCATACGCCCTTTTTGGCCAACCAAGCAAGCTTGCAAAGGAAATCTGCACTACAATGAAGTCTCACTTCCCCCCGGTCAAAAGGGCCATCTGAAAAAAGTGTAAAATCCAGAAAGGCAGGACAGGCCATGGAGAACTGGGAGCCTTGTTATGCTGATGGGCGGGATGTAAATTGCCAACAGACACTCGGGAGAAGTGTATGGTGTCTCCTGAAACATCTAAAAAACAAAGCAACAGAGCCTAGGGCACTTCCACTTATGGTCCTATAGCTTAGGGAAATTAAAATCAAAAAGACACAGCCACCCCAAAGTTTGGGACGCCTCTGTTTACAAGAACCTCGTATCCCATACACGTTCAATGTCACAAAAATTGAAAAATGGATAAAGAACTTGTGGTACTTACGTACAATGCAGTATCACTCAGCAATGAAATCTATGTCGTCAGGCCCGTAGCAGCACAATGAGTGGATTCAGGTACGATGATTCTAACTGAAATAAGTCACACAGAAAAAGAAACATCATAAGATATCACTAATACACGGAATGTAAACTTGGCTACACAGGAACTGAATTCCAAATCAGAACAGGGTCTCAAATTTAGAAAACCAACTTATGCTTGCTTAAGGGGAAAGGTGAGTTGGGGTGCTGCATAAAACCAAAGATTGAAAGGAGCACAGATAAAGTTCCTTAAGCCAAATATGGAATAGACAAGAGCTACTCCTTGCTCAACGAAATGGACTCAACACCGCATATTAAACGCCTAAGAATGTACCTGACTAGTAAGTATCTTAAAACCTATGGATTGCTATGTCTCCAAAAGATTATCAAGTGTGTGTACAGGGGCATAAACGCAGCAGTGATAGGATTGGAGAGGTTCGGTGAGCAAATGAAGACCCTTTGAAGTCATATTGCATGGTACCCATTCCACGGGTCTCAACTCTCCAGGTTTAAGGTATTCTTCCTTCAGCTAAAACATGCATGTGGAACCCAGAGTATGATCAACTGTGTGAACAGGAGACGTGTTCAAATATGTCTCAGTTTTCCTCCCCTGGTACTCGGGTGCAACATTCCAGACGCTTTACTAACACTCTCCCCACTTGGAGAGTCAGCGCCTTTAACCTCCTGTTTGGCCCAGTTTGCAATTTCTGCGGAAGATGAACAGGATTAGCGAGAACCAATGAGAGACTAGCTGGAGGTGTCTGGACGGGCAAATTTAACTCTCATTTCCCACCAGGAAGAGGAAATAACCAAAGGCTCAGCGTGCCGTGCCAGAACCATATTAGAGCCTGAAGCCATCCTGCGGTGTTGCGGCCAGCTCACAAGAAAGCGAGTTGAAGAAAGGAGCTCAGGGGCACTGTAATTCACAAACCTGCAGAGTTATAAATGACAGCTATCGTCCAAAAATATACTGAAGTAAGGCTGCCAAGAGGACTTGAAAGTGGGGCAGAATTGCAGGAAACCGATTGCAGGAGGTAGACTGGAATTGCATTGAAAGCATAGGAATCGAGGCAGAACGTCCACAATGATGCACTTGGCCAAAAAGAGCGTATGCGTTTTTCCCTGAATATATTCAGGAAAAAACGCATACGCCCTTTTTGGCCAACCAAGCAAGCTTGCAAAGGAAATCTGCACTACAATGAAGTCTCACTTCCCCCCGGTCAAAAGGGCCATCTGAAAAAAGTGTAAAATCCAGAAAGGCAGGACAGGCCATGGAGAACTGGGAGCCTTGTTATTCTGATGGGCGGGATGAAAATTGCCAACAGCCACTAGGGAGAAGTGTATGGTGTTTCCTGAAACATCTAAAAAACAAAGCAACAGAGCCTAGGGCACTTCCACTTATGGTCCTATAGCTTAGGGAAATTAAAATCAAAAAGACACAGCCACCCCAAAGTTTGGGACGCCTCTGTTTACAAGAACCTCGTTTACCGTACAAGTTCAATATCACAGAACGTGAAAAATGGATAAAGAACTTGTGGTACTTACGTACAATGCAGTATCACTCAGCAATGAAATCTATGTCATCAGGCCCTTAGCAGCACAATGAGTGGATTCAGGTATGATGATTCTAACTGAAATAAGTCACACAGAAAAAGAAACATCATAAGATATCAGTAATACACGGAATGTAAACTTGGCTACACAGGAACTGAATTCCAAAACAGAACAGGGTCTCAAATTTAGAAAACCAACTTATGCTTGCTTAAGGGGAAAGGTGAGTTGGGGTGCTGCATAAAACCAGAGATTGAAATTAGCACAGATAAAGTTCCTTAAGCCAAATATGGAATAGACAAGAGCTACTCCTTGCTCAACGAAATGGACACAACACCGCATATTAAACGCCTAAGAATGTACCTGACTAGTAAGTATCTTAAAACCTATGGATTGCTATGTCTCCGAAAGAGAGCCAAGCATGTGTACAGGGGCATAAATGCAGCAGTGATAGAATTGGAGAGCTTCGGTGAGCAAAGGAAGACCCTTTGAAGTCATATTGTATGGTACCCATTCCACGGGTTTCAACTACCCAGGTTTAAGGTATTCTTCCTTCAGCTAAAACATGCATGTGGAACCTAGAGTATGATCAACCATGTGATCGGGATACGTGTTCAAATATGTCTCAGTTTTCGTACCCTGGTACTCGAGTGCAACATTCCAGACGCTTTACTAACACTCTCCCAACTTGGAGAGTCAGTCCCTTTAACCTCCTGTTTGGCCCAGTTTGCAATTTCTGCGGAAGATGAACAGGAATAGGGAGAACCAATGAGAGACTAGCTGGAGGTGTCTGGACGGGAAAATTTAACTCACATTTCCCACCAGGAAGAGGAATTAACCAAAGGCTCAGCGTGCCGTGCCCGAAAGAGATTAGGGCCTGAAGCCATCTTGCGGTGTTGCGGCCAGCTCAAAAGAAAGCGAGTTGAAGAAAGGAGCTCAGGGGCACTGTAATTCACAAACCTGCAGAGTTATAAATGACAGCTATCGTCCAAAAATATACTGAAGTAAGGCTGCCAAGAGGACTTGAAAGCGGGGCAGAATTGCAGGAAACCGATTTCAGGAGGTAGACTTGAATTGCATTGAAAGCATAGGAAAAGAGGCAGAACGTCCACAATGATGCACTTGGCCAAAAAGGGCGTATGCGTTTTTTCCTGAATATATTCAGGAAAAAACGCATACGCCCTTTTTGGCCAACCAAGCAAGCTTGCAAAGGAAATCTGCACTACAATGAAGTCTCACTTCCCCCCGGTCAAAAGGGCCATCTGAAAAAAGTGTAAAATCCAGAAAGGCAGGACAGGACATGAAGAACTGGGAGCCTTGTTATGCTGATGGGCGGGATGTAAATTGCCAACAGACACTCGGGAGAAGTGTATGGTGTTTCCTGAAACATCTAAGAAACAAAGCAACAGAGCCTAGGGCACTTCCACTTATGGTCCTATAGCTTAGGGAAATTAAAATAAAAAAGACACAGCCACCCCAAAGTTTGGGACGCCTCTGTTTACAAGAACCTCGTTTACCGTACAAGTTCAACAACGCAGAAAGTAAAAAATGGATAAAGAACTTGTGGTACTTACGTACAATGCAGTATCACTCAGCAATGAAATCTATGTCATCAGGCCCGTAGCAGCATAATGAGTGGATTCAGGTACGATGATTCTAACTGAAATAAGTCACACAGAAAAAGAAACATCATAAGATATCACTAATACACGGAATGTAAACTTGGCTACACAGGAACTGAATTCCAAAACAGAACATGGTCTCAAATTTAGAAAACCAACTTATGCTTGCTTAAGGGGAAAGGTGAGTTGGGGTGCTGCATAAAACCAGAGATTGAAATGAGCACAGATAAATTTCCTTAAGCCAAATATGGAATAGACAAGAGCTACTCCTTGCTCAATGAAATGGACTCAACACCCCATATTTAACGCCTAAGAATGTACCTGAGTAGTAAGTATCTTAAAACCTATGGATTGCTATGTCTCCATAAGAGAATCAAGCGTGTGTACAGGGGCATAAACGCAGCAGTGATAGGATTGGAGAGGTTCGGTGAGCAAATGAAGACCCTTTGAAGTCATATTGCATGGTACCCATTCCACGGGTCTCAACTCTCCAGGTTTAAGGTATTCTTCCTTCAGCTAAAACATGCATGTGGAACCTAGAGTATGATCAACCATGTGATCGGGAGACGTGTTCAAATATGTCTCAGTTTTCGTACCCTGGTACTCGGGTGCAACATTCCAGACGCTTTACTAACACTCTCCCGACTTGGAGAGTCAGTCCCTTTAACCTCCTGTTTGGCCCAGTTTGCAATTTCAGTGGAAGATGAACAGGAATAGCGAGAACCAATGAGAGACTAGCTGGAAGTGTCTGGACGGGCAAATTTAACTCTCATTTCCCACCAGGAAGAGGAATTAACCAAAGGCTCAGCGTGCCGTGCCAGAACCAGATTAGGGCCTGAAGCCATCCTGCGGTGTTGCGACCAGGTCACAAGAAAGCGAGTTGAAGAAAGGAGCTCAGGGGCACTGTAATGCACAAACCTGCAGAGTTATAAATGACAGCTATCGTCCAAAAATATACTGAACTAAGGATGCCAAGAGGACTTGAAAGCGGGGCAGAATTGCAGGAAACCGATTTCAGGAGGTAGACTGGAATTGCATTGAAAGCATAGGAAAAGAGGCAGAACGTCCACAATGATGCACTTGGCCATAAAGGGCGTATGCGTTTTTTCCTGAATATATTCAGGAAAAAACGCATACGCCCTTTTTGGCCAACCAAGCAAACTTGCAAAGGAAATCTGCACTACAATGAAGTCTCACTTCCCCCCGGTCAAAAGGGCCATCTGAAAAAAGTGTAAAATCCAGAAAGGCAGGACAGGCCATGGAGAACTGGGAGCCTTGTTATGCTGATGGGCGGGATGTAAATTGCCAACAGACACTCGGGAGAAGTGTATGGTGTTTCCTGAAACATCTAAAAAACAAAGCAACAGAGCCTAGGGCACTTCCACTTATGGTCCTATAGCTTAGGGAAATTAAAATCAAAAAGACACAGCCACCCCAAAGTTTGGGACGCCTCTGTTTACAAGAACATCCTTTACCGTACAAGTTCAATATCACAGAAAGTGAAAAATGGATAAAGAACTTGTGGTACTTACGTACAATGCAGTATCACTCAGCAATGAAATCTATGTCATCAGGCCCGAAGCAGCATAATGAGTGGATTCAGGTACGATGATTCTAACTGAAATAAGTCACACAGAAAAAGAAACATCATAAGATATCAGTAATACACGGAATGTAAACTTGGCTACACAGGAACTGAATTCCAAAACAGAACACGGTCTCAAATTTAGAAAAGCAACTTATGCTTGCTTAAGGGGAAAGGTGAGTTGGGGTGCTGCATAAAACCAGAGATTGAAATGAGCACAGATAAAGTTCCTTAAGCCAAATATGGAATAGACAAGAGCTACTCCTTGCTCAACGAAATGGACTCAACACCGCATATTAAACGCCTAAGAATGTACCTGGCTAGTAAGTATCTTAAAACCTATGGATTGCTATGTCTCCAAAAGAGAATCAAGCGTGTGTTCAGGGGCATAAACGCAGCAGTGATAGGATTGGAGAGGTTCGGTGAGCAAATGAAGACCCTTTGAAGTCATATTGCATGGTACCCATTACACGGGTCTCAACTCTCCAGGTTTAAGGTATTCTTCCTTCAGCTAAAACATGCATGTGGAACCCAGAGTATGATCAACCGTGTGAACGGGAGACGTGTTCAAATATGTCTCAGTTTTCCTCCCCTGGTACTCGGGTGCAACATTCCAGACGCTTTACTAACACTCGCCCCACTTCGAGAGTCAGCGCCTTTAACCTCCTGTTTGGCCCAGTTTGCAATTTCTGCGGAAGATGAACAGGAATAGCGAGAACCACTGAGAGACTAGCTGGAGGTGTCTGGACGGGCAAATTTAACTCTCATTACCCACCAGGAAGAGGAATTAACCAAAGGCTCAACGTGCCGTGCCGGAACCAGATTAGGGCCTGAAGCCATCCTGCGGTGTTGCGGCCAGCTCAAAAGAAAGCGAGTTGAAGAAAGGAGCTCAGGGGCACTGTAATTCACAAACCTGCAGAGTTATAAATGACAGCTATCGTCCAAAAATATACTGAAGTAAGGCTGCCAAGAGGACTTGAAAGCGGGGCAGAATTGCAGGAAACCGATTTCAGGAGGTAGACTTGAATTGCATTGAAAGCATAGGAAAAGAGGCAGAACGTCCACAATGATGCACTTGGCCAAAAAGGGCGTATGCGTTTTTTCCTGAATATATTCAGGAAAAAACGCATACGCGCTTTTTGGCCAACCAAGCAAGCTTGCAAAGGAAATCTGCACTACAATGAAGTCTCACTTCCCCCCGGTCAAAAGGGCCATCTGAAAAAAGTGTAAAATCCAGAAAGTCAGGACAGGCCATGGAGAACTGGGAGCCTTGTTATGCTGATGGGCGGGATGTAAATTGCCAACAGACACTGGGGAGAAGTGTATGGTGTCTCCTGAAACATCTAAAAAACAAAGCAACAGAGCCTAGGGCACTTCCACTTATGGTCCTATAGCTTAGGGAAATTAAAATCAAAAAGACACAGCCACCCCAAAGTTTGGGACGCCTCTGTTTACAAGAACCTCGTATCCCATACACGTTCAATGTCACAAAAATTGAAAAATGGATAAAGAACTTGTGGTACTTACGTACAATGCAGTATCACTCAGCAATGAAATCTATGTCGTCAGGCCCGTAGCAGCACAATGAGTGGATTCAGGTACGATGATTCTAACTGAAATAAGTCACACAGAAAAAGAAACATCATAAGATATCACTAATACACGGAATGTAAACTTGGCTACACAGGAACTGAATTCCAAATCAGAACAGGGTCTCAAATTTAGAAAACCAACTTATGCTTGCTTAAGGGGAAAGGTGAGTTGGGGTGCTGCATAAAACCAAAGATTGAAATTAGCACAGATAAAGTTCCTTAAGCCAAATATGGAATAGACAAGAGCTACTCCTTGCTCAACGAAATGGACTCAACACCGCATATTAAACGCCTAAGAATGTACCTGACTAGTAAGTATCTTAAAACCTATGGATTGCTATGTCTCCAAAAGATTATCAAGTGTGTGTACAGGGGCATAAACGCAGCAGTGATAGGATTGGAGAGGTTCGGTGAGCAAATGAAGACCCTTTGAAGTCATATTGCATGGTACCCATTCCACGGGTCTCAACTCTCCAGGTTTAAGGTATTCTTCCTTCAGCTAAAACATGCATGTGGAACCCAGAGTATGATCAACTGTGTGAACAGGAGACGTGTTCAAATATGTCTCAGTTTTCCTCCCCTGGTACTCGGGTGCAACATTCCAGACGCTTTACTAACACTCTCCCCACTTGGAGAGTCAGCGCCTTTAACCTCCTGTTTGGCCCAGTTTGCAATTTCTGCGGAAGATGAACAGGATTAGCGAGAACCAATGAGAGACTAGCTGGAGGTGTCTGGACGGGCAAATTTAACTCTCATTTCCCACCAGGAAGAGGAAATAAACAAAGGCTCCGCGTGCCGTGCCAGAACCTGATTAGGGCCTGAAGCCATCCTGCGGTGTTGCGGCCAGCTCACAAGAAAGCGAGTTGAAGAAAGGAGCTCAGGGGCACTGTAATTCACAAACCTGCAGAGTTATAAATGACAGCTATCGTCCAAAAATATACTGAAGTAAGGCTGCCAAGAGGACTTGAAAGCGGGGCAGAATTGCAGGAAACCGATTGCAGGAGGTAGACTGGAATTGCATTGAAAGCATAGGAATCGAGGCAGAACGTCCACAATGATGCACTTGGCCAAAAAGAGCGTATGCGTTTTTTCCTGAATATATTCAGGAAAAAACGCATACGCCCTTTTTGGCCAACCAAGCAAGCTTGCAAAGGAAATCTGCACTACAATGAAGTCTCACTTCCCCCCGGTCAAAAGGGCCATCTGAAAAAAGTGTAAAATCCAGAAAGGCAGGACAGGCCATGGAGAACTGGGAGCCTTGTTATTCTGATGGGCGGGATGTAAATTGCCAACAGCCACTAGGGAGAAGTGTATGGTGTTTCCTGAAACATCTAAAAAACAAAGCAACAGAGCCTAGGGCACTTCCCCTTATGGTCCTATAGCTTAGGGAAATTAAAATCAAAAAGACACAGCCACCCAAAAGTTTGGGACGCCTCTGTTTACAAGAACCTCGTTTACAGTACAAGTTCAACATCACAGAAAGTGAAAAATGGATAAAGAACTTGTGGTATTTACTTACAAAGCAATATCACTCAGCACTGTAATCTATGTCATCAGGCCCGTAGTAGCATAATGAGTGGATTCAGGTATGATGATTCTAACTGAAATAAGTCACACAGAAAAAGAAACATCATAAGATATTAGTAATACACGGAATGTAAACTTGGCTACACAAGAACTGAATTACAGAACAGAACAGGGTCTCAAATTTAGAAAACCAACTTATGCTTGCTTAAGGGGAAAGGTGAGTTGGGGTGCTGCATAAAACCAGAGATTGAAATGAGCACAGATAAAGTTCCTTAAGCCAAATATGGAATAGACAAGAGCTACTCCTTGCTCAACGAAATGGACTCAACACCCCATATTAAACGCCTAAGAATGTACCTGACTAGTAAGTATCTTAAAACCTATGGATTGCTATGTCTCCGAAAGAGAATCAAGCATGTGTACAGGGGCATAAACGCAGCAGTGATAGGATTGGAGAGTTTTGGTGAGCAAATGAAGACCCTTTGAAGTCATATCACATGGTACCCATTCCATGGGTTTCAACTACCCAGTTTTAAGGTATTCTTCCTTCAGCTAAAACATGCATGTGGAACCCAGAGTATGATCAACCATGTGATCGGGAGACGTGTTCAAATATGTCTCAGTTTTCCTCCCATGGTACTCGGGTTCACCATTCCAGACGCTTTACTAACACTCTCCCGACTTGGAGAGTCAGTCCCTTTAACCTCCTGTTTGGCCCAGTTTGCAATTTCTGCGGAAGATGAACAGGAATAGCGAGAACCAATGAGAGACTAGCTGGAGGTGTCTGGACGGGCAAATTTAACTCTCATTTCCCACCAGGAAGAGGAATTAACCAAAGGCTCAGCGTGCCGTGCCCGAACCTGATTAGGGCCTGAAGCCATCCTGCGGTGTTGCGGCCAGCTCACAAGAAAGCGAGTTGAAGAAAGGAGCTCAGGGGCACTGTAATTCACAAACCTGCAGAGTTATAAATGACAGCTATCGTCCAAAAATATACTGAAGTAAGGCTGCCAAGAGGACTTGAAATTGGGGCAGAATTGCAGGAAACCGATTTCAGGAGGTAAACTGGAATTGCATTGAAAGCATAGGAAAAGAGGCAGAACGTCCACAATGATGCACTTGGCCAAAAAGGGCGTATGCGTTTTTTGCTGAATATATTCAGGAAAAAACGCATACGCCCTTTTTGGCCAACCAAGCAAACTTGCAAAGGAAATCTGCACTACAATGAAGTCTCACTTCCCCCCGGTCAAAAGGGCCATCTGAAAAAAGTGTAAAATCCAGAAAGGCAGGACAGGCCATGGAGAACTGGGAGCCTTGTTATGCTGATGGGCGGGATGTAAATTGCCAACAGACACTCGGGAGAAGTGTATGGTGTTTCCTGAAACATCTAAAAAACAAAGCAACAGAGCCTAGGGCACTTCCACTTATGGTCCTATAGCTTAGGGAAATTAAAATCAAAAAGACACAGCGACCCCAAAGTTTGGGACGCCTCTGTTTACAAGAACATCCTTTACCGTACAAGTTCAATATCACAGAAAGTGAAAAATGGATAAAGAACTTGTGGTACTTACGTACAATGCAGTATCACTCAGCAATGAAATCTATGTCATCAGGCCCGAAGCAGCATAATGAGTGGATTCAGGTACGATGATTCTAACTGAAATAAGTCACACAGAAAAAGAAACATCATAAGATATCACTAATACACGGAATGTAAACTTGGCTACACAGGAACTGAATTCCAAAACAGAACACGGTCTCAAATTTAGAAAACCAACTTATGCTTGCTTAAGGGGAAAGGTGAGTTGGGGTGCTGCATAAAACCAGAGATTGAAATGAGCACAGATAAAGTTCCTTAAGCCAAATATGGAATAGACAAGAGCTACTCCTTGCTCAACGAAATGGACTCAACACCGCATATTAAACGCCTAAGAATGTACCTGGCTAGTAAGTATCTTAAAACCTATGGATTGCTATGTCTCCAAAAGAGAATCAAGCGTGTGTACAGGGGCATAAACGCAGCAGTGATAGGATTGGAGAGGTTCGGTGAGCAAATGAAGACCCTTTGAAGTCATATTGCATGGTACCCATTACACGGGTCTCAACTCTCCAGGTTTAAGGTATTCTTCCTTCAGCTAAAACATGCATGTGGAACCCAGAGTATGATCAACCGTGTAAACGGGAGACGTGTTCAAATATGTCTCAGTTTTCCTCCCCTGGTACTCGGGTGCAACATTCCAGACGCTTTACTAACACTCGCCCCACTTCGAGAGTCAGCGCCTTTAACCTCCTGTTTGGCCCAGTTTGCAATTTCTGCGGAAGATGAACAGGATTAGCGAGAACCAATGAGAGACTAGCTGGAGGTGTCTGGACGGGCAAATTTAACTCTCATTTCCCACCAGGAAGAGGAAATAAACAAAGGCTCCGCGTGCCGTGCCAGAACCTGATTAGGGCCTGAAGCCATCCTGCGGTGTTGCGGCCAGCTCACAAGAAAGCGAGTTGAAGAAAGGAGCTCAGGGGCACTGTAATTCACAAACCTGCAGAGTTATAAATGACAGCTATCGTCCAAAAATATACTGAAGTAAGGCTGCCAAGAGGACTTGAAAGCGGGGCAGAATTGCAGGAAACCGATTGCAGGAGGTAGACTGGAATTGCATTGAAAGCATAGGAATCGAGGCAGAACGTCCACAATGATGCACTTGGCCAAAAAGAGCGTATGCGTTTTTTCCTGAATATATTCAGGAAAAAACGCATACGCCCTTTTTGGCCAACCAAGCAAGCTTGCAAAGGAAATCTGCACTACAATGAAGTCTCACTTCCCCCCGGTCAAAAGGGCCATCTGAAAAAAGTGTAAAATCCAGAAAGGCAGGACAGGCCATGGAGAACTGGGAGCCTTGTTATTCTGATGGGCGGGATGTAAATTGCCAACAGCCACTAGGGAGAAGTGTATGGTGTTTCCTGAAACATCTAAAAAACAAAGCAACAGAGCCTAGGGCACTTCCCCTTATGGTCCTATAGCTTAGGGAAATTAAAATCAAAAAGACACAGCCACCCAAAAGTTTGGGACGCCTCTGTTTACAAGAACCTCGTTTACAGTACAAGTTCAACATCACAGAAAGTGAAAAATGGATAAAGAACTTGTGGTATTTACTTACAAAGCAATATCACTCAGCACTGTAATCTATGTAATCAGGCCCGTAGTAGCATAATGAGTGGATTAAGGTATGATGATTCTAACTGAAATAAGTCACACAGAAAAAGAAACATCATAAGATATTAGTAATACACGGAATGTAAACTTGGCTACACAAGAACTGAATTACAGAACAGAACAGGGTCTCAAATTTAGAAAACCAACTTATGCTTGCTTAAGGGGAAAGGTGAGTTGGGGTGCTGCATAAAACCAGAGATTGAAATGAGCACAGATAAAGTTCCTTAAGCCAAATATGGAATAGACAAGAGCTACTCCTTGCTCAACGAAATGGACTCAACACCCCATATTAAACGCCTAAGAATGTACCTGACTAGTAAGTATCTTAAAACCTATGGATTGCTATGTCTCCGAAAGAGAATCAAGCATGTGTACAGGGGCATAAACGCAGCAGTGATAGGATTGGAGAGTTTTGGTGAGCAAATGAAGACCCTTTGAAGTCATATCACATGGTACCCATTCCATGGGTTTCAACTACCCAGGTTTAAGGTATTCTTCCTTCAGCTAAAACATGCATGTGGAACCCAGAGTATGATCAACCGTGTAAACGGGAGACGTGTTCAAATATGTCTCAGTTTTCCTCCCCTGGTACTCGGGTGCAACATTCCAGACGCTTTACTAACACTCGCCCCACTTCGAGAGTCAGCGCCTTTAACCTCCTGTTTGGCCCAGTTTGCAATTTCTGCGGAAGATGAACAGGAATAGCGAGAACCACTGAGAGACTAGCTGGAGGTGTCTGGACGGGCAAATTTAACTCTCATTTCCCACCAGGAAGAGGAATTAACCAAAGGCTCAACGTGCCGTGCCGGAACCAGATTAGGGCCTGAAGCCATCCTGCGGTGTTGCGGCCAGCTCACAAGAAAGCGAGTTGAAGAAAGGAGCTCAGGGGCACTGTAATTCACAAACCTGCAGAGTTATAAATGACAGCTATCGTCCAAAAATATACTGAAGTAAGGCTGCCAAGAGGACTTGAAAGTGGGGCAGAATTGCAGGAAACCGATTTCAGGAGGTAGACTTGAATTGCATTGAAAGCATAGGAAAAGAGGCAGAACGTCCACAATGATGCACTTGGCCAAAAAGGGCGTATGCGTTTTTTCCTGAATATATTCAGGAAAAAACGCATACGCCCTTTTTGGCCAACCAAGCAAGCTTGCAAAGGAAATCTGCACTACAATGAAGTCTCACTTCCCCCCGGTCAAAAGGGCCATCTGAAAAAAGTGTAAAATCCAGAAAGGCAGGACAGGCCATGGAGAACTGGGAGCCTTGTTATGCTGATGGGCGGGATGTAAATTGCCAACAGACACTGGGGAGAAGTGTATGGTGTCTCCTGAAACATCTAAAAAACAAAGCAACAGAGCCTAGGGCACTTCCACTTATGGTCCTATAGCTTAGGGAAATTAAAATCAAAAAGACACAGCCACCCCAAAGTTTGGGACGCCTCTGTTTACAAGAACCTCGTATCCCATACACGTTCAATGTCACAAAAATTGAAAAATGGATAAAGAACTTGTGGTACTTACGTACAATGCAGTATCACTCAGCAATGAAATCTATGTCGTCAGGCCCGTAGCAGCACAATGAGTGGATTCAGGTACGATGATTCTAACTGAAATAAGTCACACAGAAAAAGAAACATCATAAGATATCACTAATACACGGAATGTAAACTTGGCTACACAGGAACTGAATTCCAAATCAGAACAGGGTCTCAAATTTAGAAAACCAACTTATGCTTGCTTAAGGGGAAAGGTGAGTTGGGGTGCTGCATAAAACCAAAGATTGAAATTAGCACAGATAAAGTTCCTTAAGCCAAATATGGAATAGACAAGAGCTACTCCTTGCTCAACGAAATGGACTCAACACCGCATATTAAACGCCTAAGAATGTACCTGACTAGTAAGTATCTTAAAACCTATGGATTGCTATGTCTCCAAAAGATTATCAAGTGTGTGTACAGGGGCATAAACGCAGCAGTGATAGGATTGGAGAGGTTCGGTGAGCAAATGAAGACCCTTTGAAGTCATATTGCATGGTACCCATTCCACGGGTCTCAACTCTCCAGGTTTAAGGTATTCTTCCTTCAGCTAAAACATGCATGTGGAACCCAGAGTATGATCAACTGTGTGAACAGGAGACGTGTTCAAATATGTCTCAGTTTTCCTCCCCTGGTACTCGGGTGCAACATTCCAGACGCTTTACTAACACTCTCCCCACTTGGAGAGTCAGCGCCTTTAACCTCCTGTTTGGCCCAGTTTGCAATTTCTGCGGAAGATGAACAGGATTAGCGAGAACCAATGAGAGACTAGCTGGAGGTGTCTGGACGGGCAAATTTAACTCTCATTTCCCACCAGGAAGAGGAAATAACCAAAGGCTCAGCGTGCCGTGCCAGAACCATATTAGAGCCTGAAGCCATCCTGCGGTGTTGCGGCCAGCTCACAAGAAAGCGAGTTGAAGAAAGGAGCTCAGGGGCACTGTAATTCACAAACCTGCAGAGTTATAAATGACAGCTATCGTCCAAAAATAAACTGAAGTAAGGCTGCCAAGAGGACTTGAAAGTGGGGCAGAATTGCAGGAAACCGATTGCAGGAGGTAGACTGGAATTGCATTGAAAGCATAGGAATCGAGGCAGAACGTCCACAATGATGCACTTGGCCAAAAAGAGCGTATGCGTTTTTCCCTGAATATATTCAGGAAAAAACGCATACGCCCTTTTTGGCCAACCAAGCAAGCTTGCAAAGGAAATCTGCACTACAATGAAGTCTCACTTCCCCCCGGTCAAAAGGGCCATCTGAAAAAAGTGTAAAATCCAGAAAGGCAGGACAGGCCATGGAGAACTGGGAGCCTTGTTATTCTGATGGGCGGGATGTAAATTGCCAACAGCCACTAGGGAGAAGTGTATGGTGTTTCCTGAAACATCTAAAAAACAAAGCAACAGAGCCTAGGGCACTTCCACTTATGGTCCTATAGCTTAGGGAAATTAAAATCAAAAAGACACAGCCACCCCAAAGTTTGGGACGCCTCTGTTTACAAGAACCTCGTTTACCGTACAAGTTCAATATCACAGAACGTGAAAAATGGATAAAGAACTTGTGGTACTTACGTACAATGCAGTATCACTCAGCAATGAAATCTATGTCATCAGGCCCTTAGCAGCACAATGAGTGGATTCAGGTATGATGATTCTAACTGAAATAAGTCACACAGAAAAAGAAACATCATAAGATATCAGTAATACACGGAATGTAAACTTGGCTACACAGGAACTGAATTCCAAAACAGAACAGGGTCTCAAATTTAGAAAACCAACTTATGCTTGCTTAAGGGGAAAGGTGAGTTGGGGTGCTGCATAAAACCAGAGATTGAAATTAGCACAGATAAAGTTCCTTAAGCCAAATATGGAATAGACAAGAGCTACTCCTTGCTCAACGAAATGGACACAACACCGCATATTAAACGCCTAAGAATGTACCTGACTAGTAAGTATCTTAAAACCTATGGATTGCTATGTCTCCGAAAGAGAGCCAAGCATGTGTACAGGGGCATAAATGCAGCAGTGATAGAATTGGAGAGCTTCGGTGAGCAAAGGAAGACCCTTTGAAGTCATATTGTATGGTACCCATTCCACGGGTTTCAACTACCCAGGTTTAAGGTATTCTTCCTTCAGCTAAAACATGCATGTGGAACCTAGAGTATGATCAACCATGTGATCGGGATACGTGTTCAAATATGTCTCAGTTTTCGTACCCTGGTACTCGAGTGCAACATTCCAGACGCTTTACTAACACTCTCCCAACTTGGAGAGTCAGTCCCTTTAACCTCCTGTTTGGCCCAGTTTGCAATTTCTGCGGAAGATGAACAGGAATAGGGAGAACCAATGAGAGACTAGCTGGAGGTGTCTGGACGGGAAAATTTAACTCACATTTCCCACCAGGAAGAGGAATTAACCAAAGGCTCAGCGTGCTGTGCCCGAAAGAGATTAGGGCCTGAAGCCATCTTGCGGTGTTGCGGCCAGCTCAAAAGAAAGCGAGTTGAAGAAAGGAGCTCAGGGGCACTGTAATTCACAAACCTGCAGAGTTATAAATGACAGCTATCGTCCAAAAATATACTGAAGTAAGGCTGCCAAGAGGACTTGAAAGCGGGGCAGAATTGCAGGAAACCGATTTCAGGAGGTAGACTTGAATTGCATTGAAAGCATAGGAAAAGAGGCAGAACGTCCACAATGATGCACTTGGCCAAAAAGGGCGTATGCGTTTTTTCCTGAATATATTCAGGAAAAAACGCATACGCCCTTTTTGGCCAACCAAGCAAGCTTGCAAAGGAAATCTGCACTACAATGAAGTCTCACTTCCCCCCGGTCAAAAGGGCCATCTGAAAAAAGTGTAAAATCCAGAAAGGCAGGACAGGACATGAAGAACTGGGAGCCTTGTTATGCTGATGGGCGGGATGTAAATTGCCAACAGACACTCGGGAGAAGTGTATGGTGTTTCCTGAAACATCTAAGAAACAAAGCAACAGAGCCTAGGGCACTTCCACTTATGGTCCTATAGCTTAGGGAAATTAAAATAAAAAAGACACAGCCACCCCAAAGTTTGGGACGCCTCTGTTTACAAGAACCTCGTTTACCGTACAAGTTCAACAACGCAGAAAGTAAAAAATGGATAAAGAACTTGTGGTACTTACGTACAATGCAGTATCACTCAGCAATGAAATCTATGTCATCAGGCCCGTAGCAGCATAATGAGTGGATTCAGGTACGATGATTCTAACTGAAATAAGTCACACAGAAAAAGAAACATCATAAGATATCACTAATACACGGAATGTAAACTTGGCTACACAGGAACTGAATTCCAAATCAGAACAGGGTCTCAAATTTAGAAAACCAACTTATGCTTGCTTAAGGGGAAAGGTGAGTTGGGGTGCTGCATAAAACCAAAGATTGAAAGGAGCACAGATAAAGTTCCTTAAGCCAAATATGGAATAGACAAGAGCTACTCCTTGCTCAACGAAATGGACTCAACACCGCATATTAAACGCCTAAGAATGTACCTGACTAGTAAGTATCTTAAAACCTATGGATTGCTATGTCTCCAAAAGATTATCAAGTGTGTGTACAGGGGCATAAACGCAGCAGTGATAGGATTGGAGAGGTTCGGTGAGCAAATGAAGACCCTTTGAAGTCATATTGCATGGTACCCATTCCACGGGTCTCAACTCTCCAGGTTTAAGGTATTCTTCCTTCAGCTAAAACATGCATGTGGAACCCAGAGTATGATCAACTGTGTGAACAGGAGACGTGTTCAAATATGTCTCAGTTTTCCTCCCCTGGTACTCGGGTGCAACATTCCAGACGCTTTACTAACACTCTCCCCACTTGGAGAGTCAGCGCCTTTAACCTCCTGTTTGGCCCAGTTTGCAATTTCTGCGGAAGATGAACAGGATTAGCGAGAACCAATGAGAGACTAGCTGGAGGTGTCTGGACGGGCAAATTTAACTCTCATTTCCCACCAGGAAGAGGAAATAACCAAAGGCTCAGCGTGCCGTGCCAGAACCATATTAGAGCCTGAAGCCATCCTGCGGTGTTGCGGCCAGCTCACAAGAAAGCGAGTTGAAGAAAGGAGCTCAGGGGCACTGTAATTCACAAACCTGCAGAGTTATAAATGACAGCTATCGTCCAAAAATATACTGAAGTAAGGCTGCCAAGAGGACTTGAAAGTGGGGCAGAATTGCAGGAAACCGATTGCAGGAGGTAGACTGGAATTGCATTGAAAGCATAGGAATCGAGGCAGAACGTCCACAATGATGCACTTGGCCAAAAAGAGCGTATGCGTTTTTCCCTGAATATATTCAGGAAAAAACGCATACGCCCTTTTTGGCCAACCAAGCAAGCTTGCAAAGGAAATCTGCACTACAATGAAGTCTCACTTCCCCCCGGTCAAAAGGGCCATCTGAAAAAAGTGTAAAATCCAGAAAGGCAGGACAGGCCATGGAGAACTGGGAGCCTTGTTATTCTGATGGGCGGGATGTAAATTGCCAACAGCCACTAGGGAGAAGTGTATGGTGTTTCCTGAAACATCTAAAAAACAAAGCAACAGAGCCTAGGGCACTTCCACTTATGGTCCTATAGCTTAGGGAAATTAAAATCAAAAAGACACAGCCACCCCAAAGTTTGGGACGCCTCTGTTTACAAGAACCTCGTTTACCGTACAAGTTCAATATCACAGAACGTGAAAAATGGATAAAGAACTTGTGGTACTTACGTACAATGCAGTATCACTCAGCAATGAAATCTATGTCATCAGGCCCTTAGCAGCACAATGAGTGGATTCAGGTATGATGATTCTAACTGAAATAAGTCACACAGAAAAAGAAACATCATAAGATATCAGTAATACACGGAATGTAAACTTGGCTACACAGGAACTGAATTCCAAAACAGAACAGGGTCTCAAATTTAGAAAACCAACTTATGCTTGCTTAAGGGGAAAGGTGAGTTGGGGTGCTGCATAAAACCAGAGATTGAAATGAGCACAGATAAAGTTCCTTAAGCCAAATATGGAATACACCAGAGCTACTCCTTGCTCAACGAAATGGACACAACACCGCATATTAAACGCCTAAGAATGTACCTGACTAGTAAGTATCTTAAAACCTATGGATTGCTATGTCTCCGAAAGAGAGCCAAGCATGTGTACAGGGGCATAAATGCAGCAGTGATAGAATTGGAGAGCTTCGGTGAGCAAAGGAAGACCCTTTGAAGTCATATTGTATGGTACCCATTCCACGGGTTTCAACTACCCAGGTTTAAGGTATTCTTCCTTCAGCTAAAACATGCATGTGGAACCTAGAGTATGATCAACCATGTGATCGGGATACGTGTTCAAATATGTCTCAGTTTTCGTACCCTGGTACTCGAGTGCAACATTCCAGACGCTTTACTAACACTCTCCCAACTTGGAGAGTCAGTCCCTTTAACCTCCTGTTTGGCCCAGTTTGCAATTTCTGCGGAAGATGAACAGGAATAGGGAGAACCAATGAGAGACTAGCTGGAGGTGTCTGGACGGGAAAATTTAACTCACATTTCCCACCAGGAAGAGGAATTAACCAAAGGCTCAGCGTGCCGTGCCCGAAAGAGATTAGGGCCTGAAGCCATCTTGCGGTGTTGCGGCCAGCTCAAAAGAAAGCGAGTTGAAGAAAGGAGCTCAGGGGCACTGTAATTCACAAACCTGCAGAGTTATAAATGACAGCTATCGTCCAAAAATATACTGAAGTAAGGCTGCCAAGAGGACTTGAAAGCGGGGCAGAATTGCAGGAAACCGATTTCAGGAGGTAGACTTGAATTGCATTGAAAGCATAGGAAAAGAGGCAGAACGTCCACAATGATGCACTTGGCCAAAAAGGGCGTATGCGTTTTTTCCTGAATATATTCAGGAAAAAACGCATACGCCCTTTTTGGCCAACCAAGCAAGCTTGCAAAGGAAATCTGCACTACAATGAAGTCTCACTTCCCCCCGGTCAAAAGGGCCATCTGAAAAAAGTGTAAAATCCAGAAAGGCAGGACAGGACATGAAGAACTGGGAGCCTTGTTATGCTGATGGGCGGGATGTAAATTGCCAACAGACACTCGGGAGAAGTGTATGGTGTTTCCTGAAACATCTAAGAAACAAAGCAACAGAGCCTAGGGCACTTCCACTTATGGTCCTATAGCTTAGGGAAATTAAAATAAAAAAGACACAGCCACCCCAAAGTTTGGGACGCCTCTGTTTACAAGAACCTCGTTTACCGTACAAGTTCAACAACGCAGAAAGTAAAAAATGGATAAAGAACTTGTGGTACTTACGTACAATGCAGTATCACTCAGCAATGAAATCTATGTCATCAGGCCCGTAGCAGCATAATGAGTGGATTCAGGTACGATGATTCTAACTGAAATAAGTCACACAGAAAAAGAAACATCATAAGATATCACTAATACACGGAATGTAAACTTGGCTACACAGGAACTGAATTCCAAAACAGAACATGGTCTCAAATTTAGAAAACCAACTTATGCTTGCTTAAGGGGAAAGGTGAGTTGGGGTGCTGCATAAAACCAGAGATTGAAATGAGCACAGATAAATTTCCTTAAGCCAAATATGGAATAGACAAGAGCTACTCCTTGCTCAATGAAATGGACTCAACACCCCATATTTAACGCCTAAGAATGTACCTGAGTAGTAAGTATCTTAAAACCTATGGATTGCTATGTCTCCATAAGAGAATCAAGCGTGTGTACAGGGGCATAAACGCAGCAGTGATAGGATTGGAGAGGTTCGGTGAGCAAATGAAGACCCTTTGAAGTCATATTGCATGGTACCCATTCCACGGGTCTCAACTCTCCAGGTTTAAGGTATTCTTCCTTCAGCTAAAACATGCATGTGGAACCTAGAGTATGATCAACCATGTGATCGGGAGACGTGTTCAAATATGTCTCAGTTTTCGTACCCTGGTACTCGGGTGCAACATTCCAGACGCTTTACTAACACTCTCCCGACTTGGAGAGTCAGTCCCTTTAACCTCCTGTTTGGCCCAGTTTGCAATTTCAGTGGAAGATGAACAGGAATAGCGAGAACCAATGAGAGACTAGCTGGAAGTGTCTGGACGGGCAAATTTAACTCTCATTTCCCACCAGGAAGAGGAATTAACCAAAGGCTCAGCGTGCCGTGCCAGAACCAGATTAGGGCCTGAAGCCATCCTGCGGTGTTGCGACCAGGTCACAAGAAAGCGAGTTGAAGAAAGGAGCTCAGGGGCACTGTAATGCACAAACCTGCAGAGTTATAAATGACAGCTATCGTCCAAAAATATACTGAACTAAGGATGCCAAGAGGACTTGAAAGCGGGGCAGAATTGCAGGAAACCGATTTCAGGAGGTAGACTGGAATTGCATTGAAAGCATAGGAAAAGAGGCAGAACGTCCACAATGATGCACTTGGCCATAAAGGGCGTATGCGTTTTTTCCTGAATATATTCAGGAAAAAACGCATACGCACTTTTTGGCCAACCAAGCAAACTTGCAAAGGAAATCTGCACTACAATGAAGTCTCACTTCCCCCCGGTCAAAAGGGCCATCTGAAAAAAGTGTAAAATCCAGAAAGGCAGGACAGGCCATGGAGAACTGGGAGCCTTGTTATGCTGATGGGCGGGATGTAAATTGCCAACAGACACTCGGGAGAAGTGTATGGTGTTTCCTGAAACATCTAAAAAACAAAGCAACAGAGCCTAGGGCACTTCCACTTATGGTCCTATAGCTTAGGGAAATTAAAATCAAAAAGACACAGCCACCCCAAAGTTTGGGACGCCTCTGTTTACAAGAACATCCTTTACCGTACAAGTTCAATATCACAGAAAGTGAAAAATGGATAAAGAACTTGTGGTACTTACGTACAATGCAGTATCACTCAGCAATGAAATCTATGTCATCAGGCCCGAAGCAGCATAATGAGTGGATTCAGGTACGATGATTCTAACTGAAATAAGTCACACAGAAAAAGAAACATCATAAGATATCACTAATACACGGAATGTAAACTTGGCTACACAGGAACTGAATTCCAAAACAGAACACGGTCTCAAATTTAGAAAACCAACTTATGCTTGCTTAAGGGGAAAGGTGAGTTGGGGTGCTGCATAAAACCAGAGATTGAAATGAGCACAGATAAAGTTCCTTAAGCCAAATATGGAATAGACAAGAGCTACTCCTTGCTCAACGAAATGGACTCAACACCGCATATTAAACGCCTAAGAATGTACCTGGCTAGTAAGTATCTTAAAACCTATGGATTGCTATGTCTCCAAAAGAGAATCAAGCGTGTGTTCAGGGGCATAAACGCAGCAGTGATAGGATTGGAGAGGTTCGGTGAGCAAATGAAGACCCTTTGAAGTCATATTGCATGGTACCCATTACACGGGTCTCAACTCTCCAGGTTTAAGGTATTCTTCCTTCAGCTAAAACATGCATGTGGAACCCAGAGTATGATCAACCGTGTGAACGGGAGACGTGTTCAAATATGTCTCAGTTTTCCTCCCCTGGTACTCGGGTGCAACATTCCAGACGCTTTACTAACACTCGCCCCACTTCGAGAGTCAGCGCCTTTAACCTCCTGTTTGGCCCAGTTTGCAATTTCTGCGGAAGATGAACAGGAATAGCGAGAACCACTGAGAGACTAGCTGGAGGTGTCTGGACGGGCAAATTTAACTCTCATTTCCCACCAGGAAGAGGAATTAACCAAAGGCTCAACGTGCCGTGCCGGAACCAGATTAGGGCCTGAAGCCATCCTGCGGTGTTGCGGCCAGCTCAAAAGAAAGCGAGTTGAAGAAAGGAGCTCAGGGGCACTGTAATTCACAAACCTGCAGAGTTATAAATGACAGCTATCGTCCAAAAATATACTGAAGTAAGGCTGCCAAGAGGACTTGAAAGTGGGGCAGAATTGCAGGAAACCGATTTCAGGAGGTAGACTTGAATTGCATTGAAAGCATAGGAAAAGAGGCAGAACGTCCACAATGATGCACTTGGCCAAAAAGAGCGTATGCGTTTTTTCCTGAATATATTCAGGAAAAAACGCATACGCGCTTTTTGGCCAACCAAGCAAGCTTGCAAAGGAAATCTGCACTACAATGAAGTCTCACTTCCCCCCGGTCAAAAGGGCCATCTGAAAAAAGTGTAAAATCCAGAAAGTCAGGACAGGCCATGGAGAACTGGGAGCCTTGTTATGCTGATGGGCGGGATGTAAATTGCCAACAGACACTGGGGAGAAGTGTATGGTGTCTCCTGAAACATCTACAAAACAAAGCAACAGAGCCTAGGGCACTTCCACTTATGGTCCTATAGCTTAGGGAAATTAAAATCAAAAAGACACAGCCACCCCAAAGTTTGGGACGCCTCTGTTTACAAGAACCTCGTATCCCATACACGTTCAATGTCACAAAAATTGAAAAATGGATAAAGAACTTGTGGTACTTACGTACAATGCACTATCACTCAGCAATGAAATCTATGTCGTCAGGCCCGTAGCAGCACAATGAGTGGATTCAGGTACGATGATTCTAACTGAAATAAGTCACACAGAAAAAGAAACATCATAAGATATCACTAATACACGGAATGTAAACTTGGCTACAGAGGAACTGAATTCCAAATCAGAACAGGGTCTCAAATTTAGAAAACCAACTTATGCTTGCTTAAGGGGAAAGGTGAGTTGGGGTGCTGGATAAAACCAAAGATTGAAAGGAGCACAGATAAAGTTCCTTAAGCCAAATATGGAATAGACAAGAGCTACTCCTTGCTCAACGAAATGGACTCAACACCGCATATTAAACGCCTAAGAATGTACCTGACTAGTAAGTATCTTAAAACCTATGGATTGCTATGTCTCCAAAAGATTATCAAGTGTGTGTACAGGGGCATAAACGCAGCAGTGATAGGATTGGAGAGGTTCGGTGAGCAAATGAAGACCCTTTGAAGTCATATTGCATGGTACCCATTCCACGGGTCTCAACTCTCCAGGTTTAAGGTATTCTTCCTTCAGCTAAAACATGCATGTGGAACCTAGAGTATGATCAACCATGTGATCGGGAGACGTGTTCAAATATGTCTCAGTTTTCGTACCCTGGTACTCGGGTGCAACATTCCAGACGCTTTACTAACACTCTCCCGACTTGGAGAGTCAGTCCCTTTAACCTCCTGTTTGGCCCAGTTTGCAATTTCAGTGGAAGATGAACAGGAATAGCGAGAACCAATGAGAGACTAGCTGGAAGTGTCTGGACGGGCAAATTTAACTCTCATTTCCCACCAGGAAGAGGAATTAACCAAAGGCTCAGCGTGCCGTGCCAGAACCAGATTAGGGCCTGAAGCCATCCTGCGGTGTTGCGACCAGGTCACAAGAAAGCGAGTTGAAGAAAGGAGCTCAGGGGCACTGTAATGCACAAACCTGCAGAGTTATAAATGACAGCTATCGTCCAAAAATATACTGAACTAAGGATGCCAAGAGGACTTGAAAGCGGGGCAGAATTGCAGGAAACCGATTTCAGGAGGTAGACTGGAATTGCATTGAAAGCATAGGAAAAGAGGCAGAACGTCCACAATGATGCACTTGGCCATAAAGGGCGTATGCGTTTTTTCCTGAATATATTCAGGAAAAAACGCATACGCACTTTTTGGCCAACCAAGCAAACTTGCAAAGGAAATCTGCACTACAATGAAGTCTCACTTCCCCCCGGTCAAAAGGGCCATCTGAAAAAAGTGTAAAATCCAGAAAGGCAGGACAGGCCATGGAGAACTGGGAGCCTTGTTATGCTGATGGGCGGGATGTAAATTGCCAACAGACACTCGGGAGAAGTGTATGGTGTTTCCTGAAACATCTAAAAAACAAAGCAACAGAGCCTAGGGCACTTCCACTTATGGTCCTATAGCTTAGGGAAATTAAAATCAAAAAGACACAGCCACCCCAAAGTTTGGGACGCCTCTGTTTACAAGAACATCCTTTACCGTACAAGTTCAATATCACAGAAAGTGAAAAATGGATAAAGAACTTGTGGTACTTACGTACAATGCAGTATCACTCAGCAATGAAATCTATGTCATCAGGCCCGAAGCAGCATAATGAGTGGATTCAGGTACGATGATTCTAACTGAAATAAGTCACACAGAAAAAGAAACATCATAAGATATCACTAATACACGGAATGTAAACTTGGCTACACAGGAACTGAATTCCAAAACAGAACACGGTCTCAAATTTAGAAAACCAACTTATGCTTGCTTAAGGGGAAAGGTGAGTTGGGGTGCTGCATAAAACCAGAGATTGAAATGAGCACAGATAAAGTTCCTTAAGCCAAATATGGAATAGACAAGAGCTACTCCTTGCTCAACGAAATGGACTCAACACCGCATATTAAACGCCTAAGAATGTACCTGGCTAGTAAGTATCTTAAAACCTATGGATTGCTATGTCTCCAAAAGAGAATCAAGCGTGTGTTCAGGGGCATAAACGCAGCAGTGATAGGATTGGAGAGGTTCGGTGAGCAAATGAAGACCCTTTGAAGTCATATTGCATGGTACCCATTACACGGGTCTCAACTCTCCAGGTTTAAGGTATTCTTCCTTCAGCTAAAACATGCATGTGGAACCCAGAGTATGATCAACCGTGTGAACGGGAGACGTGTTCAAATATGTCTCAGTTTTCCTCCCCTGGTACTCGGGTGCAACATTCCAGACGCTTTACTAACACTCGCCCCACTTCGAGAGTCAGCGCCTTTAACCTCCTGTTTGGCCCAGTTTGCAATTTCTGCGGAAGATGAACAGGAATAGCGAGAACCACTGAGAGACTAGCTGGAGGTGTCTGGACGGGCAAATTTAACTCTCATTTCCCACCAGGAAGAGGAATTAACCAAAGGCTCAACGTGCCGTGCCGGAACCAGATTAGGGCCTGAAGCCATCCTGCGGTGTTGCGGCCAGCTCAAAAGAAAGCGAGTTGAAGAAAGGAGCTCAGGGGCACTGTAATTCACAAACCTGCAGAGTTATAAATGACAGCTATCGTCCAAAAATATACTGAAGTAAGGCTGCCAAGAGGACTTGAAAGTGGGGCAGAATTGCAGGAAACCGATTTCAGGAGGTAGACTTGAATTGCATTGAAAGCATAGGAAAAGAGGCAGAACGTCCACAATGATGCACTTGGCCAAAAAGGGCGTATGCGTTTTTTCCTGAATATATTCAGGAAAAAACGCATACGCGCTTTTTGGCCAACCAAGCAAGCTTGCAAAGGAAATCTGCACTACAATGAAGTCTCACTTCCCCCCGGTCAAAAGGGCCATCTGAAAAAAGTGTAAAATCCAGAAAGTCAGGACAGGCCATGGAGAACTGGGAGCCTTGTTATGCTGATGGGCGGGATGTAAATTGCCAACAGACACTAGGGAGAAGTGTATGGTGTCTCCTGAAACATCTAAAAAACAAAGCAACAGAGCCTAGGGCACTTCCACTTATGGTCCTATAGCTTAGGGAAATTAAAATCAAAAAGACACAGCCACCCCAAAGTTTGGGACGCCTCTGTTTACAAGAACCTCGTATCCCATACACGTTCAATGTCACAAAAATTGAAAAATGGATAAAGAACTTGTGGTACTTACGTACAATGCACTATCACTCAGCAATGAAATCTATGTCGTCAGGCCCGTAGCAGCACAATGAGTGGATTCAGGTACGATGGTTCTAACTGAAATAAGTCACACAGAAAAAGAAACATCATAAGATATCACTAATACACGGAATGTAAACTTGGCTACAGAGGAACTGAATTCCAAATCAGAACAGGGTCTCAAATTTAGAAAACCAACTTATGCTTGCTTAAGGGGAAAGGTGAGTTGGGGTGCTGCATAAAACCAAAGATTGAAAGGAGCACAGATAAAGTTCCTTAAGCCAAATATGGAATAGACAAGAGCTACTCCTTGCTCAACGAAATGGACTCAACACCGCATATTAAACGCCTAAGAATGTACCTGACTAGTAAGTATCTTAAAACCTATGGATTGCTATGTCTCCAAAAGATTATCAAGTGTGTGTACAGGGGCATAAACGCAGCAGTGATAGGATTGGAGAGGTTCGGTGAGCAAATGAAGACCCTTTGAAGTCATATTGCATGGTACCCATTCCACGGGTCTCAACTCTCCAGGTTTAAGGTATTCTTCCTTCAGCTAAAACATGCATGTGGAACCCAGAGTATGATCAACTGTGTGAACAGGAGACGTGTTCAAATATGTCTCAGTTTTCCTCCCCTGGTACTCGGGTGCAACATTCCAGACGCTTTACTAACACTCTCCCCACTTGGAGAGTCAGCGCCTTTAACCTCCTGTTTGGCCCAGTTTGCAATTTCTGCGGAAGATGAACAGGATTAGCGAGAACCAATGAGAGACTAGCTGGAGGTGTCTGGACGGGCAAATTTAACTCTCATTTCCCACCAGGAAGAGGAAATAAACAAAGGCTCCGCGTGCCGTGCCAGAACCTGATTAGGGCCTGAAGCCATCCTGCGGTGTTGCGGCCAGCTCACAAGAAAGCGAGTTGAAGAAAGGAGCTCAGGGGCACTGTAATTCACAAACCTGCAGAGTTATAAATGACAGCTATCGTCCAAAAATATACTGAAGTAAGGCTGCCAAGAGGACTTGAAAGCGGGGCAGAATTGCAGGAAACCGATTTCAGGAGGTAGACTGGAATTGCATTGAAAGCATAGGAATCGAGGCAGAACGTCCACAATGATGCACTTGGCCAAAAAGAGCGTATGCGTTTTTTCCTGAATATATTCAGGAAAAAACGCATACGCCCTTTTTGGCCAACCAAGCAAGCTTGCAAAGGAAATCTGCACTACAATGAAGTCTCACTTCCCCCCGGTCAAAAGGGCCATCTGAAAAAAGTGTAAAATCCAGAAAGGCAGGACAGGCCATGGAGAACTGGGAGCCTTGTTATTCTGATGGGCGGGATGTAAATTGCCAACAGCCACTAGGGAGAATTGTATGGTGTTTCCTGAAACATCTAAAAAACAAAGCAACAAAGCCTAGGGCACTTCCCCTTATGGTCCTATAGCTTAGGGAAATTAAAATCAAAAAGACACAGCCACCCAAAAGTTTGGGACGCCTCTGTTTACAAGAACCTCGTTTACAGTACAAGTTCAACATCACAGAAAGTGAAAAATGGATAAAGAACTTGTGGTATTTACTTACAAAGCAATATCACTCAGCACTGTAATCTATGTCATCAGGCCCGTAGTAGCATAATGAGTGGATTCAGGTATGATGATTCTAACTGAAATAAGTCACACAGAAAAAGAAACATCATAAGATATCAGTAATACACGGAATGTAAACTTGGCTACACAAGACCTGAATTACAGAACAGAACAGGGTCTCAAATTTAGAAAACCAACTTATGCTTGCTTAAGGGGAAAGGTGAGTTGGGGTGCTGCATAAAACCAGAGATTGAAATGAGCACAGATAAAGTTCCTTAAGCCAAATATGGAATAGACAAGAGCTACTCCTTGCTCAACGAAATGGACTCAACACCCCATATTAAACGCCTAAGAATGTACCTGACTAGTAAGTATCTTAAAACCTATGGATTGCTATGTCTCCGAAAGAGAATCAAGCATGTGTACAGGGGCATAAACGCAGCAGTGATAGGATTGGAGAGTTTTGGTGAGCAAATGAAGACCCTTTGAAGTCATATCACATGGTAGCCATTCCATGGGTTTCAACTACCCAGGTTTAAGGTATTCTTCCTTCAGCTAAAACATGCATGTGGAACCCAGAGTATGATCAACCATGTGATCGGGAGACGTGTTCAAATATGTCTCAGTTTTCCTCCCATGGTACTCGGGTTCACCATTCCAGACGCTTTACTAACACTCTCCCGACTTGGAGAGTCAGTCCCTTTAACCTCCTGTTTGGCCCAGTTTGCAATTTCTGCGGAAGATGAACAGGAATAGCGAGAACCAATGAGAGACTAGCTGGAGGTGTCTGGACGGGCAAATTTAACTCTCATTTCCCACCAGGAAGAGGAATTAACCAAAGGCTCAGCGTGCCGTGCCCGAACCTGATTAGGGCCTGAAGCCATCCTGCGGTGTTGCGGCCAGCTCACAAGAAAGCGAGTTGAAGAAAGGAGCTCAGGGGCACTGTAATTCACAAACCTGCAGAGTTATAAATGACAGCTATCGTCCAAAAATATACTGAAGTAAGGCTGCCAAGAGGACTTGAAAGTGGGGCAGAATTGCAGGAAACCGATTTCAGGAGGTAGACTGGAATTGCATTGAAAGCATAGGAAAAGAGGCAGAACGTCCACAATGATGCACTTGGCCAAAAAGGGCGTATGCGTTTTTTGCTGAATATATTCAGGAAAAAACGCATACGCCCTTTTTGGCCAACCAAGCAAACTTGCAAAGGAAATCTGCACTACAATGAAGTCTCACTTCCCCCCGGTCAAAAGGGCCATCTGAAAAAAGTGTAAAATCCAGAAAGGCAGGACAGGCCATGGAGAACTGGGAGCCTTGTTATGCTGATGGGCGGGATGTAAATTGCCAACAGACACTCGGGAGAAGTGTATGGTGTTTCCTGAAACATCTAAAAAACAAAGCAACAGAGCCTAGGGCACTTCCACTTATGGTCCTATAGCTTAGGGAAATTAAAATCAAAAAGACACAGCCACCCCAAAGTTTGGGACGCCTCTGTTTACAAGAACATCCTTTACCGTACAAGTTCAATATCACAGAAAGTGAAAAATGGATAAAGAACTTGTGGTACTTACGTACAATGCAGTATCACTCAGCAATGAAATCTATGTCATCAGGCCCGAAGCAGCATAATGAGTGGATTCAGGTACGATGATTCTAACTGAAATAAGTCACACAGAAAAAGAAACATCATAAGATATCACTAATACACGGAATGTAAACTTGGCTACACAGGAACTGAATTCCAAAACAGAACACGGTCTCAAATTTAGAAAACCAACTTATGCTTGCTTAAGGGGAAAGGTGAGTTGGGGTGCTGCATAAAACCAGAGATTGAAATGAGCACAGATAAAGTTCCTTAAGCCAAATATGGAATAGACAAGAGCTACTCCTTGCTCAACGAAATGGACTCAACACCCCATATTAAACGCCTAAGAATGTACCTGGCTAGTAAGTATCTTAAAACCTATGGATTGCTATGTCTCCAAAAGAGAATCAAGCGTGTGTACAGGGGCATAAACGCAGCAGTGATAGGATTGGAGAGGTTCGGTGAGCAAATGAAGACCCTTTGAAGTCATATTGCATGGTACCCATTACACGGGTCTCAACTCTCCAGGTTTAAGGTATTCTTCCTTCAGCTAAAACATGCATGTGGAACCCAGAGTATGATCAACCGTGTGAACGGGAGACGTGTTCAAATATGTCTCAGTTTTCCTCCCCTGGTACTCGGGTGCAACATTCCAGACGCTTTACTAACACTCGCCCCACTTCGAGAGTCAGCGCCTTTAACCTCCTGTTTGGCCCAGTTTGCAATTTCTGCGGAAGATGAACAGGAATAGCGAGAACCACTGAGAGACTAGCTGGAGGTGTCTGGACGGGCAAATTTAACTCTCATTTCCCACCAGGAAGAGGAATTAACCAAAGGCTCAACGTGCCGTAGCCGGAACCAGATTAGGGCCTGAAGCCATCCTGCGGTGTTGCGGCCAGCTCAAAAGAAAGCGAGTTGAAGAAAGGAGCTCAGGGGCACTGTAATTCACAAACCTGCAGAGTTATAAATGACAGCTATCGTCCAAAAATATACTGAAGTAAGGCTGCCAAGAGGACTTGAAAGTGGGGCAGAATTGCAGGAAACCGATTTCAGGAGGTAGACTTGAATTGCATTGAAAGCATAGGAAAAGAGGCAGAACGTCCACAATGATGCACTTGGCCAAAAAGGGCGTATGCGTTTTTTCCTGAATATATTCAGGAAAAAACGCATACGCCCTTTTTGGCCAACCAAGCAAGCTTGCAAAGGAAATCTGCACTACAATGAAGTCTCACTTCCCCCCGGTCAAAAGGGCCATCTGAAAAAAGTGTAAAATCCAGAAAGGCAGGACAGGCCATGGAGAACTGGGAGCCTTGTTATGCTGATGGGCGGGATGTAAATTGCCAACAGACACTGGGGAGAAGTGTATGGTGTCTCCTGAAACATCTAAAAAACAAAGCAACAGAGCCTAGGGCACTTCCACTTATGGTCCTATAGCTTAGGGAAATTAAAATCAAAAACACACAGCCACCCCAAAGTTTGGGACGCCTCTGTTTACAAGAACCTCGTATCCCATACACGTTCAATGTCACAAAAATTGAAAAATGGATAAAGAACTTGTGGTACTTACGTACAATGCACTATCACTCAGCAATGAAATCTATGTCGTCAGGCCCGTAGCAGCACAATGAGTGGATTCAGGTACGATGATTCTAACTGAAATAAGTCACACAGAAAAAGAAACATCATAAGATATCACTAATACACGGAATGTAAACTTGGCTACACAGGAACTGAATTCCAAATCAGAACAGGGTCTCAAATTTAGAAAACCAACTTATGCTTGCTTAAGGGGAAAGGTGAGTTGGGGTGCTGCATAAAACCAAAGATTGAAAGGAGCACAGATAAAGTTCCTTAAGCCAAATATGGAATAGACAAGAGCTACTCCTTGCTCAACGAAATGGACTCAACACCGCATATTAAACGCCTAAGAATGTACCTGACTAGTAAGTATCTTAAAACCTATGGATTGCTATGTCTCCAAAAGATTATCAAGTGTGTGTACAGGGGCATAAACGCAGCAGTGATAGGATTGGAGAGGTTCGGTGAGCAAATGAAGACCCTTTGAAGTCATATTGCATGGTACCCATTCCACGGGTCTCAACTCTCCAGGTTTAAGGTATTCTTCCTTCAGCTAAAACATGCATGAGGAACCCAGAGTATGATCAACTGTGTGAACAGGAGACGTGTTCAAATATGTCTCAGTTTTCCTCCCCTGGTACTCGGGTGCAACATTCCAGACGCTTTACTAACACTCTCCCCACTTGGAGAGTCAGCGCCTTTAACCTCCTGTTTGGCCCAGTTTGCAATTTCTGCGGAAGATGAACAGGATTAGCGAGAACCAATGAGAGACTAGCTGGAGGTGTCTGGACGGGCAAATTTAACTCTCATTTCCCACCAGGAAGAGGAAATAACCAAAGGCTCAGCGTGCCGTGCCAGAACCATATTAGAGCCTGAAGCCATCCTGCGGTGTTGCGGCCAGCTCACAAGAAAGCGAGTTGAAGAAAGGAGCTCAGGGGCACTGTAATTCACAAACCTGCAGAGTTATAAATGACAGCTATCGTCCAAAAATATACTGAAGTAAGGCTGCCAAGAGGACTTGAAAGCGGGGCAGAATTGCAGGAAACCGATTGCAGGAGGTAGACTGGAATTGCATTGAAAGCATAGGAATCGAGGCAGAACGTCCACAATGATGCACTTGGCCAAAAAGAGCGTATGCGTTTTTTCCTGAATATATTCAGGAAAAAACGCATACGCCCTTTTTGGCCAACCAAGCAAGCTTGCAAAGGAAATCTGCACTACAATGAAGTCTCACTTCCCCCCGGTCAAAAGGGCCATCTGAAAAAAGTGTAAAATCCAGAAAGGCAGGACAGGCCATGGAGAACTGGGAGCCTTGTTATTCTGATGGGCGGGATGTAAATTGCCAACAGCCACTAGGGAGAAGTGTATGGTGTTTCCTGAAACATCTAAAAAACAAAGCAACAGAGCCTAGGGCACTTCCACTTATGGTCCTATAGCTTAGGGAAATTAAAATCAAAAAGACACAGCCACCCAAAAGTTTGGGACGCCTCTGTTTACAAGAACCTCGTTTACCGTACAAGTTCAATATCACAGAACGTGAAAAATGGATAAAGAACTTGTGGTACTTACGTACAATGCAGTATCACTCAGCAATGAAATCTATGTCATCAGGCCCTTAGCAGCACAATGAGTGGATTCAGGTATGATGATTCTAACTGAAATAAGTCACACAGAAAAAGAAACATCATAAGATATCAGTAATACACGGAATGTAAACTTGGCTACACAGGAACTGAATTCCAAAACAGAACAGGGTCTCAAATTTAGAAAACCAACTTATGCTTGCTTAAGGGGAAAGGTGAGTTGGGGTGCTGCATAAAACCAGAGATTGAAATTAGCACAGATAAAGTTCCTTAAGCCAAATATGGAATAGACAAGAGCTACTCCTTGCTCAACGAAATGGACACAACACCGCATATTAAACGCCTAAGAATGTACCTGACTAGTAAGTATCTTAAAACCTATGGATTGCTATGTCTCCGAAAGAGAGCCAAGCATGTGTACAGGGGCATAAATGCAGCAGTGATAGAATTGGAGAGGTTCGGTGAGCAAAGGAAGACCCTTTGAAGTCATATTGCATGGTACCCATTCCACGGGTTTCAACTACCCAGGTTTAAGGTATTCTTCCTTCAGCTAAAACATGCATGTGGAACCTAGAGTATGATCAACCATGTGATCGGGATACGTGTTCAAATATGTCTCAGTTTTCGTACCCTGGTACTCGGGTGCAACATTCCAGACGCTTTACTAACACTCTCCCAACTTGGAGAGTCAGTCCCTTTAACCTCCTGTTTGGCCCAGTTTGCAATTTCTGCGGAAGATGAACAGGAATAGGGAGAACCAATGAGAGACTAGCTGGAGGTGTCTGGACGGGAAAATTTAACTCACATTTCCCACCAGGAAGAGGAATTAACCAAAGGCTCAGCGTGCCGTGCCCGAAAGAGATTAGGGCCTGAAGCCATCTTGCGGTGTTGCGGCCAGCTCAAAAGAAAGCGAGTTGAAGAAAGGAGCTCAGGGGCACTGTAATTCACAAACCTGCAGAGTTATAAATGACAGCTATCGTCCAAAAATATACTGAAGTAAGGCTGCCAAGAGGACTTGAAAGCGGGGCAGAATTGCAGGAAACCGATTTCAGGAGGTAGACTTGAATTGCATTGAAAGCATAGGAAAAGAGGCAGAACGTCCACAATGATGCACTTGGCCAAAAAGGGCGTATGCGTTTTTTCCTGAATATATTCAGGAAAAAACGCATACGCCCTTTTTGGCCAACCAAGCAAGCTTGCAAAGGAAATCTGCACTACAATGAAGTCTCACTTCCCCCCGGTCAAAAGGGCCATCTGAAAAAAGTGTAAAATCCAGCAAGGCAGGACAGGACATGGAGAACTGGGAGCCTTGTTATGCTGATGGGCGGGATGTAAATTGCCAACAGACACTCGGGAGAAGTGTATGGTGTTTCCTGAAACATCTAAAAAACAAAGCAACAGAGCCTAGGGCACTTCCACTTATGGTCCTATAGCTTAGGGAAATTAAAATAAAAAAGACACAGCCACCCCAAAGTTTGGGACGCCTCTGTTTACAAGAACCTCGTTTACCGTACAAGTTCAACAACGCAGAAAGTAAAAAATGGATAAAGAACTTGTGGTACTTACGTACAATGCAGTATCACTCAGCAATGAAATCTATGTCATCAGGCCCGTAGCAGCATAATGAGTGGATTCAGGTACGATGATTCTAACTGAAATAAGTCACACAGAAAAAGAAACATCATAAGATATCACTAATACACGGAATGTAAACTTGGCTACACAGGAACTGAATTCCAAAACAGAACACGGTCTCAAATTTAGAAAACCAACTTATGCTTGCTTAAGGGGAAAGGTGAGTTGGGGTGCTGCATAAAACCAGAGATTGAAATGAGCACAGATAAATTTCCTTAAGCCAAATATGGAATAGACAAGAGCTACTCCTTGCTCAATGAAATGGACTCAACACCCCATATTAAACGCCTAAGAATGTACCTGACTAGTAAGTATCTTAAAACCTATGGATTGCTATGTCTCCATAAGAGAATCAAGCGTGTGTACAGGGGCATAAACGCAGCAGTGATAGGATTGGAGAGGTTCGGTGAGCAAATGAAGACCCTTTGAAGTCATATTGCATGGTACCCATTCCACGGGTCTCAACTCTCCAGGTTTAAGGTATTCTTCCTTCAGCTAAAACATGCATGTGGAACCTAGAGTATGATCAACCATGTGATCGGGAGACGTGTTCAAATATGTCTCAGTTTTCGTACCCTGGTACTCGGGTGCAACATTCCAGACGCTTTACTAACACTCTCCCGACTTGGAGAGTCAGTCCCTTTAACCTCCTGTTTGGCCCAGTTTGCAATTTCAGTGGAAGATGAACAGGAATAGCGAGAACCAATGAGAGACTAGCTGGAAGTGTCTGGACGGGCAAATTTAACTCTCATTTCCCACCAGGAAGAGGAATTAACCAAAGGCTCAGCGTGCCGTGCCAGAACCAGATTAGGGCCTGAAGCCATCCTGCGGTGTTGCGACCAGGTCACAAGAAAGCGAGTTGAAGAAAGGAGCTCAGGGGCACTGTAATGCACAAACCTGCAGAGTTATAAATGACAGCTATCGTCCAAAAATATACTGAACTAAGGATGCCAAGAGGACTTGAAAGCGGGGCAGAATTGCAGGAAACCGATTTCAGGAGGTAGACTGGAATTGCATTGAAAGCATAGGAAAAGAGGCAGAACGTCCACAATGATGCACTTGGCCATAAAGGGCGTATGCGTTTTTTCCTGAATATATTCAGGAAAAAACGCATACGCACTTTTTGGCCAACCAAGCAAACTTGCAAAGGAAATCTGCACTACAATGAAGTCTCACTTCCCCCCGGTCAAAAGGGCCATCTGAAAAAAGTGTAAAATCCAGAAAGGCAGGACAGGCCATGGAGAACTGGGAGCCTTGTTATGCTGATGGGCGGGATGTAAATTGCCAACAGACACTGGAGAGAAGTGTATGGTGTTTCCTGAAACATCTAAAAAACAAAGCAACAGAGCCTAGGGCACTTCCACTTATGGTCCTATAGCTTAGGGAAATTAAAATCAAAAAGACACAGCCACCCCAATGTTTGGGACGCCTCTGTTTACAAGAACCTCGTTTACCGTACAAGTTCAACAACGCAGAAAGTAAAAAATGGATAAAGAACTTGTGGTACTTACGTACAATGCAGTATCACTCAGCAATGAAATCTATGTCATCAGGCCCGTAGCAGCATAATGAGTGGATTCAGGTACGATGATTCTAACTGAAATAAGTCACACAGAAAAAGAAACATCATAAGATATCAGTAATACACGGAATGTAAACTTGGCTACACAGGAACTGAATTCCAAAACAGAACAGGGTCTGAAATTTAGAAAACCAACTTATGCTTGCTTAAGCGGAAAGGTGAGTTGGGGTGCTGCATAAAACCAGAGATTGAAATGAGCACAGATAAAGTTCCTTAAGCCAAATATGGAATAGACAAGAGCTACTCCTTGCTCAACGAAATGGACTCAACACCCCATATTAAACGCCTAAGAATGTACCTGACTAGTAAGTATCTTAAAACCTATGGATTGCTATGTCTCCATAAGAGAATCAAGCGTGTGTACAGGGGCATAAACGCAGCAGTGATAGGATTGGAGAGGTTCGGTGAGCAAATGAAGACCCTTTGAAGTCATATTGCATGGTACCCATTCCACGGGTCTCAACTCTCCAGGTTTAAGGTATTCTTCCTTCAGCTAAAACATGCATGTGGAACCTAGAGTATGATCAACCATGTGATCGGGAGACGTGTTCAAATATGTCTCAGTTTTCTTACCCTGGTACTCGGGTGCAACATTCCAGATGCTTTACTAACACTCTCCCGACTTGGAGAGTCAGTCCCTTTAACCTCCTGTTTGGCCCAGTTTGCAATTTCAGTGGAAGATGAACAGGAATAGCGAGAACCAATGAGAGACTAGCTGGAAGTGTCTGGACGGGCAAATTTAACTCTCATTTCCCACCAGGAAGAGGAATTAACCAAAGGCTCAGCGTGCCGTGCCAGAACCAGATTAGGGCCTGAAGCCATCCTGCGGTGTTGCGGCCAGCTCACAAGAAAGCGAGTTGAAGAAAGGAGCTCAGGGGCACTGTAATTCACAAACCTGCAGAGTTATAAATGACAGCTATCGTCCAAAAATATACTGAAGTAAGGCTGCCAAGAGGACTTGAAAGCGGGGCAGAATTGCAGGAAACCGATTGCAGGAGGTAGACTGGAATTGCATTGAAAGCATAGGAATCGAGGCAGAACGTCCACAATGATGCACTTGGCCAAAAAGAGCGTATGCGTTTTTTCCTGAATATATTCAGGAAAAAACGCATACGCCCTTTTTGGCCAACCAAGCAAGCTTGCAAAGGAAATCTGCACTACAATGAAGTCTCACTTCCCCCCGGTCAAAAGGGCCATCTGAAAAAAGTGTAAAATCCAGAAAGGCAGGACAGGCCATGGAGAACTGGGAGCCTTGTTATTCTGATGGGCGGGATGTAAATTGCCAACAGCCACTAGGGAGAAGTGTATGGTGTTTCCTGAAACATCTAAAAAACAAAGCAACAGAGCCTAGGGCACTTCCACTTATGGTCCTATAGCTTAGGGAAATTAAAATCAAAAAGACACAGCCACCCAAAAGTTTGGGACGCCTCTGTTTACAAGAACCTCGTTTACCGTACAAGTTCAATATCACAGAACGTGAAAAATGGATAAAGAACTTGTGGTACGTACGTACAATGCAGTATCACTCAGCAATGAAATCTATGTCATCAGGCCCTTAGCAGCACAATGAGTGGATTCAGGTATGATGATTCTAACTGAAATAAGTCACACAGAAAAAGAAACATCATAAGATATCAGTAATACACGGAATGTAAACTTGGCTACACAGGAACTGAATTCCAAAACAGAACAGGGTCTCAAATTTAGAAAACCAACTTATGCTTGCTTAAGGGGAAAGGTGAGTTGGGGTGCTGCATAAAACCAGAGATTGAAATTAGCACAGATAAAGTTCCTTAAGCCAAATATGTAATAGACAAGAGCTACTCCTTGCTCAACGAAATGGACACAACACCGCATATTAAACGCCTAAGAATGTACCTGACTAGTAAGTATCTTAAAACCTATGGATTGCTATGTCTCCGAAAGAGAGCCAAGCATGTGTACAGGGGCATAAATGCAGCAGTGATAGAATTGGAGAGGTTCGGTGAGCAAAGGAAGACCCTTTGAAGTCATATTGCATGGTACCCATTCCACGGGTTTCAACTACCCAGGTTTAAGGTATTCTTCCTTCAGCTAAAACATGCATGTGGAACCTAGAGTATGATCAACCATGTGATCGGGATACGTGTTCAAATATGTCTCAGTTTTCGTACCCTGGTACTCGGGTGCAACATTCCAGACGCTTTACTAACACTCTCCCAACTTGGAGAGTCAGTCCCTTTAACCTCCTGTTTGGCCCAGTTTGCAATTTCTGCGGAAGATGAACAGGAATAGGGAGAACCAATGAGAGACTAGCTGGAGGTGTCTGGACGGGAAAATTTAACTCACATTTCCCACCAGGAAGAGGAATTAACCAAAGGCTCAGCGTGCCGTGCCCGAAAGAGATTAGGGCCTGAAGCCATCTTGCGGTGTTGAGGCCAGCTCAAAAGAAAGCGAGTTGAAGAAAGGAGCTCAGGGGCACTGTAATTCACAAACCTGCAGAGTTATAAATGACAGCTATCGTCCAAAAATATACTGAAGTAAGGCTGCCAAGAGGACTTGAAAGCGGGGCAGAATTGCAGGAAACCGATTTCAGGAGGTAGACTTGAATTGCATTGAAAGCATAGGAAAAGAGGCAGAACGTCCACAATGATGCACTTGGCCAAAAAGGGCGTATGCGTTTTTTCCTGAATATATTCAGGAAAAAACGCATACGCCCTTTTTGGCCAACCAAGCAAGCTTGCAAAGGAAATCTGCACTACAATGAAGTCTCACTTCCCCCCGGTCAAAAGGGCCATCTGAAAAAAGTGTAAAATCCAGAAAGGCAGGACAGGACATGGAGAACTGGGAGCCTTGTTATGCTGATGGGCGGGATGTAAATTGCCAACAGACACTCGGGAGAAGTGTATGGTGTTTCCTGAAACATCTAAAAAACAAAGCAACAGAGCCTAGGGCACTTCCACTTATGGTCCTATAGCTTAGGGAAATTAAAATAAAAAAGACACAGCCACCCCAAAGTTTGGGACGCCTCTGTTTACAAGAACCTCGTTTACCGTACAAGTTCAACAACGCAGAAAGTAAAAAATGGATAAAGAACTTGTGGTACTTACGTACAATGCAGTATCACTCAGCAATGAAATCTATGTCATCAGGCCCGTAGCAGCATAATGAGTGGATTCAGGTACGATGATTCTAACTGAAATAAGTCACACAGAAAAAGAAACATCATAAGATATCACTAATACACGGAATGTAAACTTGGCTACACAGGAACTGAATTCCAAAACAGAACACGGTCTCAAATTTAGAAAACCAACTTATGCTTGCTTAAGGGGAAAGGTGAGTTGGGGTGCTGCATAAAACCAGAGATTGAAATGAGCACAGATAAATTTCCTTAAGCCAAATATGGAATAGACAAGAGCTACTCCTTGCTCGATGAAATGGACTCAACACCCCATATTAAACGCCTAAGAATGTACCTGACTAGTAAGTATCTTAAAACCTATGGATTGCTATGTCTCCATAAGAGAATCAAGCGTGTGTACAGGGGCATAAACGCAGCAGTGATAGGATTGGAGAGGTTCGGTGAGCAAATGAAGACCCTTTGAAGTCATATTGCATGGTACCCATTCCACGGGTCTCAACTCTCCAGGTTTAAGGTATTCTTCCTTCAGCTAAAACATGCATGTGGAACCTAGAGTATGATCAACCATGTGATCGGGAGACGTGTTCAAATATGTCTCAGTTTTCGTACCCTGGTACTCGGGTGCAACATTCCAGACGCTTTACTAACACTCTCCCGACTTGGAGAGTCAGTCCCTTTAACCTCCTGTTTGGCCCAGTTTGCAATTTCAGTGGAAGATGAACAGGAATAGCGAGAACCAATGAGAGAGTAGCTGGAAGTGTCTGGACGGGCAAATTTAACTCTCATTTCCCACCAGGAAGAGGAATTAACCAAAGGCTCAGCGTGCCGTGCCGGAACCAGATTAGGGCCTGAAGCCATCCTGCGGTGTTGCGACCAGGTCACAAGAAAGCGAGTTGAAGAAAGGAGCTCAGGGGCACTGTAATGCACAAACCTGCAGAGTTATAAATGACAGCTATCGTCCAAAAATATACTGAACTAAGGATGCCAAGAGGACTTGAAAGCGGGGCAGAATTGCAGGAAACCGATTTCAGGAGGTAGACTGGAATTGCATTGAAAGCATAGGAAAAGAGGCAGAACGTCCACAATGATGCACTTGGCCATAAAGGGCGTATGCGTTTTTTCCTGAATATATTCAGGAAAAAACGCATACGCACTTTTTGGCCAACCAAGCAAACTTGCAAAGGAAATCTGCACTACAATGAAGTCTCACTTCCCCCCGGTCAAAAGGGCCATCTGAAAAAAGTGTAAAATCCAGAAAGGCAGGACAGGCCATGGAGAACTGGGAGCCTTGTTATGCTGATGGGCGGGATGTAAATTGCCAACAGACACTGGAGAGAAGTGTATGGTGTTTCCTGAAACATCTAAAAAACAAAGCAACAGAGCCTAGGGCACTTCCACTTATGGTCCTATAGCTTAGGGAAATTAAAATCAAAAAGACACAGCCACCCCAATGTTTGGGACGCCTCTGTTTACAAGAACCTCGTTTACCGTACAAGTTCAACAACGCAGAAAGTAAAAAATGGATAAAGAACTTGTGGTACTTACGTACAATGCAGTATCACTCAGCAATGAAATCTATGTCATCAGGCCCGTAGCAGCATAATGAGTGGATTCAGGTACGATGATTCTAACTGAAATAAGTCACACAGAAAAAGAAACATCATAAGATATCAGTAATACACGGAATGTAAACTTGGCTACACAGGAACTGAATTCCAAAACAGAACAGGGTCTGAAATTTAGAAAACCAACTTATGCTTGCTTAAGCGGAAAGGTGAGTTGGGGTGCTGCATAAAACCAGAGATTGAAATGAGCACAGATAAAGTTCCTTAAGCCAAATATGGAATAGACAAGAGCTACTCCTTGCTCAACGAAATGGACTCAACACCCCATATTAAACGCCTAAGAATGTACCTGACTAGTAAGTATCTTAAAACCTATGGATTGCTATGTCTCCATAAGAGAATCAAGCGTGTGTACAGGGGCATAAACGCAGCAGTGATAGGATTGGAGAGGTTCGGTGAGCAAATGAAGACCCTTTGAAGTCATATTGCATGGTACCCATTCCACGGGTCTCAACTCTCCAGGTTTAAGGTATTCTTCCTTCAGCTAAAACATGCATGTGGAACCTAGAGTATGATCAACCATGTGATCGGGAGACGTGTTCAAATATGTCTCAGTTTTCTTACCCTGGTACTCGGGTGCAACATTCCAGATGCTTTACTAACACTCTCCCGACTTGGAGAGTCAGTCCCTTTAACCTCCTGTTTTGCCCAGTTTGCAATTTCAGTGGAAGATGAACAGGAATAGCGAGAACCAATGAGAGACTAGCTGGAAGTGTCTGGACGGGCAAATTTAACTCTCATTTCCCACCAGGAAGAGGAATTAACCAAAGGCTCAGCGTGCCGTGCCAGAACCAGATTAGGGCCTGAAGCCATCCTGCGGTGTTGCGGCCAGCTCACAAGAAAGCGAGTTGAAGAAAGGAGCTCAGGGGCACTGTAATTCACAAACCTGCAGAGTTATAAATGACAGCTATCGTCCAAAAATATACTGAAGTAAGGCTGCCAAGAGGACTTGAAAGCGGGGCAGAATTGCAGGAAACCGATTGCAGGAGGTAGACTGGAATTGCATTGAAAGCATAGGAATCGAGGCAGAACGTCCACAATGATGCACTTGGCCAAAAAGAGCGTATGCGTTTTTTCCTGAATATATTCAGGAAAAAACGCATACGCCCTTTTTGGCCAACCAAGCAAGCTTGCAAAGGAAATCTGCACTACAATGAAGTCTCACTTCCCCCCGGTCAAAAGGGCCATCTGAAAAAAGTGTAAAATCCAGAAAGGCAGGACAGGCCATGGAGAACTGGGAGCCTTGTTATTCTGATGGGCGGGATGTAAATTGCCAACAGCCACTAGGGAGAAGTGTATGGTGTTTCCTGAAACATCTAAAAAACAAAGCAACAGAGCCTAGGGCACTTCCACTTATGGTCCTATAGCTTAGGGAAATTAAAATCAAAAAGACACAGCCACCCAAAAGTTTGGGACGCCTCTGTTTACAAGAACCTCGTTTACCGTACAAGTTCAATATCACAGAACGTGAAAAATGGATAAAGAACTTGTGGTACGTACGTACAATGCAGTATCACTCAGCAATGAAATCTATGTCATCAGGCCCTTAGCAGCACAATGAGTGGATTCAGGTATGATGATTCTAACTGAAATAAGTCACACAGAAAAAGAAACATCATAAGATATCAGTAATACACGGAATGTAAACTTGGCTACACAGGAACTGAATTCCAAAACAGAACAGGGTCTCAAATTTAGAAAACCAACTTATGCTTGCTTAAGGGGAAAGGTGAGTTGGGGTGCTGCATAAAACCAGAGATTGAAATTAGCACAGATAAAGTTCCTTAAGCCAAATATGGAATAGACAAGAGCTACTCCTTGCTCAACGAAATGGACACAACACCGCATATTAAACGCCTAAGAATGTACCTGACTAGTAAGTATCTTAAAACCTATGGATTGCTATGTCTCCGAAAGAGAGCCAAGCATGTGTACAGGGGCATAAATGCAGCAGTGATAGAATTGGAGAGGTTCGGTGAGCAAAGGAAGACCCTTTGAAGTCATATTGCATGGTACCCATTCCACGGGTTTCAACTACCCAGGTTTAAGGTATTCTTCCTTCAGCTAAAACATGCATGTGGAACCTAGAGTATGATCAACCATGTGATCGGGATACGTGTTCAAATATGTCTCAGTTTTCGTACCCTGGTACTCGGGTGCAACATTCCAGACGCTTTACTAACACTCTCCCAACTTGGAGAGTCAGTCCCTTTAACCTCCTGTTTGGCCCAGTTTGCAATTTCTGCGGAAGATGAACAGGAATAGGGAGAACCAATGAGAGACTAGCTGGAGGTGTCTGGACGGGAAAATTTAACTCACATTTCCCACCAGGAAGAGGAATTAACCAAAGGCTCAGCGTGCCGTGCCCGAAAGAGATTAGGGCCTGAAGCCATCTTGCGGTGTTGAGGCCAGCTCAAAAGAAAGCGAGTTGAAGAAAGGAGCTCAGGGGCACTGTAATTCACAAACCTGCAGAGTTATAAATGACAGCTATCGTCCAAAAATATACTGAAGTAAGGCTGCCAAGAGGACTTGAAAGCGGGGCAGAATTGCAGGAAACCGATTTCAGGAGGTAGACTTGAATTGCATTGAAAGCATAGGAAAAGAGGCAGAACGTCCACAATGATGCACTTGGCCAAAAAGGGCGTATGCGTTTTTTCCTGAATATATTCAGGAAAAAACGCATACGCCCTTTTTGGCCAACCAAGCAAGCTTGCAAAGGAAATCTGCACTACAATGAAGTCTCACTTCCCCCCGGTCAAAAGGGCCATCTGAAAAAAGTGTAAAATCCAGAAAGGCAGGACAGGACATGGAGAACTGGGAGCCTTGTTATGCTGATGGGCGGGATGTAAATTGCCAACAGACACTCGGGAGAAGTGTATGGTGTTTCCTGAAACATCTAAAAAACAAAGCAACAGAGCCTAGGGCACTTCCACTTATGGTCCTATAGCTTAGGGAAATTAAAATAAAAAAGACACAGCCACCCCAAAGTTTGGGACGCCTCTGTTTACAAGAACCTCGTTTACCGTACAAGTTCAACAACGCAGAAAGTAAAAAATGGATAAAGAACTTGTGGTACTTACGTACAATGCAGTATCACTCAGCAATGAAATCTATGTCACCAGGCCCGTAGCAGCATAATGAGTGGATTCAGGTACGATGATTCTAACTGAAATAAGTCACACAGAAAAAGAAACATCATAAGATATCAGTAATACACGGAATGTAAACTTGGCTACACAGGAACTGAATTCCAAAACAGAACAGGGTCTGAAATTTAGAAAACCAACTTATGCTTGCTTAAGCGGAAAGGTGAGTTGGGGTGCTGCATAAAACCAGAGATTGAAATGAGCACAGATAAAGTTCCTTAAGCCAAATATGGAATAGACAAGAGCTACTCCTTGCTCAACGAAATGGACTCAACACCCCATATTAAACGCCTAAGAATGTACCTGACTAGTAAGTATCTTAAAACCTATGGATTGCTATGTCTCCATAAGAGAATCAAGCGTGTGTACAGGGGCATAAACGCAGCAGTGATAGGATTGGAGAGGTTCGGTGAGCAAATGAAGACCCTTTGAAGTCATATTGCATGGTACCCATTCCACGGGTCTCAACTCTCCAGGTTTAAGGTATTCTTCCTTCAGCTAAAACATGCATGTGGAACCTAGAGTATGATCAACCATGTGATTGGGAGACGTGTTCAAATATGTCTCAGTTTTCTTACCCTGGTACTCGGGTGCAACATTCCAGACGCTTTACTAACACTCTCCCGACTTGGAGAGTCAGTCCCTTTAACCTCCTGTTTGGCCCAGTTTGCAATTTCAGTGGAAGATGAACAGGAATAGCGAGAACCAATGAGAGACTAGCTGGAGGTGTCTGGACGGGCAAATTTAACTCTCATTTCCCACCAGGAAGAGGAATTAACCAAAGGCTCAGCGTGCCGTGCCCGAAACTGATTAGGGCCTGAAGCCATCCTGCGGAGTTGCGGCCAGCTCACAAGAAAGCGAGTTGAAGAAAGGAGCTCAGGGGCACTGTAATTCACAAACCTGCAGAGTTATAAATGACAGCTATCGTCCAAAAATATACTGAAGTAAGGCTGCCAAGAGGACTTGAAAGCGGGGCAGAATTGCAGGAAACCGATTTCAGGAGGTAGACTGGAATTGCATTGAAAGCATAGGAAAAGAGGCAGAACGTCCACAATGATGCACTTGGCCAAAAAGGGCGTATGCGTTTTTTCCTGAATATATTCAGGAAAAAACGCATACGCCCTTTTTGGCCAACCAAGCAAGCTTGCAAAGGAAATCTGCACTACAATGAAGTCTCACTTCCCCCCGGTCAAAAGGGCCATCTGAAAAAAGTGTAAAATCTAGAAAGGCAGGACAGGCCATGGAGAACTGGGAGCCTTGTTATGCTGATGGGCGGGATGTAAATTGCCAACAGACACTCGGGAGAAGTGTATGGTGTTTCCTGAAACATCTAAAAAACAAAGCAACAGAGCCTAGGGCACTTCCACTTATGGTCCTATAGCTTAGGGAAATTAAAATCAAAAAGACACAGCCACCCCAAAGTTTGGGACGCCTCTGTTTACAAGAACCTCGTTTACAGTACAAGTTCAACATCGCAGAAAGTGAAAAATGGATAAAGAAGTTGTGGTATTTACTTACAAAGCAATATCACTCAGCAATGAAATCTATGTCATCAGGCCCTTAGCAGCATAATGAGTGGATTCAGGTACGATGATTCTAACTGAAATAAGTCACACAGAAAAAGAAACATCATAAGATATCACTAATACACGGAATGTAAACTTGGCTACACAGGAACTGAATTCCAAAACAGAACACGGTCTCAAATTTAGAAAACCAACTTATGCTTGCTTAAGGGGAAAGGTGAGTTGGGGTGCTGCATAAAACCAGAGATTGAAATGAGCACAGATAAAGTTCCTTAAGCCAAATATGGAATAGACAAGAGCTACTCCTTGCTCAACGAAATGGACTCAACACCGCATATTAAACGCCTAAGAATGTACCTGGCTAGTAAGTATCTTAAAACCTATGGATTGCTATGTCTCCGAAAGAGAATCAAGCATGTGTACAGGGGCATAAACGCAGCAGTGATAGGATTGGAGAGGTTCGGTGAGCAAATGAAGACCCTTTGAAGTCATATTGCATGGTACCCATTCCACGGGTTTCAACTACCCAGGTTTAAGGTATTCTTCCTTCAGCTAAAACATGCATGTGGAACCCAGAGTATGATCAACCATGTGATCGGGAGACGTGTTCAAATATGTCTCAGTTTTCCTCCCATGGTACTCGGGTGCAACATTCCAGACGCTTTACTAACACTCTCCCGACTTGGAGAGTCAGTCCCTTTAACCTCCTGTTTGGCCCACTTTGCAATTTCTGCGGAAGATGAACAGGAATAGCGAGAACCAATGAGAGACTAGCTGGAGGTGTCTGGACGGGCAAATTTAACTCTCATTTCCCACCAGGAAGAGGAATTAACCAAAGGCTCAGCGTGCCGTGCCCGAACCTGATTAGGGCCTGAAGCCATCCTGCGGTGTTGCGGCCAGCTCACAAGAAAGCGAGTTGAAGAAAGGAGCTCAGGGGCACTGTAATTCACAAACCTGCAGAGTTATAAATGACAGCTATCGTCCAAAAATATACTGAAGTAAGGCTGCCAAGAGGACTTGAAAGTGGGGCAGAATTGCAGGAAACCGATTTCAGGAGGTAGACTGGAATTGCATTGAAAGCATAGGAAAAGAGGCAGAACGTCCACAATGATGCACTTGGCCAAAAAGGGCATATGCGTTTTTTGCTGAATATATTCAGGAAAAAACGCATACGCCCTTTTTGGCCAACCAAGCAAACTTGCAAAGGAAATCTGCACTACAATGAAGTCTCACTTCCCCCCGGTCAAAAGGGCCATCTGAAAAAAGTGTAAAATCCAGAAAGGCAGGACAGGCCATGGAGAACTGGGAGCCTTGTTATGCTGATGGGCGGGATGTAAATTGCCAACAGACACTCGGGAGAAGTGTATGGTGTTTCCTGAAACATCTAAAAAACAAAGCAACAGAGCCTAGGGCACTTCCACGTATGGTCCTATAGCTTAGGGAAATTAAAATCAAAAAGACACAGCCACCCCAAAGTTTGGGACGCCTCTGTTTACAAGAACATCCTTTACCGTACAAGTTCAATATCACAGAAAGTGAAAAATGGATAAAGAACTTGTGGTACTTACGTACAATGCAGTATCACTCAGCAATGAAATCTATGTCATCAGGCCCGAAGCAGCATAATGAGAGGATTCAGGTACGACGATTCTAACTGAAATAAGTCACACAGAAAAAGAAACATCATAAGATATCACTAATACACGGAATGTAAACTTGGCTACACAGGAACTGAATTCCAAAACAGAACACGGTCTCAAATTTAGAAAACCAACTTATGCTTGCTTAAGGGGAAAGGTGAGTTGGGGTGCTGCATAAAACCAGAGATTGAAATGAGCACAGATAAAGTTCCTTAAGCCAAATATGGAATAGACAAGAGCTACTCCTTGCTCAACGAAATGGACTCAACACCGCATATTAAACAACTAAGAATGTACCTGGCTAGTAAGTATCTTAAAACCTATGGATTGCTATGTCTCCAAAAGAGAATCAAGCGTGTGTACAGGGGCATAAACGCAGCAGTGATAGGATTGGAGAGGTTCGGTGAGCAAATGAAGACCCTTTGAAGTCATATTGCATGGTACCCATTACACGGGTCTCAACTCTCCAGGTTTAAGGTATTCTTCCTTCAGCTAAAACATGCATGTGGAACCCAGAGTATGATCAACCATGTGAACGGGAGACGTGTTCAAATATGTCTCAGTTTTCCTCCCCTGGTACTCGGGTGCAACATTCCAGACGCTTTACTAACACTCGCCCCACTTCGAGAGTCAGCGCCTTTAACCTCCTGTTTGGCCCAGTTTGCAATTTCTGCGGAAGATGAACAGGAATAGCGAGAACCAATGAGAGACTAGCTGGAGGTGTCTGGACGGGCCAATTTAACTCTCATTTCCCACCAGGAAGAGGAATTAACCAAAGGCTCAGCGTGCCATGCCCGAACCTGATTAGGGCCTGAAGCCATCCTGCGGTGTTGCGGCCAGCTCACAAGAAAGCGAGTTGAAGAAAGGAGCTCAGGGGCACTGTAATTCACAAACCTGCAGAGTTATAAATGACAGCTATCGTCCAAAAATATACTGAAGTAAGGCTGCCAAGAGGACTTGAAAGTGGGGCAGAATTGCAGGAAACCGATTTCAGGAGGTAGACTGGAATTGCATTGAAAGCATAGGAAAAGAGGCAGAACGTTCACAATGATGCACTTGGCCAAAAAGGGCGTATGCGTTTTTTGCTGAATATATTCAGGAAAAAACGCATACGCCCTTTTTGGCCAACCAAGCAAACTTGCAAAGGAAATCTGCACTACAATGAAGTCTCACTTCCCCCCGGTCAAAAGGGCCATCTGAAAAAAGTGTAAAATCCAGAAAGGCAGGACAGGCCATGGAGAACTGGGAGCCTTGTTATGCTGATGGGCGGGATGTAAATTGCCAACAGACACTCGGGAGAAGTGTATGGTGTTTCCTGAAACATCTAAAAAACAAAGCAACAGAGCCTAGGGCACTTCCACTTATGGTCCTATAGCTTAGGGAAATTAAAATCAAAAAGACACAGCCACCCCAAAGTTTGGGACGCCTCTGTTTACAAGAACCTCGTATCCCATACACGTTCAATGTCACAAAAATTGAAAAATAGATAAAGAACTTGTGGTACTTACGTACAATGCAGTATCACTCAGCAATGAAATCTATGTCGTCAGGCCCGTAGCAGCACAATGAGTGGATTCAGGTACGATGATTCTAACTGAAATAAGTCACACAGAAAAAGAAACATCATAAGATATCACTAATACACGGAATGTAAACTTGGCTACACAGGAACTGAATTCCAAATCAGAACAGGGTCTCAAATTTAGAAAACCAACTTATGCTTGCTTAAGGGGAAAGGTGAGTTGGGGTGCTGCATAAAACCAAAGATTGAAAGGAGCACAGATAAAGTTCCTTAAGCCAAATATGGAATAGACAAGAGCTACTCCTTGCTCAACGAAATGGACACAACACCGCATATTAAACGCCTAAGAATGTACCTGACTAGTAAGTATCTTAAAACCTATGGATTGCTATGTCTCCAAAAGATTATCAAGTGTGTGTACAGGGGCATAAACGCAGCAGTGATAGGATTGGAGAGGTTCGGTGAGCAAATGAAGACCCTTTGAAGTCATATTGCATGGTACCCATTCCACGGGTCTCAACTCTCCAGGTTTAAGGTATTCTTCCTTCAGCTAAAACATGCATGTGGAACCCAGAGTATGATCAACTGTGTGAACAGGAGACGTGTTCAAATATGTCTCAGTTTTCCTCCCCTGGTACTCGGGTGCAACATTCCAGACGCTTTACTAACACTCTCCCCACTTGGAGAGTCAGCGCCTTTAACCTCCTGTTTGGCCCAGTTTGCAATTTCTGCGGAAGATGAACAGGATTAGCGAGAACCAATGAGAGACTAGCTGGAGGTGTCTGGACGGGCAAATTTAACTCTCATTTCCCACCAGGAAGAGGAAATAAACAAAGGCTCCGCGTGCCGTGCCAGAACCTGATTAGGGCCTGAAGCCATCCTGTGGTGTTGCGGCCAGCTCAAAAGAAAGCGAGTTGAAGAAAGGAGCTCAGGGGCACTGTAATTCACAAACCTGCAGAGTTATAAATGACAGCTATCGTCCAAAAATATACTGAAGTAAGGCTGCCAAGAGGACTTGAAAGCGGGGCAGAATTGCAGGAAACCGATTGCAGGAGGTAGACTGGAATTGCATTGAAAGCATAGGAATCGAGGCAGAACGTCCACAATGATGCACTTGGCCAAAAAGAGCGTATGCGTTTTTTCCTGAATATATTCAGGAAAAAACGCATACGCCCTTTTTGGTCAACCAAGCAAGCTTGCAAAGGAAATCTGCACTACAATGAAGTCTCACTTCCCCCCGGTCAAAAGGGCCATCTGAAAAAAGTGTAAAATCCAGAAAGGCAGGACAGGCCATGGAGAACTGGGAGCCTTGTTATTCTGATGGGCGGGATGTAAATTGCCAACAGCCACTAGGGAGAAGTGTATGGTGTTTCCTGAAACATCTAAAAAACAAAGCAACAGAGCCTAGGGCACTTCCCCTTATGGTCCTATAGCTTAGGGAAATTAAAATCAAAAAGACACAGCCACCCAAAAGTTTGGGACGCCTCTGTTTACAAGAACCTCGTTTACAGTACAAGTTCAACATCACAGAAAGTGAAAAATGGATAAAGAACTTGTGGTATTTACTTACAAAGCAATATCACTCAGCACTGTAATCTATGTCATCAGGCCCGTAGTAGCATAATGAGTGGATTCAGGTATGATGATTCTAACTGAAATAAGTCACACAGAAAAAGAAACATCATAAGATATCAGTAATACACGGAATGTAAACTTGGCTACACAAGAACTGAATTACAGAACAGAACAGGGTCTCAAATTTAGAAAACCAACTTATGCTTGCTTAAGGGGAAAGGTGAGTTGGGGTGCTGCATAAAACCAGAGATTGAAATGAGCACAGATAAAGTTCCTTAAGCCAAATATGGAATAGACAAGAGCTACTCCTTGCTCAACGAAATGGACTCAACACCCCATATTAAACGCCTAAGAATGTACCTGACTAGTAAGTATCTTAAAACCTATGGATTGCTATGTCTCCGAAAGAGAATCAAGCATGTGTACAGGGGCATAAACGCAGCAGTGATAGGATTGGAGAGTTTTGGTGAGCAAATGAAGACCCTTTGAAGTCATATCACATGGTACCCATTCCGTGGGTTTCAACTACCCAGGTTTAAGGTATTCTTCCTTCAGCTAAAAAATGCATGTGGAACCCAGAGTATGATCAACCATGTGATCGGGAGACGTGTTCAAATATGTCTCAGTTTTCCTCCCATGGTACTCGGGTTCACCATTCCAGACGCTTTACTAACACTCTCCCGACTTGGAGAGTCAGTCCCTTTAACCTCCTGTTTGGCCCAGTTTGCAATTTCTGCGGAAGATGAACAAGAATAGCGAGAACCAATGAGAGCCTAGCTGGAGGTGTCTGGACGGGCAAATTTAACTCTCATTTCCCACCAGGAAGAGGAATTAACCAAAGGCTCAGCGTGCCGTTCCGGAACCAGATTAGGGCCTGAAGCCATCCTGCGGTGTTGCGGCCAGCTCAAAAGAAAGCGAGTTGAAGAAAGGAGCTCAGGGGCACTGTAATTCACAAACCTGCAGAGTTATAAATGACAGCTATCGTCCAAAAATATACCGAAGTAAGGCTGCCAAGAGGACTTGAAAGCGGGGCAGAATTGCAGGAAACCGATTTCAGGAGGTAGACTGGAATTGCATTGAAAGCATAGGAAAAGAGGCAGAACGTCCACAATGATGCACTTGGCCAAAAAGGGCGTATGCGTTTTTTCCTGAATATATTCAGGAAAAAACGCATACGCCCTTTTTGGCCAACCAAGCAAGCTTGCAAAGGAAATCTGCACTACAATGAAGTCTCACTTCCTCCCGGTCAAAAGGGCCATCTGAAAAAAGTGTAAAATCCAGAAAGGCAGGACAGGACATGGAGAACTGGGAGCCTTGTTATGCTGATGGGCGGGATGTAAATTGCCAACAGACACTCGGGAGAAGTGTATGGTGTTTCCTGAAACATCTAAAAAACAAAGCAACAGAGCCTAGGGCACTTCCACTTATGGTCCTATAGCTTAGGGAAATTAAAATCAAAAAGACACAGCCACCCCAAAGTTTGGGACGCCTCTGTTTACAAGAACCTCGTTTACCGTACAAGTTCAACAACGCAGAAAGTAAAAAATGGATAAAGAACTTGTGGTACTTACGTACAATGCAGTATCACTCAGCAATGAAATCTATGTCATCAGGCCCGTAGCAGCATAATGAGTGGATTCAGGTACGATGATTCTAACTGAAATAAGTCACACAGAAAAAGAAACATCATAACATATCTGTAATACACGGAATGTAAACTTGGCTACACAGGAACTGAATTCCAAAACAGAACAGGGTCTGAAATTTAGAAAACCAACTTATGCTTGCTTAAGCGGAAAGGTGAGTTGGGGTGCTGCATAAAACCAGAGATTGAAATGAGCACAGATAAAGTTCCTTAAGCCAAATATGGAATAGACAAGAGCTACTCCTTGCTCAACGAAATGGACTCAACACCGCATATTAAACGCCTAAGAATGTACCTGACTAGTAAGTATCTTAAAACCTATGGATTGCTATGTCTCCATAAGAGAATCAAGCGTGTGTACAGGGGCATAAACGCAGCAGTGATAGGATTGGAGAGGTTCGGTGAGCAAATGAAGACCCTTTGAAGTCATATTGCATGGTACCCATTCCACGGGTCTCAACTCTCCAGGTTTAAGGTATTCTTCCTTCAGCTAAAACATGCATGTGGAACCTAGAGTATGATCAACCATGTGATCGGGAGACGTGTTCAAATATGTCTCAGTTTTCGTACCCTGGTACTCGGGTGCAACATTCCAGACGCTTTACTAACACTCTCCCGACTTGGAGAGTCAGTCCCTTTAACCTCCTGTTTGGCCCAGTTTGCAATTTCAGTGGAAGATGAACAGGAATAGCGAGAACCAATGAGAGACTAGCTGGAAGTGTCTGGACGGGCAAATTTAACTCTCATTTCCCACCAGGAAGAGGAATTAACCAAAGGCTCAGCGTGCCGTGCCAGAACCAGATTAGAGCCTGAAGCCATCCTGCGGTGTTGCGACCAGGTCACAAGAAAGCGAGTTGAAGAAAGGAGCTCAGGGGCACTGTAATGCACAAACCTGCAGAGTTATAAATGACAGCTATCGTCCAAAAATATACTGAAGTAAGGCTGCCAAGAGGACTTGAAAGCGGGGCAGAATTGCAGGAAACCGATTTCAGGAGGTAGACTGGAATTGCATTGAAAGCATAGGAAAAGAGGCAGAACGTCCACAATGATGCACTTGGCCATAAAGGGCGTATGCGTTTTTTCCTGAATATATTCAGGAAAAAACGCATACGCCCTCTTTGGCCAACCAAGCAAACTTGCAAAGGCAATCTGCACTACAATGAAGTCTCACTTCCCCCCGATCAAAGGGGCCATCTGAAAAAAGTGTAAAATCCAGAAAGGCAGGACAGGCCATGGAGAACTGGGAGCCTTGTTATGCTGATGGGTGGGATGTAATTTGCCAACAGACACTTGGGAGAAGTGTATGGTGTTTCCTGAAACATCTAAAAAACAAAGCAACAGAGCCTAGGGCACTTCCACTTATGGTCCTATAGCTTAGGGAAATTAAAATCAAAAAGACACAGCCACCCCAAAGTTTGGGACGCCTCTGTTTACAAGAACCTCGTTTACCGTACAAGTTCAATATCACAGAAAGTGAAAAATGGATAAAGAACTTGTGGTACTTACGTACAATGCAGTATCACTCAGCAATGAAATCTATGTCATCAGGCCCTTAGCAGCATAATGAGTGGATTCAGGTACGATGATTCTAACTGAAATAAGTCACACAGAAAAAGAAACATCATAAGATATCAGTAATACATGGAATGTAAACTTGGCTACACAAGAACTGAATTACAGAACAGAACAGGGTCTCAAATTTAGAAAACCAACTTCTGCTTGCTTAAGGGGAAAGGTGAGTTGGGGTGCTGCATAAAACCAGAGATTGAAATGAGCACAGATAAAGTTCCTGAAGCCAAATACGGAATAGACAAGAGATACTCCTTGCTCAAAGAAATGGACTCAACACCGCATATTAAACGCCTAAGAATGTACCTGACTAGTAAGTATCTTAAAACCTATGGATTGCTATGTCTCCGAAAGAGAATCAAGCATGTGTACAGGGGAATAAACGCAGCAGTGATAGGATTGGTGAGGTTCGATGAGCAAATGAAGACCCTTTGAAATCATATTGCATGGTACCCATTCCACGGGTTTCAACTACCCAGGTTTAAGTTATTCTTCATTCAGCTAAAACATGCATGTGGAACCTAGAGTATGATCAACCATGTGATCGGGAGACGTGTTCAAATATGTCTCAGTTTTCGTCCCCTGGTACTCGGGTGCAACATTCCAAATGCTTTACTAACAGTCTCCCGACTTGGAGAGTCAGTCCGTTTAACCTCCTGTTTGGCCCAGTTTGCAATTTCAGCGGAAGATGAACAGGAATAGCGAGAACCAATGAGAGACTAGCTGGAGGTGTCTGGACGGGCAAATTTAACTCTCATTTCCCACCAGGAAGAGGAAATAACCAAAGGCTCAGCGTGCCGTGCCGGAACAAGTTTAGGGCCTGAAGCCATCCTGCGGGGTTGCGGCCAGCTAACAAGAAAACGAGTTGAAGAAAGGAGCTCAGGGACACTGTAATTCACAAACCTGCAGAGTTATAAATGACAGCTATCGTCCAAAAATATACTGAAGTAAGGCTGCCAAGAGGACTTGAAAGCGGGGCAGAATTGCAGGAAACCGATTTCAGGAGGTAGACTGGAATTGCATTGAAAGCATAGGAAAAGAGGCAGAACGTCCACAATGATGCACTTGGCCAAAAAGGGCGTATGCGTTTTTTCCTGAATATATTCAGGAAAAAACGCATACGCCCTTTTTGGCCAACCAAGCAAGCTTGCAAAGGAAATCTGCACTACAATGAAGTCTCACTTCCCCCCGGTCAAAAGGGCCATCTGAAAAAAGTGTAAAATCCAGAAAGGCAGGACAGGCCATGGAGAACTGGGAGCCTTGTTATGCTGATGGGCGGGATGTAAATTGCCAACAGACACTAGGGAGAAGTGTATGGTGTTTCCTGAAACATCTAAAAAACAAAGCAACAGAGCCTAGGGCACTTCCACTTATGGTCCTATAGCTTAGGGAAATTAAAATCAAAAAGACACAGCCACCCCAAAATTTGGGACGACTCTGTTTACAAGAACCTCGTTTACCGTACAAGTCCAATATCACAGAAAGTGAAAAATGGATAAAGAACTTGTGGTACTTACGTACAATGCAGTATCACTCAGCAATGAAATCTATGTCATCAGGCCCGTAGCAGCATAATGAGTGGATTCAGGTACGATGATTCTAACTGAAATAAGTCACACAGAAAAAGAAACATCATAAGATATCAGTAATACACGGAATGTAAACTTGGCTACACAGGAACTGAATTCCAAAACAGAACAGGGTCTCAAATTTAGAAAACCAACTTATGCTTGCTTAAGGGGAAAGGTGAGTTGGGGTGCTGCATAAAACCAGAGATTGAAATGAGCACAGATAAAGTTCCTTAAGCCAAATATGGAATAGACAAGAGCTACTCCTTGCTCAACGAAATGGACTCAACACCCCATATTAAATGCCTAAGAATGTACCTGACTAGTAAGTATCTTAAAACCTATGGATTGCTATGTCTCCGAAAGAGAATCAAGCGTGTGTACAGGGGCATAAACCCAGCAGTGATAGGATTGGAGAGGTTCGATGAGCAAATGAAGACCCTTTGAAGTCATATTGCATGGTACCCATTCCACAGGTTTCAACTACCCACGTTTAAGGTATTCTTCCTTGAGCTAAAACATGCATGTGGAACCCAGAGTATGATCAACCATGTGAACGGGAGACGTTTTCAAATATGTCTCAGTTTTCCTCCCCTGGTACTCGGGTGCAACATTCCAGACGCTTTACTAACACTCTCCCCACTTGGAGAGTCAGCGCCTTTAACCTCCTGTTTGGCCCAGTTTGCAATTTCTGCGGAAGATGAACAGGAATAGGGAGAACCAATGAGAGACTAGCTGGAGGTGTCTGGACGGGCAAATTTAACTCTCATATCCCACCAGGAAGAGGAACTAACCAAAGGCTCAGCGTGCCATGCCGGAACCAGATTAGGGCCTGAAGCCATCCTGCGGTGTTGCGGCCAGCTCAAAAGAAAGCGAGTTGAAGAAAGGAGCTCAGGGGCACTGTAATTCACAAACCTGCCGAGTTATAAATGACAGCGATCGTCCAAAAATATACTGAAGTAAGGCTGCCAAGAGGACTTGAAAGCGGGGCAGAATTGCAGGAAACCGACTTCAGGAGGTAGACTGGAATTGCATTGAAAGCATAGGAAAAGAGGCAGAACGTCCACAATGATGCACTTGGCCAAAAAGGGCGTATGCGTTTTTTCCTGAATATATTCAGGAAAAAACGCATACGCCCTTTTTGGCCAACCAAGCAAGCTTGCAAAGGAAATCTGCACTACAATGAAGTCTCACTTCCCCCCGGTCAAAAGGGCCATCTGAAAAAAGTGTAAAATCCAGAAAGGCAGGACAGGCCATGGAGAACTGGGAGCCTTGTTATGCTGATGGGCGGGATGTAAATTGCCAACAGCCACTCGGGAGAAGTGTATGGTGTTTCCAGAAACATCTAAAAAACAAAGCAACAGAGCCTAGGGCACTTCCACTTATGGTCCTATAGCTTAGGGAAATTAAAATCAAAAAGACACAGCCACCCCAAAGTTTGGGACGCCTCTGTTTACAAGAACCTCGTTTACCATACAAATTCAATATCACAGAAAGTGAAAAATGTATAAAGAACTTGTGGTACTTACGTACAATGCAGTATCACTCAGCAATGAAATCTATGTCATCAGGCCCGTAGCAGCATAATGAGTGGATTCAGGTACGATGATTCTAACTGAAATAAGTCACACAGAAAAAGAAACATCATAAGATATCAGTAATACACGGAATGTAAACTTGGCTACACAGGAACTGAATTACAGAACAGAACAGGGTCTCAAATTTAGAAAACCATCTTATGCTTGCTTAAGGGGAAAGGTGAGTTGGGGTGCTGCATAAAACCAGAGATTGAAATGAGCACAGATAAAGTTCCTTAAGCCAAATATGGAATAGACAAGAGCTACTCCTTGCTCAACGAAATGGACTCAACACCCCATATTAAACGCCTAAGAATGTACCTGACTAGTAAGTATCTTAAAACCTATGGATTGCTATGTCTCCAAAAGAGAATCAAGCGTGTGTACAGGGGCATAAACGCAGCAGTGATAGGATTGGAGAGGTTCGGTGAGCAAATGAAGACCCTTTGAAGTCATATTGCATGGTACCCATTCCACGGGTTTCAACCACCCAGTTTTAAGGTATTCTTCCTTCAGCTAAAACATGCATGTGGAACCCAGAGTATGATCAACCCTGTGAACGGGAGACATGTTCAAATATGTCTCAGTTTTCCTCCCCTGGTACTCGGGTGCAACATTCCAGACGCTTTACTAACACTCTCCCCACTTGGAGAGTCAGCGCCTTTAACCTCCTGTTTGGCCCAGTTTGCAATTTCTGCGGAAGATGAACAGGAATAGGGAGAACCAATGAGAGACTAGCTGGAGGTGTCTGGACGGGCAAATTTAACTCTCATTTCCCACCAGGAAGAGGACCTAACCAAAGGCTCAGCGTGCCGTGCCGGAACCAGATTAGGGCCTGAAGCCATCCTGCGGTGTTGTGGCCAGCTCAAAAGAAAGCGACTTGAAGAAAGGAGCTCAGGGGCACTGTAATTCACAAACCTGCAGAGTTATAAATGACAGCTATCGTCCAAAAATATACTGAAGTAAGGCTGCCAAGAGGACTTGAAAGTGGGGCAGAATTGCAGGAAACCGATTTCAGGAGGTAGACTGGAATTGCATTGAAAGCATAGGAAAAGAGGCAGAACGTCCACAATGATGCACTTGGCCAAAAAGGGCGTATGCGTTTTTTCCTGAATATATTCAGGAAAAAACGCATACGCCTTTTTTGGCCAACCAAGCAAACTTGCAAAGGAAATCTACACTACAATGAAGTCTCACTTCCCCCCGGTCAAAAGGGCCATCTGAAAAAAGTGTAAAATCCAGAAAGGCAGGACAGGCCATGGAGAACTGGGAGCCTTGTTATGCTGATGGGCGGGATGTAAATTGCCAACAGACACTGGGGAGAAGTGTATGGTGTGTCCTGAAACATCTAAAAAACAAAGCAACAGAGCCTAGGGCACTTCCACTTATGGTCCTATAGCTTAGGGAAATTAAAATCAAAAAGACACAGCCACCCCAAAGTTTGGGACGCCTCTGTTTACAAGAACCTCGTTTACAATACAAGTTCAACATCGCAGAAAGTGAAAAATGGATAAAGAAGTTGTGGTATTTACTTACAAAGCAATATCACTCAGCAATGAAATCTATCTCATCAGGCCCTTAGCAGCACAATGAGTAGATTCAGTTATGATGATTCTAACTGAAATAAGTCACACAGAAAAAGAAACATCATAAGATATCAGTAATACACGGAATGTAAACTTGGCTACCCAGGAACGGAATTACAGAACAGAACAGGGTCTCAAATTTAGAAAACCAACTTATGCTTGCTTAAGGGGAAAGGTGAGTTGGGGTGCTGCATAAAACCAGAGATTGAAATGAGCACAGATAAAGTTCCTTAAGCCAAATATGGAATAGACAAGAGCTACTCCTTGCTCAACGAAATGGACTCAACACCGCATATTAAACGCCTAAGAATGTACCTGACTAGTAAGTATCTTAAAACCTATGGATTGCTATGTCTCCGAAAGAGAATCAAGCATGTGTACAGGGGCATAAACGCAGCAGTGATAGGATTGGAGAGGTTCGGTGAGCAAATGAAGACCCTTTGAAGTCATATTTCATGGTACCCATTCCACGGGTTTCAACTACCCAGGTTTAAGGTATTCTTCCTTCAACTAAAACATGCATGTGGAACCCAGAGTATGATCAACCATGTGAAAGGGAGACGTGTTGAAATATGTCTCAGTTTTCCTCCCCTGGTACTCGGGTGCAACATTCCAGACGCTTTACTAACACTCTCCCCACTTGGAGAGTCAGCGCCTTTAACCTCCTGTTTGGCCCAGTTTGCAATTTCTGCGGAAGATGAACAGGAATAGGGAGAACCAATGAGAGACTAGCTGGAGGTGTCTGGACGGGCAAATTTAACTCTCATTTCCCACCAGGAAGAGGACCTAACCAAAGGCTCAGCGTGCCGTGCCGGAACCAGATTAGGGCCTGAAGCCATCCTGCGGTGTTGCGGCCAGCTCAAAAGAAAGCGAGTTGAAGAAAGGAGCTCAGGGGCACTGTAATTCACAAACCTGCAGAGTTATAAATGACAGCTATCGTCCAAAAATATACTGAAGTAAGGCTGCCAAGAGGACTTGAAAGTGGGGCAGAATTGCAGGAAACCGATTTCAGGAGGTAGACTGGAATTGCATTGAAAGCATAGGAAAAGAGGCAGAACGTCCACAGTGATGCACTTGGCCAAAAAGGGCGTATGCGTTTTTTCCTGAATATATTCAGGAAAAAACGCATACGCCCTTTTTGACCAACCAAGCAAGCTTGCAAAGGAAATCTGCACTACAATGAAGTCTCACTTCCCCCCGGTCAAAAGGGCCATCTGAAAAAAGTGTAAAATCCAGAAAGGCAGGACAGGCCATGGAGAACTGGGAGCCTTGTTATGCTGATGGGCGGGATGTAAATTGCCAACAGCCACTCGGGAGAAGTGTATGGTGTTTCCTGAAACATCTAAAAAACAAAGCAACAGAGCCTAGGGCACTTCCACTTATGGTCCTATAGCTTAGGGAAATTAAAATCAAAAAGACACAGCCACCCCAAAGTATGGAACGCCTCTGTTTACAAGAACCTCGTTTACCGTACAAGTTCAATATCACAGAAAGTGAAAAATGGATAAAGAACTTCTGGTATTTACTTACAAAGCAATATCACTCAGCAATGAAATCTATGTCATCAGGCCGTTAGCAGCACAATGAGTGGATTCAGGTATGATGATTCTAACTGAAATAAGTCACACAGAAAAAGAAACATCATAAGATATCAGTAATACACGGAATGTAAACTTGGCTACACAGAAACTGAATTACAGAACAGAACAGGGTCTCAAATTTAGAAAACCATCTTATGCTTGCTTAAGGGGAAAGGTGAGTTGGGGTGCTGCATAAAACCAGAGATTGAAATGAGCACAGATAAAGTTCCTTAAGCCAAATATGGAATAGACAAGAGCTACTCCTTGCTCCACGAAATGGACTCAACACCCCATATTCAACGCCTAGGAATATACCTGCCTAGTAAGAATCATAAAAGCAATGGATTTATATATCTCTGTAAGAGAATCAAGAGTGTGTACAGCGGCATTAAAGCAGTGAAAATCAGCTAAATCCCATATTAAAAATAAATTTCTTAAACAAAACACAATGACAGTGAAATAGAGAGCAATACTTAAGTAATTCATTCAAGGCTTCTGATGCAACCTGCATTTACCATATCTACACCCAGAGCTGGGTGACACATAAGGCTGGACACTTGGGGCTCATAAGATTGGTGAGGTTCGGTGAGCAAATGCAGACCCTTTGAAGTCATATTGCATGGTACCCATTCCATGGGTCTCAACTCTCCAGGTTTAAGGGATTCTTCCTTCAGCTAAAACATGCATGTGGAACCCAGAGTATGATCCACCGTGTGATCGAGAAACGTGTTCAAATGTGTCTCACTTTTCGTTCCCTGGTACTCGGGTGCAACATTCCAGACGCTTTACTAACACTCTCCCGACTTGGAGAGTCAGTCCCTTTAACCTCCTGTTTGGCCCAGTTTGCAATTTCTGCGGAAGATGAACAGGAATAGGGAGAACCAATGAGAGACTAGCTGGAGGTGTCTGGACGGGCAAATTTAACTCTCATTTCCCACAGGGAAGAGGAATAAACCAAAGGCTCAGCATGCCGTGCCGGAACCAGATTAGGGCCTGAAGCAATCCTGCGGTGTTGTGGCCAGCTCAAAAGAAAGCGAGTTGAAGAAAGGAGCTCAGGGGCACTGTAATTCACAAACCTGCAGATTTATAAATGACAGCTATTGTCCGAAAATATACTGAAGTAGGGCTGCCAAGAGGAGTTGAATGCGGGGCAGAATTGCAGGAAACCGATTTCAGGAGGAATCGGAATTGGATTGCATTTAAAACACAGGAAAAGAGGAAGAACGTCGACAATGATGCACTTGGCCAAAAAGGGCGTATGTGTTTTTTCCTGAATATATTCAGGAAAAAACTCATACGCCCTTTTTGGCCAACCAAGCAAGCTTGCAAAGGAAATCTGCACTACAATGAAGTCTCACTTCCCCCCGGTCTAAAGGGCCATCTGAAAAAAGTGTAAAATCCAGAAAGGCAGAACAGGCCATGGAGAACTGGGAGCCTTGTTATGCTGATGGGCGGGATGTAAATTACCAACAGCCACTCTGTAGAAGTGTATGGTGTTTCCTGAAACATCTAAAAAACAAAGCAACAGAGCCTAGGGCACTTCCACTTATGGTCCTATAGTTTAGGGAAATTAAAATCAAAAAGACACAGCCACCCCAAATTTTGGGATGACGCTTTTTACAGGAATCTCTTCTGCGGCACAAGTTAAATATCCCAGAGAGCAAATAATGGATAAAGAAGTTGCGGTACTTATGTACAACAGAATACCATCAGCAATGAAATCTATGTCACCAGGCCCGTACCAGCATAATGAGTGGATTGAGGCACGATGATTCTAAGTGAAAGAAGTCACACAGAAAAAGAAACATCATAAGGTATCACTAATACACGGAATGTGAACTTGGCTACACATGAACTGAATTACAAAACAGAACAGGGTCTCAAATTTAGAAAACCAACTTATGCTTGCTTAAGGGGGAAGGTGAGTTGGGGTGCTGCATAAAAGCAGAGTTTGAAATTAGCACAGATACCGTTCCATAAGCCAAATATGTAATAGACAAGACCTACCCCTTGCTCAACGAAATGGATTCAACAATGAGGTATCACCTCACACCTGGTAGAATAGGCATCATAGAAAATCTACAAACAAAAAATGCTGGAAAGGGTGTGGAGAAAAGGAACCCTCTTCCACTATTGTTGGGAATATAAATTGATACAGTCATTATGGAGAACAATATGGAATTTCTTAAGAAACTAACAATAGAATTACCATATGATACAGCAATCCCAGTACTGGACATATACCCAGACAAAACCATAAATCAAAAAGAGTCATTCACCGCAATGTTCATTGCATCACTATTTACAATATCGAGGTAATGGAAGCAACCTAAATGCCCACAGACAGACGAATGCATAAAGCTGTGGTACATATATAAAATGGAATATTACTAAACCATGAAAAGGAATGAAATTGGGTCATTTGTAGAGATGTCGATGGATCTAGAGACTGTCATACAGAGTGAAGTAAGTCAGAAAGAGAAAAACAAATCTTGTATATTCATGCATATATGTGGAACCTAGAAAAACTGTACAGATTAACCATTTTGCAAGGCATAAATAGAGCAAACGTATGGACAACAAGGGGGGAAAGCTGTTGGGGGGGTGGTGGTGGGAGGAGTTGAGAGACTGGGATTGGCATGTATACATTTATATGTATAAAATAGATAACCAATAAGAACCTGCTGTATAAAAATATAAAATAAAATTCAAAATTAAAAAGAAATAAAATTTAAAAAATAAAACAGAAAAAACAATTATTCCCTGCACATACATGTATTTATATGAATAAATTATTTCCATGCTTATATCTGTAAATACAAAAAAGAGGAATAAAATCTACCTTGAACCAAAAACGAAAAAGAGAAAAAAACACAGAACCCACCAGTTACACAGAGGAAAACCGTATCAGGGCACTTGCTCCAGTTGTAAACAATTCTGAAGTTGGTCAGTGGTGGGGAATCGTCTCCCATTCAGCCAGCAGCCCCCACGCAACAAGCGTCCTCATTGCAAAGCTGGGGCACCGTGCCGAGGCATCTGTGAGTAAACGTGAGCTGAGCCCCAGGCCTGTTGCTGCTGAACTATTCCCACCCGTCCCAGGTAAAACACCTGAATATATACAAGGACTTGAAAGCCTAGAGGAAGGGCCATAGAGCCACACGAGTGACAGCATGCCGGCCGACTTGGTGCCTGCAGGCCAGCCAGGATGGTCCTGGCCCTGGGTGCTCTTCTGGAAGATTTCCATTTCCCTGCCTGAGATACCCGTCCTGTCCCTGCCCCCACTGCTTTTTTCCTTCCTCACCTCTGCCCAGGGAGAAATTCCAGCAGCAGGTATGGGTGACACATCCTCTTCTTTAGCAGGTGGCAGCCTGGCAACTGCTGCAGAAAGTCCAGCAGAGCCCCACTCACACTGGGCCACCCACAAAGCCGTGGCCTCTCACTCCCTCTCACCAGCCCAGCCCCGAGACTGCTGACAGGGCAGAGAAAATGGTGTCAGGCACGGCTGCAGGGGCTCTTGCTGCCTGGAGTGGTATTTATATTGATCTCAACCCAGGCACACCTGGGGAGGGCTGGCCGGCACGGTAAGGCTGCCCAGGTCAGCCAATCATCACCCCTCAGGGGCTCACAGTTGCAGAAAATGGAACTTGCTGAACCGGCCAGGTCCAAGGAACAGGTGTGGGCTCCTGAGAGTCAGGATAGACAAGGGGCTGCAGCTTTGGCTTGTTTTCTAATCATTTTATCTGGCCCATGAGTGGGAGACAACTTCAAGAAAACCCTCTCCTAATGAGAGGAACCCAGGAGTCAGGGAGAGGCGGGGTGGGTGGTGGTTGGAGACAGAGGCCTGGTGCCCCGGGTGCAGTGGAAGTCTCTGGAAGACCAGGTGGAGGGAGGCCTCACGGAGTGATGCCCAGGGTCACAGACCTGTCGCAGCTGCTGTTTGTTAGTTCAAGTCCTGCTCTGAGGTGCTCTGTGTCAGCTCTGAGCGACAGGTGAGCTGGGGGTGCTCTGCAATGAGGGCTATGTGCACGGTTCCTGTGTGCCCAGCCCTGCCACAGTACCTGCAATGGTAGCTCTGTATCCTGGGAGGGGCCTGACCACGAGAGCCCCGTGGGCTGGGGTGGGGGTGGGGTACCTGCCCAGGTGAGCTCCATATTCTGGGATTGGTCTGACCACGAGAGCCCCATGGGCTGCTGGGGACCTGGTAAAAGATGTCAGGACAGTCAGTGAAGCCACCGAGGATATACCTCCAGTTGCTCCTAATTCCTACACCCTGCTGGTCATTCTACCAACCACCAGGACATGGTATTCTGTATTAGTCTTCAATGATGCCTTCTTTTGTATTCCATTAGTCCCAGAGTCACAAGAAATTTTGGCTTGTGAGTGGCAGGACTCAACATACAACTAAAACAATACTTCCGGGCCGTCTGGACCCAAGGGTGCAAAAATTCCCACACCATCTTTGGGGAAAGCTTAGCTAAAGACCTAAAAGTTCTACCTCTGGAAAAGGAAACCCTCCTTCAATATGCAGACGACATTCTGATCGCCAGCCCTACTAAGGAGGCCTCTGAACTACCAAGCCAGTAAAGGATAGAAGTTGTCCAAGAAAAAGCTCAAATATCACAGACTGCGGTGACCTGCCTGGGCTTCATTCTCACACAAGGTCAGAGAAGCCCATCCCAGGAAAGGGAAGAAACCATTTTCAGCCTTACCCCTTTCTAAAACTAGAAGACAGCTTAGGGGTTCCTGGGGAGGCCAGGGTTTGCTGCTTCTGGATCCCTAACTACAGTCTACTAGCTGGGCCTCTATATGAAACACTGAAAGGAAAAGATGATGATCCTTTTGAATAGAATCCAGAAGTGGCCTTTCAAGAATGGAAAGAGCAGTCAATTCAGACCCTTGCCCTGGAACTCCCTAATTTAGCTAAACCCTTTGACCTTTACATTCCCGGTGAAAGGTGAATCGCCATTGGAGAATTAGTGCAAAAACTGGGACCACTTGAAATGGAACAATGCAAGAATGCCATCCAGGTAGGATAAACTACGGTCACTAAGGAGCTTGGCCCACTGCCACATCTGGCCAAGATACTGGCGGTATCTAAAAACCTGGAAATCAGCAGCCCAAAAGGCCACCTCCCTCCTAAGGGAAAAGGACCCCACGTGGTGATCCTAACCACCAACCATGCCCTGAAGTTGCAGGGTTCGCTCCGTGGGCACACTGACCTCGAGTGAGGAGGCCCTCCAACTCCAACATCCAGAGAGATAACCGGGGGCAACAGGGCACCATGACGACTCGTGTGAACATCACTTGACCTGGAGTTTCTCTCATAAAACAACAAGAGTGTGTCCCAAAAGAGTAGACTACTGCTTGCAGGACTTACTGCACCCAGCGGGGAGCTAATAATCTTGGCGGGGGAACAGTATACCACACTGTCACCATAGAAAAGCCTACAGACACCGTGATGATGGTGGCCAATAAGACCGGCTGAACTCCTGTTTACTTCAAAAGGCTGTTGACTCAGTAGCCATCATGGTCCTTATCACCACTGACCCTGGACTGTCTGGGAGTTGAGCGGGCAGGGCTCTGACACCTGGTGCTGTTTGTACGTTAATTCAGGGGCCTAATTGAAGAAAGCGCAGACTACTGGTCAGAGCATCTAGGCTGGCAGAAACGGTCAGCCTAAGGTGGCCGAACAAATGTGGGACGGGGTGAAACCGGCCCCCACAGCGTCTCTGCACATCTCTTTCCTGGACCCTTAAAGGTCATTAGAATCTATAACACTTCCAATGCTGGTGCTCAGGTGGACGAGCAGGGAGGCAGGGGTCCTGGGGACAATCAACGTCACCGGGAGGCTGCTGGGGAGAAGCTCTGACCCTCGCCCCAGGGTATGAGGGCTCCCAACTCAGCACTCAGCAGTTACAGAAGAAGGGTCTGCACCCTCAGCACTCCAAGAATGAGGAACGGGACAAAAGGCAGAGGAGGGGTTTGTCCCCAGCAAAGCCCATTAAAAACCCCTGGGAGATAAAAATAGAATCTGGGCAATAAAGTCAAGTCTAACCTTTTTTATCCTTTGTGCTTTGTCTAATTTCACGTGCTCCTAGGGTCCCGCATGCAGAGGTTCCACACCCGGCACTTCAGACGAGATTTCCTAGTGCAGAATGGCTGGGTCGACACCTCAGCTCCTGGGGCCCAGTGCAGACTCCACGATATAGAGCCTGAGCTACAGCCAACCCGGCCCTCGAGAGCTCCGCCGCCTCCCTCCCTCCCACTGACTCTGACAGGATCTCTACACAGCAGCCCAGCCCACAGCCCACGGGGTAGTGCATGCTCTCACCTCTCCATTCTCTGATCAAAATATAAAGTTTCCTTTGCTTGTGAACCAAACTCAGTCTCGATCTGTTGGCCCCAATGACACTGGGCAGGGGGACACTTGTTGGGGTCCACTCTGGAGGATCAGTAACAGAAATTGAGACTATTGTAACCTCAATGAACAGATGTGTGAGCCAAACTGTAGTTAACATAGAACAGTGTATAAGGCTCGGGTAAAATAAGATGTTTCTAACACTTCCATTTGATATTTCCATCACTTTTTATAAGCAAGTTCAGTGAAAAGGTTTGTCTTATTTGTCAGGTCAATATTAGAGAAACGAAGTGATTTCTTTCCAAGGATGTACATCTAATAATCTTGGTTAAACCTTCAATCTTGTTTTAAATGCTTTTCCATTGAAAATGATACCTCTCTTTCAGCTCCCCCATTTCTGAGAAGTATAAAATCTTATAATTTATTATTACCAAAGGGGAAAGGTGGGAGGAGGGATAAATTAACAGTTTGGAATTAACACATACACACTGCTATGTATAAAATAGATCATCAACAAGGAACTACTGTATAGCACAGGGAACTACACTCAACATTTTGCAATAACCTATAAGGGGAAATAATCTGAAAAAGAATAGATATTTTTATTGACATCATCTATCAATGATAGTTAAAGTGTAGCCTAAGGGAAGCTGGTGGTGAGTGCTTCTGACCCTGAAGACTTCAATCATCTAAAGTTTGGACTCTGCCTACTTCCCAAGGCCCTTAATGAACATATGTGTAGCCGTAGCTTAAAAACTTCCCCAGTTTGGGTTTCGGGGAGACACTGATTTTGAAAAAGCCCTGGTGTTCTCCTTACATGAATGGGACTCTTCCTACTGCTAAAACATGTCTGTCACACCCAGAGGATGGTATACCGTCTGATCGGGAAGAGTTTGGAAAAGGCATCTCATCTCCTCATCTCCTGGTGCTCGGGTTCACCCCTCCAGCGTCTTTACTAACAGTCTGCCCACTTGGAGATGTCAGCACTGTCAACATCCTGTTGCGTACAGTTTGGAATTTGTCCAGAGGATGAAGTGGAAGGATGAGGAACAATGAGAGACAAGTCCTAGGTGTTCAGACAGGCACATGTCACTCTAATTTCCAATCAGGAAGACGAATTGACCAAAGGCTAGGGTTGCCCATGGAAACAGTATAGGGCTTGAGGAAATCCCGCTGCTTTGTGGCCAGTTCCCATAAACACAAGTTGAACAATGGAACTCAGGGGCAGTAAAATTCACAAAACTGCAGAGTTGAAAATATCCATCACTGAAAAATGTCTTGAGGAAAGTCAGAGAAAAGGACTTGTAAGCAAGGGAGAATGGCAGGAAAGGGATTTGAGGAGGTAGAAAGGACTCGCCATTAAGCACAAGAAAAGGAGCTGAACATTGCCAACATTGCAGTTGGCCAAAAAGGGTGCATGCATTTTTTTCTGTATATATTCAAGAAAAGGGCATACACTTTTTTAGCCAACCAAACAGGTGGGCACTGGAAGTCAATACTACAAAAGATATCACTTCGCATCAGTCAGAAGAGCCATCCTCATAAAGCGTAAACAACAGAAATGCAGGACAGGGCAACGAGAAGAGGGAGCCCTGTGAGACTTATAGTGGAAATGTATATTGCCAACGGCCATTCTGGAAAAGTGTATTGTGTTTACTAAAGCATCTAAAAAATGAGCTACAGAGCATAGGGCACTTGCACTCATGGGCGTATATCTTGGGAAAAACAAAAATCGAGAGGACACAGGCACCCCAATGTTTACCCCCTCTCTGTTTAAAAGATCCTCGACTAGGATATAACTTAAATGTCTCTGGAGGGAAAAAATGGATAGAGATGTGGTACTTAGGTAGAGTGGAATATTATTCAGCCTGGAAATCAATGAAATATGGCCAGTTGTAACAACTCCGGAGGAGTTACGTATGATCATTCTAAGTGACAGAATTCAAAAAGAAAAAGACACATATCATAAGATATCACTTAAAGGTGGAATCCAAAATGGCTACACATGAAATAAATTACAAAACAAAAACATAGTCAAATATGTAGAAAACACGCATAAGGCTGCTAAACGGGAAAGGTGGGGAGGGGTGAGGCATCATCCAGGAGGTTGAAATTAGCAAAGATACCATTCCAAATACCAAACTGATAATCAACAAGGCCTACACGGTAGCTAAAAGAACTGCACTCAGCACACTCAAGTCACCGGAAAAGAATATATACGACTGGTAAGAATCTGAAAAAGAATTTATTGATGACTCTCTGTACGTGAATCAAGTGGATGTACAGCAGCAAGAAACAGAGCTTTGAAAATCAGCTGTAACCAATATAGTAATAAATTGAAAAAAATAAACGACAGAGAGACAGAGAAAACCTCTTACAACTTTTCCTCAGGGACGGTGATGCAACATGGATTGAACACATCTAGACCCACAGCAGGATGAGACATAAGGCTGGAAACTGTTTGCGCTAAGAGAAATGTGAGGTTGGGTGAGGAAATGCACACCCTTTAAAGTAATACTACCTGGTACCCATTCAATGGGTCCCAAATCTGCAGGTTCAAGGGATCTTCCTACAGCTAAAACATGCATGGAAAACCCAGAGGACTGTACACCATGTGATCGGGAGATGTGTCTAAAATGCACCTCATTTATCCTCTCCTGGTGCTCCTGTTCACCATTCCAGCCACGTTACTTAGAATCTCCCCACTTGGAGAATCAGCACATTTAAACTTCTGTTTCACACATTTTGCAAATTGTGAGGAGGATGAACGGGAAGAGGGGGAACCAATGAGAGAAGAGTTGTAGGGGTTTGGACGGGCACATATCACTCTAATTTCCCATTAAGAATAAGAATTAAAGAAAGGCTCAGCCTGCCTCGCCGGAGCCAAAATAGGGCCTGAAGCAATCCTGTGGGTTTGTGGCCAGCTCACAAAAGAGCAACTTAAAAAATGGAGCTCAGGGTCACTGCAATTCACAAACCTGCAGAGTTATAAATGAAAACTAATGTCCAAAAATATGTTGAGGTAAGGCAAAGAAGAGGATCTGGATGCAAGACAGAATTGCAAGAAACAGATTTCAAGAGATAGATTGGACTCGTCTTTAACGCACATGAAAAGCGGCAGAATTTCGACAATGATGCAGTTGGCCCAAAAGGGCGTATGCGTTTTTTCCTGATTATATCCAGGAAAAAACGCATACGCACTTTATGGGCAACGAAGCAAGCAAGCAATGCAAATGTGCACAACAAAGAAGTCTCACTTCCCACCGGTCAAAAGGGCCATCCTAAAAAATTGTAAAAACCAGAAATGCAGGACAGGCCATGGAGAACAGGGAGCCTTTATACGCTGATGGGCAGTGTGTGAACTGCCGAGAGCCACTCTGGAGAAGTGTATGGTGGTTCCTAAATCATCTAAAAAACAGAGCTACAGAGCATAGGACACTTCCAATCATGGGAGTATATCTAGGGAAGTCTAAAAATCAACAAGACACAAGCACACCACAGTTTAGGGCTACTCTGTTTACAAGAACCTCAACTTCAGTACACCTTAAATATCCCAGGAAAGAGAACAATGGATAAAGAAGATGTGGTACTTATGTACAATGGAATATCTCTTCACCATGAAATCAATGTAATAAGGCTAGTAGAAGGATAAAGAGTGGATTTAGGTCCGATAATACTACTTGAAATAAGTCAAACAGAAAAAGAAACATATCATAAGATATCACTTATAGAGGGAGGGTAAATATGGCTGCACAAGAAATGAATTACAGAACAGAACAGTGTCTCACATTTAGAAAACACACTTATGTCAGCTTAAGGGGAAAGGAGAGGTGGGGTGATGCATAAAACCAGAGTTTGAAATTAGCACAGATACCGTTCAATAAACCAAATAGGTATTAGATAAGATCTACACCTTGCTCAATGAACTGGCCTCAACACACCCTATACACCGCAGAGAAATATATCTGAGTAATAAGATTCCTAAAACCCATGTATTCATATATCTCCATAAGGGAATCAAGTGTGTGCAGAGCGGCACAAACACAGCAGTGAAAATGAGCTAAACCCCATTATAGAAATAAATTTTAAAAAGAAAACGCTGAAACAATGAAAGAGAAAAATTCTTACAAAATTCGCTCAGGGGCTGTGATGTAACCTGGATTGACCACATATAAACCCACAGCTGGATAAGACATAAGGCTGGACACTTGGGGCTGAGAGGATTGGTGAGCTTTGGTGAGCAACTGCCGAAAGTTTAATGCAATACTTCATGCTACTCAGTCCAAGGGTCCCAACACTCCAGGTTGAAGGGAATCTTCCTACAGCTAAACCATGCTTGGGAAACCCAGCGACTGGTATACCATATGATCGGGAAAGGTTTCTAAAACGCACCTCATTTTTCCTCTCCTGGGGCTCCGGATCGACATTCCAGCCGCTTTACTAACAACATCCCCACATGGAGTCAATGCCTTTAAGTTCTGGTATCGCACAGTCTGCAGTTAGTGCAGAGGATGAATGGGAATAGGGGGAACCAGTGAGAAACTAGCTGTAGCGGTTTCAATGGGCACATGTCACTCTAATGTCACATCAGTAAGAAGAATTAACCAAAGGCACAGCAAGGTGCCCCAGAAGAAAAATAGGGCTTCAAGGAATCCTGTGGTTATGGGGCAAGACTACAAAAATAAGAGCTGAAAAATGGAGCTCAGGGGCACTGTAATTCACAAACCTGCAGAGTTATAAATGACAGCTATCGTCCAAAAATATACTGAAGTAAGGCTGCCAAGAGGACTTGAAAGCGGGGCAGAATTGCAGGAAACCGATTTCAGGAGGTAGACTGGAATTGCATTGAAAGCATAGGAAAAGAGGCAGAACGTCCACAATGATGCACTTGGCCAAAAAGGGCGTATGCGTTTTTTCCTGAATATATTCAGGAAAAAACGCATACGCCCTTTTTGGCCAACCAAGCAAGCTTGCAAAGGAAATCTGCACTACAATGAAGTCTCACTTCCCCCCGGTCAAAAGGGCCATCTGAAAAAAGTGTAAAATCCAGAAAGGCAGGACAGGCCATGGAGAACTGGGAGCCTTGTTATGCTGAGGGGCGGGATGTAAATTGCCAACAGACACTCGGGAGAAGTGTATGGTGTTTCCTGAAACATCTAAAAAACAAAGCAACAGAGCCTAGGGCACTTCCACTTATGGTCCTATAGCTTAGGGAAATTAAAATCAAAAAGACACAGCCACCCCAAAGTTTGGGACGCCTCTGTTTACAAGAACCTCGTTTACAGTACAAGTTCAATATCACAGAAAGAGAAAAATGGATAAAGAACTTGTGGTACTTACGTACAATGCAGTATCACTCAGCAATGAAATCTATGCCATCAGGCCCGTAGCAGCATAATGAGTGGATTCAGGTACGATGATTCTAACTGAAATAAGTCACACAGAAAAAGAAGCATCATAAGATATCACTAATACACGGAATGTAAACTTGGCTACACAGGAACTGAATTCCAAAACAGAACAGGGTCTCAAATTTAGAAAACCAACTTATGCTTGCTTAAGGGGAAAGGTGAGTTGGGGTGCTGCATAAAACCAGAGATTGAAATGAGCACAGATAAAGTTCCTTAAGCCAAATATGGAATAGAAAAGAGCTACTCCTTGCTCAACGAAATGGACTCAACACCCCATATTAAACGCCTAAGAATGTACCAGACTAGTAATTATCTTAAATCCTATGGATTGCTATGTCTCCGAAAGAGAATCAAGCGTGTGTACAGGGGTATAAACGCAGCAGTGATAGGATTGGAGAGGTTCGGTGAGCAACTGAAGACCCTTTGAAGTCATATTGCATGGTACCCATTACACGGGTCTCAACTCTCCAGGTTTAAGGTATTCTTGCTTCAGCTAAAACATGCATGTGGAACCCAGAGTATGATCAACCGTGTGAACGGCAGACGTGTTCAAATATGCCTCAGTTATCGTACCCTGGTACTCGGGTGCAACATTCCAGACGCTTTACTAACACTCTCCCGACTTGGAGAGTCAGTCCCCTTAACCTCCTGTTTGGCCCAGTTTGCAATTTCTGCGGAAGATGAACAGGAATAGGGAGAACCAATGAGAGACTAGCTGCAGGTGTCTGGACGGGCAAATTTAACTCTCATTTCCCACCAGGAAGAGGAATTAACCAAAGGCTCAGCGTGCCGTGCCGGAACCAGATTAGGGCCTGAAGCCATCCTGCGGTGTTGCGGCCAGCTCACAAGAAAGCGAGTTGAAGAAAGGAGCTCAGGGGCACTGTAATTCACAAACCTGCAGAGTTATAAATGACAGCTATCGTCCAAAAATATACTGAAGTAAGGCTGCCAAGAGGACTTGAAAGCGGGGCAGAATTGCAGGAAACCGATTTCAGGAGGTAGACTGGAATTGCTTTGAAAGCATAGGAAAAGAGGCAGAACGTCCACAATGATGCACTTGGCCAAAAAGGGCGTATGCGTTTTTTCCTGAATATATTCAGGAAAAAACGCATACGCCCTTTTTGGCCAACCAAGCAAGCTTGCAAAGGAAATCTGCACTACAATGAAGTCTCACTTCCCCCCGGTCAAAAGGGCCATCTGAAAAAAGTGTAAAATCCAGAAAGGCAGGACAGGCCATGGAGAACTGGGAGCCTTGTTATGCTGATGGGCGGGATGTAAATTGCCAACAGACACTCGGGAGAAGTGTATGGTGTTTCCTGAAATATCTAAAAAACAAAGCAACAGAGCCTAGGGCACTTCCACTTATGGTCCTATAGTTTAGGGAAATTAAAATCAAAAAGACACAGCCACCCCAAAGTTTGGGACGCCTCTGTTTACAAGAACCTCGTTTACAGTACAAGTTCAACATCGCAGAAAGTGAAAAATGGATAAAGAACTTGTGGTATTTACTTACAAAGCAATATCAGTCAGCAATGAAATCTATGTCATCAGGCCCTTAGCAGCACAATGAGTGGATTCAGGTATGATGCTTCTAACTGAAATAAGTCACACAGAAAAAGAAACATCATAAGATATCAGTAATACACGGAATGTAAACTTGGCTACACAGGAACTGAATTACAGAACAGAACAGGGTCTCAAATTTAGAAAACCAACTTATGCTTGCTTAAGGGGAAAGGTGAGTTGGGGTGCTGCATAAAACCAGAGATTGAAATGAGCACAGATAAAGTTCCTTAAGCCAAATATGGAATAGACAAGAGCTACTCCTTGCTCAACGAAATGGACTCAACACCCCATATTAAATGCCTAAGAATGTACCTGACTAGTAAGTATCTTAAAACCTATGGATTGCTATGTCTCCGAAAGAGAATCAAGCGTGTGTACAGGGGCATAAACGCAGCAGTGAAAGGATTGGAGAGGTTCGGTGAGCAAATGAATACCCTTTGAAGTCATATTGCATGGTACCCATTCCAAGGGCCTCAACTCTCCAGGTTTAAGGTATTCTTCCTTCAGCTAAAACATGCATGTGGAACCTAGAGTATGATCAACCATGTGATCGGGAGACGTGTTCAAATATGTCTCAGTTTTCGTCCCCTGGTACTCGGGTGCAACATTCCCGATGCTTTACTAACACTCTCCACACTTGGAGAGTCAGCGCCTTTAACCTCCTGTTTGGCCCAGTTTGCAATTTCTGCGGAAGATGAACAGGAATAGGGAGAACCAATGAGAGACTAGCTGGAGGTGTCTGGACGAGCAAATTTAACTCTCATTTCCCACCAGGAAGAGGAATTAACCAAAGGCTCAGCGTGCCGTGCCCGAAAGAGATTAGGGCCTGAAGCCATCTTGCGGTGTTGCGGCCAGCTCAAAAGAAAGCGAGTTGAAGAAAGGAGCTCAGGGGCACTGTAATTCACAAACCTGCAGAGTTATAAATGACAGCTATCGTCCAAAAATATACTGAAGTAAGGCTGCCAAGAGGACTTGAAAGCGGGGCAGAATTGCAGGAAACCGATTTCAGGAGGTAGACTGGAATTGCATTGAAAGCATAGGAAAAGAGGCAGAACGTCCACAATGATGCACTTGGCCAAAAAGGGCGTATGCGTTTTATCCTGAATATATTCAGGAAAAAACGCATACGCACTTTTTGGCCAACCAAGCAAGCTTGCAAAGGAAATCTGCACTACAATGAAGTCTCACTTCCCCCCGGTCAAAAGGGCCATCTGAAAAAAGTGTAAAATCCAGAAAGGCAGGACAGGCCATGGAGAACTGGGAGCCTTGTTATGCTGAGGGGCGGGATGTAAATTGCCAACAGACACTCGGGAGAAGTGTATGGTGTTTCCTGAAACATCTAAAAAACAAAGCAACAGAGCCTAGGGCACTTCCACTTATGGTCCTATAGCTTAGGGAAATTAAAATCAAAAAGACACAGCCACCCCAAAGTTTGGGACGCCTCTGTTTACAAGAACCTCGTTTACAGTACAAGTTCAATATCACAGAAAGAGAAAAATGGATAAAGAACTTGTGGTACTTACGTACAATGCAGTATCACTCAGCAATGAAATCTATGCCATCAGGCCCGTAGCAGTATAATGAGTGGATTCAGGTACGATGATTCTAACTGAAATAAGTCACACAGAAAAAGAAGCATCATAAGATATCACTAATACACGGAATGTAAACTTGGCTACACAGGAACTGAATTCCAAAACAGAACAGGGTCTCAAATTTAGAAAACCAACTTATGCTTGCTTAAGGGGAAAGGTGAGTTGGGGTGCTGCATAAAACCAGAGATTGAAATGAGCACAGATAAAGTTCCTTAAGCCAAATATGGAATAGAAAAGAGCTACTCCTTGCTCAACGAAATGGACTCAACACCCCATATTAAACGCCTAAGAATGTACCAGACTAGTAATTATCTTAAATCCTATGGATTGCTATGTCTCCGAAAGAGAATCAAGCGTGTGTACAGGGGTATAAACGCAGCAGTGATAGGATTGGAGAGGTTCGGTGAGCAAATGAAGACCCTTTGAAGTCATATTGCATGGTACCCATTACACGGGTCTCAACTCTCCAGGTTTAAGGTATTCTTCCTTCAGCTAAAACATGCATGTGGAACCCAGAGTATGATCAACCGTGTGAACGGCAGACGTGTTCAAATATGTCTCAGTTATCGTACCCTGGTACTCGGGTGCAACATTCCAGACGCATTACTAACACCCTCCCGACTTGGAGAGTCAGTCCCCTTAACCTCCTGTTTGGCCCACTTTGCAATTTCTGCGGAAGATGAACAGGAATAGCGAGAACCAATGAGAGACTAGCTGCAGGTGTCTGGACGGGCAAATTTAACTCTCATTTCCCACCAGGAAGAGGAATTAACCAAAGGCTCAGCGTGCCGTGCCGGAACCAGATTAGGGCCTGAAGCCATCCTGCGGTGTTGCGGCCAGCTCACAAGAAAGCGAGTTGAAGAAAGGAGCTCAGGGGCACTGTAATTCACAAACCTGCAGAGTTATAAATGACAGCTATCGTCCAAAAATATACTGAAGGAACGCTGCCAAGAGGACTTGAAAGCGGGGCAGAATTGCAGGAAACCGATTTCAGGAGGTAGACTGGAATTGCTTTGAAAGCATAGGAAAAGAGGCAGAACGTCCACAATGATGCACTTGGCCAAAAAGGGCGTATGCGTTTTTTCCTGAATATATTCAGGAAAAAACGCATACGCCCTTTTTGGCCAACCAAGCAAGCTTGCAAAGGAAATCTGCACTACAATGAAGTCTCACTTCCCCCCGGTCAAAAGGGCCATCTGAAAAAAGTGTAAAATCCAGAAAGGCAGGACAGGCCATGGAGAACTGGGAGCCTTGTTATGCTGAGGGGCGGGATGTAAATTGCCAACAGACACTCGGGAGAAGTGTATGGTGTTTCCTGAAACATCTAAAAAACAAAGCAACAGAGCCTAGGGCACTTCCACTTATGGTCCTATAGTTTAGGGAAATTAAAATCAAAAAGACACAGCCACCCCAAAGTTTGGGACGCCTCTGTTTACAAGAACCTCGTTTACAGTACAAGTTCAACATCGCAGAAAGTGAAAAATGGATAAAGAACTTGTGGTATTTACTTACAAAGCAATATCACTCAGCAATGAAATCTATGTCATCAGGCCCTTAGCAGCACAATGAGTGGATTCAGGTATGATGCTTCTAACTGAAATAAGTCACACAGAAAAAGAAACATCATAAGATATCAGTAATACACGGAATGTAAACTTGGCTACACAGGAACTGAATTACAGAACAGAACAGGGTCTCAAATTTAGAAAACCAACTTATGCTTGCTTAAGGGGAAAGGTGAGTTGGGGTGCTGCATAAAACCAGAGATTGAAATGAGCACAGATAAAGTTCCTTAAGCCAAATATGGAATAGACAAGAGCTACTCCTTGCTCAACGAAATGGACTCAACACCCCATATTAAATGCCTAAGAATGTACCTGACTAGTAAGTATCTTAAAACCTATGGATTGCTATGTCTCCGAAAGAGAATCAAGCGTGTGTACAGGGGCATAAACGCAGCAGTGAAAGGATTGGAGAGGTTCGGTGAGCAAATGAATACCCTTTGAAGTCATATTGCATGGTACCCATTCCAAGGGCCTCAACTCTCCAGGTTTAAGGTATTCTTCCTTCAGCTAAAACATGCATGTGGAACCTAGAGTATGATCAACCATGTGATCGGGAGACGTGTTCAAATATGTCTCAGTTTTCGTCCCCTGGTACTCGGGTGCAACATTCCCGATGCTTTACTAACACTCTCCACACTTGGAGAGTCAGCGCCTTTAACCTCCTGTTTGGCCCAGTTTGCAATTTCTGCGGAAGATGAACAGGAATAGGGAGAACCAATGAGAGACTAGCTGGAGGTGTCTGGACGAGCAAATTTAACTCTCATTTCCCACCAGGAAGAGGAATTAACCAAAGGCTCAGCGTGCCGTGCCCGAAAGAGATTAGGGCCTGAAGCCATCTTGCGGTGTTGGGGCCAGCTCAAAAGAAAGCGAGTTGAAGAAAGGAGCTCAGGGGCACTGTAATTCACAAACCTGCAGAGTTATAAATGACAGCTATCGTCCAAAAATATACTGAAGTAAGGCTGCCAAGAGGACTTGAAAGCGGGGCAGAATTGCAGGAAACCGATTTCAGGAGGTAGACTGGAATTGCATTGAAAGCATAGGAAAAGAGGCAGAACGTCCACAATGATGCACTTGGCCAAAAAGGGCGTATGCGTTTTATCCTGAATATATTCAGGAAAAAACGCATACGCCCTTTTTGGCCAACCAAGCAAGCTTGCAAAGGAAATCTGCACTACAATGAAGTCTCACTTCCCCCCGGTCAAAAGGGCCATCTGAATAAAGTGTAAAATCCAGAAAGGCAGGACAGGCCATGGAGAACTGGGAGCCTTGTTATGCTGAGGGGCGGGATGTAAATTGCCAACAGACACTCGGGAGAAGTGTATGGTGTTTCCTGAAACATCTAAAAAACAAAGCAACAGAGCCTAGGGCACTTCCACTTATGGTCCTATAGCTTAGGGAAATTAAAATCAAAAAAACACAGCCACCCCAAAGTTTGGGACGCCTCTGTTTACAAGAACCTCGTTTACAGTACAAGTTCAATATCACAGAAAGAGAAAAATGGATAAAGAACTTGTGGTACTTACGTACAATGCAGTATCACTCAGCAATGAAATCTATGCCATCAGGCCCGTAGCAGCATAATGAGTGGATTCAGGTACGATGATTCTAACTGAAATAAGTCACACAGAAAAAGAAGCATCATAAGATATCACTAATACACGGAATGTAAACTTGGCTACACAGGAACTGAATTCCAAAACAGAACAGGGTCTCAAATTTAGAAAACCAACTTATGCTTGCTTAAGGGGAAAGGTGAGTTGGGGTGCTGCATAAAACCAGAGATTGAAATGAGCACAGATAAAGTTCCTTAAGCCAAATATGGAATAGACAAGAGCTACTCCTTGCTCAACGAAATGGACTCAACACCCCATATTAAACGCCTAAGAATGTACCAGACTAGTAATTATCTTAAATCCTATGGATTGCTATGTCTCCGAAAGAGAATCAAGCATGTGTACAGGGGTATAAACGCAGCAGTGATAGGATTGGAGAGGTTCGGTGAGCAAATGAAGACCCTTTGAAGTCATATTGCATGGTACCCATTACACGGGTCTCAACTCTCCAGGTTTAAGGTATTCTTCCTTCAGCTAAAACATGCATGTGGAACCCAGAGTATGATCAACCGTGTGAACGGCAGACGTGTTCAAATATGTCTCAGTTATCATACCCTGGTACTCGGGTGCAACATTCCAGACGCTTTACTAACACTCTCCCGACTTGGAGAGTCAGTCCCCTTAACCTCCTGTTTGGCCCAGTTTGCAATTTCTGCGGAAGATGAACAGGAATAGGGAGAACCAATGAGAGACTAGCTGCAGGTGTCTGGACGGGCAAATTTAACTCTCATTTCCCACCAGGAAGAGGAATTAACCAAAGGCTCAGCGTGCCGTGCCGGAACCAGATTAGGGCCTGAAGCCATCCTGCGGTGTTGCGGCCAGCTCACAAGAAAGCGAGTTGAAGAAAGGAGCTCAGGGGCACTGTAATTCACAAACCTGCAGAGTTATAAATGACAGCTATCGTCCAAAAATATACTGAAGTAAGGCTGCCAAGAGGACTTGAAAGCGGGGCAGAATTGCAGGAAACCGATTTCAGGAGGTAGACTGGAATTGCTTTGAAAGCATAGGAAAAGAGGCAGAACGTCCACAATGATGCACTTGGCCAAAAAGGGCGTATGCGTTTTTTCCTGAATATATTCAGGAAAAAACGCATACGCACTTTTTGGCCAACCAAGCAAGCTTGCAAAGGAAATCTGCACTACAATGAAGTCTCACTTCCCCCCGGTCAAAAGGGCCATCTGAAAAAAGTGTAAAATCCAGAAAGGCAGGACAGGCCATGGAGAACTGGGAGCCTTGTTATGCTGATGGGCGGGATGTAAATTGCCAACAGACACTCGGGAGAAGTGTATGGTGTTTCCTGAAACATCTAAAAAACAAAGCAACAGAGCCTAGGGCACTTCCACTTATGGTCCTATAGTTTAGGGAAATTAAAATAAAAAAGACACAGCCACCCCAAAGTTTGGGACGACTCTGTTTACAAGAACCTCGTTTACAGTACAAGTTCAACATCGCAGAAAGTGAAAAATGGATAAAGAACTTGTGGTATTTACTTACAAAGCAATATCACTCAGCAATGAAATCTATGTCATCAGGCCCTTAGCAGCACAATGAGTGGATTCAGGTATGATGCTTCTAACTGAAATAAGTCACACAGAAAAAGAAACATCATAAGATATCAGTAATACACGGAATGTAAACTTGGCTACACAGGAACTGAATTACAGAACAGAACAGGGTCTCAAATTTAGAAAACCAACTTATGCTTGCTTAAGGGGAAAGGTGAGTTGGGGTGCTGCATAAAACCAGAGATTGAAATGAGCACAGATAAAGTTCCTTAAGCCAAATATGGAATAGACAAGAGCTACTCCTTGCTCAACGAAATGGACTCAACACCCCATATTAAATGCCTAAGAATGTACCTGACTAGTAAGTATCTTAAAACCTATGGATTGCTATGTCTCCGAAAGAGAATCAAGCGTGTGTACAGGGGCATAAACGCAGCAGTGATAGGATTGGAGAGGTTCGGTGAGCAAATGAAGACCCTTTGGAGTCAATTTGCATGGTACCCATTCCACGGGTCTCAACTCTCCAGGTTTAAGGTATTCTTCCTTCAGCTAAAACATGCATGTGGAACCCAGAGTATGATCAACCGTGTGAACAGGAGACGTGTTCAAATATGTCTCAGTTTTCCTCACCGGTACTCGGGTGCAACATTCCAGACGCTTTACTAACACTCTCCCCACTTGGAGAGTCAGCGCCTTTAACCTCCTGTTTGGCCCAGTTTGCAATTTCTGCGGAAGATGAACAGGAATAGGGAGAACCAATGAGAGACTAGCTGGAGGTGTCTGGACGGGCAAATTTAACTCTCATTTCCCACCAGGAAGAGGAAATACCAAAGGCTCAGCGTGCCGTGCCTGAACCAAATTAGGGCCTGAAGCCATCCTGCGGTATTGCGGCCAGGTCACAAGAAAGCGAGTTGAAGAAAGGAGCTCAGGGGCACTGTAATTCACAAACCTGCAGAGTTATAAATGACAGCTATCGTCCAAAAATATACTGAAGTAAGGCTGCCAAGAGGACTTGAAAGCGGGGCAGAATTGCAGGAAACCGATTTCAGGAGGTAGACTGGAATTGCATTGAAAGCATAGGAAAAGAGGCAGAACGTCCACAATGATGCACTTGGCCAAAAAGGGCGTATGCGTTTTTTCCTGAATATATTCAGGAAAAAACGCATACGCCCTTTTTGGCCAACCAAGCAAGCTTGCAAAGGAAATCTGCACTACAATGAAGTCTCACTTCCCCCCGGTCAAAAGGGCCATCTGAAAAAAGTGTAAAATCCAGAAAGGCAGGACAGGCCATGGAGAACTGGGAGCCTTGTTATGCTGAGGGGCGGGATGTAAATTGCCAACAGACACTCGGGAGAAGTGTATGGTGTTTCCTGAAACATCTAAAAAACAAAGCAACAGAGCCTAGGGCACTTCCAATTATGGTCCTATAGCTTAGGGAAATTAAAATCAAAAAGACACAGTCACCCCAAAGTTTGGGACGCCTCTGTTTACAAGAACCTCGTTTACCGTACAAGTTCAATATCACAGAAAGAGAAAAATGGATAAAGAACTTGTGGTACTTACGTACAATGCAGTATCACTCAGCAATGAAATCTATGCCATCAGGCACGTAGCAGCATAATGAGTGGATTCAGGTACGATGATTCTAACTGAAATAAGTCACACAGAAAAAGAAGCATCATAAGATATCACTAATACACGGAATGTAAACTTGGCTACACAGGAACTGAATTCCAAAACAGAACAGGGTCTCAAATTTAGAAAACCAACTTATGCTTGCTTAAGGGGAAAGGTGAGTTGGGGTGCTGCATAAAAGCAGAGATTGAAATGAGCACAGATAAAGTTCCTTAAGCCAAATATGGAATAGACAAGAGCTACTCCTTGCTCAACGAAATGGACTCAACACCCCATATTAAACGCCTAAGAATGTACCTAACTAGTAAGTATCTTAAAACCTATGGATTGCTATGTCTCCGAAAGAGAACCAAGCTTGTGTACAGGGGCATAAACGCAGCAGTGATAGGATTGGAGAGGTTTGGTGAGCAAATGATGACCCTTTGAAGTCATATTGCATGGTACCCATTCCACGGGTTTCAACTACCCAGGTTTAAGGTATTCTTCCTTCAGCTAAAACATGCATGTGGAACCTAGAGTATGATCAACCATGTGATCGGGAGACTTGTTCAAATATGTCTCAGTTTTCGTACACTGGTACTCGGGTGCAACATTCCAGACGTTTTACTAACACTCTCCGAACTTGGAGAGTCAGTCCCTTTAACCTCCTGTTTGGCCCAGTTTGCAATTTCTGCGGAAGATGAACAGGAATAGGGAGAACCAATGATAGACTAGCTGGAGGTGTCTGGACGGGCAAATTTAACTCTCATTTCCCACCAGGAAGAGGAATTAACCAAAGGCTCAGCATGCCGTGCCGGAACCAGATTAGGGCCTGAAGCCATCCTGCGGTGTTGCGGCCAGCTCAAAAGAAAGCGAGTTGAAGAAAGGAGCTCAGGGGCACTGTAATTCACAAACCTGCAGAGTTATAAATGACAGCTATCGTCCAAAAATATACCGAAGTAAGGCTGCCAAGAGGACTTGAAAGCGGGGCAGAATTGCAGGAAACCGATTTCAGGAGGTAGACTGGAATTGCATTGAAAGCATAGGAAAAGAGGCAGAACGTCCACAATGATGCACTTGGCCAAAAAGGGCGTATGCGTTTTTTCCTGAATATATTCAGGAAAAAACGCATACGCCCTTTTTGGCCAACCAAGCAAGCTTGCAAAGGAAATCTGCACTACAATGAAGTCTCACTTCCCCCCGGTCAAAAGGGCCATCTGAAAAAAGTGTAAACTCCAGAAAGGCAGGACAGGCCATGGAGAACTGGGAGCCTTGTTATGCTGATGGGCGGGATGTAAATTGCCAACAGACACTCGGGAGAAGTGTATGGTGTTTCCTGAAACATCTACAAAACAAAGCAACAGAGCCTAGGGCACTTCCACTTATGGTCCTATAGCTTAGGGAAATTAAAATCAAAAAGACACAGCCACCCCAAAGTTTGGGACGCCTCTGTTTACAAGAACCTCGTTTACCGTACAAGTTCAATATCACAGAAAGTGAAAAATGGATAAAGAACTTGTGGTACTTACGTACAATGCAGTATCACTCAGCAATGAAATCTATGTCATCAGGCCCGTAGCAGCATAATGAGTGGATTCAGGTACGATGATTCTAACTGAAATAAGTCACACAGAAAAAGAAACATCCTAAGATATCAGTAATACACGGAATGTAAACTTGGCTACACAGGAACTGAATTCCAAAACAGAACAGGGTCTCAAATTTAGAAAACCAACTTATGCTTGCTTAAGGGGAAAGGTGAGTTGGGGTGCTGCATAAAAGCAGAGATTGAAATGAGCACAGATAAAGTTCCTTAAGCCAAATATGGAATAGACAAGAGCTACTCCTTGCTCAACGAAATGGACTCAACACCCCATATTAAACGCCTAAGAATGTACCTGACTAGTAAGTATCTTAAAACCTATGGATTGCTATGTCTCCAAAAGAGAATCAAGCGTGTGTACAGGGGCATAAACGCAGCAGTGATAGGATTGGAGAGGTTCGGTGAGCAAATGAAGACCCTTTGAAGTCATATTGCATGGTACCCATTCCTCGGGTCTCAACTCTCCAGGTTTAAGGTATTCTTCCTTCAGCTAAATCATGCACGTGGAACCCAGAGTATGATCAACCGTGTGAACGGGAGACGTGTTCAAATATGTCTCAGTTTTCGTACCCTGGTACTTGGGTGCAACATTCCAGACGCTTTACTAACACTCTCCTGACATAGAGAGTCAGTCCCTTTAACCTCCTGTTTGGCTCAGTTTGCAATTTCTGCGGAAGATGAACAGGAATAGCGAGAACCAATGAGAGACTAGCTGGAGGTGTCTGGACGGGCAAATTTAACTCTCATTTCCCACCAGGAAGAGGAATTAACCAAAGGCTCAGCGTGCCGTGCCGGAACAAGATTAGGGCCTGAAGCCATCCTGCGGTGTTGCGGCCAGGTCACAAGAAAGCGAGTTGAAGAAAGGAGCTCAGGGGCACTGTAATTCACAAACCTGCAGAGTTATAAATGACAGCTATCGTCCAAAAATATACTGAAGTAAGGCTGCCAAGAGGACTTGAAAGCGGGGCAGAATTGCAGGAAACCGATTTCAGGAGGTAGACTGGAATTGTATTGAAAGCATAGGAAAAGAGGCAGAACGTCCACAATGATGCTCCTGGCCAAAAAGGGCGTATGCGTTTTTTCCTGAATATATTCAGGAAAAAACGCATACGCACTTTTTGGCCAACCAAGCAAGCTTGCAAAGGAAATCTGCACTACAATGAAGTCTCACTTCCCCCAGGTCAAAAGGGCCATCTGAAAAACGTGTAAAATCCAGAAAGGCAAGACAGGCCATGGAGAACTGGGAGCCTTGTTATGCTGATGGGAGGGATGTAAATTGCCAACAGACACTCGGGAGAAGTGTATGGTGTTTCCTGAATCATCTACAAAACAAAGCAACAGAGCCTAGGGCACTTCCACTTATGGTCCTATAGCTTAGGGAAATTAAAATCAAAAACACAAAGCCACGCCAAAGTTTGGGACGCCTCTGTTTACAAGAACCTCGTTTACCGTACAAGTTCAATATCACAGAAAGTGAAAAATGGATAAAGAACTTGTGGTACTTACGTACAATGCAGTATCACTCAGCAATGAAATCTATGTCATCAGGCCCGTAGCAGCATAATGAGTGGATTCAGGTACGATGATTCTAACTGAAATAAGTCACACAGAAAAAGAAACATCATAAGATATCAGTAATACACGGAATGTAAACTTGGCTACACAGGAACTGAATTACAGAACAGAACAGGGTCTCAAATTTAGAAAACCAACTTATGCTTGCTTAAGGGGAATGGTGAGTTGGGGTGCTGCATAAAACCAGAGATTGAAATGAGCACAGATAAAGTTCCTTAAGCCAAATATGGAATAGACAAGAGCTACTCCTTGCTCAACGAAATGGACTCAACACCCCATATTAAACGCCTAAGAATGTATCTGACTAGTAATTATCTTAAAACCTATGGATTGCTATGTCTCCATAAGAGAATCAAGCGTGTGTACAGGGGCATAAACGCAGCAGTGATAGGATTGGAGAGGTTCGGTGAGCAAATGAAGACCCTTTGAAGTCATATTGCATGGTACCCATTACACGGGTCTCAACTCTCCAGGTTTAAGGTATTCTTCCTTCAGCTAAAACATGCATGTGGAACCCAGAGTATGATCAACCGTGTGAACGGGAGACGTGTTCAAATATGTCTCAGTTTTCCTCCCCTGGTACTCGGGTGCAACATTCCAGACGCTTTACTAACACTCTCCCCACTTGGAGAGTCAGCGCCTTTAACCTCCTGTTTGGCCCAGTTTGCAATTTCTGCGGAAGATGAACAGGAATAGCGAGAACCAATGAGAGACTAGCTGGAGTTGTCTGGACGGGCAAATTTAACTCTCATTTCCCACCAGGAAGAGGAACTAACCAAAGGCTCAGCGTGCCGTGCCGGAACCAGATTAGGGTCTAAAGCCATCCTGCGGTGTTGTGGCCAGCTCAAAAGAAAGCGAGTTGAAGAAAGGAGCTCAGGGGCACTGTAATTCACAAACCTGCAGAGTTATAAATGACAGCTATCGTCCAAAAATATACTGAAGGAACGCTGCCAAGAGGACTTGAAAGCGGGGCAGAATTGCAGGAAACCCATTTCAGGAGGTAGACTGGAATTGCATTGAAAGCATAGGAAAAGAGGCAGAACGTCCACAATGATGCACTTGGCCAAAAAGGGCGTATGCGTTTTTTCCTGAATATATTCAGGAAAAAACGCATACGCCCTTTTTGGCCAACCAAGCAAGCTTGCAAAGGAAATCTGCACTACAATGAAGTCTCACTTCCCCCCAGTCAAAAGGGCCATCTGAAAAAAGTTTAAAATCCAGAAAGGCAGGACAGGCCATGGAGAACTGGGAGCCTTGTTATGCTGATGGGCGGGATGTAAATTGCCAACAGACACTCGGGAGAAGTGTATGGTGTTTCCTGAAACATCTAAAAAACAAAGCAACAGAGCCTAGGGCACTTCCACTTATGGTCCTATAGCTTAGGGAAATTAAAATCAAAAAGACACAGCCACCCCAAGTTTGGAACGGCTCTGTTTACAAGAACCTCGTTTACAGTACAAGTTCAACATCGCAGAAAGGGAAAAATGGATAAAGAAGTTATGGTATTTACTTACAAAGCAATATCACTCAGCAATGAAATCTATGTCATCAGGCCCTTAGCAGCACAATGAGTGGATTCAGGTATGATGATTCTAACTGAAATAAGTCACACAGAAAAAGAAACATCATAAGATATCAGTAATACACGGAATGTAAACTTGGCTACACAGGAACTGAATTACAAAACAGAACAGGGTCTCAAATGTAGAAAACCAACTTATGCTTGCTTAAGGGGAAAGGTGAGTTGGGGTGCTGCATAAAACCAGAGATGGAAATTAGCACAGATACCGTTCCATAAGCCAAATATGTAATAGACAAGAGCTACTCCTTGCTCAACGAAGTGGACTCAACACCCCATATTAAACGCCTAAGAATGTACCTGACTAGTAAGAATCTTAATACCTATGGATTTATATATCTCCGAAAGAGAATCAAGCGTGTGTACAGCGGCATAAACGCAGCAGTGTTAGGATTGGTGAGGTTCGGTGAGCAAATGCAGACCCTTTGAAGTCATATTGCATTGTACCCATTCCATGGGTCTCAACTCTCCAGGTTTAAGGGATTCTTCCTTCAGCTAAAACATGCATGTGGAACCCAGAGTATGATCCACCGTGTGATTGGAAACGTGTTCAAAGGTGTCTCAGTTTTCGTCCCCTGGTACTCGGGTGCAACATTCCAGACGCTTTACTAACACTCTCCCCACTTGGAGAGTCAGTGCCTTTAAACTCCTGTTTGGCCCAGTTTGCAATTTCTCTGGAAAATGAACAGGAATAGGGAGAAGCAATGATAGACTAGCTGGAGGTGTCTGGACGGGCAAATTTAACTCTCATTTCCAACCAGGAAGAGGAATTAAACAAAGGCTCAGCGTGCCATGCCAGAACCACACTAAGGACTGAAGCAATCCTGCGGTGTTGCGGCCAGCTCACAAGAAAGCGAGTTGAAGAAAGGAGCTCAGGGGCACGGTCATTCACAAACCTGCAGAGTTATAAATGACAGCTATTGTCCAAAAATATATTGAAGTAAGGCTGCCAAGAGGACTTGAAAGCGGGGCAGAATTGCAGGAAACCGATTTCCGGAGGTAGACTGGAATTGCATGTAAAGCATAGGAAAAGAGCAGAACGTCCACAATGATGCACTTGGCCAAAAAGGGCGTATGCGTTTTTTCCTGAATATATTAAGGAAAAAACGCATACGCCCTTTTTGGCCAACCAAGCAAGCTTGCAAAGGAAATCTGCACTACAATGAAGTCTCACTTTTCCCCGGTCAAAAGGGCCATCTGAAAAAAGTGTAAAATCCAGAAAGGCAGCACAGGCCATGGAGAACTGGGAGCCTTGTTATGCTGATGGGCGGGATGTAAATTGCCAACAGACACTCGGGAGAAGTGTATGGTGTTTCCTGAAACATCTACAAAACAAAGCAACAGAGCCTAGGGCACTTCCACTTATGGTCCTATAGCTTAGGGAAATTAAAATCAAAAAGACACAGCCACCCCAAAGTTTGGGACGCCTCTGTTTACAAGAACCTCGTTTACCGTACAAGTTCAATATCACAGAAAGTGAAAAATGGATAAAGAACTTGTGGTACTTACGTACAATGCAGTATCACTCAGCAATGAAATCTATGTCATCAGGCCCGTAGCAGCATAATGAGTGGATTCAGGTACGATGATTCTAACTGAAATAAGTCACACAGAAAAAGAAACATCCTAAGATATCAGTAATACACGGAATGTAAACTTGGCTACACAGGAACTGAATTCCAAAACAGAACAGGGTCTCAAATTTAGAAAACCAACTTATGCTTGCTTAAGGGGAAAGGTGAGTTGGGGTGCTGCATAAAAGCAGAGATTGAAATGAGCACAGATAAAGTTCCTTAAGCCAAATATGGAATAGACAAGAGCTACTCCTTGCTCAACGAAATGGACTCAACACCCCATATTAAACGCCTAAGAATGTACCTGACTAGTAAGTATCTTAAATCCTATGGATTGCTATGTCTCTGAAAGAGAATCAAGCATGTGTACAGGGGCATAAACGCAGCAGTGATAGGATTGGAGAGGTTTGTTGAGCAAATGAAGACCCTTTGAAGTCATATTGCATGGTACCCATTCCACGGGTTTCAACTACCCAGGTTTAAGGTATTCTTCCTTCAGCTAAAACATGCATGTGGAACCTAGAGTATGATCAACCATGTGATCGGGAGACGTGTTCAAATATGTCTCAGTTTTCCTCCCCTGGTACTCGGGTGCAACATTCCAGACGCTTTACTAACACTCTCCCCACTTGGAGAGTCAGCGCCTTTAACCACCTGTTTGGCCCAGTTTGCAATTTCTGCGGAAGATGAACAGGAATAGCGAGAAACAATGAGAGACTAGCTGGAGGTGTCTGGACGGGCAAATTTAACTCTCATTTCCCACCAGGAAGAGGAATTAACCAAAGGCTCAGCATGCCGTGCGGGAACCAGATTAGGGCCTGAAGCCATCCTGCGGTGTTGCGGCCAGCTCACAAGAAAGCGAGTTGAAGAAAGGAGCTCAGGGGCACTGTAATTCACAAACCTGCAGAGTTATAAATGACAGCTATTGGCCAAAAATATATTGAAGTAAGGCTGCCAAGAGGACTTGAAAGCAGGGCAGAATTGCAGGAAACCGATTTCAGGAGGTAGACTGGAATTGCATCGAAAGCATAGGAAAAGCGGCAGAGCGTCCACAATGATGCACTTGGCCAAAAAGGGCATATGCGTTTTTTCCTGAATATATTCAGGAAAAAACGCATATGCCCTTTTTGGCCAACCAAGCAACCTTGCAAAGGAAATCGGCACTACAATGAAGTCTCACTTCCCCCCGGTCAAAAGGGCCATCTGAAAAAAGTGTAAAATCCAGAAAGGCAGGACAGGCCATGGAGAACTGAGAGCCTTGTTATGCTGCTGGGCGGGATGTAAATTGCCAACAGACACTCCGGAGAAGTGTATGGTGTTTCCTGAAACATCTAAGAAACAAAGCAACAGAGCCTAGGGCACTTCCACTTATGGTCCTATAGCTTAGGGAAATTAAAATCAAAAAGACACAGCCACCCCAAAGTTTGGGATGCCTCTGTTTACAAGAACCTCGTTAACAGTACAAGTTCAACATCGCAGAAAATGAAAAATGGATAAAGAAGTTGTGGTATTTACTTACAAAGCAATATCACTCAGCAATGAAATCTATGTCATCAGGCCCTTAGCAGCACAATGAGTGGATTCAGGTATGATGATTCTAACTGAAATAAGTCACACAGAAAAAGAAACATCATAAGATATCACTAATACACGGAATGTAAACTTGGCTACACAGGAACTGAATTCCAAAACAGAACAGGGTCTCAAATTTAGAAAACCAACTTATGCTTGCTTAAGGGGAAAGGTGAGTTAGGGTGCTGCATAAAACCAGAGATTGAAATGAGCACAGATAACGTTCTATAAGGCAAATATGGAATAGACAAGAGCTACTCCTTGCTCAACGAAATGGACTCAACACCCCATATTCAATGCCTAGGAATATACCTGCCTAGTAAGAATCATAAAAGCAATGGATTTATATATCTTTGTAAGAGAATCAAGAGTGTGTACAGCGGCATTAAAGCAGTGAAAATCAGCTAAATCCCATATTAAAAATAAATTTCTTAAACAAAACACAATGACAGTGAAATAGAGAGCAATACTTAAGTAATTCATTGAAGGCTTCTGATGCAACCTGCATTTACCATATCTACACCCAGAGCTGGGTGACACATAAGGCTGGACACTTGGGGCTCATAAGATTGGTGAGGTTCGGTGAGCAAATGCAGACCCTTTGAAGTCATATTGCATGGTACCCATTCCATGGGTCTCAACTCTCCAGGTTTAAGGGATTCTTCCTTCAGCTAAAACATGCATGTGGAACCCAGAGTATGATCCACCGTGTGATCGAGAAACGTGTTCAAATGTGTCTCACTTTTCGTTCCCTGGTACTCGGGTGCAACATTCCAGACGCTTTACTAACACTCTCCCGACTTGGAGAGTCAGTCCCTTTAACCTCCTGTTTGGCCCAGTTTGCAATTTCTGCGGAAGATGAACAGGAATAGGGAGAACCAATGAGAGACTAGCTGGAGGTGTCTGGACGGTCAAATTTAACTCTCTTTTCCCACAGAGAAGAGGAATAAACCAAAGGCTCAGCATGCCGTGCCGGAACCAGATTAGGGCCTGAATCAATCCTGCGGTGTTGTGGCCAGCTCAAAAGAAAGCGAGTTGAAGAAAGGAGCTCAGGGGCACTGTAATTCACAAACCTGCAGATTTATAAATGACAGCTATTGTCCGAAAATATACTGAAGTAGGGCTGCCAAGAGGAGTTGAATGCGGGGCAGAATTGCAGGAAACCGATTTCAGGAGGAATCGGAATTGGATTGCATTTAAAACACAGGAAAAGAGGAAGAACGTCGACAATGATGCACTTGGCCAAAAAGGGCGTATGCGTTTTTTCCTGAATATATTCAGGAAAAAACACATACGCCCTTTTTGGCCAACCAAGCAAACTTGCAAAGGAAATCTGCACTACAATGAAGTCTCACTTCCCCCCGGTCTAAAGGGCCATCTGAAAAAAGTGTAAAATCCAGAAAGGCAGAACAGGCCATGGAGAACTGGGAGCCTTGTTATGCTGATGGGCGGTATGCAAATTGCCAACAGACACTCGGGAGAAGTGTATGGTGTTTCCTGAAACATCTAAAAAACAAAGCAACAGAGCCTAGGGCACTTCCACTTATGGTCCTATAGTTTAGGGAAATTAAAGTAAAAAAGACACAGCCACCCCAAAATTTGGGATGGCTCTTTTTACAGGAATCTCTTCTGCGGCACAAGTTAAATATCCCAGAGAGCAAATAATGGATAAAGAAGTTGCGGTACTTATGTACAACAGAATACCATCAGCAATGAAATCTATGTCACCAGGCCCGTACCAGCATAATGAGTGGATTGAGGCACGATGATTCTAAGTGAAAGAAGTCACACAGAAAAAGAAACATCATAAGGTATCACTAATACACGGAATGTGAACTTGGCTACACATGAACTGAATTACAAAACAGAACAGGGTCTCAAATTTAGAAAACCAACTTATGCTTGCTTAAGGGGGAAGGTGAGTTGGGGTGCTGCATAAAAGCAGAGTTTGAAATTAGCACAGATACCGTTCCATAAGCCAAATATGTAATAGACAAGACCTACCCCTTGCTCAACGAAATGGATTCAACAATGAGGTATCACCTCACACCTGGTAGAATAGGCATCATAGAAAATCTACAAACAAAAAATGCTGGAAAGGGTGTGGAGAAAAGGAACCCTCTTCCACTATTGTTGGGAATATAAATTGATACAGTCATTATGGAGAACAATATGGAATTTCTTAAGAAACTAACAATAGAATTACCATATGATACAGCAATCCCAGTACTGGACATATACCCAGACAAAACCATAAATCAAAAAGAGTCATTCACCGCAATGTTCATTGCATCACTATTTACAATATCGAGGTAATGGAAGCAACCTAAATGCCCACAGACAGACGAATGCATAAAGCTGTGGTACATATATAAAATGGAATATTACTAAGCCATGAAAAGGAATGAAATTGGGTCATTTGTAGAGACGTCGATGGATCTAGAGACTGTCATACAGAGTGAAGTAAGTCAGAAAGAGAAAAACGAATCTTGTATATTCATGCATATATGTGGAACCTAGAAAAACTGTACAGATTAACCATTTTGCAAGGCATAAATAGAGCAACAGATGTAGACAACAAACGTATGGACAACAAGGGGGGAAAGCTGTTGGGGGGGTGGTGGTGGGAGGAGTTGAGAGACTGGGATTGGCATGTATACATTTATATGTATAAAATAGATAACCAATAAGAACCTGCTGTATAAAAATATAAAATAAAATTCAAAATTAAAAAGAAATAAAATTTAAAAAATAAAACAGAAAAAACAATTATTCCCTGCACATACATGTATTTATATGAATAAATTATTTCCATGCTTATATCTGTAAATACAAAAAAGAGGAATAAAATCTACCTTGAACCAAAAACGAAAAAGAGAAAAAAACACAGAACCCACCAGTTACACAGAGGAAAACCGTATCAGGGCACTTGCTCCAGTTGTAAACAATTCTGAAGTTGGTCAGTGGTGGGGAATCGTCTCCCATTCAGCCAGCAGCCCCCACGCAACAAGCGTCCTCATTGCAAAGCTGGGGCACCGTGCCGAGGCATCTGTGAGTAAACGTGAGCTGAGCCCCAGGCCAGTTGCTGCTGAACTATTCCCACCCGTCCCAGGTAAAACACCTGAATATATACAAGGACTTGAAAGCCTAGAGGAAGGGCCATAGAGCCACACGAGTGACAGCATGCCAGCCGACTTGGTGCCTGCAGGCCAGTCAGGATGGTCCTGGCCCTGGGTGCTCTTCTGGAAGATTTCCATTTCCCTGCCTGAGATACCCGTCCTGTCCCTGCCCCCACTGCTTTTTTCCTTCCTCACCTCTGCCCAGGGAGAAATTCCAGCAGCAGGTATGGGTGACACATCCTCTTCTTTAGCAGGTGGCAGCCTGGCAACTGCTGCAGAAAGTCCAGCAGAGCCCCACTCACACTGGGCCACCCACAAAGCCGTGGCCTCTCACTCCCTCCCACCAGCCCAGCCCCGAGACTGCTGACGGGGCAGAGAAAATGGCGTCAGGCACGGCTGCAGGGGCTCTTGCTGCCTGGAGTGGTATTTATATTGATCTCAACCCAGGCACACCTGGGGAGGGCTGGCCGGCACGGTAAGGCTGCCCAGGTCAGCCAATCATCACCCCTCAGGGGCTCACAGTTGCAGAAAATGGAACTTGCTGAACCGGCCAGGTCCAAGGAACAGGTGTGGGCTCCTGAGAGTCAGGATAGACAAGGGGCTGCAGCTTTGGCTTGTTTTCTAATCATTTTATCTGGCCCATGAGTGGGAGACAACTTCAAGAAAACCCTCTCCTAATGAGAGGAACCCAGGAGTCAGGGAGAGGAGGGGTGGGTGGTGGTTGGAGACAGAGGCCTGGTGCCCCAGGTGCAGTGGAAGTCTCTGGAAGACCAGGTGGAGGGAGGCCTCACAGAGTGATGCCCAGGGTCACAGACCTGTCGCAGCTGCTGTTTGTTAGTTCAAGTCCTGCTCTGAGGTGCTCTGTGTCAGCTCTGAGCGACAGGTGAGCTGGGGGTGCTCTGCAATGAGGGCTATGTGCACGGTTCCTGTGTGCCCAGCCCTGCCACAGTACCTGCAAGGGTAGCTCTGTATCCTGGGAGGGGCCTGACCACGAGAGCCCCGTGGGCTGGGGTGGGGGTGGGGTACCTGCCCAGGTGAGCTCCATATTCTGGGATTGGTCTGACCACGAGAGCCCCATGGGCTGCTGGGGACCTGGTAAAAGATGTCAGGACAGTCAGTGAAGCCACCGAGGATATACCTCCAGTTGCTCCTAATTCCTACACCCTGCTGGTCATTCTACCAACCACCAGGACATGGTATTCTGTATTAGTCTTCAATGATGCCTTCTTTTGTATTCCATTAGTCCCAGAGTCACAAGAAATTTTGGCTTGTGAGTGGCAGGACTCAACATACAACTAAAACAATACTTCCGGGCCGTCTGGACCCAAGGGTGCAAAAATTCCCACACCATCTTTGGGGAAAGCTTAGCTAAAGACCTAAAAGTTCTACCTCTGGAAAAGGAAACCCTCCTTCAATATGCAGACGACATTCTGATCGCCAGCCCTACTAAGGAGGCCTCTGAACTACCAAGCCAATAAAGGATAGAAGTTGTCCAAGAAAAAGCTCAAATATCACAGACTGCGGTGACCTGCCTGGGCTTCATTCTCACACAAGGTCAGAGAAGCCCATCCCAGGAAAGGGAAGAAACCATTTTCAGCCTTACCCCTTTCTAAAACTAGAAGACAGCTTAGGGGTTCCTGGGGAGGCCAGGGTTTGCTGCTTCTGGATCCCTAACTACAGTCTACTAGCTGGGCCTCTATATGAAACACTGAAAGGAAAAGATGATGATCCTTTTGAATAGAATCCAGAAGTGGCCTTTCAAGAATGGAAAGAGCAGTCAATTCAGACCCTTGCCCTGGAACTCCCTAATTTAGCTAAACCCTTTGACCTTTACATTCCCGGTGAAAGGTGAATCGCCATTGGAGAATTAGTGCAAAAACTGGGACCACTTGAAATGGAACAATGCAAGAATGCCATCCAGGTAGGATAAACTACGGTCACTAAGGGGCTTGGCCCACTGCCACATCTGGCCAAGATACTGGCGGTATCTAAAAACCTGGAAATCAGCAGCCCAAAAGGCCACCTCCCTCCTAAGGGAAAAGGACCCCACGTGGTGATCCTAACCACCAACCATGCCCTGAAGTTGCAGGGTTCGCTCCGTGGGCACACTGACCTCGAGTGAGGAGGCCCTCCAACTCCAACATCCAGAGAGATAACCGGGGGCAACAGGGCACCATGACGACTCGTGTGAACATCACTTGACCTGGAGTTTCTCTCATAAAACAACAAGAGTGTGTCCCAAAAGAGTAGACTACTGCTTGCAGGACTTACTGCACCCAGCGGGGAGCTAATAATCTTGGCGGGGGAACAGTATACCACACTGTCACCATAGAAAAGCCTACAGACACCGTGATGATGGTGGCCAATAAGACCGGCTGAACTCCTGTTTACTTCAAAAGGCTGTTGACTCAGTAGCCATCATGGTCCTTATCACCACTGACCCTGGACTGTCTGGGAGTTGAGCGGGCAGGGCTCTGACACCTGGTGCTGTTTGTACGTTAATTCAGGGGCCTAATTGAAGAAAGCGCAGACTACTGGTCAGAGCATCTAGGCTGGCAGAAACGGTCAGCCTAAGGTGGCCGAACAAATGTGGGGCGGGGTGAAACCGGCCCCCACAGCGTCTCTGCACATCTCTTTCCTGGACCCTTAAAGGTCATTAGAATCTATAACACTTCCAATGCTGGTGCTCAGGTGGACGAGCAGGGAGGCAGGGGTCCTGGGGACAATCAACGTCACCGGGAGGCTGCTGGGGAGAAGCTCTGACCCTCGCCCCAGGGTATGAGGGCTCCCAACTCAGCACTCAGCAGTTACAGAAGAAGGGTCTGCACCCTCAGCACTCCAAGAATGAGGAACGGGACAAAAGGCAGAGGAGGGGTTTGTCCCCAGCAAAGCCCATTAAAAATCCCTGGGAGATAAAAATAGAATCTGGGCAATAAAGTCAAGTCTAACCTTTTTTATCCTTTGTGCTTTGTCTAATTTCACGTGCTCCTAGGGTCCCGCATGCAGAGGTTCCACACCCGGCACTTCAGACGAGATTTCCTAGTGCAGAATGGCTGGGTCGACACCTCAGCTCCTGGGGCCCAGTGCAGACTCCACGATATAGAGCCTGAGCTACAGCCAACCCGGCCCTCGAGAGCTCCGCCGCCTCCCTCCCTCCCACTGACTCTGACAGGATCTCTACACAGCAGCCCAGCCCACAGCCCACGGGGTAGTGCATGCTCTCACCTCTCCATTCTCTGATCAAAATATAAAGTTTCCTTTGCTTGTGAACCAAACTCAGTCTCGATCTGTTGGCCCCAATGACACTGGGCAGGGGGACACTTGTTGGGGTCCACTCTGGAGGATCAGTAACAGAAATTGAGACTATTGTAACTTCAATGAACAGATGTGTGAGCCAAACTGTAGTTAACATAGAACAGTGTATAAGGCTCGGGTAAAATAAGATGTTTCTAACACTTCCATTTGATATTTCCATCACTTTTTATAAGCAAGTTCAGTGAAAAGGTTTGTCTTATTTGTCAGGTCAATATTAGAGAAACGAAGTGATTTCTTTCCAAGGATGTACATCTAATAATCTTGGTTAAACCTTCAATCTTGTTTTAAATGCTTTTCCATTGAAAATGATACCTCTCTTTCAGCTCCCCCATTTCTGAGAAGTATAAAATCTTATAATTTATTATTACCAAAGGGGAAAGGTGGGAGGAGGGATAAATTAACAGTTTGGAATTAACACATACACACTGCTATGTATAAAATAGATCATCAACAAGGAACTACTGTATAGCACAGGGAACTACACTCAACATTTTGCAATAACCTATAAGGGGAAATAATCTGAAAAAGAATAGATATTTTTATTGACATCATCTATCAATGATAGTTAAAGTGTAGCCTAAGGGAAGCTGGTGGTGAGTGCTTCTGACCCTGAAGACTTCAATCATCTAAAGTTTGGACTCTGCCTACTTCCCAAGGCCCTTAATGAACATATGTGTAGCCGTAGCTTAAAAACTTCCCCAGTTTGGGTTTCGGGGAGACACTGATTTTGAAAAAGCCCTGGTGTTCTCCTTACATGAATGGGACTCTTCCTACTGCTAAAACATGTCTGTCACACCCAGAGGATGGTATACCGTCTGATCAGGAAGAGTTTGGAAAAGGCATCTCATCTCCTCATCTCCTGGTGCTCGGGTTCACCCCTCCAGCGTCTTTACTAACAGTCTCCCCACTTGGAGATGTCAGCACTGTCAACATCCTGTTGCGTACAGTTTGGAATTTGTCCAGAGGATGAAGCGGAAGGATGAGGAACAATGAGAGACAAATCCTAGGTGTTCAGACAGGCACATGTCACTCTAATTTCCAATCAGGAAGACGAATTGACCAAAGGCTAGGGTTGCCCATGGAAACAGTATAGGGCTTGAGGAAATCCCGCTGCTTTGAGCCAGTTCCCATAAACACAAGTTGAACAATGGAACTCAGGGGCAGTAAAATTCACAAAACTGCAGAGTTGAAAATATCCATCACTGAAAAATGTCTTGAGGAAAGTCAGAGAAAAGGACTTGTAAGCAAGGGAGAATGGCAGGAAAGGGATTTGAGGAGATAGAAAGGACTCGCCATTAAGCACAAGAAAAGGAGCTGAACATTGCCAACATTGCAGTTGGCCAAAAAGGGTGCATGCGTTTTTTTCTGTATATATTCAAGAAAAGGGCATACACTTTTTTAGCCAACCAAACAGGTGGGCACTGGAAGTCAATACTACAAAAGATATCACTTCGCATCAGTCAGAAGAGCCATCCTCATAAAGCGTAAACAACAGAAATGCAGGACAGGGCAACGAGAAGAGGGAGCCCTGTGAGACTTATAGTGGAAATGTATATTGCCAACGGCCATTCTGGAAAAGTGTATTGTGTTTACTAAAACATCTAAAAAATGAGCTACAGAGCATAGGGCACTTGCACTCATGGGCGTATATCTTGGGAAAAACAAAAATCGAGAGGACACAGGCACCCCAATGTTTACCCCCTCTCTGTTTAAAAGATCCTCGACTAGGATATAACTTAAATGTCTCTGGAGGGAAAAAATGGATAGAGATGTGGTACTTAGGTAGAGTGGAATATTATTCAGCCTGGAAATCAATGAAATATGGCCAGTTGTAACAACTCCGGAGGAGTTACGTATGATCATTCTAAGTGACAGAATTCAAAAAGAAAAAGACACATATCATAAGATATCACTTAAAGGTGGAATCCAAAATGGCTACACATGAAATAAATTACAAAACAAAAACATAGTCAAATATGTAGAAAACACGCATAAGGCTGCTAAACGGGAAAGGTGGGGAGGGGTGAGGCATCATCCAGGAGGTTGAAATTAGCAAAGATACCATTCCAAATACCAAACTGATAATCAACAAGGCCTACACGGTAGCTAAAAGAACTGCACTCAGCACACTCAAGTCACCGGAAAAGAATATATACGACTGGTAAGAATCTGAAAAAGAATTTATTGATGACTCTCTGTACGTGAATCAAGTGGATGTACAGCAGCAAGAAACAGAGCTTTGAAAATCAGCTGTAACCAATATAGTAATAAATTGAAAAAAATAAACGACAGAGAGACAGAGAAAACCTCTTACAACTTTTCCTCAGGGACGGTGATGCAACATGGATTGAACACATCTAGACCCACAGCAGGATGAGACATAAGGCTGGAAACTGTTTGCGCTAAGAGAAATGTGAGGTTGGGTGAGGAAATGCACACCCTTTAAAGTAATACTACCTGGTACCCATTCAATGGGTCCCAAATCTGCAGGTTCAAGGGATCTTCCTACAGCTAAAACATGCATGGAAAACCCAGAGGACTGTACACCATGTGATCGGGAGATGTGTCTAAAATGCACCTCATTTATCCTCTCCTGGTGCTCCTGTTCACCATTCCAGCCACGTTACTTAGAATCTCCCCACTTGGAGAATCAGCACATTTAAACTTCTGTTTCACACATTTTGCAAATTGTGAGGAGGATGAACGGGAAGAGGGGGAACCAATGAGAGAAGAGTTGTAGGGGTTTGGACGGGCACATATCACTCTAATTTCCCATTAAGAATAAGAATTAAAGAAAGGCTCAGCCTGCCTCGCCGGAGCCAAAATAGGGCCTGAAGCAATCCTGTGGGTTTGTGGCCAGCTCACAAAAGAGCAACTTAAAAAATGGAGCTCAGGGTCACTGCAATTCACAAACCTGCAGAGTTATAAATGAAAACTAATGTCCAAAAATATGTTGAGGTAAGGCAAAGAAGAGGATCTGGATGCAAGACAGAATTGCAAGAAACAGATTTCAAGAGATAGATTGGACTCGTCTTTAACGCACATGAAAAGCGGCAGAATTTCGACAATGATGCAGTTGGCCCAAAAGGGCGTATGCGTTTTTTCCTGATTATATCCAGGAAAAAACGCATACGCACTTTATGGGCAACGAAGCAAGCAAGCAATGCAAATGTGCACAACAAAGAAGTCTCACTTCCCACCGGTCAAAAGGGCCATCCTAAAAAATTGTAAAAACCAGAAATGCAGGACAGGCCATGGAGAACAGGGAGCCTTTATACGCTGATGGGCAGTGTGTGAACTGCCGAGAGCCACTCTGGAGAAGTGTATGGTGGTTCCTAAATCATCTAAAAAACAGAGCTACAGAGCATAGGACACTTCCAATCATGGGAGTATATCTAGGGAAGTCTAAAAATCAACAAGACACAAGCACACCACAGTTTAGGGCTACTCTGTTTACAAGAACCTCAACTTCAGTACACCTTAAATATCCCAGGAAAGAGAACAATGGATAAAGAAGATGTGGTACTTATGTACAATGGAATATCTCTTCACCATGAAATCAATGTAATAAGGCTAGTAGAAGGATAAAGAGTGGATTTAGGTCCGATAATACTACTTGAAATAAGTCAAACAGAAAAAGAAACATATCATAAGATATCACTTATAGAGGGAGGGTAAATATGGCTGCACAAGAAATGAATTACAGAACAGAACAGTGTCTCACATTTAGAAAACACACTTATGTCAGCTTAAGGGGAAAGGAGAGGTGGGGTGATGCATAAAACCAGAGTTTGAAATTAGCACAGATACCATTCAATAAACCAAATAGGTATTAGACAAGATCTACACCTTGCTCAATGAACTGGCCTCAACACACCCTATACACCGCAGAGAAATATATCTGAGTAATAAGAATCTTAAAACCCATGTATTGATATATCTCCATAAGGGAATCAAGTGTGTGCAGAGCGGCACAAACACAGCAGTGAAAATGAGCTAAACCCCATTATAGAAATAAATTTTAAAAAGAAAACGCTGAAACAATGAAAGAGAAAAATTCTTACAAAATTCGCTCAGGGGCTGTGATGTAACCTGGAATTGACCACATATAAACCCACAGCTGGATAAGACATAAGGCTGGACACTTGGGGCTGAGAGGATTGGTGAGCTTTGGTGAGCAACTGCCGAAAGTTTAATGCAATACTTCATGCTACTCAGTCCAAGGGTCCCAACACTCCAGGTTGAAGGGAATCTTCCTACAGCTAAACCATGCTTGGGAAACCCAGCGACTGGTATACCATATGATCGGGAAAGGTTTCTAAAACGCACCTCATTTTTCCTCTCCTGGGGCTCCGGATCGACATTCCAGCCGCTTTACTAACAACATCCCCACATGGAGTCAATGCCTTTAAGTTCTGGTATCGCACAGTCTGCAGTTAGTGCAGAGGATGAATGGGAATAGGGGGAACCAGTGAGAAACTAGCTGTAGCGGTTTCAATGGGCACATGTCACTCTAATGTCACATCAGTAAGAAGAATTAACCAAAGGCACAGCAAGGTGCCCCAGAAGAAAAATAGGGCTTCAAGGAATCCTGTGGTTATGGGGCAAGACCACAAAAATAAGAGCTGAAAAATGGAGCTAAGGGCCACTGCAATTCAAAAACCTGCAGAGTTATAAAGGCCAACTATATTCAAAAAATATATTGAGGTAAGGCTATGAAGAGGCAATGAAAGCAAGGCAGAATTGCAGGAAACCAATTTCAGGAGGTAGACTGGAATTGCATTGAAAACATATGAAGAGAGTCAGAACCTCGACAATGATGCACTTGGACAAAAAGGGCGTATGCGTTTTTTCCTGAATATATTCAGGAAAAAACGCATACGCCCTTTTTGGCCAACCAAGCAAACCTGCAAAGGAAATCGGCACTACAATGAAGTCTCACTTCCCCCAGGTCAAAAGGGCCATCTGAAAAAAGTGTAAAACCCAGAAAGGCAGGACAGGCCATGGAGAACTGGGAGCCTTGTTATGCTGATGGGTGGGATGTATATTGCCAACAGACACTCGGGAGAAGTGTATGGTGTTTCCTGAAACATCTAAAAAACAAAGCAACAGAGCCTAGCACACTTCCACTTATGGTCCTATAGCTTAGGGAAATTAAAATCAAAAAGACACAGCCACCCCAAAGTTTGGGACGGCTCTGTTTACAAGAACCTCGTTTACAGTACAAGTTCAATATCACAGAAAGTGAAAAATGGATAAAGAAGTTTGGGTACTCAAGTACAATGCAATGTCACTCAGCAATGAAATCTATGTCACCAGGCCCTTAGCAGCACAATGAGTGGATTCGGGTATGGTGATTCTAACTGAAATAAGTCACACAGAAAAAGAAACATCAATAAATATCACTAATACATGGAATGTAAACTTCGCTACAGAGGAACTGAATTACAAAACATAACAGGGTCTCAAATTGAGAAAACCAACTTATTCTTGCTTAAGGGGAAAGGTGAGTTGGGGTGCTGCATAAAACCAGAGATTGAAATGAGCACAGATAAAGTTCCTTAAGCCAAATATGGAATAGACAAGAGCTACTCCTTGCTCAACGAAATGGACTCAACACCGCATATTAAACGCCTAAGAATGTACCTGACTAGTAAGTATCTTAAAACCTATGGATTGCTATGTCTCCGAAAGAGAATCAAGCGTGTGTACAGGGGCATAAACGCAGCAGTGAAAGGATTGGAGAGGTTCGGTGAGCAAATGAATACCCTTTGAAGTCATATTGCATGGTACCCATTCCAAGGGCCTCAACTCTCCAGGTTTAAGGTATTCTTCCTTCAGCTAAAACATGCATGTGGAACCTAGAGTATGATCAACCATGTGATCGGGAGACGTGTTCAAATATGTCTCAGTTTTCGTCCCCTGGTACTCGGGTGCAACATTCCCGATGCTTTACTAACACTCTCCACACTTGGAGAGTCAGCGCCTTTAACCTCCTGTTTGGCCCAGTTTGCAATTTCTGCGGAAGATGAACAGGAATAGGGAGAACCAATGAGAGACTAGCTGGAGGTGTCTGGACGAGCAAATTTAACTCTCATTTCCCACCAGGAAGAGGAATTAACCAAAGGCTCAGCGTGCCGTGCCGGAACCAGATTAGGGCCTGAAGCCATCCTCCGGTGTTGCGGCCAGCTCACAACACAGCGAGTTGAAGAAAGGAGCTCAGGGGCACTGTAATTCACAAACCTGCAGAGTTATAAATGACAGCTATCGTCCAAAACTATACTGAAGTAAGGCTGCCAAGAGGAGTTGAAAGTGGGGCAGAATTGCAGGAAACCAATTTCAGGAGGTAGACTGGAATTGCATTGAAAGCATAGGAAAAGAGGCAGAACGTCCACAATGATGCACTTGGCCAAAAAGGGCGTATGCGTTTTTTCCTGAATATATTCAGGAAAAAACGCATACGCCCTTTTTGGCCAACCAAGCAAGCTTGCAAAGGAAATCTGCACTACAATGAAGTCTCACTTCCCCCCGGTCAAAAGGGCCATCTGAAAAAAGTTTAAAATCCAGAAAGGCAGGACAGGCCATGGAGAACTGGGAGCCTTGTTATGCTGAGGGGCGGGATGTAAATTGCCAACAGACACTCGGGAGAAGTGTATGGTGTTTCCTGAAACATCTAAAAAACAAAGCAACAGAGCCTAGGGCACTTCCACTTATGGTCCTATAGCTTAGGGAAATTAAAATCAAAAAGACACAGCCACCCCAAAGTTTGGGACGCCTCTGTTTACAAGAACCTCGTTTACAGTACAAGTTCAATATCACAGAAAGAGAAAAATGGATAAAGAACTTGTGGTACTTACGTACAATGCAGTATCACTCAGCAATGAAATCTATGCCATCAGGCCCGTAGCAGCATAATGAGTGGATTCAGGTACGATGATTCTAACTGAAATAAGTCACACAGAAAAAGAAGCATCATAAGATATCACTAATACACGGAATGTAAACTTGGCTACACAGGAACTGAATTCCAAAACAGAACAGGGTCTCAAATTTAGAAAACCAACTTATGCTTGCTTAAGGGGAAAGGTGAGTTGGGGTGCTGCATAAAACCAGAGATTGAAATGAGCACAGATAAAGTTCCTTAAGCCAAATATGGAATAGACAAGAGCTACTCCTTGCTCAACGAAATGGACTCAACACCGCATATTAAACGCCTAAGAATGTACCTGACTAGTAATTATCTTAAATCCTATGGATTGCTATGTCTCCAAAAGAGAATCAAGCGTGTGTACAGGGGTATAAACGCAGCAGTGATAGGATTGGAGAGGTTCGGTGAGCAAATGAAGACCCTTTGAAGTCATATTGCATGGTACCCATTACACGGGTCTCAACTCTCCAGGTTTAAGGTATTCTTCCTTCAGCTAAAACATGCATGTGGAACCCAGAGTATGATCAACCATGTGAACGGCAGACGTGTTCAAATATGTCTCAGTTATCGTACCCTGGTACTCGGGTGCAACATTCCAGACGCATTACTAACACCCTCCCGACTTGGAGAGTCAGTCCCCTTAACCTCCTGTTTGGCCCACTTTGCAATTTCTGCGGAAGATGAACAGGAATAGCGAGAACCAATGAGAGACTAGCTGCAGGTGTCTGGACGGGAAAATTTAACTCTCATTTCCCACCAGGAAGAGGAATTAACCAAAGGCTCAGCGTGCCGTGCCGGAACCAGATTAGGGCCTGAAGCCATCCTGCGGTGTTGCGGCCAGCTCACAAGAAAGCGAGTTGAAGAAAGGAGCTCAGGGGCACTGTAATTCACAAACCTGCAGAGTTATAAATGACAGCTATTGTCCAAAAATATACTGAAGTAAGGCTGCCAAGAGGACTTGAAAGCGGGGCAGAATTGCAGGAAACCGATTTCAGGAGGTAGACTGGAATTGCTTTGAAAGCATAGGAAAAGAGGCAGAACGTCCACAATGATGCACTTGGCCAAAAAGGGCGTATGCGTTTTTTCCTGAATATATTCAGGAAAAAACGCATACGCCCTTTTTGGCCAACCAAGCAAGCTTGCAAAGGAAATCTGCACTACAATGAAGTCTCACTTCCCCCCGGTCAAAAGGGCCATCTGAAAAAAGTGTAAAATCCAGAAAGGCAGGACAGGCCATGGAGAACTGGGAGCCTAGTTATGCTGATGGGCGGGATGTAAATTGCCAACAGACACTCGGGAGAAGTGTATGGTGTTTCCTGAAACATCTAAAAAACAAAGCAACAGAGCCTAGGGCACTTCCACTTATGGTCCTATAGTTTAGGGAAATTAAAATCAAAAAGACACAGCCACCCCAAAGTTTGAGACACCTTTGTTTACAAGAACCTCGTTTACAGTACAAGTTCAACATCGCAGAAAGTGAAAAATGGATAAAGAAGTTGTGGTATTTACTTACAAAGCAATATCACTCAGCAATGAAATCTATGTCATCAGGCCCTTAGCAGCACAATGAGTGGATTCAGGTATGATGCTTCTAACTGAAATAAGTCACAAAGAAAAAGAAACATCATAAGATATCAGTAATACACGGAATGTAAACTTGGCTACACAGGAACTGAATTACAGAACAGAACAGGGTCTCAAATTTAGAAAACCAACTTATGCTTGCTTAAGGGGAAAGGTGAGTTGGGGTGCTGCATAAAACCAGAGATTGAAATGAGCACAGATAAAGTTCCTTAAGCCAAATATGGAATAGACAATAGCTACTCCTTGCTCAACGAAATGGACTCAACACCCCATATTAACTGCCTAAGAATGTACCTGACTAGTAAGTATCTTAAAACCTATGGATTGCTATGTCTCCAAAAGAGAATCAAGCGTGTGTACAGGGGCATAAACGCAGCAGTGATAGGATTGGAGAGGTTCGGTGAGCAAATGAAGACCCTTTGGAGTCAATTTGCATGGTACCCATTCCACGGGTCTCAACTCTCCAGGTTTAAGGTATTCTTCCTTCAGCTAAAACATGCATGTGGAACCCAGAGTATGATCAACCGTGTGAACAGGAGACGTGTTCAAATATGTCTCAGTTTTCCTCCCCGGTACTCGGGTGCAACATTCCAGACACTTTACTAACACTCTCCCCACTTGGAGAGTCAGCGCCTTTAACCTCCTGTTTGGCCCAGTTTGCAATTTCTGTGGAAGATGAACAGGAATAGGGAGAACCAATGAGAGACTAGCTGGAGGTGTCTGGACGGGCAAATTTAACTCTCATTTCCCACCAGGAAGAGGAATTAACCAAAGGCTCAGCGTGCCGTGCCGGAACCAGATTAGGGCCTGAAGCCATCCTGCGGTGTGGCGACCAGCTCAAAAGAAAGCGAGTTGAAGAAAGGAGCTCAGGGGCACTGTAATTCACAAACCTGCAGAGTTATAAATGACAGCTATTGTCCAAAAATATACTGAAGTAAGGCTGCCAAGAGGACTTGAAAGCGGGGCAGAATTGCAGGAAACCGATTTCAGGAGGTAGACTGGAATTGTTTTGAAAGCATAGGAAAAGAGGCAGAACGTCCACAATGATGCACTTGGCCAAAAAGGGCGTATGCGTTTTTTCCTGAATATATTCAGGAAAAAACGCATACGCCCTTTTTGGCCAACCAAGCAAGCTTGCAAAGGAAATCTGCACTACAATGAAGTCTCACTTCCCCCCGTTCAAAAGGGCCATCTGAAAAAAGTGTAAAATCCAGAAAGGCAGGACAGGCCATGGAGAACTGGGAGCCTTGTTATGCTGATGGGCGGGATGTAAATTGCCAACAGGCACTCGGGAGAAGTGTATGGTGTTTCCTGAAACATCTAAAAAACAAAGCAACAGAGCCTAGGGCACTTCCACTTATGGTCCTATAGCTTAGGGAAATTAAAATCAAAAAGACACAGCCACCCCAAAGTTTGGGACGCCTCTGTTTACAAGAACCTCGTTTACAGTACAAGTTCAACATCGCAGAAAGTGAAAAATGGATAAAGAAGTTGTGGTATTTACTTACAAAGCAATATCACTCAGCAATGAAATCTATGTCATCAGGCCCTTAGCAGCACAATGAGTGGATTCAGGTATGATGATTCTAACTGAAATAAGTCACACAGAAAAAGAAACATCATAAGATATCAGTAATACACGGAATGTAAACTTGGCTACACAGGAACTGAATTACAGAACAGAACAGGGTCTCAAATTTAGAAAACCAACTTATGCTTGCTTAAGGGGAAAGGTGAGTTGGGGTGCTGCATAAAACCAGAGATTGAAATGAGCACAGATAAAGTTCCTTAAGCCAAATATGGAATAGACAAGAGCTACTCCTTGCTCAACGAAATGGACTCAACACCCCATATTAACTGCCTAAGAATGTACCTGACTAGTAAGTATCTTAAAACCTATGGATTGCTATGTCTCCAAAAGAGAATCAAGCATGTGTACAGGGGCATAAACGCAGCAGTGATAGGATTGGAGAGGTTCGGTGAGCAAATGAAGACCCTTTGGAGTCAATTTGCATGGTACCCATTCCACGGGTCTCAACTCTCCAGGTTTAAGGTATTCTTCCTTCAGCTAAAACATGCATGTGGAACCCAGAGTATGATCAACCGTGTGAACAGGAGACGTGTTCAAATATGTCTCAGTTTTCCTCCCCGGTACTCGGGTGCAACATTCCAGACGCTTTACTAACACTCTCCCCACTTGGAGAGTCAGCGCCTTTAACCTCCTGTTTGGCCCAGTTTGCAATTTCTGTGGAAGATGAACAGGAATAGGGAGAACCAATGAGAGACTAGCTGGAGGTGTCTGGACGGGCAAATTTAACTCTCATTTCCCACCAGGAAGAGGAAATACCAAAGGCTCAGCGTGCCGTGCCTGAACCAAATTAGGGCCTGAAGCCATCCTGCGGTGTGGCGGCCAGCTCAAAAGAAAGCGAGTTGAAGAAAGGAGCTCAGGGGCACTGTAATTCACAAACCTGCAGAGTTATAAATGACAGCTATCGTCCAAAAATATACTGAAGTAAGGCTGCCAAGAGGACTTGAAAGCGGGGCAGAATTGCAGGAAACCGATTTCAGGAGGTAGACTGGAATTACATTGAAAGCATAGGAAAAGAGGCAGAACGTCCACAATGATGCACTTGGCCAAAAAGGGCGTATGCGTTTTTTCCTGAATATATTCAGGAAAAAACGCATACGCCCTTTTTGGCCAACCAAGCAAGCTTGCAAAGGAAATCTGCACTACAATGAAGTCTCACTTCCCCCCCATCAAAAGGGCCATCTGAAAAAAGTGTAAAATCCAGAAAGGCAGGACAGGCCATGGAGAACTGGGAGCCTTGTTATGCTGATGGGCGGGATGTAAATTGCCAACAGGCACTCGGGAGAAGTGTATGGTGTTTCCTGAAACATCTAAAAAACAAAGCAACAGAGCCTAGGGCACTTCCACTTATGGTCCTATAGCTTAGGGAAATTAAAATCAAAAAGACACAGCCACCCCAAAGTTTGGGACGCCTCTGTTTACAAGAACCTCGTTTACAGTACAAGTTCAACATCGCAGAAAGTGAAAAATGGATAAAGAAGTTGTGGTATTTACTTACAAAGCAATATCACTCAGCAATGAAATCTATGTCATCAGGCCCTTAGCAGCACAATGAGTGGATTCAGGTATGATGATTCTAACTGAAATAAGTCACACAGAAAAAGAAACATCATAAGATATCAGTAATACACGGAATGTAAACTTGGCTACACAGGAACTGAATTACAGAACAGAACAGGGTCTCAAATTTAGAAAACCAACTTATGCTTGCTTAAGGGGAAAGGTGAGTTGGGGTGCTGCATAAAACCAGAGATTGAAATGAGCACAGATAAAGTTCCTTAAGCCAAATATGGAATAGACAAGAGCTACTCCTTGCTCAACGAAATGGACTCAACACCCCATATTAACTGCCTAAGAATGTACCTGACTAGTAAGTATCTTAAAACCTATGGATTGCTATGTCTCCAAAAGAGAATCAAGCATGTGTACAGGGGCATAAACGCAGCAGTGATAGGATTGGAGAGGTTCGGTGAGCAAATGAAGACCCTTTGGAGTCAATTTGCATGGTACCCATTCCACGGGTCTCAACTCTCCAGGTTTAAGGTATTCTTCCTTCAGCTAAAACATGCATGTGGAACCCAGAGTATGATCAACCGTGTGAACAGGAGACGTGTTCAAATATGTCTCAGTTTTCCTCCCCGGTACTCGGGTGCAACATTCCAGACGCTTTACTAACACTCTCCCCACTTGGAGAGTCAGCGCCTTTAACCTCCTGTTTGGCCCAGTTTGCAATTTCTGTGGAAGATGAACAGGAATAGGGAGAACCAATGAGAGACTAGCTGGAGGTGTCTGGACGGGCAAATTTAACTCTCATTTCCCACCAGGAAGAGGAAATACCAAAGGCTCAGCGTGCCGTGCCTGAACCAAATTAGGGCCTGAAGCCATCCTGCGGTGTGGCGGCCAGCTCAAAAGAAAGCGAGTTGAAGAAAGGAGCTCAGGGGCACTGTAATTCACAAACCTGCAGAGTTATAAATGACAGCTATCGTCCAAAAATATACTGAAGTAAGGCTGCCAAGAGGACTTGAAAGCGGGGCAGAATTGCAGGAAACCGATTTCAGGAGGTAGACTGGAATTACATTGAAAGCATAGGAAAAGAGGCAGAACGTCCACAATGATGCACTTGGCCAAAAAGGGCGTATGCGTTTTTTCCTGAATATATTCAGGAAAAAACGCATACGCCCTTTTTGGCCAACCAAGCAAGCTTGCAAAGGAAATCTGCACTACAATGAAGTCTCACTTCCCCCCGGTCAAAAGGGCCATCTGAAAAAAGTGTAAAATCCAGAAAGGCAGGACAGGCCATGGAGAACTGGGAGCCTAGTTATGCTGATGGGCGGGATGTAAATTGCCAACAGACACTCGGGAGAAGTGTATGGTGTTTCCTGAAACATCTAAAAAACAAAGCAACAGAGCCTAGGGCACTTCCACTTATGGTCCTATAGCTTAGGGAAATTAAAATCAAAAAGACACAGCCACCCCAAAGTTTGAGACACCTTTGTTTACAAGAACCTCGTTTACAGTACAAGTTCAACATCGCAGAAAGTGAAAAATGGATAAAGAAGTTGTGGTATTTACTTACAAAGCAATATCACTCAGCAATGAAATCTATGTCATCAGGCCCGTAGCAGCACAATGAGTGGATTCAGGCATGATAATTCTAACTGAAATAAGTCACACAGAAAAAGAAACATCATAAGATATCAGTAATACACGGAATGTAAACTTGGCTACACAAGAACTGAATTACAGAACAGAACAGGGTCTCAAATTTAGAAAACCAACTTATGCTTGCTTAAGGGGAAAGGTGAGTTGGGGTGCTGCATAAAACCAGAGATTGAAATGAGCACAGATAAAGTTCCTTAAGCCAAATATGGAATAGACAAGAGCTACTCCTTGCTCAATGAAATGGACTCAACACCGCATATTAAACGCCTAAGAATGTACCTGACTAGTAAGTATCTTAAAACCTATGGATTGCTATGTCTCCAAAAGAGAATCAAGCGTGTGTACAGGGGCATAAACGCAGCAGTGATAGGATTGGAGAGGTTTGGTGAGCAGATGAAGACCCTTTGAAGTCATATTGCATGGTACCCATTCCACTGGTTTCAACTACCCAGGTTTAAGGTATTCTTCCTTCAGCTAAAACATGCATGTGGAACCCAGAGTATGATCAACCATGTGATCGGGAGACGTGTTCAAATACGTCTCAGTTTTCCTCCCCTGGTACTCGAGTGCAACATTCCAGACGCTTTACTAACACTCTCCCCACTTGGAGAGTCAGTCCCTTTAACCTCCTGTTTGGCCCAGTTTGCAATTTCTGCGGAAGATGAACAGGAATAGCGAGAACCAATGAGAGACTAGCTGGAGGTGTCTGGCCGGGCAAATTTAACTCTCATTTCTCACCAGGAAGAGGAATTAACCAAAGGCTCAGCGTGCCGTGCCGGAACCAGATTAGGGCCTGAAGCCATCCTGCGGTGTTGCGGCCAGCTCAAAAGAAAGCGAGTTGAAGAAAGGAGCTCAGGGGCACTGTAATTCACAAACCTGCAGAGTTATAAATGACAGCTATCGTCCAAAAATATACTGAAGTAAGGCTGCCAAGAGGACTTGAAAGCGGAGCAGAATTGCAGGAAACCGATTTCAGGAGGTAGACTGGAATTGCATTGAAAGCATAGGAAAAGAGGCAGAACGTCCACAATGATGCACTTGGCCAAAAAGGGCGTATGCGTTTTTTCCTGAATATATTCAGGAAAAAACGCATACGCCCTTTTTGGCCAACCAAGCAAGCTTGCAAAGGAAATCTGCACTACAATGAAGTCTCACTTCCCCCCCGGTCAAAAGGGCCATCTGAAAAAAGTGTAAAATCCAGAAAGGCAGGACAGGCCATGGAGAACTGGGAGCCTTCTTATGCTGATGGGCGGGATGTAAATTGCCAACAGACACTCGGGAGAAGTGTATGGTGTTTCCTGAAACATCTAAAAAACAAAGCAACAGAGCCTAGGGCACTTCCACTTATGGTCCTATAGCTTAGGGAAATTAAAATCAAAAAGACACAGCCACCCCAAAGTTTGGGACGCCTCTGTTTACAAGAACCTCGTTTACAGTACAAGTTCAACATCGCAGAAAGTGAAAAATGGATAAAGAAGTTGTGGTATTTACTTACAAAGCAATATCACTCAGCAATGAAATCTATGTCATCAGGCCCTTAGCAGCACAATGAGTGGATTCAGGTATGATGATTCTAACTGAAATAAGTCACACAGAAAAAGAAACATCATAAGATATCAGTAATACACGGAATGTAAACTTGGCTACACAGGAACTGAATTACAGAACAGAACAGGGTCTCAAATTTAGAAAACCAACTTATGCTTGCTTAAGGGGAAAGGTGAGTTGGGGTGCTGCATAAAACCAGAGATTGAAATGAGCACAGATAAAGTTCCTTAAGCCAAATATGGAATAGACAATAGCTACTCCTTGCTCAACGAAATGGACTCAACACCCCATATTAACTGCCTAAGAATGTACCTGACTAGTAAGTATCTTAAAACCTATGGATTGCTATGTCTCCAAAAGAGAATCAAGCGTGTGTACAGGGGCATAAACGCAGCAGTGATAGGATTGGAGAGGTTCGGTGAGCAAATGAAGACCCTTTGGAGTCAATTTGCATGGTACCCATTCCACGGGTCTCAACTCTCCAGGTTTAAGGTATTCTTCCTTCAGCTAAAACATGCATGTGGAACCCAGAGTATGATCAACCGTGTGAACAGGAGACGTGTTCAAATATGTCTCAGTTTTCCTCCCCGGTACTCGGGTGCAACATTCCAGACGCTTTACTAACACTCTCCCCACTTGGAGAGTCAGCGCCTTTAACCTCCTGTTTGGCCCAGTTTGCAATTTCTGTGGAAGATGAACAGGAATAGGGAGAACCAATGAGAGACTAGCTGGAGGTGTCTGGACGGGCAAATTTAACTCTCATTTCCCACCAGGAAGAGGAAATACCAAAGGCTCAGCGTGCCGTGCCTGAACCAAATTAGGGCCTGAAGCCATCCTGCGGTGTGGCGACCAGCTCAAAAGAAAGCGAGTTGAAGAAAGGAGCTCAGGGGCACTGTAATTCACAAACCTGCAGAGTTATAAATGACAGCTATTGTCCAAAAATATACTGAAGTAAGGCTGCCAAGAGGACTTGAAAGCGGGGCAGAATTGCAGGAAACCGATTTCAGGAAGTAGACTGGAATTGCTTTGAAAGCATAGGAAAAGAGGCAGAACGTCCACAATGATGCACTTGGCCAAAAAGGGCGTATGCGTTTTTTCCTGAATATATTCAGGAAAAAACGCATACGCCCTTTTTGGCCAACCAAGCAAGCTTGCAAAGGAAATCTGCACTACAATGAAGTCTCACTTCCCCCCGGTCAAAAGGGCCATCTGAAAAAAGTGTAAAATCCAGAAAGGCAGGACAGGCCATGGAGAACTGGGAGCCTTGTTATGCTGATGGGCGGGATGTAAATTGCCAACAGGCACTCGGGAGAAGTGTATGGTGTTTCCTGAAACATCTAAAAAACAAAGCAACAGAGCCTAGGGCACTTCCACTTGTGGTCCTATAGCTTAGGGAAATTAAAATCAAAAAGACACAGCCACCCCAAAGTTTGGGACGCCTCTGTTTACAAGAACCTCGTTTACAGTACAAGTTCAACATCGCAGAAAGTGAAAAATGGATAAAGAAGTTGTGGTATTTACTTACAAAGCAATATCACTCAGCAATGAAATCTATGTCATCAGGCCCTTAGCAGCACAATGAGTGGATTCAGGTATGATGATTCTAACTGAAATAAGTCACACAGAAAAAGAAACATCATAAGATATCAGTAATACACGGAATGTAAACTTGGCTACACAGGAACTGAATTACAGAACAGAACAGGGTCTCAAATTTAGAAAACCAACTTATGCTTGCTTAAGGGGAAAGGTGAGTTGGGGTGCTGCATAAAACCAGAGATTGAAATGAGCACAGATAAAGTTCCTTAAGCCAAATATGGAATAGACAAGAGCTACTCCTTGCTCAACGAAATGGACTCAACACCCCATATTAACTGCCTAAGAATGTACCTGACTAGTAAGTATCTTAAAACCTATGGATTGCTATGTCTCCAAAAGAGAATCAAGCGTGTGTACAGGGGCATAAACGCAGCAGTGATAGGATTGGAGAGGTTCGGTGAGCAAATGAAGACCCTTTGGAGTCAATTTGCATGGTACCCATTCCACGGGTCTCAACTCTCCAGGTTTAAGGTATTCTTCCTTCAGCTAAAACATGCATGTGGAACCCAGAGTATGATCAACCGTGTGAACAGGAGACGTGTTCAAATATGTCTCAGTTTTCCTACACGGTACTCGGGTGCAACATTCCAGACGCTTTACTAACACTCTCCCCACTTGGAGAGTCAGCGCCTTTAACCTCCTGTTTGGCCCAGTTTGCAATTTCTGTGGAAGATGAACAGGAATAGGGAGAACCAATGAGAGACTAGCTGGAGGTGTCTGGACGGGCAAATTTAACTCTCATTTCCCACCAGGAAGAGGAAATACCAAAGGCTCAGCGTGCCGTGCCTGAACCAAATTAGGGCCTGAAGCCATCCTGCGGTGTGGCGGCCAGCTCAAAAGAAAGCGAGTTGAAGAAAGGAGCTCAGGGGCACTGTAATTCACAAACCTGCAGAGTTATAAATGACAGCTATCGTCCAAAAATATACTGAAGTAAGGCTGCCAAGAGGACTTGAAAGCGGGGCAGAATTGCAGGAAACCGATTTCAGGAGGTAGACAGGAATTACATTGAAAGCATAGGAAAAGAGGCAGAACGTCCACAATGATGCACTTGGCCAAAAAGGGCGTATGCGTTTTTTCCTGAATATATTCAGGAAAAAACGCATACGCCCTTTTTGGCCAACCAAGCAAGCTTGCAAAGGAAATCTGCACTACAATGAAGTCTCACTTCCCCCCGGTCAAAAGGGCCATCTGAAAAAAGTGTAAAATCCAGAAAGGCAGGACAGGCCATGGAGAACTGGGAGCCTTGTTATGCTGATGGGCGGGATGTAAATTGCCAACAGACACTCGGGAGAAGTGTATGGTGTTTCCTGAAACATCTAAAAAACAAAGCAACAGAGCCTAGGGCACTTCCACTTATGGTCCTATAGCTTAGGGAAATTAAAATCAAAAAGACACAGTCACCCCAAAGTTTGGGACGCCTCTGTTTACAAGAACCTCGTTTACCGTACAAGTTCAATATCACAGAAAGTGAAAAATGGATAAAGAACTTGTGGTACTTACGTACAATGCAGTATCACTCAGCAATGAAATCTATGTCATCAGGCCCTTAGCAGCACAATGAGTGGATTCAGGTATGATGATTCTAACTGAAATAAGTCACACAGAAAAAGAAACATCATAAGATATCATTAATACACGGAATGTAAACTTGGCTACACAGGAACTGAATTCCAAAACAGAACAGGGTCTCAAATTTAGAAAACCAACTTATGCTTGCTTAAGGGGAAAGGTGAGTTGGGGTGCTGCATAAAACCAGAGATTGAAATGAGCACAGATAAAGTTCCTTAAGCCAAATATGGAATAGACAAGAGCTACTCCATGCTCAACGAAATGGACTCAACACCGCATATTAAACGCCTAAGAATGTACCTAACTAGTAAGTATCTTAAAATCTATGGATTGCTATGTCTCCGAAAGAGAACCAAGCATGTGTACAGGGGCATAAACGCAGCAGTGATAGGATTGGAGAGGTTTGGTGAGCAAATGAAGACCCTTTGAAGTCATATTGCATGGTACCCATTCCACGGGTTTCAACTACCCAGGTTTAAGGTATTCCTCCTTCAGCTAAAACATGCATGTGGAACCTAGAGTATGATCAACCATGTGATCGGGAGACTTGTTCAAATATGTCTCAGTTTTCGTACCCTGGTACTCGGGTGCAACATTCCAGACGCTTTACTAACACTCTCCGAACTTGGAGAGTCAGTCCCTTTAACCTCCTGTTTGGCCCAGTTTGCAATTTCTGCGGAAGATGAACAGGAATAGGGAGAACCAATGAGAGACTAGCTGCAGGTGTCTGGACGGGCAAATTTAACTCTCATTTCCCACCAGGAAGAGGAATTAACCAAAGGCTCAGCATGCCGTGCCGGAACCAGATTAGGGCCTGAAGCCATCCTGCGGTGTTGCGGCCAGCTCAAAAGAAAGCGAGTTGAAGAAAGGAGCTCAGGGGCACTGTAATTCACAAACCTGCAGAGTTATAAATGACAGCTATCGTCCAAAAATATACCGAAGTAAGGCTGCCAAGAGGACTTGAAAGCGGGGCAGAATTGCAGGAAACCGATTTCAGGAGGTAGACTGGAATTGCATTGAAAGCATAGGAAAAGAGGCAGAACGTCCACAATGATGCACTTGGCCAAAAAGGGCGTATGCGTTTTTTCCTGAATATATTCAGGAAAAAACGCATACGCCCTTTTTGGCCAACCAAGCAAGCTTGCAAAGGAAATCTGCACTACAATGAAGTCTCACTTCCCCCCGGTCAAAAGGGCCATCTGAAAAACGTGTAAACTCCAGAAAGGCAGGACAGGCCATGGAGAACTGGGAGCCTTGTTATGCTGATGGGCGGGATGTAAATTGCCAACAGACACTCGGGAGAAGTGTATGGTGTTTCCTGAAACATCTAAAAAACAAAGCAACAGAGCCTAGGGCACTTCCACTTATGGTCCTATAGCTTAGGGAAATTAAAATCAAAAAGACACAGCCACCCCAATGTTTGGAACGGCTCTGTTTACAAGAACCTCGTTTACAGTACAAGTTCAACATCGCAGAAAGTGAAAAATGGATAAAGAAATTGTGGTATATACTTACAAAGCAATATCACTCAGCACTGAAATCTATGTCATCAGGCCCTTAGCAGCACAATGAGTGGATTCAGATATGATGATTCTAAGTGAAATAAGTCACACAGAAAAAGAAACATCATAAGATATCAGTAATACACGGAATGTAAACTTGGCTACAAAGGAACTGAATTACAGAACAGAACAGGGTCTCAAATTTAGAAAACCAACTTATGCTTGCTTAAGGGTAAAGGTGAGTTGGGGTGCTGCATAAAACCAGAGATTGAAATGAGCACAGATAAAGTTCCTTAAGCCAAATATGGAATAGACAAGAGCTACTCCTTGCTCAACGAAATGGACTCAACACCCCATATTAAACGCCTAAGAATGTACCTGAATAGTAAGTATCTTAAAATCTATGGATTGCTATGTCTCCGAAAGAGAATCAAGCATGTGTACAGGGGCATAAATGCAGCAGTGATAGGATTGGAGATGTTCGGTGAGCAAATGAAGACCCTTTGAAGTCATATTGCACGGTACCCATTCCACAGGTCTCAACTCTCCAGGTTTAAGGTATTCTTCCTTCAGCAAAAACATGCATGTGGAACCTAGAGTATGATCAAACATGTGATCGGAAGACGTGTTCAAATATGTCTCAATTTTGGTACCTTGGTACTCGGGTGCAACATTCCAGATGCTTTACTAACACTCTCCCGACTTGGAGAGTCAGTCCCTTTAACCTCCTCTTTGGCCCAGTTTGCCATTTCTGCGGAAGATGAACAGGAATAGCGAGAACCAATGAGAGACTAGCTGGAGGTGTCTGGACGGGCAAATTTAACTCTCATTTCCCACCAGGAAGAGGAATTAACCAAAGGCTCAGCGTGCCGTGCCGGAACCAGATTAGGGCCTGAAGCCATCCTGCGGTGTTGCGGCCAGTTCACAAGAAAGCGAGTTGAAGAATGGAGCTCAGGGGCACTGTAATTCACAAACCTGCAGAGTTATAAATGACAGCTATCGTCCAAAAATATACTGAAGTAAGGCTGCCAAGAGGACTTGAAAGCGGGGCAGAATTGCAGGAAACCGATTTCAGGAGGTAGACTGGAATTGCATTGAAAGCATAGGAAAAGAGGCAGAACGTCCACAATGATGCACTTGGCCAAAAAGGGCGTATGCGTTTTTTCCTGAATATATTCAGGAAAAAACGCATACGCCCTTTTTGGCCAACCAAGCAAGCTTGCAAAGGAAATCTGCACTACAATGAAGTCTCACTTCCCCCCGGTCAAAAGGGCCATCTGAAAAAAGTGTAAAATCCAGAAAGGCAGGACAGGCCATGGAGAACTGGGAGCCTTGTTATGCTGATGGGCGGGATGTAAATTGCCAACAGACACTCGGGAGAAGTGTATGGTGTTTCCTGAAACATCTAAAAAACAAAGCAACAGAGCCTAGGGCACTTCCACTTATGGTCCTATAGATTAGGGAAATTAAAATCAAAAAGACACAGCCACCCCAAAGTTTGGGACGCCTCTGTTTACAAGAACATCCTTTACCGTACAATTTCAATATCACAGAAAGTGAAAAATGGATAAAGCACTTGTGGTACTTACGTACAATGCAGTATCACTCAGCAATGAAATCTATGTCATCAGGCCCTTAGCAGCATAATAAGTGGATTTAGGTACGATGATTCTAACTGAAATATGTCACACAGAAAAAGAAACATCATAAGATATCACTAATACACGGAATGTAAACTTGGCTACACAGGAACTGAATTCCAAAACAAAACAGGGTCTCAAATTTAGAAAACCAACTTATGCTTGCTTAAGGGGAAAGGTGAGTTGGGGTGCTGCATAAAACCAGAGATTGAAATGAGCACAGATAAAGTTCCTTAAGCCAAATATGGAATAGACAAGAGCTACTCCTTGCTCAACGAAATGGACTCAACACCCGATATTAAACGCCTAAGAATGTACCTGACTAGTAAGTATCTTAAAACCTATGGATTGCTATGTCTCCAAAAGAGAATCAAGCGTGTGTACAGGGGCATAAACGCAGCAGTGATAGGATTGGAGAGGTTCGGTGAGCAAATGAAGACCCTTTGAAGTCATATTGCACGGTACCCATTCCACAGGTCTCAACTCTCCAGGTTTAAGGTATTCTTCCTTCAGCAAAAACATGCATGTGGAACCTAGAGTATGATCAAACATGTGATCGGAAGACGTGTTCAAATATGTCTCAGTTTTCGTACCATGGTACTCGGGTGCAACATTCCAGACGCTTTACTAACACTCTCCCGACATGGAGAGTCAGTCCCTTTAACCTCCTGTTTGGCCCAGTTTGCAATTTCTGCGGAAGATGAACAGGAATAGGGAGAACCAATGAGAGACTAGCTGCAGGTGTCTGGACGAGCAAATTTAACTCTCATTTCCCACCAGGAAGAGGAATTAACCAAAGGCTCAGCGTGCGGTGCCGGAACCAGATTAGGGCCTGAAGCCATCCTCCGGTGTTGCGGCCAGCTCACAACACAGCGAGTTGAAGAAAGGAGCTCAGGGGCACTGTAATTCACAAACCTGCAGAGTTATAAATGACAGCTATCATCCAAAACTATACTGAAGTAAGGCTGCCAAGAGGACTTGAAAGCGGGGCAGAATTGCAGGAAACCGATTTCAGGAGGTAGACTGGAATTGCATTGAAAGCATAGGAAAAGAGGCAGAACGTCCACAATGATGCACTTGGCCAAAAAGGGCGTATGCGTTTTTTCCTGAATATATTCAGGAAAAAACGCATACGCCCTTTTTGGCCAACCAAGCAAGCTTGCAAAGGAAATCTGCACTACAATGAAGTCTCACTTCCCCCCGGTCAAAAGGGCAATCTGAAAAAAGTGTAAAATCCAGAAAGGCAGGACAGGCCATGGAGAACTGGGAGCCTTGTTATGCTGATGGGCGGGATGTAAATTGCCAACAGACACTCGGGAGAAGTGTATGGTGCTTCCTGAAACATCTAAAAAACAAAGCAACAGAGCCTAGGGCACTTCCACTTATGGTCCTATAGCTTAGGGAAATTAAAATCAAAAAGACACAGCCACCCCAAAGTTTGGGACGCCTCTGTTTACAAGAACCTCCTTTACAGTACAATTTCAATATCACAAGAAGTGAAAAATGGATAAAGAACTTGTGGTACTTACGTACAATGCAGTATCACTCAGCAATGAAATCTATGTCATCAGGCCCTTAGCAGCACAATGAGTGGATTTAGGTACGATGATTCTAACTGAAATAAGTCACACAGAAAAAGAAACATCATAAGATATCACTAATACACGGAATGTAAACTTGGCTACACAGGAACTGAATTCCAAAACAGAACAGGGTCTCAAATTTAGAAAACCAACTTATGCTTGCTTAAGGGGAAAGGTGAGTTGGGGTGCTGCATAAAACCAGAGATTGAAATGAGCACAGATAAAGTTCCTTAAGCCAAATATGGAATAGACAAGAGCTACTCCTTGCTCAACGAAATGGACTCAACACCCCATATTAAACGCCTAAGAATGTATCTGACTAGTAATTATCTTAAAACCTATGGATTGCTATGTCTCCATAAGAGAATCAAGCGTGTGTACAGGGGCATAAACGCAGCAGTGATAGGATTGGAGAGGTTCGGTGAGCAAATGAAGACCCTTTGAAGTCATATTGCATGGTACCCATTACACGGGTCTCAACTCTCCAGGTTTAAGGTATTCTTCCTTCAGCTAAAACATGCATGTGGAACCCAGAGTATGATCAACCGTGTGAACGGGAGACGTGTTCAAATATGTCTCAGTTTTCCTCCCCTGGTACTCGGGTGCAACATTCCAGACGCTTTACTAACACTCTCCCCACTTGGAGAGTCAGCGCCTTTAACCTCCTGTTTGGCCCAGTTTGCAATTTCTGCGGAAGATGAACAGGAATAGCGAGAACCAATGAGAGACTAGCTGGAGTTGTCTGGACGGGCAAATTTAACTCTCATTTCCCACCAGGAAGAGGAACTAACCAAAGGCTCAGCGTGCCGTGCCGGAACCAGATTAGGGTCTAAAGCCATCCTGCGGTGTTGTGGCCAGCTCAAAAGAAAGCGAGTTGAAGAAAGGAGCTCAGGGGCACTGTAATTCACAAACCTGCAGAGTTATAAATGACAGCTATCGTCCAAAAATATACTGAAGGAACGCTGCCAAGAGGACTTGAAAGCGGGGCAGAATTGCAGGAAACCCATTTCAGGAGGTAGACTGGAATTGCATTGAAAGCATAGGAAAAGAGGCAGAACGTCCACAATGATGCACTTGGCCAAAAAGGGCGTATGCGTTTTTTCCTGAATATATTCAGGAAAAAACGCATACGCCCTTTTTGGCCAACCAAGCAAGCTTGCAAAGGAAATCTGCACTACAATGAAGTCTCACTTCCCCCCAGTCAAAAGGGCCATCTGAAAAAAGTTTAAAATCCAGAAAGGCAGGACAGGCCATGGAGAACTGGGAGCCTTGTTATGCTGATGGGCGGGATGTAAATTGCCAACAGACACTCGGGAGAAGTGTATGGTGTTTCCTGAAACATCTAAAAAACAAAGCAACAGAGCCTAGGGCACTTCCACTTATGGTCCTATAGCTTAGGGAAATTAAAATCAAAAAGACACAGCCACCCCAAGTTTGGAACGGCTCTGTTTACAAGAACCTCGTTTACAGTACAAGTTCAACATCGCAGAAAGGGAAAAATGGATAAAGAAGTTATGGTATTTACTTACAAAGCAATATCACTCAGCAATGAAATCTATGTCATCAGGCCCTTAGCAGCACAATGAGTGGATTCAGGTATGATGATTCTAACTGAAATAAGTCACACAGAAAAAGAAACATCATAAGATATCAGTAATACACGGAATGTAAACTTGGCTACACAGGAACTGAATTACAAAACAGAACAGGGTCTCAAATGTAGAAAACCAACTTATGCTTGCTTAAGGGGAAAGGTGAGTTGGGGTGCTGCATAAAACCAGAGATGGAAATTAGCACAGATACCGTTCCATAAGCCAAATATGTAATAGACAAGAGCTACTCCTTGCTCAACGAAGTGGACTCAACACCCCATATTAAACGCCTAAGAATGTACCTGACTAGTAAGAATCTTAATACCTATGGATTTATATATCTCCGAAAGAGAATCAAGCGTGTGTACAGCGGCATAAACGCAGCAGTGTTAGGATTGGTGAGGTTCGGTGAGCAAATGCAGACCCTTTGAAGTCATATTGCATTGTACCCATTCCATGGGTCTCAACTCTCCAGGTTTAAGGGATTCTTCCTTCAGCTAAAACATGCATGTGGAACCCAGAGTATGATCCACCGTGTGATTGGAAACGTGTTCAAAGGTGTCTCAGTTTTCGTCCCCTGGTACTCGGGTGCAACATTCCAGACGCTTTACTAACACTCTCCCCACTTGGAGAGTCAGTGCCTTTAAACTCCTGTTTGGCCCAGTTTGCAATTTCTCTGGAAAATGAACAGGAATAGGGAGAAGCAATGATAGACTAGCTGGAGGTGTCTGGACGGGCAAATTTAACTCTCATTTCCAACCAGGAAGAGGAATTAAACAAAGGCTCAGCGTGCCATGCCAGAACCACACTAAGGACTGAAGCAATCCTGCGGTGTTGCGGCCAGCTCACAAGAAAGCGAGTTGAAGAAAGGAGCTCAGGGGCACGGTCATTCACAAACCTGCAGAGTTATAAATGACAGCTATTGTCCAAAAATATATTGAAGTAAGGCTGCCAAGAGGACTTGAAAGCGGGGCAGAATTGCAGGAAACCGATTTCCGGAGGTAGACTGGAATTGCATGTAAAGCATAGGAAAAGAGCAGAACGTCCACAATGATGCACTTGGCCAAAAAGGGCGTATGCGTTTTTTCCTGAATATATTAAGGAAAAAACGCATACGCCCTTTTTGGCCAACCAAGCAAGCTTGCAAAGGAAATCTGCACTACAATGAAGTCTCACTTTTCCCCGGTCAAAAGGGCCATCTGAAAAAAGTGTAAAATCCAGAAAGGCAGCACAGGCCATGGAGAACTGGGAGCCTTGTTATGCTGATGGGCGGGATGTAAATTGCCAACAGACACTCGGGAGAAGTGTATGGTGTTTCCTGAAACATCTACAAAACAAAGCAACAGAGCCTAGGGCACTTCCACTTATGGTCCTATAGCTTAGGGAAATTAAAATCAAAAAGACACAGCCACCCCAAAGTTTGGGACGCCTCTGTTTACAAGAACCTCGTTTACCGTACAAGTTCAATATCACAGAAAGTGAAAAATGGATAAAGAACTTGTGGTACTTACGTACAATGCAGTATCACTCAGCAATGAAATCTATGTCATCAGGCCCGTAGCAGCATAATGAGTGGATTCAGGTACGATGATTCTAACTGAAATAAGTCACACAGAAAAAGAAACATCCTAAGATATCAGTAATACACGGAATGTAAACTTGGCTACACAGGAACTGAATTCCAAAACAGAACAGGGTCTCAAATTTAGAAAACCAACTTATGCTTGCTTAAGGGGAAAGGTGAGTTGGGGTGCTGCATAAAAGCAGAGATTGAAATGAGCACAGATAAAGTTCCTTAAGCCAAATATGGAATAGACAAGAGCTACTCCTTGCTCAACGAAATGGACTCAACACCCCATATTAAACGCCTAAGAATGTACCTGACTAGTAAGTATCTTAAATCCTATGGATTGCTATGTCTCTGAAAGAGAATCAAGCATGTGTACAGGGGCATAAACGCAGCAGTGATAGGATTGGAGAGGTTTGTTGAGCAAATGAAGACCCTTTGAAGTCATATTGCATGGTACCCATTCCACGGGTTTCAACTACCCAGGTTTAAGGTATTCTTCCTTCAGCTAAAACATGCATGTGGAACCTAGAGTATGATCAACCATGTGATCGGGAGACGTGTTCAAATATGTCTCAGTTTTCCTCCCCTGGTACTCGGGTGCAACATTCCAGACGCTTTACTAACACTCTCCCCACTTGGAGAGTCAGCGCCTTTAACCACCTGTTTGGCCCAGTTTGCAATTTCTGCGGAAGATGAACAGGAATAGCGAGAAACAATGAGAGACTAGCTGGAGGTGTCTGGACGGGCAAATTTAACTCTCATTTCCCACCAGGAAGAGGAATTAACCAAAGGCTCAGCATGCCGTGCGGGAACCAGATTAGGGCCTGAAGCCATCCTGCGGTGTTGCGGCCAGCTCACAAGAAAGCGAGTTGAAGAAAGGAGCTCAGGGGCACTGTAATTCACAAACCTGCAGAGTTATAAATGACAGCTATTGGCCAAAAATATATTGAAGTAAGGCTGCCAAGAGGACTTGAAAGCAGGGCAGAATTGCAGGAAACCGATTTCAGGAGGTAGACTGGAATTGCATCGAAAGCATAGGAAAAGCGGCAGAGCGTCCACAATGATGCACTTGGCCAAAAAGGGCATATGCGTTTTTTCCTGAATATATTCAGGAAAAAACGCATATGCCCTTTTTGGCCAACCAAGCAACCTTGCAAAGGAAATCGGCACTACAATGAAGTCTCACTTCCCCCCGGTCAAAAGGGCCATCTGAAAAAAGTGTAAAATCCAGAAAGGCAGGACAGGCCATGGAGAACTGAGAGCCTTGTTATGCTGCTGGGCGGGATGTAAATTGCCAACAGACACTCCGGAGAAGTGTATGGTGTTTCCTGAAACATCTAAGAAACAAAGCAACAGAGCCTAGGGCACTTCCACTTATGGTCCTATAGCTTAGGGAAATTAAAATCAAAAAGACACAGCCACCCCAAAGTTTGGGATGCCTCTGTTTACAAGAACCTCGTTAACAGTACAAGTTCAACATCGCAGAAAATGAAAAATGGATAAAGAAGTTGTGGTATTTACTTACAAAGCAATATCACTCAGCAATGAAATCTATGTCATCAGGCCCTTAGCAGCACAATGAGTGGATTCAGGTATGATGATTCTAACTGAAATAAGTCACACAGAAAAAGAAACATCATAAGATATCACTAATACACGGAATGTAAACTTGGCTACACAGGAACTGAATTCCAAAACAGAACAGGGTCTCAAATTTAGAAAACCAACTTATGCTTGCTTAAGGGGAAAGGTGAGTTAGGGTGCTGCATAAAACCAGAGATTGAAATGAGCACAGATAACGTTCTATAAGGCAAATATGGAATAGACAAGAGCTACTCCTTGCTCAACGAAATGGACTCAACACCCCATATTCAATGCCTAGGAATATACCTGCCTAGTAAGAATCATAAAAGCAATGGATTTATATATCTTTGTAAGAGAATCAAGAGTGTGTACAGCGGCATTAAAGCAGTGAAAATCAGCTAAATCCCATATTAAAAATAAATTTCTTAAACAAAACACAATGACAGTGAAATAGAGAGCAATACTTAAGTAATTCATTGAAGGCTTCTGATGCAACCTGCATTTACCATATCTACACCCAGAGCTGGGTGACACATAAGGCTGGACACTTGGGGCTCATAAGATTGGTGAGGTTCGGTGAGCAAATGCAGACCCTTTGAAGTCATATTGCATGGTACCCATTCCATGGGTCTCAACTCTCCAGGTTTAAGGGATTCTTCCTTCAGCTAAAACATGCATGTGGAACCCAGAGTATGATCCACCGTGTGATCGAGAAACGTGTTCAAATGTGTCTCACTTTTCGTTCCCTGGTACTCGGGTGCAACATTCCAGACGCTTTACTAACACTCTCCCGACTTGGAGAGTCAGTCCCTTTAACCTCCTGTTTGGCCCAGTTTGCAATTTCTGCGGAAGATGAACAGGAATAGGGAGAACCAATGAGAGACTAGCTGGAGGTGTCTGGACGGTCAAATTTAACTCTCTTTTCCCACAGAGAAGAGGAATAAACCAAAGGCTCAGCATGCCGTGCCGGAACCAGATTAGGGCCTGAATCAATCCTGCGGTGTTGTGGCCAGCTCAAAAGAAAGCGAGTTGAAGAAAGGAGCTCAGGGGCACTGTAATTCACAAACCTGCAGATTTATAAATGACAGCTATTGTCCGAAAATATACTGAAGTAGGGCTGCCAAGAGGAGTTGAATGCGGGGCAGAATTGCAGGAAACCGATTTCAGGAGGAATCGGAATTGGATTGCATTTAAAACACAGGAAAAGAGGAAGAACGTCGACAATGATGCACTTGGCCAAAAAGGGCGTATGCGTTTTTTCCTGAATATATTCAGGAAAAAACACATACGCCCTTTTTGGCCAACCAAGCAAACTTGCAAAGGAAATCTGCACTACAATGAAGTCTCACTTCCCCCCGGTCTAAAGGGCCATCTGAAAAAAGTGTAAAATCCAGAAAGGCAGAACAGGCCATGGAGAACTGGGAGCCTTGTTATGCTGATGGGCGGTATGCAAATTGCCAACAGACACTCGGGAGAAGTGTATGGTGTTTCCTGAAACATCTAAAAAACAAAGCAACAGAGCCTAGGGCACTTCCACTTATGGTCCTATAGTTTAGGGAAATTAAAGTAAAAAAGACACAGCCACCCCAAAATTTGGGATGGCTCTTTTTACAGGAATCTCTTCTGCGGCACAAGTTAAATATCCCAGAGAGCAAATAATGGATAAAGAAGTTGCGGTACTTATGTACAACAGAATACCATCAGCAATGAAATCTATGTCACCAGGCCCGTACCAGCATAATGAGTGGATTGAGGCACGATGATTCTAAGTGAAAGAAGTCACACAGAAAAAGAAACATCATAAGGTATCACTAATACACGGAATGTGAACTTGGCTACACATGAACTGAATTACAAAACAGAACAGGGTCTCAAATTTAGAAAACCAACTTATGCTTGCTTAAGGGGGAAGGTGAGTTGGGGTGCTGCATAAAAGCAGAGTTTGAAATTAGCACAGATACCGTTCCATAAGCCAAATATGTAATAGACAAGACCTACCCCTTGCTCAACGAAATGGATTCAACAATGAGGTATCACCTCACACCTGGTAGAATAGGCATCATAGAAAATCTACAAACAAAAAATGCTGGAAAGGGTGTGGAGAAAAGGAACCCTCTTCCACTATTGTTGGGAATATAAATTGATACAGTCATTATGGAGAACAATATGGAATTTCTTAAGAAACTAACAATAGAATTACCATATGATACAGCAATCCCAGTACTGGACATATACCCAGACAAAACCATAAATCAAAAAGAGTCATTCACCGCAATGTTCATTGCATCACTATTTACAATATCGAGGTAATGGAAGCAACCTAAATGCCCACAGACAGACGAATGCATAAAGCTGTGGTACATATATAAAATGGAATATTACTAAGCCATGAAAAGGAATGAAATTGGGTCATTTGTAGAGACGTCGATGGATCTAGAGACTGTCATACAGAGTGAAGTAAGTCAGAAAGAGAAAAACGAATCTTGTATATTCATGCATATATGTGGAACCTAGAAAAACTGTACAGATTAACCATTTTGCAAGGCATAAATAGAGCAACAGATGTAGACAACAAACGTATGGACAACAAGGGGGGAAAGCTGTTGGGGGGGTGGTGGTGGGAGGAGTTGAGAGACTGGGATTGGCATGTATACATTTATATGTATAAAATAGATAACCAATAAGAACCTGCTGTATAAAAATATAAAATAAAATTCAAAATTAAAAAGAAATAAAATTTAAAAAATAAAACAGAAAAAACAATTATTCCCTGCACATACATGTATTTATATGAATAAATTATTTCCATGCTTATATCTGTAAATACAAAAAAGAGGAATAAAATCTACCTTGAACCAAAAACGAAAAAGAGAAAAAAACACAGAACCCACCAGTTACACAGAGGAAAACCGTATCAGGGCACTTGCTCCAGTTGTAAACAATTCTGAAGTTGGTCAGTGGTGGGGAATCGTCTCCCATTCAGCCAGCAGCCCCCACGCAACAAGCGTCCTCATTGCAAAGCTGGGGCACCGTGCCGAGGCATCTGTGAGTAAACGTGAGCTGAGCCCCAGGCCAGTTGCTGCTGAACTATTCCCACCCGTCCCAGGTAAAACACCTGAATATATACAAGGACTTGAAAGCCTAGAGGAAGGGCCATAGAGCCACACGAGTGACAGCATGCCAGCCGACTTGGTGCCTGCAGGCCAGTCAGGATGGTCCTGGCCCTGGGTGCTCTTCTGGAAGATTTCCATTTCCCTGCCTGAGATACCCGTCCTGTCCCTGCCCCCACTGCTTTTTTCCTTCCTCACCTCTGCCCAGGGAGAAATTCCAGCAGCAGGTATGGGTGACACATCCTCTTCTTTAGCAGGTGGCAGCCTGGCAACTGCTGCAGAAAGTCCAGCAGAGCCCCACTCACACTGGGCCACCCACAAAGCCGTGGCCTCTCACTCCCTCCCACCAGCCCAGCCCCGAGACTGCTGACGGGGCAGAGAAAATGGCGTCAGGCACGGCTGCAGGGGCTCTTGCTGCCTGGAGTGGTATTTATATTGATCTCAACCCAGGCACACCTGGGGAGGGCTGGCCGGCACGGTAAGGCTGCCCAGGTCAGCCAATCATCACCCCTCAGGGGCTCACAGTTGCAGAAAATGGAACTTGCTGAACCGGCCAGGTCCAAGGAACAGGTGTGGGCTCCTGAGAGTCAGGATAGACAAGGGGCTGCAGCTTTGGCTTGTTTTCTAATCATTTTATCTGGCCCATGAGTGGGAGACAACTTCAAGAAAACCCTCTCCTAATGAGAGGAACCCAGGAGTCAGGGAGAGGAGGGGTGGGTGGTGGTTGGAGACAGAGGCCTGGTGCCCCAGGTGCAGTGGAAGTCTCTGGAAGACCAGGTGGAGGGAGGCCTCACAGAGTGATGCCCAGGGTCACAGACCTGTCGCAGCTGCTGTTTGTTAGTTCAAGTCCTGCTCTGAGGTGCTCTGTGTCAGCTCTGAGCGACAGGTGAGCTGGGGGTGCTCTGCAATGAGGGCTATGTGCACGGTTCCTGTGTGCCCAGCCCTGCCACAGTACCTGCAAGGGTAGCTCTGTATCCTGGGAGGGGCCTGACCACGAGAGCCCCGTGGGCTGGGGTGGGGGTGGGGTACCTGCCCAGGTGAGCTCCATATTCTGGGATTGGTCTGACCACGAGAGCCCCATGGGCTGCTGGGGACCTGGTAAAAGATGTCAGGACAGTCAGTGAAGCCACCGAGGATATACCTCCAGTTGCTCCTAATTCCTACACCCTGCTGGTCATTCTACCAACCACCAGGACATGGTATTCTGTATTAGTCTTCAATGATGCCTTCTTTTGTATTCCATTAGTCCCAGAGTCACAAGAAATTTTGGCTTGTGAGTGGCAGGACTCAACATACAACTAAAACAATACTTCCGGGCCGTCTGGACCCAAGGGTGCAAAAATTCCCACACCATCTTTGGGGAAAGCTTAGCTAAAGACCTAAAAGTTCTACCTCTGGAAAAGGAAACCCTCCTTCAATATGCAGACGACATTCTGATCGCCAGCCCTACTAAGGAGGCCTCTGAACTACCAAGCCAATAAAGGATAGAAGTTGTCCAAGAAAAAGCTCAAATATCACAGACTGCGGTGACCTGCCTGGGCTTCATTCTCACACAAGGTCAGAGAAGCCCATCCCAGGAAAGGGAAGAAACCATTTTCAGCCTTACCCCTTTCTAAAACTAGAAGACAGCTTAGGGGTTCCTGGGGAGGCCAGGGTTTGCTGCTTCTGGATCCCTAACTACAGTCTACTAGCTGGGCCTCTATATGAAACACTGAAAGGAAAAGATGATGATCCTTTTGAATAGAATCCAGAAGTGGCCTTTCAAGAATGGAAAGAGCAGTCAATTCAGACCCTTGCCCTGGAACTCCCTAATTTAGCTAAACCCTTTGACCTTTACATTCCCGGTGAAAGGTGAATCGCCATTGGAGAATTAGTGCAAAAACTGGGACCACTTGAAATGGAACAATGCAAGAATGCCATCCAGGTAGGATAAACTACGGTCACTAAGGGGCTTGGCCCACTGCCACATCTGGCCAAGATACTGGCGGTATCTAAAAACCTGGAAATCAGCAGCCCAAAAGGCCACCTCCCTCCTAAGGGAAAAGGACCCCACGTGGTGATCCTAACCACCAACCATGCCCTGAAGTTGCAGGGTTCGCTCCGTGGGCACACTGACCTCGAGTGAGGAGGCCCTCCAACTCCAACATCCAGAGAGATAACCGGGGGCAACAGGGCACCATGACGACTCGTGTGAACATCACTTGACCTGGAGTTTCTCTCATAAAACAACAAGAGTGTGTCCCAAAAGAGTAGACTACTGCTTGCAGGACTTACTGCACCCAGCGGGGAGCTAATAATCTTGGCGGGGGAACAGTATACCACACTGTCACCATAGAAAAGCCTACAGACACCGTGATGATGGTGGCCAATAAGACCGGCTGAACTCCTGTTTACTTCAAAAGGCTGTTGACTCAGTAGCCATCATGGTCCTTATCACCACTGACCCTGGACTGTCTGGGAGTTGAGCGGGCAGGGCTCTGACACCTGGTGCTGTTTGTACGTTAATTCAGGGGCCTAATTGAAGAAAGCGCAGACTACTGGTCAGAGCATCTAGGCTGGCAGAAACGGTCAGCCTAAGGTGGCCGAACAAATGTGGGGCGGGGTGAAACCGGCCCCCACAGCGTCTCTGCACATCTCTTTCCTGGACCCTTAAAGGTCATTAGAATCTATAACACTTCCAATGCTGGTGCTCAGGTGGACGAGCAGGGAGGCAGGGGTCCTGGGGACAATCAACGTCACCGGGAGGCTGCTGGGGAGAAGCTCTGACCCTCGCCCCAGGGTATGAGGGCTCCCAACTCAGCACTCAGCAGTTACAGAAGAAGGGTCTGCACCCTCAGCACTCCAAGAATGAGGAACGGGACAAAAGGCAGAGGAGGGGTTTGTCCCCAGCAAAGCCCATTAAAAATCCCTGGGAGATAAAAATAGAATCTGGGCAATAAAGTCAAGTCTAACCTTTTTTATCCTTTGTGCTTTGTCTAATTTCACGTGCTCCTAGGGTCCCGCATGCAGAGGTTCCACACCCGGCACTTCAGACGAGATTTCCTAGTGCAGAATGGCTGGGTCGACACCTCAGCTCCTGGGGCCCAGTGCAGACTCCACGATATAGAGCCTGAGCTACAGCCAACCCGGCCCTCGAGAGCTCCGCCGCCTCCCTCCCTCCCACTGACTCTGACAGGATCTCTACACAGCAGCCCAGCCCACAGCCCACGGGGTAGTGCATGCTCTCACCTCTCCATTCTCTGATCAAAATATAAAGTTTCCTTTGCTTGTGAACCAAACTCAGTCTCGATCTGTTGGCCCCAATGACACTGGGCAGGGGGACACTTGTTGGGGTCCACTCTGGAGGATCAGTAACAGAAATTGAGACTATTGTAACTTCAATGAACAGATGTGTGAGCCAAACTGTAGTTAACATAGAACAGTGTATAAGGCTCGGGTAAAATAAGATGTTTCTAACACTTCCATTTGATATTTCCATCACTTTTTATAAGCAAGTTCAGTGAAAAGGTTTGTCTTATTTGTCAGGTCAATATTAGAGAAACGAAGTGATTTCTTTCCAAGGATGTACATCTAATAATCTTGGTTAAACCTTCAATCTTGTTTTAAATGCTTTTCCATTGAAAATGATACCTCTCTTTCAGCTCCCCCATTTCTGAGAAGTATAAAATCTTATAATTTATTATTACCAAAGGGGAAAGGTGGGAGGAGGGATAAATTAACAGTTTGGAATTAACACATACACACTGCTATGTATAAAATAGATCATCAACAAGGAACTACTGTATAGCACAGGGAACTACACTCAACATTTTGCAATAACCTATAAGGGGAAATAATCTGAAAAAGAATAGATATTTTTATTGACATCATCTATCAATGATAGTTAAAGTGTAGCCTAAGGGAAGCTGGTGGTGAGTGCTTCTGACCCTGAAGACTTCAATCATCTAAAGTTTGGACTCTGCCTACTTCCCAAGGCCCTTAATGAACATATGTGTAGCCGTAGCTTAAAAACTTCCCCAGTTTGGGTTTCGGGGAGACACTGATTTTGAAAAAGCCCTGGTGTTCTCCTTACATGAATGGGACTCTTCCTACTGCTAAAACATGTCTGTCACACCCAGAGGATGGTATACCGTCTGATCAGGAAGAGTTTGGAAAAGGCATCTCATCTCCTCATCTCCTGGTGCTCGGGTTCACCCCTCCAGCGTCTTTACTAACAGTCTCCCCACTTGGAGATGTCAGCACTGTCAACATCCTGTTGCGTACAGTTTGGAATTTGTCCAGAGGATGAAGCGGAAGGATGAGGAACAATGAGAGACAAATCCTAGGTGTTCAGACAGGCACATGTCACTCTAATTTCCAATCAGGAAGACGAATTGACCAAAGGCTAGGGTTGCCCATGGAAACAGTATAGGGCTTGAGGAAATCCCGCTGCTTTGAGCCAGTTCCCATAAACACAAGTTGAACAATGGAACTCAGGGGCAGTAAAATTCACAAAACTGCAGAGTTGAAAATATCCATCACTGAAAAATGTCTTGAGGAAAGTCAGAGAAAAGGACTTGTAAGCAAGGGAGAATGGCAGGAAAGGGATTTGAGGAGATAGAAAGGACTCGCCATTAAGCACAAGAAAAGGAGCTGAACATTGCCAACATTGCAGTTGGCCAAAAAGGGTGCATGCGTTTTTTTCTGTATATATTCAAGAAAAGGGCATACACTTTTTTAGCCAACCAAACAGGTGGGCACTGGAAGTCAATACTACAAAAGATATCACTTCGCATCAGTCAGAAGAGCCATCCTCATAAAGCGTAAACAACAGAAATGCAGGACAGGGCAACGAGAAGAGGGAGCCCTGTGAGACTTATAGTGGAAATGTATATTGCCAACGGCCATTCTGGAAAAGTGTATTGTGTTTACTAAAACATCTAAAAAATGAGCTACAGAGCATAGGGCACTTGCACTCATGGGCGTATATCTTGGGAAAAACAAAAATCGAGAGGACACAGGCACCCCAATGTTTACCCCCTCTCTGTTTAAAAGATCCTCGACTAGGATATAACTTAAATGTCTCTGGAGGGAAAAAATGGATAGAGATGTGGTACTTAGGTAGAGTGGAATATTATTCAGCCTGGAAATCAATGAAATATGGCCAGTTGTAACAACTCCGGAGGAGTTACGTATGATCATTCTAAGTGACAGAATTCAAAAAGAAAAAGACACATATCATAAGATATCACTTAAAGGTGGAATCCAAAATGGCTACACATGAAATAAATTACAAAACAAAAACATAGTCAAATATGTAGAAAACACGCATAAGGCTGCTAAACGGGAAAGGTGGGGAGGGGTGAGGCATCATCCAGGAGGTTGAAATTAGCAAAGATACCATTCCAAATACCAAACTGATAATCAACAAGGCCTACACGGTAGCTAAAAGAACTGCACTCAGCACACTCAAGTCACCGGAAAAGAATATATACGACTGGTAAGAATCTGAAAAAGAATTTATTGATGACTCTCTGTACGTGAATCAAGTGGATGTACAGCAGCAAGAAACAGAGCTTTGAAAATCAGCTGTAACCAATATAGTAATAAATTGAAAAAAATAAACGACAGAGAGACAGAGAAAACCTCTTACAACTTTTCCTCAGGGACGGTGATGCAACATGGATTGAACACATCTAGACCCACAGCAGGATGAGACATAAGGCTGGAAACTGTTTGCGCTAAGAGAAATGTGAGGTTGGGTGAGGAAATGCACACCCTTTAAAGTAATACTACCTGGTACCCATTCAATGGGTCCCAAATCTGCAGGTTCAAGGGATCTTCCTACAGCTAAAACATGCATGGAAAACCCAGAGGACTGTACACCATGTGATCGGGAGATGTGTCTAAAATGCACCTCATTTATCCTCTCCTGGTGCTCCTGTTCACCATTCCAGCCACGTTACTTAGAATCTCCCCACTTGGAGAATCAGCACATTTAAACTTCTGTTTCACACATTTTGCAAATTGTGAGGAGGATGAACGGGAAGAGGGGGAACCAATGAGAGAAGAGTTGTAGGGGTTTGGACGGGCACATATCACTCTAATTTCCCATTAAGAATAAGAATTAAAGAAAGGCTCAGCCTGCCTCGCCGGAGCCAAAATAGGGCCTGAAGCAATCCTGTGGGTTTGTGGCCAGCTCACAAAAGAGCAACTTAAAAAATGGAGCTCAGGGTCACTGCAATTCACAAACCTGCAGAGTTATAAATGAAAACTAATGTCCAAAAATATGTTGAGGTAAGGCAAAGAAGAGGATCTGGATGCAAGACAGAATTGCAAGAAACAGATTTCAAGAGATAGATTGGACTCGTCTTTAACGCACATGAAAAGCGGCAGAATTTCGACAATGATGCAGTTGGCCCAAAAGGGCGTATGCGTTTTTTCCTGATTATATCCAGGAAAAAACGCATACGCACTTTATGGGCAACGAAGCAAGCAAGCAATGCAAATGTGCACAACAAAGAAGTCTCACTTCCCACCGGTCAAAAGGGCCATCCTAAAAAATTGTAAAAACCAGAAATGCAGGACAGGCCATGGAGAACAGGGAGCCTTTATACGCTGATGGGCAGTGTGTGAACTGCCGAGAGCCACTCTGGAGAAGTGTATGGTGGTTCCTAAATCATCTAAAAAACAGAGCTACAGAGCATAGGACACTTCCAATCATGGGAGTATATCTAGGGAAGTCTAAAAATCAACAAGACACAAGCACACCACAGTTTAGGGCTACTCTGTTTACAAGAACCTCAACTTCAGTACACCTTAAATATCCCAGGAAAGAGAACAATGGATAAAGAAGATGTGGTACTTATGTACAATGGAATATCTCTTCACCATGAAATCAATGTAATAAGGCTAGTAGAAGGATAAAGAGTGGATTTAGGTCCGATAATACTACTTGAAATAAGTCAAACAGAAAAAGAAACATATCATAAGATATCACTTATAGAGGGAGGGTAAATATGGCTGCACAAGAAATGAATTACAGAACAGAACAGTGTCTCACATTTAGAAAACACACTTATGTCAGCTTAAGGGGAAAGGAGAGGTGGGGTGATGCATAAAACCAGAGTTTGAAATTAGCACAGATACCATTCAATAAACCAAATAGGTATTAGACAAGATCTACACCTTGCTCAATGAACTGGCCTCAACACACCCTATACACCGCAGAGAAATATATCTGAGTAATAAGAATCTTAAAACCCATGTATTGATATATCTCCATAAGGGAATCAAGTGTGTGCAGAGCGGCACAAACACAGCAGTGAAAATGAGCTAAACCCCATTATAGAAATAAATTTTAAAAAGAAAACGCTGAAACAATGAAAGAGAAAAATTCTTACAAAATTCGCTCAGGGGCTGTGATGTAACCTGGAATTGACCACATATAAACCCACAGCTGGATAAGACATAAGGCTGGACACTTGGGGCTGAGAGGATTGGTGAGCTTTGGTGAGCAACTGCCGAAAGTTTAATGCAATACTTCATGCTACTCAGTCCAAGGGTCCCAACACTCCAGGTTGAAGGGAATCTTCCTACAGCTAAACCATGCTTGGGAAACCCAGCGACTGGTATACCATATGATCGGGAAAGGTTTCTAAAACGCACCTCATTTTTCCTCTCCTGGGGCTCCGGATCGACATTCCAGCCGCTTTACTAACAACATCCCCACATGGAGTCAATGCCTTTAAGTTCTGGTATCGCACAGTCTGCAGTTAGTGCAGAGGATGAATGGGAATAGGGGGAACCAGTGAGAAACTAGCTGTAGCGGTTTCAATGGGCACATGTCACTCTAATGTCACATCAGTAAGAAGAATTAACCAAAGGCACAGCAAGGTGCCCCAGAAGAAAAATAGGGCTTCAAGGAATCCTGTGGTTATGGGGCAAGACCACAAAAATAAGAGCTGAAAAATGGAGCTAAGGGCCACTGCAATTCAAAAACCTGCAGAGTTATAAAGGCCAACTATATTCAAAAAATATATTGAGGTAAGGCTATGAAGAGGCAATGAAAGCAAGGCAGAATTGCAGGAAACCAATTTCAGGAGGTAGACTGGAATTGCATTGAAAACATATGAAGAGAGTCAGAACCTCGACAATGATGCACTTGGACAAAAAGGGCGTATGCGTTTTTTCCTGAATATATTCAGGAAAAAACGCATACGCCCTTTTTGGCCAACCAAGCAAACCTGCAAAGGAAATCGGCACTACAATGAAGTCTCACTTCCCCCAGGTCAAAAGGGCCATCTGAAAAAAGTGTAAAACCCAGAAAGGCAGGACAGGCCATGGAGAACTGGGAGCCTTGTTATGCTGATGGGTGGGATGTATATTGCCAACAGACACTCGGGAGAAGTGTATGGTGTTTCCTGAAACATCTAAAAAACAAAGCAACAGAGCCTAGCACACTTCCACTTATGGTCCTATAGCTTAGGGAAATTAAAATCAAAAAGACACAGCCACCCCAAAGTTTGGGACGGCTCTGTTTACAAGAACCTCGTTTACAGTACAAGTTCAATATCACAGAAAGTGAAAAATGGATAAAGAAGTTTGGGTACTCAAGTACAATGCAATGTCACTCAGCAATGAAATCTATGTCACCAGGCCCTTAGCAGCACAATGAGTGGATTCGGGTATGGTGATTCTAACTGAAATAAGTCACACAGAAAAAGAAACATCAATAAATATCACTAATACATGGAATGTAAACTTCGCTACAGAGGAACTGAATTACAAAACATAACAGGGTCTCAAATTGAGAAAACCAACTTATTCTTGCTTAAGGGGAAAGGTGAGTTGGGGTGCTGCATAAAACCAGAGATTGAAATGAGCACAGATAAAGTTCCTTAAGCCAAATATGGAATAGACAAGAGCTACTCCTTGCTCAACGAAATGGACTCAACACCGCATATTAAACGCCTAAGAATGTACCTGACTAGTAAGTATCTTAAAACCTATGGATTGCTATGTCTCCGAAAGAGAATCAAGCGTGTGTACAGGGGCATAAACGCAGCAGTGAAAGGATTGGAGAGGTTCGGTGAGCAAATGAATACCCTTTGAAGTCATATTGCATGGTACCCATTCCAAGGGCCTCAACTCTCCAGGTTTAAGGTATTCTTCCTTCAGCTAAAACATGCATGTGGAACCTAGAGTATGATCAACCATGTGATCGGGAGACGTGTTCAAATATGTCTCAGTTTTCGTCCCCTGGTACTCGGGTGCAACATTCCCGATGCTTTACTAACACTCTCCACACTTGGAGAGTCAGCGCCTTTAACCTCCTGTTTGGCCCAGTTTGCAATTTCTGCGGAAGATGAACAGGAATAGGGAGAACCAATGAGAGACTAGCTGGAGGTGTCTGGACGAGCAAATTTAACTCTCATTTCCCACCAGGAAGAGGAATTAACCAAAGGCTCAGCGTGCCGTGCCGGAACCAGATTAGGGCCTGAAGCCATCCTCCGGTGTTGCGGCCAGCTCACAACACAGCGAGTTGAAGAAAGGAGCTCAGGGGCACTGTAATTCACAAACCTGCAGAGTTATAAATGACAGCTATCGTCCAAAACTATACTGAAGTAAGGCTGCCAAGAGGAGTTGAAAGTGGGGCAGAATTGCAGGAAACCAATTTCAGGAGGTAGACTGGAATTGCATTGAAAGCATAGGAAAAGAGGCAGAACGTCCACAATGATGCACTTGGCCAAAAAGGGCGTATGCGTTTTTTCCTGAATATATTCAGGAAAAAACGCATACGCCCTTTTTGGCCAACCAAGCAAGCTTGCAAAGGAAATCTGCACTACAATGAAGTCTCACTTCCCCCCGGTCAAAAGGGCCATCTGAAAAAAGTTTAAAATCCAGAAAGGCAGGACAGGCCATGGAGAACTGGGAGCCTTGTTATGCTGAGGGGCGGGATGTAAATTGCCAACAGACACTCGGGAGAAGTGTATGGTGTTTCCTGAAACATCTAAAAAACAAAGCAACAGAGCCTAGGGCACTTCCACTTATGGTCCTATAGCTTAGGGAAATTAAAATCAAAAAGACACAGCCACCCCAAAGTTTGGGACGCCTCTGTTTACAAGAACCTCGTTTACAGTACAAGTTCAATATCACAGAAAGAGAAAAATGGATAAAGAACTTGTGGTACTTACGTACAATGCAGTATCACTCAGCAATGAAATCTATGCCATCAGGCCCGTAGCAGCATAATGAGTGGATTCAGGTACGATGATTCTAACTGAAATAAGTCACACAGAAAAAGAAGCATCATAAGATATCACTAATACACGGAATGTAAACTTGGCTACACAGGAACTGAATTCCAAAACAGAACAGGGTCTCAAATTTAGAAAACCAACTTATGCTTGCTTAAGGGGAAAGGTGAGTTGGGGTGCTGCATAAAACCAGAGATTGAAATGAGCACAGATAAAGTTCCTTAAGCCAAATATGGAATAGACAAGAGCTACTCCTTGCTCAACGAAATGGACTCAACACCGCATATTAAACGCCTAAGAATGTACCTGACTAGTAATTATCTTAAATCCTATGGATTGCTATGTCTCCAAAAGAGAATCAAGCGTGTGTACAGGGGTATAAACGCAGCAGTGATAGGATTGGAGAGGTTCTGTGAGCAAATGAAGACCCTTTGAAGTCATATTGCATGGTACCCATTACACGGGTCTCAACTCTCCAGGTTTAAGGTATTCTTCCTTCAGCTAAAACATGCATGTGGAACCCAGAGTATGATCAACCATGTGAACGGCAGACGTGTTCAAATATGTCTCAGTTATCGTACCCTGGTACTCGGGTGCAACATTCCAGACGCATTACTAACACCCTCCCGACTTGGAGAGTCAGTCCCCTTAACCTCCTGTTTGGCCCACTTTGCAATTTCTGCGGAAGATGAACAGGAATAGCGAGAACCAATGAGAGACTAGCTGCAGGTGTCTGGACGGGAAAATTTAACTCTCATTTCCCACCAGGAAGAGGAATTAACCAAAGGCTCAGCGTGCCGTGCCGGAACCAGATTAGGGCCTGAAGCCATCCTCCGGTGTTGCGGCCAGCTCACAAGAAAGCGAGTTGAAGAAAGGAGCTCAGGGGCACTGTAATTCACAAACCTGCAGAGTTATAAATGACAGCTATTGTCCAAAAATATACTGAAGTAAGGCTGCCAAGAGGACTTGAAAGCGGGGCAGAATTGCAGGAAACCGATTTCAGGAGGTAGACTGGAATTGCTTTGAAAGCATAGGAAAAGAGGCAGAACGTCCACAATGATGCACTTGGCCAAAAAGGGCGTATGCGTTTTTTCCTGAATATATTCAGGAAAAAACGCATACGCCCTTTTTGGCCAACCAAGCAAGCTTGCAAAGGAAATCTGCACTACAATGAAGTCTCACTTCCCCCCGGTCAAAAGGGCCATCTGAAAAAAGTGTAAAATCCAGAAAGGCAGGACAGGCCATGGAGAACTGGGAGCCTAGTTATGCTGATGGGCGGGATGTAAATTGCCAACAGACACTCGGGAGAAGTGTATGGTGTTTCCTGAAACATCTAAAAAACAAAGCAACAGAGCCTAGGGCACTTCCACTTATGGTCCTATAGTTTAGGGAAATTAAAATCAAAAAGACACAGCCACCCCAAAGTTTGAGACACCTTTGTTTACAAGAACCTCGTTTACAGTACAAGTTCAACATCGCAGAAAGTGAAAAATGGATAAAGAAGTTGTGGTATTTACTTACAAAGCAATATCACTCAGCAATGAAATCTATGTCATCAGGCCCTTAGCAGCACAATGAGTGGATTCAGGTATGATGCTTCTAACTGAAATAAGTCACAAAGAAAAAGAAACATCATAAGATATCAGTAATACACGGAATGTAAACTTGGCTACACAGGAACTGAATTACAGAACAGAACAGGGTCTCAAATTTAGAAAACCAACTTATGCTTGCTTAAGGGGAAAGGTGAGTTGGGGTGCTGCATAAAACCAGAGATTGAAATGAGCACAGATAAAGTTCCTTAAGCCAAATATGGAATAGACAATAGCTACTCCTTGCTCAACGAAATGGACTCAACACCCCATATTAACTGCCTAAGAATGTACCTGACTAGTAAGTATCTTAAAACCTATGGATTGCTATGTCTCCAAAAGAGAATCAAGCGTGTGTACAGGGGCATAAACGCAGCAGTGATAGGATTGGAGAGGTTCGGTGAGCAAATGAAGACCCTTTGGAGTCAATTTGCATGGTACCCATTCCACGGGTCTCAACTCTCCAGGTTTAAGGTATTCTTCCTTCAGCTAAAACATGCATGTGGAACCCAGAGTATGATCAACCGTGTGAACAGGAGACGTGTTCAAATATGTCTCAGTTTTCCTCCCCGGTACTCGGGTGCAACATTCCAGACACTTTACTAACACTCTCCCCACTTGGAGAGTCAGCGCCTTTAACCTCCTGTTTGGCCCAGTTTGCAATTTCTGTGGAAGATGAACAGGAATAGGGAGAACCAATGAGAGACTAGCTGGAGGTGTCTGGACGGGCAAATTTAACTCTCATTTCCCACCAGGAAGAGGAAATACCAAAGGCTCAGCGTGCCGTGCCTGAACCAAATTAGGGCCTGAAGCCATCCTGCGGTGTGGCGACCAGCTCAAAAGAAAGCGAGTTGAAGAAAGGAGCTCAGGGGCACTGTAATTCACAAACCTGCAGAGTTATAAATGACAGCTATTGTCCAAAAATATACTGAAGTAAGGCTGCCAAGAGGACTTGAAAGCGGGGCAGAATTGCAGGAAACCGATTTCAGGAGGTAGACTGGAATTGTTTTGAAAGCATAGGAAAAGAGGCAGAACGTCCACAATGATGCACTTGGCCAAAAAGGGCGTATGCGTTTTTTCCTGAATATATTCAGGAAAAAACGCATACGCCCTTTTTGGCCAACCAAGCAAGCTTGCAAAGGAAATCTGCACTACAATGAAGTCTCACTTCCCCCCGTTCAAAAGGGCCATCTGAAAAAAGTGTAAAATCCAGAAAGGCAGGACAGGCCATGGAGAACTGGGAGCCTTGTTATGCTGATGGGCGGGATGTAAATTGCCAACAGGCACTCGGGAGAAGTGTATGGTGTTTCCTGAAACATCTAAAAAACAAAGCAACAGAGCCTAGGGCACTTCCACTTATGGTCCTATAGCTTAGGGAAATTAAAATCAAAAAGACACAGCCACCCCAAAGTTTGGGACGCCTCTGTTTACAAGAACCTCGTTTACAGTACAAGTTCAACATCGCAGAAAGTGAAAAATGGATAAAGAAGTTGTGGTATTTACTTACAAAGCAATATCACTCAGCAATGAAATCTATGTCATCAGGCCCTTAGCAGCACAATGAGTGGATTCAGGTATGATGATTCTAACTGAAATAAGTCACACAGAAAAAGAAACATCATAAGATATCAGTAATACACGGAATGTAAACTTGGCTACACAGGAACTGAATTACAGAACAGAACAGGGTCTCAAATTTAGAAAACCAACTTATGCTTGCTTAAGGGGAAAGGTGAGTTGGGGTGCTGCATAAAACCAGAGATTGAAATGAGCACAGATAAAGTTCCTTAAGCCAAATATGGAATAGACAAGAGCTACTCCTTGCTCAACGAAATGGACTCAACACCCCATATTAACTGCCTAAGAATGTACCTGACTAGTAAGTATCTTAAAACCTATGGATTGCTATGTCTCCAAAAGAGAATCAAGCATGTGTACAGGGGCATAAACGCAGCAGTGATAGGATTGGAGAGGTTCGGTGAGCAAATGAAGACCCTTTGGAGTCAATTTGCATGGTACCCATTCCACGGGTCTCAACTCTCCAGGTTTAAGGTATTCTTCCTTCAGCTAAAACATGCATGTGGAACCCAGAGTATGATCAACCGTGTGAACAGGAGACGTGTTCAAATATGTCTCAGTTTTCCTCCCCGGTACTCGGGTGCAACATTCCAGACGCTTTACTAACACTCTCCCCACTTGGAGAGTCAGCGCCTTTAACCTCCTGTTTGGCCCAGTTTGCAATTTCTGTGGAAGATGAACAGGAATAGGGAGAACCAATGAGAGACTAGCTGGAGGTGTCTGGACGGGCAAATTTAACTCTCATTTCCCACCAGGAAGAGGAAATACCAAAGGCTCAGCGTGCCGTGCCTGAACCAAATTAGGGCCTGAAGCCATCCTGCGGTGTGGCGGCCAGCTCAAAAGAAAGCGAGTTGAAGAAAGGAGCTCAGGGGCACTGTAATTCACAAACCTGCAGAGTTATAAATGACAGCTATCGTCCAAAAATATACTGAAGTAAGGCTGCCAAGAGGACTTGAAAGCGGGGCAGAATTGCAGGAAACCGATTTCAGGAGGTAGACTGGAATTACATTGAAAGCATAGGAAAAGAGGCAGAACGTCCACAATGATGCACTTGGCCAAAAAGGGCGTATGCGTTTTTTCCTGAATATATTCAGGAAAAAACGCATACGCCCTTTTTGGCCAACCAAGCAAGCTTGCAAAGGAAATCTGCACTACAATGAAGTCTCACTTCCCCCCCATCAAAAGGGCCATCTGAAAAAAGTGTAAAATCCAGAAAGGCAGGACAGGCCATGGAGAACTGGGAGCCTTGTTATGCTGATGGGCGGGATGTAAATTGCCAACAGGCACTCGGGAGAAGTGTATGGTGTTTCCTGAAACATCTAAAAAACAAAGCAACAGAGCCTAGGGCACTTCCACTTATGGTCCTATAGCTTAGGGAAATTAAAATCAAAAAGACACAGCCACCCCAAAGTTTGGGACGCCTCTGTTTACAAGAACCTCGTTTACAGTACAAGTTCAACATCGCAGAAAGTGAAAAATGGATAAAGAAGTTGTGGTATTTACTTACAAAGCAATATCACTCAGCAATGAAATCTATGTCATCAGGCCCTTAGCAGCACAATGAGTGGATTCAGGTATGATGATTCTAACTGAAATAAGTCACACAGAAAAAGAAACATCATAAGATATCAGTAATACACGGAATGTAAACTTGGCTACACAGGAACTGAATTACAGAACAGAACAGGGTCTCAAATTTAGAAAACCAACTTATGCTTGCTTAAGGGGAAAGGTGAGTTGGGGTGCTGCATAAAACCAGAGATTGAAATGAGCACAGATAAAGTTCCTTAAGCCAAATATGGAATAGACAAGAGCTACTCCTTGCTCAACGAAATGGACTCAACACCCCATATTAACTGCCTAAGAATGTACCTGACTAGTAAGTATCTTAAAACCTATGGATTGCTATGTCTCCAAAAGAGAATCAAGCATGTGTACAGGGGCATAAACGCAGCAGTGATAGGATTGGAGAGGTTCGGTGAGCAAATGAAGACCCTTTGGAGTCAATTTGCATGGTACCCATTCCACGGGTCTCAACTCTCCAGGTTTAAGGTATTCTTCCTTCAGCTAAAACATGCATGTGGAACCCAGAGTATGATCAACCGTGTGAACAGGAGACGTGTTCAAATATGTCTCAGTTTTCCTCCCCGGTACTCGGGTGCAACATTCCAGACGCTTTACTAACACTCTCCCCACTTGGAGAGTCAGCGCCTTTAACCTCCTGTTTGGCCCAGTTTGCAATTTCTGTGGAAGATGAACAGGAATAGGGAGAACCAATGAGAGACTAGCTGGAGGTGTCTGGACGGGCAAATTTAACTCTCATTTCCCACCAGGAAGAGGAAATACCAAAGGCTCAGCGTGCCGTGCCTGAACCAAATTAGGGCCTGAAGCCATCCTGCGGTGTGGCGGCCAGCTCAAAAGAAAGCGAGTTGAAGAAAGGAGCTCAGGGGCACTGTAATTCACAAACCTGCAGAGTTATAAATGACAGCTATCGTCCAAAAATATACTGAAGTAAGGCTGCCAAGAGGACTTGAAAGCGGGGCAGAATTGCAGGAAACCGATTTCAGGAGGTAGACTGGAATTACATTGAAAGCATAGGAAAAGAGGCAGAACGTCCACAATGATGCACTTGGCCAAAAAGGGCGTATGCGTTTTTTCCTGAATATATTCAGGAAAAAACGCATACGCCCTTTTTGGCCAACCAAGCAAGCTTGCAAAGGAAATCTGCACTACAATGAAGTCTCACTTCCCCCCGGTCAAAAGGGCCATCTGAAAAAAGTGTAAAATCCAGAAAGGCAGGACAGGCCATGGAGAACTGGGAGCCTAGTTATGCTGATGGGCGGGATGTAAATTGCCAACAGACACTCGGGAGAAGTGTATGGTGTTTCCTGAAACATCTAAAAAACAAAGCAACAGAGCCTAGGGCACTTCCACTTATGGTCCTATAGCTTAGGGAAATTAAAATCAAAAAGACACAGCCACCCCAAAGTTTGAGACACCTTTGTTTACAAGAACCTCGTTTACAGTACAAGTTCAACATCGCAGAAAGTGAAAAATGGATAAAGAAGTTGTGGTATTTACTTACAAAGCAATATCACTCAGCAATGAAATCTATGTCATCAGGCCCGTAGCAGCACAATGAGTGGATTCAGGCATGATAATTCTAACTGAAATAAGTCACACAGAAAAAGAAACATCATAAGATATCAGTAATACACGGAATGTAAACTTGGCTACACAAGAACTGAATTACAGAACAGAACAGGGTCTCAAATTTAGAAAACCAACTTATGCTTGCTTAAGGGGAAAGGTGAGTTGGGGTGCTGCATAAAACCAGAGATTGAAATGAGCACAGATAAAGTTCCTTAAGCCAAATATGGAATAGACAAGAGCTACTCCTTGCTCAATGAAATGGACTCAACACCGCATATTAAACGCCTAAGAATGTACCTGACTAGTAAGTATCTTAAAACCTATGGATTGCTATGTCTCCAAAAGAGAATCAAGCGTGTGTACAGGGGCATAAACGCAGCAGTGATAGGATTGGAGAGGTTTGGTGAGCAGATGAAGACCCTTTGAAGTCATATTGCATGGTACCCATTCCACTGGTTTCAACTACCCAGGTTTAAGGTATTCTTCCTTCAGCTAAAACATGCATGTGGAACCCAGAGTATGATCAACCATGTGATCGGGAGACGTGTTCAAATACGTCTCAGTTTTCCTCCCCTGGTACTCGAGTGCAACATTCCAGACGCTTTACTAACACTCTCCCCACTTGGAGAGTCAGTCCCTTTAACCTCCTGTTTGGCCCAGTTTGCAATTTCTGCGGAAGATGAACAGGAATAGCGAGAACCAATGAGAGACTAGCTGGAGGTGTCTGGCCGGGCAAATTTAACTCTCATTTCTCACCAGGAAGAGGAATTAACCAAAGGCTCAGCGTGCCGTGCCGGAACCAGATTAGGGCCTGAAGCCATCCTGCGGTGTTGCGGCCAGCTCAAAAGAAAGCGAGTTGAAGAAAGGAGCTCAGGGGCACTGTAATTCACAAACCTGCAGAGTTATAAATGACAGCTATCGTCCAAAAATATACTGAAGTAAGGCTGCCAAGAGGACTTGAAAGCGGAGCAGAATTGCAGGAAACCGATTTCAGGAGGTAGACTGGAATTGCATTGAAAGCATAGGAAAAGAGGCAGAACGTCCACAATGATGCACTTGGCCAAAAAGGGCGTATGCGTTTTTTCCTGAATATATTCAGGAAAAAACGCATACGCCCTTTTTGGCCAACCAAGCAAGCTTGCAAAGGAAATCTGCACTACAATGAAGTCTCACTTCCCCCCCGGTCAAAAGGGCCATCTGAAAAAAGTGTAAAATCCAGAAAGGCAGGACAGGCCATGGAGAACTGGGAGCCTTCTTATGCTGATGGGCGGGATGTAAATTGCCAACAGACACTCGGGAGAAGTGTATGGTGTTTCCTGAAACATCTAAAAAACAAAGCAACAGAGCCTAGGGCACTTCCACTTATGGTCCTATAGCTTAGGGAAATTAAAATCAAAAAGACACAGCCACCCCAAAGTTTGGGACGCCTCTGTTTACAAGAACCTCGTTTACAGTACAAGTTCAACATCGCAGAAAGTGAAAAATGGATAAAGAAGTTGTGGTATTTACTTACAAAGCAATATCACTCAGCAATGAAATCTATGTCATCAGGCCCTTAGCAGCACAATGAGTGGATTCAGGTATGATGATTCTAACTGAAATAAGTCACACAGAAAAAGAAACATCATAAGATATCAGTAATACACGGAATGTAAACTTGGCTACACAGGAACTGAATTACAGAACAGAACAGGGTCTCAAATTTAGAAAACCAACTTATGCTTGCTTAAGGGGAAAGGTGAGTTGGGGTGCTGCATAAAACCAGAGATTGAAATGAGCACAGATAAAGTTCCTTAAGCCAAATATGGAATAGACAATAGCTACTCCTTGCTCAACGAAATGGACTCAACACCCCATATTAACTGCCTAAGAATGTACCTGACTAGTAAGTATCTTAAAACCTATGGATTGCTATGTCTCCAAAAGAGAATCAAGCGTGTGTACAGGGGCATAAACGCAGCAGTGATAGGATTGGAGAGGTTCGGTGAGCAAATGAAGACCCTTTGGAGTCAATTTGCATGGTACCCATTCCACGGGTCTCAACTCTCCAGGTTTAAGGTATTCTTCCTTCAGCTAAAACATGCATGTGGAACCCAGAGTATGATCAACCGTGTGAACAGGAGACGTGTTCAAATATGTCTCAGTTTTCCTCCCCGGTACTCGGGTGCAACATTCCAGACGCTTTACTAACACTCTCCCCACTTGGAGAGTCAGCGCCTTTAACCTCCTGTTTGGCCCAGTTTGCAATTTCTGTGGAAGATGAACAGGAATAGGGAGAACCAATGAGAGACTAGCTGGAGGTGTCTGGACGGGCAAATTTAACTCTCATTTCCCACCAGGAAGAGGAAATACCAAAGGCTCAGCGTGCCGTGCCTGAACCAAATTAGGGCCTGAAGCCATCCTGCGGTGTGGCGACCAGCTCAAAAGAAAGCGAGTTGAAGAAAGGAGCTCAGGGGCACTGTAATTCACAAACCTGCAGAGTTATAAATGACAGCTATTGTCCAAAAATATACTGAAGTAAGGCTGCCAAGAGGACTTGAAAGCGGGGCAGAATTGCAGGAAACCGATTTCAGGAAGTAGACTGGAATTGCTTTGAAAGCATAGGAAAAGAGGCAGAACGTCCACAATGATGCACTTGGCCAAAAAGGGCGTATGCGTTTTTTCCTGAATATATTCAGGAAAAAACGCATACGCCCTTTTTGGCCAACCAAGCAAGCTTGCAAAGGAAATCTGCACTACAATGAAGTCTCACTTCCCCCCGGTCAAAAGGGCCATCTGAAAAAAGTGTAAAATCCAGAAAGGCAGGACAGGCCATGGAGAACTGGGAGCCTTGTTATGCTGATGGGCGGGATGTAAATTGCCAACAGGCACTCGGGAGAAGTGTATGGTGTTTCCTGAAACATCTAAAAAACAAAGCAACAGAGCCTAGGGCACTTCCACTTATGGTCCTATAGCTTAGGGAAATTAAAATCAAAAAGACACAGCCACCCCAAAGTTTGGGACGCCTCTGTTTACAAGAACCTCGTTTACAGTACAAGTTCAACATCGCAGAAAGTGAAAAATGGATAAAGAAGTTGTGGTATTTACTTACAAAGCAATATCACTCAGCAATGAAATCTATGTCATCAGGCCCTTAGCAGCACAATGAGTGGATTCAGGTATGATGATTCTAACTGAAATAAGTCACACAGAAAAAGAAACATCATAAGATATCAGTAATACACGGAATGTAAACTTGGCTACACAGGAACTGAATTACAGAACAGAACAGGGTCTCAAATTTAGAAAACCAACTTATGCTTGCTTAAGGGGAAAGGTGAGTTGGGGTGCTGCATAAAACCAGAGATTGAAATGAGCACAGATAAAGTTCCTTAAGCCAAATATGGAATAGACAAGAGCTACTCCTTGCTCAACGAAATGGACTCAACACCCCATATTAACTGCCTAAGAATGTACCTGACTAGTAAGTATCTTAAAACCTATGGATTGCTATGTCTCCAAAAGAGAATCAAGCGTGTGTACAGGGGCATAAACGCAGCAGTGATAGGATTGGAGAGGTTCGGTGAGCAAATGAAGACCCTTTGGAGTCAATTTGCATGGTACCCATTCCACGGGTCTCAACTCTCCAGGTTTAAGGTATTCTTCCTTCAGCTAAAACATGCATGTGGAACCCAGAGTATGATCAACCGTGTGAACAGGAGACGTGTTCAAATATGTCTCAGTTTTCCTACACGGTACTCGGGTGCAACATTCCAGACGCTTTACTAACACTCTCCCCACTTGGAGAGTCAGCGCCTTTAACCTCCTGTTTGGCCCAGTTTGCAATTTCTGTGGAAGATGAACAGGAATAGGGAGAACCAATGAGAGACTAGCTGGAGGTGTCTGGACGGGCAAATTTAACTCTCATTTCCCACCAGGAAGAGGAAATACCAAAGGCTCAGCGTGCCGTGCCTGAACCAAATTAGGGCCTGAAGCCATCCTGCGGTGTGGCGGCCAGCTCAAAAGAAAGCGAGTTGAAGAAAGGAGCTCAGGGGCACTGTAATTCACAAACCTGCAGAGTTATAAATGACAGCTATCGTCCAAAAATATACTGAAGTAAGGCTGCCAAGAGGACTTGAAAGCGGGGCAGAATTGCAGGAAACCGATTTCAGGAGGTAGACAGGAATTACATTGAAAGCATAGGAAAAGAGGCAGAACGTCCACAATGATGCACTTGGCCAAAAAGGGCGTATGCGTTTTTTCCTGAATATATTCAGGGAAAAACGCATATGCCCTTTTTGGCCAACCAAGCAAGCTTGCAAAGGAAATCTGCACTACAATGAAGTCTCACTTCCCCCCGGTCAAAAGGGCCATCTGAAAAAAGTGTAAAATCCAGCAAGGCAGGACAGGCCATGGAGAACTGGGAGCCTTGTTATGCTGCTGGGCGGGATGTAAATTGCCAACAGACACTCGGGAGAAGTGTATGGTGTTTCCTGAAACATCTAAAAAACAAAGCAACAGAGCCTAGGGCACTTCCACTTATGGTCCTATAGCTTAGGGAAATTAAAATCAAAAAGACACAGTCACCCCAAAGTTTGGGACGCCTCTGTTTACAAGAACCTCGTTTACCGTACAAGTTCAATATCACAGAAAGTGAAAAATGGATAAAGAACTTGTGGTACTTACGTACAATGCAGTATCACTCAGCAATGAAATCTATGTCATCAGGCCCTTAGCAGCACAATGAGTGGATTCAGGTATGATGATTCTAACTGAAATAAGTCACACAGAAAAAGAAACATCATAAGATATCATTAATACACGGAATGTAAACTTGGCTACACAGGAACTGAATTCCAAAACAGAACAGGGTCTCAAATTTAGAAAACCAACTTATGCTTGCTTAAGGGGAAAGGTGAGTTGGGGTGCTGCATAAAACCAGAGATTGAAATGAGCACAGATAAAGTTCCTTAAGCCAAATATGGAATAGACAAGAGCTACTCCATGCTCAACGAAATGGACTCAACACCGCATATTAAACGCCTAAGAATGTACCTAACTAGTAAGTATCTTAAAATCTATGGATTGCTATGTCTCCGAAAGAGAACCAAGCATGTGTACAGGGGCATAAACGCAGCAGTGATAGGATTGGAGAGGTTTGGTGAGCAGATGAAGACCCTTTGAAGTCATATTGCATGGTACCCATTCCACGGGTTTCAACTACCCAGGTTTAAGGTATTCCTCCTTCAGCTAAAACATGCATGTGGAACCCAGAGTATGATCAACCATGTGATCGGGAGACGTGTTCAAATACGTCTCAGTTTTCCTCCCCTGGTACTCGAGTGCAACATTCCAGACGCTTTACTAACACTCTCCCCACTTGGAGAGTCAGTCCCTTTAACCTCCTGTTTGGCCCAGTTTGCAATTTCTGCGGAAGATGAACAGGAATAGCGAGAACCAATGAGAGACTAGCTGGAGGTGTCTGGCCGGGCAAATTTAACTCTCATTTCTCACCAGGAAGAGGAATTAACCAAAGGCTCAGCGTGCCGTGCCGGAACCAGATTAGGGCCTGAAGCCATCCTGCGGTGTTGCGGCCAGCTCAAAAGAAAGCGAGTTGAAGAAAGGAGCTCAGGGGCACTGTAATTCACAAACCTGCAGAGTTATAAATGACAGCTATCGTCCAAAAATATACTGAAGTAAGGCTGCCAAGAGGACTTGAAAGCGGAGCAGAATTGCAGGAAACCGATTTCAGGAGGTAGACTGGAATTGCATTGAAAGCATAGGAAAAGAGGCAGAACGTCCACAATGATGCACTTGGCCAAAAAGGGCGTATGCGTTTTTTCCTGAATATATTCAGGAAAAAACGCATACGCCCTTTTTGGCCAACCAAGCAAGCTTGCAAAGGAAATCTGCACTACAATGAAGTCTCACTTCCCCCCCGGTCAAAAGGGCCATCTGAAAAAAGTGTAAAATCCAGAAAGGCAGGACAGGCCATGGAGAACTGGGAGCCTTCTTATGCTGATGGGCGGGATGTAAATTGCCAACAGACACTCGGGAGAAGTGTATGGTGTTTCCTGAAACATCTAAAAAACAAAGCAACAGAGCCTAGGGCACTTCCACTTATGGTCCTATAGCTTAGGGAAATTAAAATCAAAAAGACACAGCCACCCCAAAGTTTGGGACGCCTCTGTTTACAAGAACCTCGTTTACAGTACAAGTTCAACATCGCAGAAAGTGAAAAATGGATAAAGAAGTTGTGGTATTTACTTACAAAGCAATATCACTCAGCAATGAAATCTATGTCATCAGGCCCTTAGCAGCACAATGAGTGGATTCAGGTATGATGATTCTAACTGAAATAAGTCACACAGAAAAAGAAACATCATAAGATATCAGTAATACACGGAATGTAAACTTGGCTACACAGGAACTGAATTACAGAACAGAACAGGGTCTCAAATTTAGAAAACCAACTTATGCTTGCTTAAGGGGAAAGGTGAGTTGGGGTGCTGCATAAAACCAGAGATTGAAATGAGCACAGATAAAGTTCCTTAAGCCAAATATGGAATAGACAATAGCTACTCCTTGCTCAACGAAATGGACTCAACACCCCATATTAACTGCCTAAGAATGTACCTGACTAGTAAGTATCTTAAAACCTATGGATTGCTATGTCTCCAAAAGAGAATCAAGCGTGTGTACAGGGGCATAAACGCAGCAGTGATAGGATTGGAGAGGTTCGGTGAGCAAATGAAGACCCTTTGGAGTCAATTTGCATGGTACCCATTCCACGGGTCTCAACTCTCCAGGTTTAAGGTATTCTTCCTTCAGCTAAAACATGCATGTGGAACCCAGAGTATGATCAACCGTGTGAACAGGAGACGTGTTCAAATATGTCTCAGTTTTCCTCCCCGGTACTCGGGTGCAACATTCCAGACGCTTTACTAACACTCTCCCCACTTGGAGAGTCAGCGCCTTTAACCTCCTGTTTGGCCCAGTTTGCAATTTCTGTGGAAGATGAACAGGAATAGGGAGAACCAATGAGAGACTAGCTGGAGGTGTCTGGACGGGCAAATTTAACTCTCATTTCCCACCAGGAAGAGGAAATACCAAAGGCTCAGCGTGCCGTGCCTGAACCAAATTAGGGCCTGAAGCCATCCTGCGGTGTGGCGACCAGCTCAAAAGAAAGCGAGTTGAAGAAAGGAGCTCAGGGGCACTGTAATTCACAAACCTGCAGAGTTATAAATGACAGCTATTGTCCAAAAATATACTGAAGTAAGGCTGCCAAGAGGACTTGAAAGCGGGGCAGAATTGCAGGAAACCGATTTCAGGAAGTAGACTGGAATTGCTTTGAAAGCATAGGAAAAGAGGCAGAACGTCCACAATGATGCACTTGGCCAAAAAGGGCGTATGCGTTTTTTCCTGAATATATTCAGGAAAAAACGCATACGCCCTTTTTGGCCAACCAAGCAAGCTTGCAAAGGAAATCTGCACTACAATGAAGTCTCACTTCCCCCCGGTCAAAAGGGCCATCTGAAAAAAGTGTAAAATCCAGAAAGGCAGGACAGGCCATGGAGAACTGGGAGCCTTGTTATGCTGATGGGCGGGATGTAAATTGCCAACAGGCACTCGGGAGAAGTGTATGGTGTTTCCTGAAACATCTAAAAAACAAAGCAACAGAGCCTAGGGCACTTCCACTTGTGGTCCTATAGCTTAGGGAAATTAAAATCAAAAAGACACAGCCACCCCAAAGTTTGGGACGCCTCTGTTTACAAGAACCTCGTTTACAGTACAAGTTCAACATCGCAGAAAGTGAAAAATGGATAAAGAAGTTGTGGTATTTACTTACAAAGCAATATCACTCAGCAATGAAATCTATGTCATCAGGCCCTTAGCAGCACAATGAGTGGATTCAGGTATGATGATTCTAACTGAAATAAGTCACACAGAAAAAGAAACATCATAAGATATCAGTAATACACGGAATGTAAACTTGGCTACACAGGAACTGAATTACAGAACAGAACAGGGTCTCAAATTTAGAAAACCAACTTATGCTTGCTTAAGGGGAAAGGTGAGTTGGGGTGCTGCATAAAACCAGAGATTGAAATGAGCACAGATAAAGTTCCTTAAGCCAAATATGGAATAGACAAGAGCTACTCCTTGCTCAACGAAATGGACTCAACACCCCATATTAACTGCCTAAGAATGTACCTGACTAGTAAGTATCTTAAAACCTATGGATTGCTATGTCTCCAAAAGAGAATCAAGCGTGTGTACAGGGGCATAAACGCAGCAGTGATAGGATTGGAGAGGTTCGGTGAGCAAATGAAGACCCTTTGGAGTCAATTTGCATGGTACCCATTCCACGGGTCTCAACTCTCCAGGTTTAAGGTATTCTTCCTTCAGCTAAAACATGCATGTGGAACCCAGAGTATGATCAACCGTGTGAACAGGAGACGTGTTCAAATATGTCTCAGTTTTCCTACACGGTACTCGGGTGCAACATTCCAGACGCTTTACTAACACTCTCCCCACTTGGAGAGTCAGCGCCTTTAACCTCCTGTTTGGCCCAGTTTGCAATTTCTGTGGAAGATGAACAGGAATAGGGAGAACCAATGAGAGACTAGCTGGAGGTGTCTGGACGGGCAAATTTAACTCTCATTTCCCACCAGGAAGAGGAAATACCAAAGGCTCAGCGTGCCGTGCCTGAACCAAATTAGGGCCTGAAGCCATCCTGCGGTGTGGCGGCCAGCTCAAAAGAAAGCGAGTTGAAGAAAGGAGCTCAGGGGCACTGTAATTCACAAACCTGCAGAGTTATAAATGACAGCTATCGTCCAAAAATATACTGAAGTAAGGCTGCCAAGAGGACTTGAAAGCGGGGCAGAATTGCAGGAAACCGATTTCAGGAGGTAGACAGGAATTACATTGAAAGCATAGGAAAAGAGGCAGAACGTCCACAATGATGCACTTGGCCAAAAAGGGCGTATGCGTTTTTTCCTGAATATATTCAGGGAAAAACGCATATGCCCTTTTTGGCCAACCAAGCAAGCTTGCAAAGGAAATCTGCACTACAATGAAGTCTCACTTCCCCCCGGTCAAAAGGGCCATCTGAAAAAAGTGTAAAATCCAGCAAGGCAGGACAGGCCATGGAGAACTGGGAGCCTTGTTATGCTGCTGGGCGGGATGTAAATTGCCAACAGACACTCGGGAGAAGTGTATGGTGTTTCCTGAAACATCTAAAAAACAAAGCAACAGAGCCTAGGGCACTTCCACTTATGGTCCTATAGCTTAGGGAAATTAAAATCAAAAAGACACAGTCACCCCAAAGTTTGGGACGCCTCTGTTTACAAGAACCTCGTTTACCGTACAAGTTCAATATCACAGAAAGTGAAAAATGGATAAAGAACTTGTGGTACTTACGTACAATGCAGTATCACTCAGCAATGAAATCTATGTCATCAGGCCCTTAGCAGCACAATGAGTGGATTCAGGTATGATGATTCTAACTGAAATAAGTCACACAGAAAAAGAAACATCATAAGATATCATTAATACACGGAATGTAAACTTGGCTACACAGGAACTGAATTCCAAAACAGAACAGGGTCTCAAATTTAGAAAACCAACTTATGCTTGCTTAAGGGGAAAGGTGAGTTGGGGTGCTGCATAAAACCAGAGATTGAAATGAGCACAGATAAAGTTCCTTAAGCCAAATATGGAATAGACAAGAGCTACTCCATGCTCAACGAAATGGACTCAACACCGCATATTAAACGCCTAAGAATGTACCTAACTAGTAAGTATCTTAAAATCTATGGATTGCTATGTCTCCGAAAGAGAACCAAGCATGTGTACAGGGGCATAAACGCAGCAGTGATAGGATTGGAGAGGTTTGGTGAGCAAATGAAGACCCTTTGAAGTCATATTGCATGGTACCCATTCCACGGGTATCAACTACCCAGGTTTAAGGTATTCCTCCTTCAGCTAAAACATGCATGTGGAACCTAGAGTATGATCAACCATGTGATCGGGAGACTTGTTCAAATATGTCTCAGTTTTCGTACCCTGGTACTCGGGTGCAACATTCCAGACGCTTTACTAACACTCTCCGAACTTGGAGAGTCAGTCCCTTTAACCTCCTGTTTGGCCCAGTTTGCAATTTCTGCGGAAGATGAACAGGAATAGGGAGAACCAATGAGAGACTAGCTGCAGGTGTCTGGACGGGCAAATTTAACTCTCATTTCCCACCAGGAAGAGGAATTAACCAAAGGCTCAGCATGCCGTGCCGGAACCAGATTAGGGCCTGAAGCCATCCTGCGGTGTTGCGGCCAGCTCAAAAGAAAGCGAGTTGAAGAAAGGAGCTCAGGGGCACTGTAATTCACAAACCTGCAGAGTTATAAATGACAGCTATCGTCCAAAAATATACCGAAGTAAGGCTGCCAAGAGGACTTGAAAGCGGGGCAGAATTGCAGGAAACCGATTTCAGGAGGTAGACTGGAATTGCATTGAAAGCATAGGAAAAGAGGCAGAACGTCCACAATGATGCACTTGGCCAAAAAGGGCGTATGCGTTTTTTCCTGAATATATTCAGGAAAAAACGCATACGCCCTTTTTGGCCAACCAAGCAAGCTTGCAAAGGAAATCTGCACTACAATGAAGTCTCACTTCCCCCCGGTCAAAAGGGCCATCTGAAAAACGTGTAAACTCCAGAAAGGCAGGACAGGCCATGGAGAACTGGGAGCCTTGTTATGCTGATGGGCGGGATGTAAATTGCCAACAGACACTCGGGAGAAGTGTATGGTGTTTCCTGAAACATCTAAAAAACAAAGCAACAGAGCCTAGGGCACTTCCACTTATGGTCCTATAGCTTAGGGAAATTAAAATCAAAAAGACACAGCCACCCCAATGTTTGGAACGGCTCTGTTTACAAGAACCTCGTTTACAGTACAAGTTCAACATCGCAGAAAGTGAAAAATGGATAAAGAAATTGTGGTATATACTTACAAAGCAATATCACTCAGCACTGAAATCTATGTCATCAGGCCCTTAGCAGCACAATGAGTGGATTCAGATATGATGATTCTAAGTGAAATAAGTCACACAGAAAAAGAAACATCATAAGATATCAGTAATACACGGAATGTAAACTTGGCTACAAAGGAACTGAATTACAGAACAGAACAGGGTCTCAAATTTAGAAAACCAACTTATGCTTGCTTAAGGGTAAAGGTGAGTTGGGGTGCTGCATAAAACCAGAGATTGAAATGAGCACAGATAAAGTTCCTTAAGCCAAATATGGAATAGACAAGAGCTACTCCTTGCTCAACGAAATGGACTCAACACCCCATATTAAACGCCTAAGAATGTACCTGAATAGTAAGTATCTTAAAATCTATGGATTGCTATGTCTCCGAAAGAGAATCAAGCATGTGTACAGGGGCATAAATGCAGCAGTGATAGGATTGGAGATGTTCGGTGAGCAAATGAAGACCCTTTGAAGTCATATTGCACGGTACCCATTCCACAGGTCTCAACTCTCCAGGTTTAAGGTATTCTTCCTTCAGCAAAAACATGCATGTGGAACCTAGAGTATGATCAAACATGTGATCGGAAGACGTGTTCAAATATGTCTCAATTTTGGTACCTTGGTACTCGGGTGCAACATTCCAGATGCTTTACTAACACTCTCCCGACTTGGAGAGTCAGTCCCTTTAACCTCCTCTTTGGCCCAGTTTGCAATTTCTGCGGAAGATGAACAGGAATAGCGAGAACCAATGAGAGACTAGCTGGAGGTGTCTGGACGGGCAAATTTAACTCTCATTTCCCACCAGGAAGAGGAATTAACCAAAGGCTCAGCGTGCCGTGCCGGAACCAGATTAGGGCCTGAAGCCATCCTGCGGTGTTGCGGCCAGTTCACAAGAAAGCGAGTTGAAGAATGGAGCTCAGGGGCACTGTAATTCACAAACCTGCAGAGTTATAAATGACAGCTATCGTCCAAAAATATACTGAAGTAAGGCTGCCAAGAGGACTTGAAAGCGGGGCAGAATTGCAGGAAACCGATTTCAGGAGGTAGACTGGAATTGCATTGAAAGCATAGGAAAAGAGGCAGAACGTCCACAATGATGCACTTGGCCAAAAAGGGCGTATGCGTTTTTTCCTGAATATATTCAGGAAAAAACGCATACGCCCTTTTTGGCCAACCAAGCAAGCTTGCAAAGGAAATCTGCACTACAATGAAGTCTCACTTCCCCCCGGTCAAAAGGGCCATCTGAAAAAAGTGTAAAATCCAGAAAGGCAGGACAGGCCATGGAGAACTGGGAGCCTTGTTATGCTGATGGGCGGGATGTAAATTGCCAACAGACACTCGGGAGAAGTGTATGGTGTTTCCTGAAACATCTAAAAAACAAAGCAACAGAGCCTAGGGCACTTCCACTTATGGTCCTATAGATTAGGGAAATTAAAATCAAAAAGACACAGCCACCCCAAAGTTTGGGACGCCTCTGTTTACAAGAACATCCTTTACCGTACAATTTCAATATCACAGAAAGTGAAAAATGGATAAAGCACTTGTGGTACTTACGTACAATGCAGTATCACTCAGCAATGAAATCTATGTCATCAGGCCCTTAGCAGCATAATAAGTGGATTTAGGTACGATGATTCTAACTGAAATATGTCACACAGAAAAAGAAACATCATAAGATATCACTAATACACGGAATGTAAACTTGGCTACACAGGAACTGAATTCCAAAACAAAACAGGGTCTCAAATTTAGAAAACCAACTTATGCTTGCTTAAGGGGAAAGGTGAGTTGGGGTGCTGCATAAAACCAGAGATTGAAATGAGCACAGATAAAGTTCCTTAAGCCAAATATGGAATAGACAAGAGCTACTCCTTGCTCAACGAAATGGACTCAACACCCGATATTAAACGCCTAAGAATGTACCTGACTAGTAAGTATCTTAAAACCTATGGATTGCTATGTCTCCAAAAGAGAATCAAGCGTGTGTACAGGGGCATAAACGCAGCAGTGATAAGATTGGAGAGGTTCGGTGAGCAAATGAAGACCCATTGAAGTCATATTGCATGGTACCCATTCCACGGGTCTCAACTCTCCAGGTTTAAGGTATTCTTCCTTCAGCTAAAACATGCACGTGGAACACAGAGTATGATCAACCATGTGAACGGGAGAAGTGTTCAAATATGTCTCAGTTTTCGTACCATGGTACTCGGGTGCAACATTCCAGACGCTTTACTAACACTCTCCCGACATGGAGAGTCAGTCCCTTTAACCTCCTGTTTGGCCCAGTTTGCAATTTCTGCGGAAGATGAACAGGAATAGGGAGAACCAATGAGAGACTAGCTGGAGGTGTCTGGACGAGCAAATTTAACTCTCATTTCCCACCAGGAAGAGGAATTAACCAAAGGCTCAGCGTGCGGTGCCGGAACCAGATTAGGGCCTGAAGCCATCCTCCGGTGTTGCGGCCAGCTCACAACACAGCGAGTTGAAGAAAGGAGCTCAGGGGCACTGTAATTCACAAACCTGCAGAGTTATAAATGACAGCTATCATCCAAAACTATACTGAAGTAAGGCTGCCAAGAGGACTTGAAAGCGGGGCAGAATTGCAGGAAACCGATTTCAGGAGGTAGACTGGAATTGCATTGAAAGCATAGGAAAAGAGGCAGAACGTCCACAATGATGCACTTGGCCAAAAAGGGCGTATGCGTTTTTTCCTGAATATATTCAGGAAAAAACGCATACGCCCTTTTTGGCCAACCAAGCAAGCTTGCAAAGGAAATCTGCACTACAATGAAGTCTCACTTCCCCCCGGTCAAAAGGGCAATCTGAAAAAAGTGTAAAATCCAGAAAGGCAGGACAGGCCATGGAGAACTGGGAGCCTTGTTATGCTGATGGGCGGGATGTAAATTGCCAACAGACACTCGGGAGAAGTGTATGGTGCTTCCTGAAACATCTAAAAAACAAAGCAACAGAGCCTAGGGCACTTCCACTTATGGTCCTATAGCTTAGGGAAATTAAAATCAAAAAGACACAGCCACCCCAAAGTTTGGGACGCCTCTGTTTACAAGAACCTCCTTTACCGTACAATTTCAATATCACAAGAAGTGAAAAATGGATAAAGAACTTGTGGTACTTACGTACAATGCAGTATCACTCAGCAATGAAATCTATGTCATCAGGCCCTTAGCAGCACAATGAGTGGATTTAGGTACGATGATTCTAACTGAAATAAGTCACACAGAAAAAGAAACATCATAAGATATCACTAATACACGGAATGTAAACTTGGCTACACAGGAACTGAATTCCAAAACAGAACAGGGTCTCAAATTTAGAAAACCAACTTATGCTTGCTTAAGGGGAAAGGTGAGTTGGGGTGCTGCATAAAACCAGAGATTGAAATGAGCACAGATAAAGTTCCTTAAGCCAAATATGGAATAGACAAGAGCTACTCCTTTCTCAACGAAGTGGACTCAACACCCCATATTAAACGCCTAAGAATGTACCTGACTAGTAAGAATCTTAATACCTATGGATTTATATATCTCCGAAAGAGAATCAAGCGTGTGTACAGCGGCATAAACGCAGCAGTGATAGGATTGGTGAGGTTCGGTGAGCAAATGCAGACCCTTTGAAGTCATATTGCATTGTACACATTCCATGGGTCTCAACTCTCCAGGTTTAAGGGATTCTTCCTTCAGCTAAAACATGCATGTGGAACCCAGAGTATGATCCACCGTGTGACTGGAAACGTGTTCAAATATGTCTCAGTTTTCGTCCCCTGGTACTCGGGTGCAACATTCCAGACGCTTTACTAACACTCTCCCCACTTGGAGAGTCAGTGCCTTTAAACTCCTGTTTGGCCCAGTTTGCAATTTCTCTGGAAAATGAACAGGAATAGGGAGAAGCAATGATAGACTAGCTGGAGGTGTCTGGACGGGCAAATTTAACTCTCATTTCCAACCAGGAAGAGGAATTAACCAAAGGCTCAGCGTGCCATGCCGGAACCAGATTAGAGCCTGAAGCCATCCTGCGGTGTTGCGGCCAGCTCACAAGAAAGCGAGTTGAAGAAAGGAGCTCAGGGGCACGGTCATTCACAAACCTGCAGAGTTATAAATGACAGCTATCGTCCAAAAATGTACTGAAGTAAGGCTGCCAAGAGGACTTGAAAGCGGGGCAGAATTGCAGGAAACCGATTTCAGGAGGTAGACTGGAATTGCATTGAAAGCATAGGAAAAGAGGCAGAACGTCCACAATGATGCACTTGGCCAAAAAGGGCGTATGCGTTTTTTCCTGAATATATTCAGGAAAAAACGCATACGCCCTTTTTGGCCAACCAAGCAAGCTTGCAAAGGAAATCTGCACTACAATGAAGTCTCACTTCCCCCCGGTCAAAAGGGCCATCTGAAAAAAGTGTAAAATGCAGAAACGCAGCACAGGCCATGGAGAACTGGGAGCCTTGTTATGCTGATGGGCGGGATGTAAATTGCCAACAGCCACTCTGGAGAAGTGTATGGTGTTTCCTGAAACATCTAAAAAACAAAGCAACAGAGCCTAGGGCACTTCCACTTATGGTCCTATAGCTTAGGGAAATTAAAATCAAAAAGACACAGCCACCCCAAAGTTTGGAACGGCTCTGTTTACAAGAACCTCGTTTACAGTACAAGTTCAACATCGCAGAAAGTGAAAAATGGATAAAGAAGTTGTGGTATTTACTTACAAAGCAATATCACTCAGCAATGAAATCTATGTCATCAGGCCCTTAGTAGCACAATGAGTGGATTCAGGTACGATGATTCTAACTGAAATAAGTCACACAGAAAAAGAAACATCATAAGATATCAGTAATACATGGAATGTAAACTTGGCTACACAGGAACTGAATTCCAAAACAGAACAGGGTCTCAAATTTAGAAAACCAACTTCTGCTTGCTTAAGGGGAAAAGTGAGTTGGGGTGCTGCATAAAACCAGAGATGGAAATGAGCACAGATAAAGTTTCTCAAGCCAAATATGGAATAGACAAGAGCTACACCTTGCTCAACGAAATGGACTCAACACCCCATATTAAACGCCTAAGAATGTACCTGACTAGTAAGTATCTTAAATCCTATGGATTGCTATGTCTCCGAAAGAGAATCAAGCATGTGTACAGGGGCATAAACGCAGCAGTGATAGGATTGGAGAGGTTTGTTGAGCAAATGAAGACCCTTTGAAGTCATATTGCATGGTACCCATTCCACGGGTTTCAACTACCCAGGTTTAAGGTATTCTTCCTTCAGCTAAAACATGCATGTGGAACCTAGAGTATGATCAACCATGTGATCGGGAGACGTGTTCAAATATGTCTCAGTTTTCCTCCCCTGGTACTCGGGTGCAACATTCCAGACGCTTTACTAACACTCTCCCCACTTGGAGAGTCAGTGCCTTTAACCACCTGTTTGGCCCAGTTTGCAATTTCTGCGGAAGATGAACAGGAATAGCGAGAAACAATGAGAGACTAGCTGGAGGTGTCTGGACGGGCAAATTTAACTCTCATTTCCCACCAGGAAGAGGAATTAACCAAAGGCTCAGCATGCCGTGCCGGAACCAGATTAGGGCCTGAAGCCATCCTGCGGTGTTGCGGCCAGCTCACAAGAAAGCGAGTTGAAGAAAGGAGCTCAGGGGCACTGTAATTCACAAACCTGCAGAGTTATAAATGACAGCTATTGGCCAAAAATATATTGAAGTAAGGCTGCCAAGAGGACTTGAAAGCAGGGCAGAATTGCAGGAAACCGATTTCAGGAGGTAGACTGGAATTGCATCGAAAGCATATGAAAAGCGGCAGAGCGTCCACAATGATGCACTTGGCCAAAAAGGGCATATGCGTTTTTTCCTGAATATATTCAGGAAAAAACGCATATGCCCTTTTTGGCCAACCAAGCAACCTTGCAAAGGAAATCGGCACTACAATGAAGTCTCACTTCCCCCCGGTCAAAAGGGCCATCTGAAAAAAGTGTAAAATCCAGAAAGGCAGGACAGGCCATGGAGAACTGAGAGCCTTGTTATGCTGCTGGGCGGGATGTAAATTGCCAACAGACACTCGGGAGAAGTGTATGGTGTTTCCTGAAACATCTAAAAAACAAAGCAACAGAGCCTAGGGCACTTCCACTTATGGTCCTATAGCTTAGGGAAATTAAAATCAAAAAGACACAGCCACCCCAAAGTTTGGGACGCCTCTGTTTACAAGAACCTCGTTAACAGTACAAGTTCAACATCGCAGAAAATGAAAAATGGATAAAGAAGTTGTAGTATTTACTTACAAAGCAATATCACTCAGCAATGAAATCTATGTCATCAGGCCCTTAGCAGCACAATGAGTGGATTCAGGTATGATGATTCTAACTGAAATAAGTCACACAGAAAAAGAAACATCATAAGATATCACTAATACACGGAATGTAAACTTGGCTACACAGGAACTGAATTCCAAAACAGAACAGGGTCTCAAATTTAGAAAACCAACTTATGCTTGCTTAAGGGGAAAGGTGAGTTAGGGTGCTGCATAAAACCAGAGATTGAAATGAGCACAGATAACGTTCTATAAGGCAAATATGGAATAGACAAGAGCTATTCCTTGCTCAACGAAATGGACTCAACACCCCATATTCAATGCCTAGGAATATACCTGCCTAGTAAGAATCATAAAAGGAATGGATTTATATATCTTTGTAAGAGAATCAAGAGTGTGTACAGCGGCATTAAAGCAGTGAAAATCAGCTAAATCCCATATTAAAAATAAATTTCTTAAACAAAACACAATGACAGTGAAATAGAGAGCAATACTTAAGTAATTCATTGAAGGCTTCTGATGCAACCTGCATTTACCATATCTACACCCAGAGCTGGGTGACACATAAGGCTGGACACTTGGGGCTCATAAGATTGGTGAGGTTCGGTGAGCAAATGCAGACCCTTTGAAGTCATATTGCATGGTACCCATTCCATGGGTCTCAACTCTCCAGGTTTAAGGGATTCTTCCTTCAGCTAAAACATGCATGTGGAACCCAGAGTATGATCCACCGTGTGATCGAGAAACGTGTTCAAATGTGTCTCACTTTTCGTTCCCTGGTACTCGGGTGCAACATTCCAGACGCTTTACTAACACTCTCCCGACTTGGAGAGTCAGTCCCTTTAACCTCCTGTTTGGCCCAGTTTGCAATTTCTGCGGAAGATGAACAGGAATAGGGAGAACCAATGAGAGACTAGCTGGAGGTGTCTGGACGGTCAAATTTAACTCTCTTTTCCCACAGAGAAGAGGAATAAACCAAAGGCTCAGCATGCCGTGCCGGAACCAGATTAGGGCCTGAATCAATCCTGCGGTGTTGTGGCCAGCTCAAAAGAAAGCGAGTTGAAGAAAGGAGCTCAGGGGCACTGTAATTCACAAACCTGCAGATTTATAAATGACAGCTATTGTCCGAAAATATACTGAAGTAGGGCTGCCAAGAGGAGTTGAATGCGGGGCAGAATTGCAGGAAACCGATTTCAGGAGGAATCGGAATTGGATTGCATTTAAAACACAGGAAAAGAGGAAGAACGTCGACAATGATGCACTTGGCCAAAAAGGGCGTATGCGTTTTTTCCTGAATATATTCAGGAAAAAACACATACGCCCTTTTTGGCCAACCAAGCAAACTTGCAAAGGAAATCTGCACTACAATGAAGTCTCACTTCCCCCCGGTCTAAAGGGCCATCTGAAAAAAGTGTAAAATCCAGAAAGGCAGAACAGGCCATGGAGAACTGGGAGCCTTGTTATGCTGATGGGCGGAATGCAAATTGCCAACAGACACTCGGGAGAAGTGTATGGTGTTTCCTGAAACATCTAAAAAACAAAGCAACAGAGCCTAGGGCACTTCCACTTATGGTCCTATAGTTTAGGGAAATTAAAGTAAAAAAGACACAGCCACCCCAAAATTTGGGATGGCTCTTTTTACAGGAATCTCTTCTGCGGCACAAGTTAAATATCCCAGAGAGCAAATAATGGATAAAGAAGTTGCGGTACTTATGTACAACAGAATACCATCAGCAATGAAATCTATGTCACCAGGCCCGTACCAGCATAATGAGTGGATTGAGGCACGATGATTCTAAGTGAAAGAAGTCACACAGAAAAAGAAACATCATAAGGTATCACTAATACACGGAATGTGAACTTGGCTACACATGAACTGAATTACAAAACAGAACAGGGTCTCAAATTTAGAAAACCAACTTATGCTTGCTTAAGGGGGAAGGTGAGTTGGGGTCCTGCATAAAAGCAGAGTTTGAAATTAGCACAGATACCGTTCCATAAGCCAAATATGTAATAGACAAGACCTATCCCTTGCTCAACGAAATGGATTCAACAATGAGGTATCACCTCACACCTGGTAGAATAGGCATCATAGAAAATCTACAAACAAAAAATGCTGGAAAGGGTGTGGAGAAAAGGAACCCTCTTCCACTATTGTTGGGAATATAAATTGATACAGTCATTATGGAGAACAATATGGAATTTCTTAAGAAACTAACAATAGAATTACCATATGATACAGCAATCCCAGTACTGGACATATACCCAGACAAAACCATAAATCAAAAAGAGTCATTCACCGCAATGTTCATTGCATCACTATTTACAATATCGAGGTAATGGAAGCAACCTAAATGCCCACAGACAGACGAATGCATAAAGCTGTGGTACATATATAAAATGGAATATTACTAAGCCATGAAAAGGAATGAAATTGGGTCATTTGTAGAGACGTCGATGGATCTAGAGACTGTCATACAGAGTGAAGTAAGTCAGAAAGAGAAAAACAAATCTTGTATATTCATGCATATATGTGGAACCTAGAAAAACTGTACAGATTAACCATTTTGCAAGGCATAAATAGAGCAACAGATGTAGACAACAAACGTATGGACAACAAGGGGGGAAAGCTGTTGGGGGGGTGGTGGTGGGAGGAGTTGAGAGACTGGGATTGGCATGTATACATTTATATGTATAAAATAGATAACCAATAAGAACCTGCTGTATAAAAATATAAAATAAAATTCAAAATTAAAAAGAAATAAAATTTAAAAAATAAAACAGAAAAAACAATTATTCCCTGCACATACATGTATTTATATGAATAAATTATTTCCATGCTTATATCTGTAAATACAAAAAAGAGGAATAAAATCTACCTTGAACCAAAAACGAAAAAGAGAAAAAAACACAGAACCCACCAGTTACACAGAGGAAAACCGTATCAGGGCACTTGCTCCAGTTGTAAACAATTCTGAAGTTGGTCAGTGGTGGGGAATCGTCTCCCATTCAGCCAGCAGCCCCCACGCAACAAGCGTCCTCATTGCAAAGCTGGGGCACCGTGCCGAGGCATCTGTGAGTAAACGTGAGCTGAGCCCCAGGCCAGTTGCTGCTGAACTATTCCCACCCGTCCCAGGTAAAACACCTGAATATATACAAGGACTTGAAAGCCTAGAGGAAGGGCCATAGAGCCACACGAGTGACAGCATGCCAGCCGACTTGGTGCCTGCAGGCCAGTCAGGATGGTCCTGGCCCTGGGTGCTCTTCTGGAAGATTTCCATTTCCCTGCCTGAGATACCCGTCCTGTCCCTGCCCCCACTGCTTTTTTCCTTCCTCACCTCTGCCCAGGGAGAAATTCCAGCAGCAGGTATGGGTGACACATCCTCTTCTTTAGCAGGTGGCAGCCTGGCAACTGCTGCAGAAAGTCCAGCAGAGCCCCACTCACACTGGGCCACCCACAAAGCCGTGGCCTCTCACTCCCTCCCACCAGCCCAGCCCCGAGACTGCTGACGGGGCAGAGAAAATGGCGTCAGGCACGGCTGCAGGGGCTCTTGCTGCCTGGAGTGGTATTTATATTGATCTCAACCCAGGCACACCTGGGGAGGGCTGGCCGGCACGGTAAGGCTGCCCAGGTCAGCCAATCATCACCCCTCAGGGGCTCACAGTTGCAGAAAATGGAACTTGCTGAACCGGCCAGGTCCAAGGAACAGGTGTGGGCTCCTGAGAGTCAGGATAGACAAGGGGCTGCAGCTTTGGCTTGTTTTCTAATCATTTTATCTGGCCCATGAGTGGGAGACAACTTCAAGAAAACCCTCTCCTAATGAGAGGAACCCAGGAGTCAGGGAGAGGAGGGGTGGGTGGTGGTTGGAGACAGAGGCCTGGTGCCCCGGGTGCAGTGGAAGTCTCTGGAAGACCAGGTGGAGGGAGGCCTCACGGAGTGATGCCCAGGGTCACAGACCTGTCGCAGCTGCTGTTTGTTAGTTCAAGTCCTGCTCTGAGGTGCTCTGTGTCAGCTCTGAGCGACAGGTGAGCTGGGGGTGCTCTGCAATGAGGGCTATGTGCATGGTTCCTGTGTGCCCAGCCCTGCCACAGTACCTGCAAGGGTAGCTCTGTATCCTGGGAGGGGCCTGACCACGAGAGCCCCGTGGGCTGGGGTGGGGGTGGGGTACCTGCCCAGGTGAGCTCCATATTCTGGGATTGGTCTGACCACGAGAGCCCCATGGGCTGCTGGGGACCTGGTAAAAGATGTCAGGACAGTCAGTGAAGCCACCGAGGATATACCTCCAGTTGCTCCTAATTCCTACACCCTGCTGGTCATTCTACCAACCACCAGGACATGGTATTCTGTATTAGTCTTCAATGATGCCTTCTTTTGTATTCCATTAGTCCCAGAGTCACAAGAAATTTTGGCTTGTGAGTGGCAGGACTCAACATACAACTAAAACAATACTTCCGGGCCGTCTGGACCCAAGGGTGCAAAAATTCCCACACCATCTTTGGGGAAAGCTTAGCTAAAGACCTAAAAGTTCTACCTCTGGAAAAGGAAACCCTCCTTCAATATGCAGACGACATTCTGATCGCCAGCCCTACTAAGGAGGCCTCTGAACTACCAAGAAAATAAAGGATAGAAGTTGTCCAAGAAAAAGCTCAAATATCACAGACTGCGGTGACCTGCCTGGGCTTCATTCTCACACAAGGTCAGAGAAGCCCATCCCAGGAAAGGGAAGAAACCATTTTCAGCCTTACCCCTTTCTAAAACTAGAAGACAGCTTAGGGGTTCCTGGGGAGGCCAGGGTTTGCTGCTTCTGGATCCCTAACTACAGTCTACTAGCTGGGCCTCTATATGAAACACTGAAAGGAAAAGATGATGATCCTTTTGAATAGAATCCAGAAGTGGCCTTTCAAGAATGGAAAGAGCAGTCAATTCAGACCCTTGCCCTGGAACTCCCTAATTTAGCTAAACCCTTTGACCTTTACATTCCCAGTGAAAGGTGAATCGCCATTGGAGAATTAGTGCAAAAACTGGGACCACTTGAAATGGAACAATGCAAGAATGCCATCCAGGTAGGATAAACTACGGTCACTAAGGGGCTTGGCCCACTGCCACATCTGGCCAAGATACTGGCGGTATCTAAAAACCTGGAAATCAGCAGCCCAAAAGGCCACCTCCCTCCTAAGGGAAAAGGACCCCACGTGGTGATCCTAACCACCAACCATGCCCTGAAGTTGCAGGGTTCGCTCCGTGGGCACACTGACCTCGAGTGAGGAGGCCCTCCAACTCCAACATCCAGAGAGATAACCGGGGGCAACAGGGCACCATGACGACTCGTGTGAACATCACTTGACCTGGAGTTTCTCTCATAAAACAACAAGAGTGTGTCCCAAAAGAGTAGACTACTGCTTGCAGGACTTACTGCACCCAGCGGGGAGCTAATAATCTTGGCGGGGGAACAGTATACCACACTGTCACCATAGAAAAGCCTACAGACACCGTGATGATGGTGGCCAATAAGACCGGCTGAACTCCTGTTTACTTCAAAAGGCTGTTGACTCAGTAGCCATCATGGTCCTTATCACCACTGACCCTGGACTGTCTGGGAGTTGAGCGGGCAGGGCTCTGACACCTGGTGCTGTTTGTACGTTAATTCAGGGGCCTAATTGAAGAAAGCGCAGACTACTGGTCAGAGCATCTAGGCTGGCAGAAACGGTCAGCCTAAGGTGGCCGAACAAATGTGGGGCGGGGTGAAACCGGCCCCCACAGCGTCTCTGCACATCTCTTTCCTGGACCCTTAAAGGTCATTAGAATCTATAACACTTCCAATGCTGGTGCTCAGGTGGACGAGCAGGGAGGCAGGGGTCCTGGGGACAATCAACGTCACCGGGAGGCTGCTGGGGAGAAGCTCTGACCCTCGCCCCAGGGTATGAGGGCTCCCAACTCAGCACTCAGCAGTTACAGAAGAAGGGTCTGCACCCTCAGCACTCCAAGAATGAGGAACGGGACAAAAGGCAGAGGAGGGGTTTGTCCCCAGCAAAGCCCATTAAAAATCCCTGGGAGATAAAAATAGAATCTGGGCAATAAAGTCAAGTCTAACCTTTTTTATCCTTTGTGCTTTGTCTAATTTCACGTGCTCCTAGGGTCCCGCATGCAGAGGTTCCACACCCGGCACTTCAGACGAGATTTCCTAGTGCAGAATGGCTGGGTCGACACCTCAGCTCCTGGGGCCCAGTGCAGACTCCACGATATAGAGCCTGAGCTACAGCCAACCCGGCCCTCGAGAGCTCCGCCGCCTCCCTCCCTCCCACTGACTCTGACAGGATCTCTACACAGCAGCCCAGCCCACAGCCCACGGGGTAGTGCATGCTCTCACCTCTCCATTCTCTGATCAAAATATAAAGTTTCCTTTGCTTGTGAACCAAACTCAGTCTCGATCTGTTGGCCCCAATGACACTGGGCAGGGGGACACTTGTTGGGGTCCACTCTGGAGGATCAGTAACAGAAATTGAGACTATTGTAACTTCAATGAACAGATGTGTGAGCCAAACTGTAGTTAACATAGAACAGTGTATAAGGCTCGGGTAAAATAAGATGTTTCTAACACTTCCATTTGATATTTCCATCACTTTTTATAAGCAAGTTCAGTGAAAAGGTTTGTCTTATTTGTCAGGTCAATATTAGAGAAACGAAGTGATTTCTTTCCAAGGATGTACATCTAATAATCTTGGTTAAACCTTCAATCTTGTTTTAAATGCTTTTCCATTGAAAATGATACCTCTCTTTCAGCTCCCCCATTTCTGAGAAGTATAAAATCTTATAATTTATTATTACCAAAGGGGAAAGGTGGGAGGAGGGATAAATTAACAGTTTGGAATTAACACATACACACTGCTATGTATAAAATAGATCATCAACAAGGAACTACTGTATAGCACAGGGAACTACACTCAACATTTTGCAATAACCTATAAGGGGAAATAATCTGAAAAAGAATAGATATTTTTATTGACATCATCTATCAATGATAGTTAAAGTGTAGCCTAAGGGAAGCTGGTGGTGAGTGCTTCTGACCCTGAAGACTTCAATCATCTAAAGTTTGGACTCTGCCTACTTCCCAAGGCCCTTAATGAACATATGTGTAGCCGTAGCTTAAAAACTTCCCCAGTTTGGGTTTCGGGGAGACACTGATTTTGAAAAAGCCCTGGTGTTCTCCTTACATGAATGGGACTCTTCCTACTGCTAAAACATGTCTGTCACACCCAGAGGATGGTATACCGTCTGATCGGGAAGAGTTTGGAAAAGGCATCTCATCTCCTCATCTCCTGGTGCTCGGGTTCACCCCTCCAGCGTCTTTACTAACAGTCTCCCCACTTGGAGATGTCAGCACTGTCAACATCCTGTTGCGTACAGTTTGGAATTTGTCCAGAGGATGAAGCGGAAGGATGAGGAACAATGAGAGACAAGTCCTAGGTGTTCAGACAGGCACATGTCACTCTAATTTCCAATCAGGAAGACGAATTGACCAAAGGCTAGGGTTGCCCATGGAAACAGTATAGGGCTTGAGGAAATCCCGCTGCTTTGTGGCCAGTTCCCATAAACACAAGTTGAACAATGGAACTCAGGGGCAGTAAAATTCACAAAACTGCAGAGTTGAAAATATCCATCACTGAAAAATGTCTTGAGGAAAGTCAGAGAAAAGGACTTGTAAGCAAGGGAGAATGGCAGGAAAGGGATTTGAGGAGGTAGAAAGGACTCGCCATTAAGCACAAGAAAAGGAGCTGAACATTGCCAACATTGCAGTTGGCCAAAAAGGGTGCATGCGTTTTTTTCTGTATATATTCAAGAAAAGGGCATACACTTTTTTAGCCAACCAAACAGGTGGGCACTGGAAGTCAATACTACAAAAGATATCACTTCGCATCAGTCAGAAGAGCCATCCTCATAAAGCGTAAACAACAGAAATGCAGGACAGGGCAACGAGAAGAGGGAGCCCTGTGAGACTTATAGTGGAAATGTATATTGCCAACGGCCATTCTGGAAAAGTGTATTGTGTTTACTAAAACATCTAAAAAATGAGCTACAGAGCATAGGGCACTTGCACTCATGGGCGTATATCTTGGGAAAAACAAAAATCGAGAGGACACAGGCACCCCAATGTTTACCCCCTCTCTGTTTAAAAGATCCTCGACTAGGATATAACTTAAATGTCTCTGGAGGGAAAAAATGGATAGAGATGTGGTACTTAGGTAGAGTGGAATATTATTCAGCCTGGAAATCAATGAAATATGGCCAGTTGTAACAACTCCGGAGGAGTTACGTATGATCATTCTAAGTGACAGAATTCAAAAAGAAAAAGACACATATCATAAGATATCACTTAAAGGTGGAATCCAAAATGGCTACACATGAAATAAATTACAAAACAAAAACATAGTCAAATATGTAGAAAACACGCATAAGGCTGCTAAACGGGAAAGGTGGGGAGGGGTGAGGCATCATCCAGGAGGTTGAAATTAGCAAAGATACCATTCCAAATACCAAACTGATAATCAACAAGGCCTACACGGTAGCTAAAAGAACTGCACTCAGCACACTCAAGTCACCGGAAAAGAATATATACGACTGGTAAGAATCTGAAAAAGAATTTATTGATGACCCTCTGTACGTGAATCAAGTGGATGTACAGCAGCAAGAAACAGAGCTTTGAAAATCAGCTGTAACCAATATAGTAATAAATTGAAAAAAATAAACGACAGAGAGACAGAGAAAACCTCTTACAACTTTTCCTCAGGGACGGTGATGCAACATGGATTGAACACATCTAGACCCACAGCAGGATGAGACATAAGGCTGGAAACTGTTTGCGCTAAGAGAAATGTGAGGTTGGGTGAGGAAATGCACACCCTTTAAAGTAATACTACCTGGTACCCATTCAATGGGTCCCAAATCTGCAGGTTCAAGGGATCTTCCTACAGCTAAAACATGCATGGAAAACCCAGAGGACTGTACACCATGTGATCGGGAGATGTGTCTAAAATGCACCTCATTTATCCTCTCCTGGTGCTCCTGTTCACCATTCCAGCCACGTTACTTAGAATCTCCCCACTTGGAGAATCAGCACATTTAAACTTCTGTTTCACACATTTTGCAAATTGTGAGGAGGATGAACGGGAAGAGGGGGAACCAATGAGAGAATAGTTGTAGGGGTTTGGATGGGCACATATCACTCTAATTTCCCATTAAGAATAAGAATTAAAGAAAGGCTCAGCCTGCCTCGCCGGAGCCAAAATAGGGCCTGAAGCAATCCTGTGGGTTTGTGGCCAGCTCACAAAAGAGCAACTTAAAAAATGGAGCTCAGGGTCACTGCAATTCACAAACCTGCAGAGTTATAAATGAAAACTAATGTCCAAAAATATGTTGAGGTAAGGCAAAGAAGAGGATCTGAATGCAAGACAGAATTGCAAGAAACAGATTTCAAGAGATAGATTGGACTCGTCTTTAACGCACATGAAAAGCGGCAGAATTTCGACAATGATGCAGTTGGCCCAAAAGGGCGTATGCGTTTTTTCCTGATTATATCCAGGAAAAAACGCATACGCACTTTATGGGCAACGAAGCAAGCAAGCAATGCAAATGTGCACAACAAAGAAGTCTCACTTCCCACCGGTCAAAAGGGCCATCCTAAAAAATTGTAAAAACCAGAAATGCAGGACAGGCCATGGAGAACAGGGAGCCTTTATACGCTGATGGGCAGTGTGTGAACTGCCGAGAGCCACTCTGGAGAAGTGTATGGTGGTTCCTAAATCATCTAAAAAACAGAGCTACAGAGCATAGGACACTTCCAATCATGGGAGTATATCTAGGGAAGTCTAAAAATCAACAAGACACAAGCACACCACAGTTTAGGGCTACTCTGTTTACAAGAACCTCAACTTCAGTACACCTTAAATATCCCAGGAAAGAGAACAATGGATAAAGAAGATGTGGTACTTATGTACAATGGAATATCTCTTCACCATGAAATCAATGTAATAAGGCTAGTAGAAGGATAAAGAGTGGATTTAGGTCCGATAATACTACTTGAAATAAGTCAAACAGAAAAAGAAACATATCATAAGATATCACTTATAGAGGGAGGGTAAATATGGCTGCACAAGAAATGAATTACAGAACAGAACAGTGTCTCACATTTAGAAAACACACTTATGTCAGCTTAAGGGGAAAGGAGAGGTGGGGTGATGCATAAAACCAGAGTTTGAAATTAGCACAGATACCGTTCAATAAACCAAATAGGTATTAGACAAGATCTACACCTTGCTCAATGAACTGGCCTCAACACACCCTATACACCGCAGAGAAATATATCTGAGTAATAAGAATCTTAAAACCCATGTATTGATATATCTCCATAAGGGAATCAAGTGTGTGCAGAGTGGCACAAACACAGCAGTGAAAATGAGCTAAACCCCATTATAGAAATAAATTTTAAAAAGAAAACGCTGAAACAATGAAAGAGAAAAATTCTTACAAAATTCGCTCAGGGGCTGTGATGTAACCTGGAATTGACCACATATAAACCCACAGCTGGATAAGACATAAGGCTGGACACTTGGGGCTGAGAGGATTGGTGAGCTTTGGTGAGCAACTGCCGAAAGTTTAATGCAATACTTCATGCTACTCAGTCCAAGGGTCCCAACACTCCAGGTTGAAGGGAATCTTCCTACAGCTAAACCATGCTTGGGAAACCCAGCGACTGGTATACCATATGATCGGGAAAGGTTTCTAAAACGCACCTCATTTTTCCTCTCCTGGGGCTCCGGATCGACATTCCAGCCGCTTTACTAACAACATCCCCACATGGAGTCAATGCCTTTAAGTTCTGGTATCGCACAGTCTGCAGTTAGTGCAGAGGATGAATGGGAATAGGGGGAACCAGTGAGAAACTAGCTGTAGCGGTTTCAATGGGCACATGTCACTCTAATGTCACATCAGTAAGAAGAATTAACCAAAGGCACAGCAAGGTGCCCCAGAAGAAAAATAGGGCTTCAAGGAATCCTGTGGTTATGGGGCAAGACCACAAAAATAAGAGCTGAAAAATGGAGATAAGGGCCACTGCAATTCAAAAACCTGCAGAGTTATAAAGGCCAACTATATTCAAAAAATATATTGAGGTAAGGCTATGAAGAGGCAATGAAAGCAAGGCAGAATTGCAGGAAACCAATTTCAGGAGGTAGACTGGAATTGCATTGAAAACATATGAAGAGAGTCAGAACCTCGACAATGATGCACTTGGACAAAAAGGGCGTATGCGTTTTTTCCTGAATATATTCAGGAAAAAACGCATACGCCTTTTTTGGCCAACCAAGCAAACCTGCAAAAGAAATCGGCACTACAATGAAGTCTCACTTCCCCCAGGTCAAAAGGGCCATCTGAAAAAAGTGTAAAACCCAGAAAGGCAGGACAGGCCATGGAGAACTGGGAGCCTTGTTATGCTGATGGGCGGGATGTATATTGCCAACAGACACTCGGGAGAAGTGTATGGTGTTTCCTGAAACATCTAAAAAACAAAGCAACAGAGCCTAGGGCACTTCCACTTATGGTCCTATAGCTTAGGGAAATTAAAATCAAAAAGACACAGCCACCTCAAAGTTTGGGACGGCTCTGTTTACAAGAACCTCGTTTACAGTACAATTTCAATATCACAAAAAGTGAAAAATGGATAAAGAAGTTTGGGTACTCAAGTACAATGCAATGTCACTCAGCAATGAAATCTATGTCACCAGGCCCTTAGCAGCACAATGAGTGGATTCGGGTATGGTGATTCTAACTGAAATAAGTCACACAGAAAAAGAAACATCAATAAATATCACTAATACATGGAATGTAAACTTCGCTACAGAGGAACTGAATTACAAAACATAACAGGGTCTCAAATTGAGAAAACCAACTTATGCTTGCTTAAGGGGAAAGGTGAGTTGGGGTGCTGCATAAAACCAGAGATTGAAATGAGCACAGATAAAGTTCCTTAAGCCAAATATGGAATAGACAAGAGCTACTCCTTGCTCAACGAAATGGACTCAACACCGCATATTAAACGCCTAAGAATGTACCTGACTAGTAAGTATCTTAAAACCTATGGATTGCTATGTCTCCGAAAGAGAATCAAGCGTGTGTACAGGGGCATAAACGCAGCAGTGAAAGGATTGGAGAGGTTCGGTGAGCAAATGAATACCCTTTGAAGTCATATTGCATGGTACCCATTCCAAGGGCCTCAACTCTCCAGGTTTAAGGTATTCTTCCTTCAGCTAAAACATGCATGTGGAACCTAGAGTATGATCAACCATGTGATCGGGAGACGTGTTCAAATATGTCTCAGTTTTCGTCCCCTGGTACTCGGGTGCAACATTCCCGATGCTTTACTAACACTCTCCACACTTGGAGAGTCAGCGCCTTTAACCTCCTGTTTGGCCCAGTTTGCAATTTCTGCGGAAGATGAAGAGGAATAGGGAGAACCAATGAGAGACTAGCTGGAGGTGTCTGGACGGGCAAATTTAACTCTCATTTCCCACCAGGAAGAGGAATTAACCAAAGGCTCAGCGTGCCGTGCCGGAACCAGATTAGGGCCTGAAGCCATCCTCCGGTGTTGCGGCCAGCTCACAACACAGCGAGTTGAAGAAAGGAGCTCAGGGGCACTGTAATTCACAAACATGCAGAGTTATAAATGACAGCTATCGTCCAAAACTATACTGAAGTAAGGCTGCCAAGAGGAGTTGAAAGTGGGGCAGAATTGCAGGAAACCGATTTCAGGAGGTAGACTGGAATTGCATTGAAAGCATAGGAAAAGAGGCAGAACGTCCACAATGATGCACTTGGCCAAAAAGGGCGTATGCGTTTTTTCCTGAATATATTCAGGAAAAAACGCATACGCCCTTTTTGGCCAACCAAGCAAGCTTGCAAAGGAAATCTGCACTACAATGAAGTCTCACTTCCCCCCGGTCAAAAGGGCCATCTGAAAAAAGTTTAAAATCCAGCAAGGCAGGACAGGCCATGGAGAACTGGGAGCCTTGTTATGCTGAGGGGCGGGATGTAAATTGCCAACAGACACTCGGGAGAAGTGTATGGTGTTTCCTGAAACATCTAAAAAACAAAGCAACAGAGCCTAGGGCACTTCCACTTATGGTCCTATAGCTTAGGGAAATTAAAATCAAAAAGACACAGCCACCCCAAAGTTTGGGACGCCTCTGTTTACAAGAACCTCTTTACAGTACAAGTTCAATATCACAGAAAGAGAAAAATGGATAAAGAAGTTGTGGTACTTACGTACAATGCAGTATCACTCAGCAATGAAATCTATGTCATCAGGCCCGTAGCAGCATAATGAGTGGATTCAGGTACGATGATTCTAACTGAAATAAGTCACACAGAAAAAGAAACATCATAAGATATCACTAATACACGGAATGTAAACTTGGCTACACAGGAACTGAATTCCAAAACAGAACAGGGTCTCAAATTTAGAAAACCAACTTATGCTTGCTTAAGGGGAAAGGTGAGTTGGGGTGCTGCATAAAACCAGAGATTGAAATGAGCACAGATAAAGTTCCTTAAGCCAAATATGGAATAGACAAGAGCTACTCCTTGCTCAACGAAATGGACTCAACACCCCATATTAAACGCCTAAGAATGTACCTGACTAGTAATTATCTTAAATCCTATGGATTGCTATGTCTCCAAAAGAGAATCAAGCGTGTGTACAGGGGCATAAACGCAGCAGTGATAGGATTGGAGAGGTTTGGTGAGCAGATGAAGACCCTTTGAAGTCTTATTGCATGGTACCCATTCCACGGGTTTCAACTACCCAGGTTTAAGGTATTCTTCCTTCAGCTAAAACATGCATGTGGAACCCAGAGTATGATCAACCATGTGATCGGGAGACGTGTTCAAATACGTCTCAGTTTTCCTCCCCTGGTACTCGGGTGCAACATTCCAGACGCTTTACTAACACTCTCCCCACTTGGAGAATCAGTCCCTTTAACCTCCTGTTTGGCCCAGTTTGCAATTTCTGCGGAAGATGAACAGGAATAGCGAGAACCAATGAGAGACTAGCTGGAGGTGTCTGGACGGGCAAATTTAACTCTCATTTCCCACCAGGAAGAGGAATTAACCAAAGGCTCAGCGTGCCGTGCCGGAACCAGATTAGGGCCTGAAGCCATCCTGCGGCGTTGCGGCCAGCTCAAAAGAAAGCGAGTTGAAGAAAGGAGCTCAGGGGCACTGTAATTCACAAACCTGCAGAGTTATAAATGACAGCTATCGTCCAAAAATATACTGAAGTAAGGCTGCCAAGAGGACTTGAAAGCGGGGCAGAATTGCAGGAAACGGATTTCAGGAGGTAGACTGGAATTGCATTGAAAGCATAGGAAAAGAGGCAGAACGTCCACAATGATGCACTTGGCCAAAAAGGGCGTATGCGTTTTTTCCTGAATATATTCAGGAAAAAACGCATACGCCCTTTTTGGCCAACCAAGCAAGCTTGCAAAGGAAATCTGCACTACAATGAAGTCTCACTTCCCCCCGGTCAAAAGGGCCATCTGAAAAAAGTGTAAAATCCAGAAAGGCAGGAAAGGCCATGGAGAACTGGGAGCCTTGTTTTGCTGATGGGCGGGATGTAAATTGCCAACAGACACTCGGGAGAAATGTATGGTGTTTCCTGAAACATCTAAAAAACAAAGCAACAGAGCCTAGGGCACTTCCACTTATGGTCCTATAGCTTAGGGAAATTAAAATCAAAAAGACACAGCCACCCCAAAGTTTGGGACGCCTCTGTTTACAAGAACCTCGTTTACAGTACAAGTTCAAAATCGCAGAAAGTGAAAAATGGATAAAGAAGTTGTGGTATTTACTTACAAAGCAATATCACTCAGCAATGAAATCTATGTCATGAGGCCCTTAGCAGCACAATGAGTGGATTCAGGTATGATGATTCTAACTGAAATAAGTCACAGTGAAAAAGAAACATCATAAGATATCACTAATACACGGAATGTAAACTTGGCTACACAGGAACTGAATTCCAAAACAGAACAGGGTCTCAAATTTAGAAAACCAACTTATGCTTGCTTAAGGGGAAAGGTGAGTTGGGGTGCTGCATAAAACCAGAGATTGAAATGAGCACAGATAAAGTTCCTTAAGCCAAATATGGAATACACCAGAGCTACTCCTTGCTCAACAAAATGGACTCAACACCTCATATTAAACGCCTAAGAATGTACCTGACTAGTAAGTATCTTAAAACCTATGGATGGCTATGTCTCCAAAAGAGAATCAAGCATGTGTACAGGGGCATAAACGCAGCAGTGATAGGATTGGAGAGGTTCGGTGAGCAAATGAAGACCCTTTGAAGTCATATTGCATGGTACCCATTCCACGGGTCTCAACTCTCCAAGTTTAAGGTATTCTTCCTTCAGCTAAAACATGCATGTGGAACCCAGAGTATGATCAACCGTGCGAACGGGAGACGTGTTCAAATACGTCTCAGTTTTCCTCCCCTGGTACTCGGGTGCAACATTCCAGACGCTTTACTAACACTCTCCTGACTTGGAGAGTAAGTCCCTTTAACCTCCTGTTTAGCCCAGTTTGCAATTTCTGCGGAAGATGAACAGGAATAGCGAGAACCAATGAGAGACTAGCTGGAGGTGTCTGGACGGGCAAATTTAACTCTCATTTCCCACCAGGAAGAGGAATTAACCAAAGGCTCGGCGTGCCGTGCCGGAACCAGATTAGGGCCTGAAGCCATCCTGCGGTGTTGCGGCCAGGTCACAAGAAAGCGAGTTGAAGAAAGGAGCTCAAGGGCACTGAAATTCACAAACCTGCAGAGTTATAAATGACAGCTATCGTCCAAAAATATACTGAAGTAAGGCTGCCAAGAGGACTTGAAAGCGGGGCAGAATTGCAGGAAACTGATTTCAGGAGTTAGACTGGAATTGCATTGAAAGCATAGGAAAAGAGGCAGAACGTCCACAATGATGCACTTGGCCAAAAAGGGCGTATGCGTTTTTTCCTGAATATATTCAGGAAAAAACGCATACGCCCTTTTTGGCCAACCAAGCAAGCTTGCAAAGGAAATCTGCACTACAATGAAGTCTCACTTCCCCCCGGTCAAAAGGGCCATCTGAAAAAAGTGTAAAATCCAGCAAGGCAGGACAGGCCATGGAGAACTGGGAGCCTTGTTATGCTGATGGGCGGGATGTAAATTGCCAACAGACACTCGGGAGAAGTGTATGGTGTTTCCTGAAACATCTAAAAAACAAAGTAACAGAGCCTAGGGCACTTCCACTTATGGTCCTATAGCTTAGGGAAATTAAAATCAAAAAGACACAGCCACCCCAAAGTTTGGGACGCCTCTGTTTACAAGAACCTCGTTTACAGTACAAGTTCAACATCTCAGAAAATGAAAAATCGATAAAGAAGTTGTGGTATTTACTTACAAAACAATATCACTCAGCAATGAAATCTATGTCATCAGGCCCTTAGCAGCACAATGAGTGGATTCAGGTATGATGATTCTAACTGAAATAAGTCACACAGAAAAAGAAACATCATAAGATATCAGTAATACACGGAATGTAAACTTGGCTACACAGGAACTGAATTTCAAAACAGAACAGGGTCTCAAATTTAGAAAACCAACTTATGCTTGCTTAAGGTGAAAGGTGAGTTGGGGTGCTGCATAAAACCAGAGATTGAAATGAGCACAGATAAAGTTCCTTAAGCCAAATATGGAATAGACAAGAGCTACTCCTTGCTCAACGAAATGGACTCAACACCCCATATTAAACGCCTAAGAATGTACCTGACTAGTAAGTATCTTAAAACCTATGGATTGAGATGTCTCCGAAAGAGAATCAAGCATGTGTACAGGGGCATAAACACAGCAGTGATAGGATTGGAGAGGTTCGGTGAGCAAATGAAGACCCTTTGAAGTCATATTGCATGGTACCCATTCCACGGGTTTCAACTACCCAGGTTTAAGGTATTCTTCCTACAGCTAAAACATGCATGTGGAACCCAGAGTATGATCAACCATGTGATCGGGAGACGTGTTCAAATATGTCTCAGTTTTCGTACCCTGGTACTCGGGTGCAACATTCCAGACGCTTTACTAACACTCTCCTGACTTGGAGAGTCAGTCCCTTTAACCTCCTGTTTGGCCCAGTTTGCAATTTCAGCGGAAGATGAACAGGATAGCGAGAACCAATGAGAGACTTGCTGGAGGTGTCTGGACGGGCAAATTTAACTCTCATTTCCCACCAGGAAGAGGAATTAACCAAAGGCTCAGCGTGCCGTGCTGGAACAAGATTAGGGCCTGAAGCCATCCTGCGGTGTTGCGGCCAGGTCACAAGAAAGCGAGTTGAAGAAAGGAGCTCAGCGGCACTGTAATTTACAAACCTGCAGAGTTATAAATGACAGCTATCGTCCAAAAATAGACTGAAGTAAGGCTGCCAAGAGGACTTGAAAGCGGGGCAGAATTGCAGGAAACGGATTTCAGGAGGTAGACTGGAATTGCATTGAAAGCATAGGAAAAGAGGCAGAACGTCCACAATGATGCACTTGGCCAAAAAGGGCGTATGCGTTTTTTCCTGAATATATTCAGGGAAAAACGCATACGCCCTTTTTGGCCAACCAAGCAAGCTTGCAAAGGAAATCTGCACTACAATGAAGTCTCACTTCCCCCCGGTCAAAAGGGCCATCTGAAAAAAGTGTAAAATCCAGCAAGGCAGGACAGGCCATGGAGAACTGAGAGCCTTGTTATGCTGCTGGGCGGGATGTAAATTGCCAACAAACACTCGGGAGAAGTGTATGGTGTTTCCTGAAACATCTAAAAAACAAAGCAACAGAGCCTAGGGCACTTCCACTTATGGTCCTATAGCTTAGGGAAATTAAAATCAAAAAGACACAGCCACCCCAAAGTTTGGGACGCCTCTGTTTACAAGAACCTCGTTTACAGTACAAGTTCAACATCGCAGAAAATGAAAAATGGATAAAGAAGTTGTGGTATTTACTTACAATGCAATATCACTCAGCAATGAAATCTATGTCATCAGGCCCTTAGCAGCACAATGAGTGGATTCAGGTATGATGCTTCTAACTGAAATAAGTCACACAGAAAAAGAAACATCATAAGATTTCACTAATACACGGAATATAAACTTGGCTACACAGGAACTGAATTCCAAAACAGAACAGCGTCTCAAATTTAGAAAACCAACTTATGCTTGCTTAAGGGGAAAGGTGAGTTGGGGTGCTGCATAAAACCAGAGATTGAAATGAGCACAGATAAAGTTCCTTAAGCCAAATATGGAATAGACAAGAGCTACTCCTTGCTCAATGAAATGGACTCAACACCCCATATTAAACGCCTAAGAATGTACCTGACTAGTAAGTATCTTAAAACCTATGGATTGCTATGTCTCCGAAAGAGAATCAAGCGTGTGTACAGGGGCATAAACGCAGCAGTGATAGGATTGGAGAGGTTCGGTGAGCAAATGAAGACCCTTTGAAGTCAATTTGCATGGTACCCATTACACGGGTCTCAACTCTCCAGGTTTAAGGTATTCTTCCTTCAGCTAAAACATGCATGTGGAACCCAGAGTATAATCAACCGTGTGAACGGGAGACGTGTTCAAATATGTCTCAGTTTTCCTCCCCTGGTACTCGGGTGCAACATTCCAGATTCTTTACTAACACTCTCCCGACTTGGAGAGTCAGCGCCTTTAACCTCCTGTTTGGCCCAGTTTGTAAATTCTGCGGAAGATGAACAGGAATAGGGAGAACCAATGAGAGACTAGCTGGAGTTGTCTGGACGGGCAAATTTAACTCTCATTTCCCACCAGGAAGAGGAAATAACCAAAGGCTCAGTGTGCCGTGCCGGAACCAGATTAGAGCCTGAAGCCATCCTGCGGTGTTGCGGCCAGCTCAAAGGAAAGCGAGTTGAAGAAAGGAGCTCAGGGGCACTGTAATTCACAAACCTGCAGAGTTATAAATGACAGCTATCGTCCAAAAATATACTGAAGTAAGGCTGCCAAGAGGACTTGAAAGCGGGGCAGAATTGCAGGAAACCGATTTCAGGAGGTAGACTGGAATTGCATTGAAAGCATAGGAAAAGAGGCAGAACGTCCACAATGATGCACTTGGCCAAAAAGGGCGTATGCGTTTTTTCCTGAATATATTCAGGAAAAAACGCATACGCCCTTTTTGGCCAACCAAGCAAGCTTGCAAAGGAAATCTGCACTACAATGAAGTCTCACTTCCCCCCGGTCAAAAGGGCCATCTTAAAAAAGTGTAAAATCCAGCAAGGCAGGACAGGCCATGGAGAACTGGGAGCCTTGTTATGCTGCTGGGCGGGATGTAAATTGCCAACAGACACTCGGGAGAAGTGTATGGTGTTTCCTGAAACATCTAAAAAACAAAGCAACAGAGCCTAGGGCACTTCCACTTATGGTCCTATAGCTTAGGGAAATTAAAATCAAAAAGACACACCCACCCCAATGTTTGGAACGGCTCTGTTTACAAGATCCTCGTTTACAGTACAAGTTCAACATCACAGAAAGTGAAAAATGGATAAAGAACTTTTGGTATTTACTTACAAAGCAATATCACTCAGCAATGTAATCTATGTCATCAGGCCCTTAGCAGCACAATGAGTGGATTCAGGTATGATGATTCTAACTGAAATAAGTCACACAGAAAAAGAAACATCATAAGATATCAGTAATACACGGAATGTAAACTTGGCTACACAGGAACTGAATTCCAAAACAGAACAGGGTCTCAAATTTAGAAAACCAACTTATGCTTGCTTAAGGGGAAAGGTGAGTTGGGGTGCTGCATAAAACCAGAGATTGAAATGAGCACAGATAAAGTTCCTTAAGCCAAATATGGAATAGACAAGAGCTACTCCTTGCTCAACGAAATGGACTCAACACCGCATATTAAACGCCTAAGAATGTACCTGACTAGTAAGTATCTTAAAACCTATGGATTGCTATGTCTCCGAAAGAGAATCAAGCATGTGTACAGGGGCATAAACGCAGCAGTGATAGGATTGGAGAGGTTCGGTGAGCAAATGAAGACCCTTTGATGTCATATTGCATGGTACCCATTCCACGGGTTTCAACTACCCAGGTTTAAGGTATTCTTCCTTCAGCTAAAACATGCATGTGGAACCCAGAGTATGATCAACCATGTGATGGGGAGACGTGTTCAAATATGTCTCAGTTTTCGTACCCTGGTACTCGGGTGCAACATTCCAGATTCTTTACTAACACTCTCCCGACTTGGAGAGTCAGTCCCTTTAACCTCCTGTTTAGCCCAGTTTGCAATTTCTGCGGAAGATGAACAGGAATAGCGAGAACCAATGAGAGACTAGCTGGAGGTGTCTGGACGGGCAAATTTAACTCTCATTTCCCACCAGGAAGAGGAATTAACCAAAGGCTCAGCGTGCCGTGCTGGAACAAGATTAGGGCCTGAAGCCATCCTGCGGTGTTGCGGCCAGCTCAAAAGAAAGCGAGTTGAAGAAAGGAGCTCAGGGGCACTGTAATTCACAAACCTGCAGAGTTATAAATGACAGCTATCGTCCAAAAATATACTGAAGTAAGGCTGCCAAGAGGACTTGAAAGCGGGGCAGAATTGCAGGAAACCGATTTCAGGAGGTAGACTGGAATTGCATTGAAAGCATAGGAAAAGAGGCAGAACGTCCACAATGATGCACTTGGCCAAAAAGGGCGTATGCGTTTTTTCCTGAATATATTCAGGGAAAAACGCATACGCCCTTTTTGGCCAACCAAGCAAGCTTGCAAAGGAAATCTGCACTACAATGAAGTCTCACTTCCCCCCGGTCAAAAGGGCCATCTGAAAAAAGTGTAAAATCCTGCAAGGCAGGACAGGCCATGGAGAACTGAGAGCCTTGTTATGCTGCTGGGCGGGATGTAAATTGCCAACAGACACTCCGGAGAAGTGTATGGTGTTTCCTGAAACATCTAAAAAACAAAGCAACAGAGCCTAGGGCACTTCCACTTATGGTCCTATAGCTTAGGGAAATTAAAATCAAAAAGACACAGCCACCACAAAGTTTGGGACGCCTCTGTTTACAAGAACCTCGTTTACAGTACAAGTTCAACTTCGCAGAAAATGAAAAATGGATAAAGAAGTTGTGGTATTTACTTACAAAGCAATATCACTCAGCAATGAAATCTATGTCATCAGGCCCTTAGCAGCACAATGAGTGGATTCAGGTATGATGATTCTAACTGAAATAAGTCACACAGAAAAAGAAACATCATAAGATATCAGTAATACACGGAATGTAAACTTGGCTACACAGGAACTGAATTCCAAAACAGAACAGGGTCTCAAATTTAGAAAACCAACTTATGCTTGCTTAAGGGGAAAGGTGAGTTGGGGTGCTGCATAAAACCAGAGATTGAAATGAGCACAGATAAAGTTCCTTAAGCCAAATATGGAATAGACAAGAGCTACTCCTTGCTCAACGAAATGGACTCAACACCGCATATTAAACGCCTAAGAATGTACCTGACTAGTAAGTATCTTAAAACCTATGGATTGCTATGTCTCCGAAAGAGAATCAAGCATGTGTACAGGGGCATAAACGCAGCAGTGATAGGATTGGAGAGGTTCGGTGAGCAAATGAAGACCCTTTGATGTCATATTGCATGGTACCCATTCCACGGGTTTCAACTACCCAGGTTTAAGGTATTCTTCCTTCAGCTAAAACATGCATGTGGAACCCAGAGTATGATCAACCGTGTGAACGGGAGACGTGTTCAAATATGTCTCAGTTTTCCTCCCCTGGTACTCGGGTGCAACGTTCCAGATTCTTTACTAACACTCTCCCGACTTGGAGAGGCAGCGCCTTTAACCTCCTGTTTGGCCCAGTTTGCAATTTCTGCGGAAGATGAACAGGAATAGGGAGAACCAATGAGAGACTAGCTGGAGGTGTCTGGACGGGCAAATTTAACTCTCATTTCCCACCAGGAAGAGGAAATAACCAAAGGCTCAGTGTGCCGTGCCGGAACCAGATTAGAGCCTGAAGCCATCCTGCGGTGTTGCGGCCAGCTCAAAAGAAAGCGAGTTGAAGAAAGGAGCTCAGGGGCACTGTAATTCACAAACCTGCAGAGTTATAAATGACAGCTATCGTCCAAAAATATACTGAAGTAAGGCTGCCAAGAGGACTTGAAAGCGGGGCAGAATTGCAGGAAACCGATTTCAGGAGGTAGACTGGAATTGCATTGAAAGCATAGGAAAAGAGGCAGAACGTCCACAATGATGCACTTGGCCAAAAAGGGCGTATGCGTTTTTTCCTGAATATATTCAGGAAAAAACGCATACGCCCTTTTTGGCCAACCAAGCAAGCTTGCAAAGGAAATCTGCACTACAATGAAGTCTCACTTCCCCCCGGTCAAAAGGGCCATCTGAAAAAAGTGTAAAATCCAGCAAGGCAGGACAGGCCATGGAGAACTGGGAGCCTTGTTATGCTGCTGGGCGGGATGTAAATTGCCAACAGACACTCGGGAGAAGTGTATGGTGTTTCCTGAAACATCTAAAAAACAAAGCAACAGAGCCTAGGGCACTTCCACTTATGGTCCTATAGCTTAGGGAAATTAAAATCAAAAAGACACATCCACCCCAAAGTTTGGAACGGCTCTGTTTACAAGAACCTCGTTTACAGTACAAGTTCAACATCGCAGAAAGTGAAAAATGGATAAAGAACTTTTGGTATTTACTTACAAAGCAATATCACTCAGCAATGAAATCTATGTCATCAGGCCCTTAGCAGCACAATGAGTGGATTCAGGTATGATGATTCTAACTGAAATAAGTCACACATAAAATGAAACATCATAAGGTATCAGTAATACACGGAATGTAAACTTGGCTACACAGGAACTGAATTACAGAACAGAACAGGGTCTCAAATTTAGAAAACCAACTTATGCTTGCTTAAGGGGAAAGGTGAGTTGGGGTGCTGCATAAAACCAGAGATTGAAATGAGCACAGATAAAGTTCCTTAAGCCAAATATGGAATAGACAAGAGCTACTCCTTGCTCAACGAAATGGACTCAACACCCCATATTAAACGCCTAAGAATGTACCTGACTAGTAAGTATCTTAAAACCTATGGATTGCTATGGCTCTGAAAGAGAATCAAGCATGTGTACAGGGGCATAAACACAGCAGTGATAGGATTGGAGAGGTTCGGTGAGCAAATGAAGACCCTTTGAAGTCATATTGCATGGTACCCATTCCACGGGTTTCAACTACCCAGGTTTAAGGTATTCTTCCTACAGCTAAAACATGCATGTGGAACCCAGAGTATGATCAACCATGTGATCGGGAGACGTGTTCAAATATGTCTCAGTTTTCGTACCCTGGTACTCGGGTGCAACATTCCAGACGCTTTAATAACACTCTCCTGACTTGGAGAGTCAGTCCCTTTAACCTCCTGTTTGGCCCAGTTTGCAATTTCAGCGGAAGATGAACAGGATAGCGAGAACCAATGAGAGACTTGCTGGAGGTGTCTGGACGGGCAAATTTAACTCTCATTTCCCACCAGGAAGAGGAATTAACCAAAGGCTCAGCGTGCCATGCTGGAACAAGATTAGGGCCTGAAGCCATCCTGCGGTGTTGCGGGCAGGTCACAAGAAAGCGAGTTGAAGAAAGGAGCTCAGCGGCACTGTAATTCACAAACCTGCAGAGTTATAAATGACAGCTATCGTCCAAAAATATACTGAAGTAAGGCTGCCAAGAGGACTTGAAAGCGGGGCAGAATTGCAGGAAACCGATTTCAGGAGGTAGACTGGAATTGCATTGAAAGCATAGGAAAAGAGGCAGAACGTCCACAATGATGCACTTGGCCAAAAAGGGCGTATGCGTTTTTTCCTGAATATATTCAGGAAAAAACGCATACACCCTTTTTGGCCAACCAAGCAAGCTTGCAAAGGAAATCTGCACTACAATGAAGTCTCACTTCCCCCCCCCCCCGGTCAAAAGGGCCATCTGAAAAAAGTGTAAAATTCAGCAAGGCAGGACAGGCCATGGAGAACTGAGAGCCTTGTTATGCTGCTGGGCGGGATGTAAATTGCCAACAGACACTCGGGAGAAGTGTATGGTGTTTCCTGAAACATCTAGAAAACAAAGCAACAGAGCCTAGGGCACTTCCACTTATGGTCCTATAGCTTAGGGAAATTAAAATCAAAAAGACACAGCCACCCCAAAGTTTGGGACGCCTCTGTTTACAAGAACCTCGTTTACAGTACAAGTTCAACATCGCAGAAAATGAAAAATGGATAAAGAAGTTGTGGTATTTACTTACAAAGCAATATCACTCAGCAATGAAATCTATGTCATCAGGCCCTTAGCAGCACAATGAGTGGATTCAGGTATGATGATTCTAACTGAAATAAGTCACACAGAAAAAGAAACATCATAAGGTATCAGTAATACACGGAATGTAAACTTGGCTACACAGGAACTGAATTCCAAAACAGAACAGCGTCTCAAATTTAGAAAACCAACTTATGCTTGCTGAAGGGGAAAGGTGAGTTGGGGTGCTGCATAAAACCAGAGATTGAAATGAGCACAGATAAAGTTCCTTAAGCCAAATATGGAATAGACAAGAGCTACTCCTTGCTCAACGAAATGGACTCAACACCCCATATTAAACGCCTAAGAATGTACCTGACTAGTAAGTATCTTAAAACCTATGGATTGCTATGTCTCCGAAAGAGAATCAAGCGTGTGTACAGGGGCATAAACGCAGCAGTGATAGGATTGGAGAGGTTCGGTGAGCAAATGAAGACCCTTTGAAGTCATATTGCATGGTACCCATTCCACGGGTTTCAACTACCCAGGTTTAAGGTATTCTTCCTTCAGCTAAAACATGCATGTGGAACCTAGAGTATGATCAACCATGTGATCGGGATACGTGTTCAAATATGTCTCAGTTTTCGTACCCTGGTACTCGGGTGCAACATTCCAGACGCTTTACTAACACTCTCCCAACTTGGAGAGTCAGTCCCTTTAACCTCCTGTTTGGCCCAGTTTGCAATTTCTGCGGAAGATGAACAGGAATAGGGAGAACCAATGAGAGACTAGCTGGAGGTGTCTGGACGGGAAAATTTAACTCACATTTCCCACCAGGAAGAGGAATTAACCAAAGGCTCAGCGTGCCGTGCCCGAAAGAGATTAGGGCCTGAAGCCATCCTGCGGTGTTGCGGCCAGCTCAAAAGAAAGCGAGTTGAAGAAAGGAGCTCAGGGGCACTGTAATTCACAAACCTGCAGAGTTATAAATGACAGCTATCGTCCAAAAATATACTGAAGTAAGGCTGCCAAGAGGACTTGAAAGCGGGGCAGAATTGCAGGAAACCGATTTCAGGAGGTAGACTGGAATTGCATTGAAAGCATAGGAAAAGAGGCAGAACGTCCACAATGATGCACTAGGCCAAAAAGGGCGTATGCGTTTTTTCCTGAATATATTCAGGAAAAAACGCATACGCCCTTTTTGGCCAACCAAGCAAGCTTGCAAAGGAAATCTGCACTACAATGAAGTCTCACTTCCCCCCGGTCAAAAGGGCCATCTGAAAAAAGTGTAAAATCCAGCAAGGCAGGACAGGCCATGGAGAACTGAGAGCCTTGTTATGCTGCTGGGCGGGATGTAAATTGCCAACAGACACTCGGGAGAAGTGTATGGTGTTTCCTGAAACATCTAAAAAACAAAGCAACAGAGCCTAGGGCACTTCCACTTATGGTCCTATAGCTTAGGGAAATTAAAATCCAAAAGAAACAGCCACCCCAAAGTTTGGCACGCCTCTGTTTACAAGAACCTCGTTTACAGTACAAGTTCAACATCGCAGAAAATGAAAAATGGATAAAGAAGTTGTGGTATTTACTTACAAAGCAATATCACTCAGCAATGAAATCTATGTCATCAGGCCCTTAGCAGCACAATGAGTGGATTCAGGTATGATGATTCTAACTGAAATAAGTCACACAGAAAAAGAAACATCATAAGATATCACTAATACACGGAATATAAACTTGGCTACACAGGAACTGAATTCCAAAACAGAACAGCGTCTCAAATTTAGAAAACCAACTTATGCTTGCTTAAGGGGAAAGGTGAGTTGGGGTGCTGCATAAAACCAGAGATTGAAATGAGCACAGATAAAGTTCCTTAAGCCAAATATGGAATAGACAAGAGCTACTCCTTGCTCAATGAAATGGACTCAACACCCCATATTAAACGCCTAAGAATGTACCTGACTAGTAAGTATCTTAAAACCTATGGATTGCTATGTCTCCGAAAGAGAATCAAGCGTGTGTACAGGGGCATAAACGCAGCAGTGATAGGATTGGAGAGGTTCGGTGAGCAAATGAAGACCCTTTGAAGTCAATTTGCATGGTACCCATTACACGGGTCTCAACTCTCCAGGTTTAAGGTATTCTTCCTTCAGCTAAAACATGCATGTGGAACCCAGAGTATGATCAACCGTGTGATCGGGAGACGTGTTCAAATATGTCTCAGTTTTCCTCCCCTGGTACTCGGGTGCAACATTCCAGATTCTTTACTAACACTCTCCCGACTTGGAGAGTCAGCGCCTTTAACCTCCTGTTTGGCCCAGTTTGCAATTTCTGCGGAAGATGAACAGGAATAGGGAGAACCAATGAGAGACTAGCTGGAGTTGTCTGGACGGGCAAATTTAACTCTCATTTCCCACCAGGAAGAGGAAATAACCAAAGGCTCAGTGTGCCGTGCCGGAACCAGATTAGAGCCTGAAGCCATCCTGCGGTGTTGCGGCCAGCTCAAAAGAAAGCGAGTTGAAGAAAGGAGCTCAGGGGCACTGTAATTCACAAACCTGCAGAGTTATAAATGACAGCTATCGTCCAAAAATATACTGAAGTAAGGCTGCCAAGAGGACTTGAAAGCGGGGCAGAATTGCAGGAAACCGATTTCAGGAGGTAGACTGGAATTGCATTGAAAGCATAGGAAAAGAGGCAGAACGTCCACAATGATGCACTTGGCCAAAAAGGGCGTATGCGTTTTTTCCTGAATATATTCAGGAAAAAACGCATACGCCCTTTTTGGCCAACCAAGCAAGCTTGCAAAGGAAATCTGCACTACAATGAAGTCTCACTTCCCCCCGGTCAAAAGGGCCATCTGAAAAAAGTGTAAAATCCAGCAAGGCAGGACAGGCCATGGAGAACTGGGAGCCTTGTTATGCTGCTGGGCGGGATGTAAATTGCCAACAGACACTCCGGAGAAGTGTATGGTGTTTCCTGAAACATCTAAAAAACAAAGCAACAGAGCCTAGGGCACTTCCACTTATGGTCCTATAGCTTAGGGAAATTAAAATCAAAAAGACACACCCACCCCAAAGTTTGGAACGGCTCTGTTTACAAGAACCTCGTTTACAGTACAAGTTCAACATCGCAGAAAGTGAAAAATGGATAAAGAACTTTTGGTATTTACTTACAAAGCAATATCACTCAGCAATGAAATCTATGTCATCAGGCCCTTAGCAGCACAATGAGTGGATTCAGGTATGATGATTCTAACTGAAATAAGTCACACAGAAAAAGAAACATCATAAGATATCAGTAATACACGGAATGTAAACTTGGCTACACAGGAACTGAATTCCAAAACAGAACAGGGTCTCAAATTTAGAAAACCAACTTATGCTTGCTTAAGGGGAAAGGTGAGTTGGGGTGCTGCATAAAACCAGAGATTGAAATGAGCACAGATAAAGTTCCTTAAGCCAAATATGGAATAGACAAGAGCTACTCCTTGCTCAACGAAATGGACTCAACACCGCATATTAAACGCCTAAGAATGTACCTGACTAGTAAGTATCTTAAAACCTATGGATTGCTATGTCTCCGAAAGAGAATCAAGCATGTGTACAGGGGCATAAACGAGGCAGTGATAGGATTGGAGAGGTTCGGTGAGCAAATGAAGACCCTTTGATGTCATATTGCATGGTACCCATTCCACGGGTTTCAACTACCCAGGTTTAAGATATTCTTCCTACAGCTAAAACATGCATGTGGAACCCAGAGTATGATCAACCATGTGATCGGGAGACGTGTTCAAATATGTCTCAGTTTTCGTACCCTGGTACTCGGGTGCAACATTCCAGACGCTTTAATAACACTCTCCTGACTTGGAGAGTCAGTCCCTTTAACCTCCTGTTTGGCCCAGTTTGCAATTTCAGCGGAAGATGAACAGGATAGCGAGAACCAATGAGAGACTTGCTGGAGGTGTCTGGACGGGCAAATTTAACTCTCATTTCCCACCAGGAAGAGGAATTAACCAAAGGCTCAGCGTGCCATGCTGGAACAAGATTAGGGCCTGAAGCCATCCTGCGGTGTTGCGGGCAGGTCACAAGAAAGCGAGTTGAAGAAAGGAGCTCAGCGGCACTGTAATTCACAAACCTGCAGAGTTATAAATGACAGCTATCGTCCAAAAATATACTGAAGTAAGGCTGCCAAGAGGACTTGAAAGCGGGGCAGAATTGCAGGAAACCGATTTCAGGAGGTAGACTGGAATTGCATTGAAAGCATAGGAAAAGAGGCAGAACGTCCACAATGATGCACTTGGCCAAAAAGGGCGTATGCGTTTTTTCCTGAATATATTCAGGAAAAAACGCATACACCCTTTTTGGCCAACCAAGCAAGCTTGCAAAGGAAATCTGCACTACAATGAAGTCTCACTTCCCCCCCCCCCGGTCAAAAGGGCCATCTGAAAAAAGTGTAAAATTCAGCAAGGCAGGACAGGCCATGGAGAACTGAGAGCCTTGTTATGCTGCTGGGCGGGATGTAAATTGCCAACAGACACTCGGGAGAAGTGTATGGTGTTTCCTGAAACATCTAGAAAACAAAGCAACAGAGCCTAGGGCACTTCCACTTATGGTCCTATAGCTTAGGGAAATTAAAATCAAAAAGACACAGCCACCCCAATGTTTGGGACGCCTCTGTTTACAAGAACCTCGTTTACAGTACAAGTTCAACATCGCAGAAAATGAAAAATGGATAAAGAAGTTGTGGTATTTACTTACAAAGCAATATCACTCAGCAATGAAATCTATGTCATCAGGCCCTTAGCAGCACAATGAGTGGATTCAGGTATGATGATTCTAACTGAAATAAGTCACACAGAAAAAGAAACATCATAAGGTATCAGTAATACACGGAATGTAAACTTGGCTACACAGGAACTGAATTCCAAAACAGAACAGCGTCTCAAATTTAGAAAACCAACTTATGCTTGCTGAAGGGGAAAGGTGAGTTGGGGTGCTGCATAAAACCAGAGATTGAAATGAGCACAGATAAAGTTCCTTAAGCCAAATATGGAATAGACAAGAGCTACTCCTTGCTCAACGAAATGGACTCAACACCCCATATTAAACGCCTAAGAATGTACCTGACTAGTAAGTATCTTAAAACCTATGGATTGCTATGTCTCCGAAAGAGAATCAAGCGTGTGTACAGGGGCATAAACGCAGCAGTGATAGGATTGGAGAGGTTCGGTGAGCAAATGAAGACCCTTTGAAGTCATATTGCATGGTACCCATTCCACGGGTTTCAACTACCCAGGTTTAAGGTATTCTTCCTTCAGCTAAAACATGCATGTGGAACCTAGAGTATGATCAACCATGTGATCGGGATACGTGTTCAAATATGTCTCAGTTTTCGTACCCTGGTACTCGGGTGCAACATTCCAGACGCTTTACTAACACTCTCCCAACTTGGAGAGTCAGTCCCTTTAACCTCCTGTTTGGCCCAGTTTGCAATTTCTGCGGAAGATGAACAGGAATAGGGAGAACCAATGAGAGACTAGCTGGAGGTGTCTGGACGGGAAAATTTAACTCACATTTCCCACCAGGAAGAGGAATTAACCAAAGGCTCAGCGTGCCGTGCCCGAAAGAGATTAGGGCCTGAAGCCATCCTGCGGTGTTGCGGCCAGCTCAAAAGAAAGCGAGTTGAAGAAAGGAGCTCAGGGGCACTGTAATTCACAAACCTGCAGAGTTATAAATGACAGCTATCGTCCAAAAATATACTGAAGTAAGGCTGCCAAGAGGACTTGAAAGCGGGGCAGAATTGCAGGAAACCGATTTCAGGAGGTAGACTGGAATTGCATTGAAAGCATAGGAAAAGAGGCAGAACGTCCACAATGATGCACTAGGCCAAAAAGGGCGTATGCGTTTTTTCCTGAATATATTCAGGAAAAAACGCATACGCCCTTTTTGGCCAACCAAGCAAGCTTGCAAAGGAAATCTGCACTACAATGAAGTCTCACTTCCCCCCGGTCAAAAGGGCCATCTGAAAAAAGTGTAAAATCCAGCAAGGCAGGACAGGCCATGGAGAACTGAGAGCCTTGTTATGCTGCTGGGCGGGATGTAAATTGCCAACAGACACTCGGGAGAAGTGTATGGTGTTTCCTGAAACATCTAAAAAACAAAGCAACAGAGCCTAGGGCACTTCCACTTATGGTCCTATAGCTTAGGGAAATTAAAATCCAAAAGAAACAGCCACCCCAAAGTTTGGCACGCCTCTGTTTACAAGAACCTCGTTTACAGTACAAGTTCAACATCGCAGAAAATGAAAAATGGATAAAGAAGTTGTGGTATTTACTTACAAAGCAATATCACTCAGCAATGAAATCTATGTCATCAGGCCCTTAGCAGCACAATGAGTGGATTCAGGTATGATGATTCTAACTGAAATAAGTCACACAGAAAAAGAAACATCATAAGATATCACTAATACACGGAATATAAACTTGGCTACACAGGAACTGAATTCCAAAACAGAACAGCGTCTCAAATTTAGAAAACCAACTTATGCTTGCTTAAGGGGAAAGGTGAGTTGGGGTGCTGCATAAAACCAGAGATTGAAATGAGCACAGATAAAGTTCCTTAAGCCAAATATGGAATAGACAAGAGCTACTCCTTGCTCAATGAAATGGACTCAACACCCCATATTAAACGCCTAAGAATGTACCTGACTAGTAAGTATCTTAAAACCTATGGATTGCTATGTCTCCGAAAGAGAATCAAGCGTGTGTACAGGGGCATAAACGCAGCAGTGATAGGATTGGAGAGGTTCGGTGAGCAAATGAAGACCCTTTGAAGTCAATTTGCATGGTACCCATTACACGGGTCTCAACTCTCCAGGTTTAAGGTATTCTTCCTTCAGCTAAAACATGCATGTGGAACCCAGAGTATGATCAACCGTGTGATCGGGAGACGTGTTCAAATATGTCTCAGTTTTCCTCCCCTGGTACTCGGGTGCAACATTCCAGATTCTTTACTAACACTCTCCCGACTTGGAGAGTCAGCGCCTTTAACCTCCTGTTTGGCCCAGTTTGCAATTTCTGCGGAAGATGAACAGGAATAGGGAGAACCAATGAGAGACTAGCTGGAGTTGTCTGGACGGGCAAATTTAACTCTCATTTCCCACCAGGAAGAGGAAATAACCAAAGGCTCAGTGTGCCGTGCCGGAACCAGATTAGAGCCTGAAGCCATCCTGCGGTGTTGCGGCCAGCTCAAAAGAAAGCGAGTTGAAGAAAGGAGCTCAGGGGCACTGTAATTCACAAACCTGCAGAGTTATAAATGACAGCTATCGTCCAAAAATATACTGAAGTAAGGCTGCCAAGAGGACTTGAAAGCGGGGCAGAATTGCAGGAAACCGATTTCAGGAGGTAGACTGGAATTGCATTGAAAGCATAGGAAAAGAGGCAGAACGTCCACAATGATGCACTTGGCCAAAAAGGGCGTATGCGTTTTTTCCTGAATATATTCAGGAAAAAACGCATACGCCCTTTTTGGCCAACCAAGCAAGCTTGCAAAGGAAATCTGCACTACAATGAAGTCTCACTTCCCCCCGGTCAAAAGGGCCATCTGAAAAAAGTGTAAAATCCAGCAAGGCAGGACAGGCCATGGAGAACTGGGAGCCTTGTTATGCTGCTGGGCGGGATGTAAATTGCCAACAGACACTCCGGAGAAGTGTATGGTGTTTCCTGAAACATCTAAAAAACAAAGCAACAGAGCCTAGGGCACTTCCACTTATGGTCCTATAGCTTAGGGAAATTAAAATCAAAAAGACACACCCACCCCAAAGTTTGGAACGGCTCTGTTTACAAGAACCTCGTTTACAGTACAAGTTCAACATCGCAGAAAGTGAAAAATGGATAAAGAACTTTTGGTATTTACTTACAAAGCAATATCACTCAGCAATGAAATCTATGTCATCAGGCCCTTAGCAGCACAATGAGTGGATTCAGGTATGATGATTCTAACTGAAATAAGTCACACAGAAAAAGAAACATCATAAGATATCAGTAATACACGGAATGTAAACTTGGCTACACAGGAACTGAATTCCAAAACAGAACAGGGTCTCAAATTTAGAAAACCAACTTATGCTTGCTTAAGGGGAAAGGTGAGTTGGGGTGCTGCATAAAACCAGAGATTGAAATGAGCACAGATAAAGTTCCTTAAGCCAAATATGGAATAGACAAGAGCTACTCCTTGCTCAACGAAATGGACTCAACACCGCATATTAAACGCCTAAGAATGTACCTGACTAGTAAGTATCTTAAAACCTATGGATTGCTACGTCTCCGAAAGAGAATCAAGCATGTGTACAGGGGCATAAACGAGGCAGTGATAGGATTGGAGAGGTTCGGTGAGCAAATGAAGACCCTTTGATGTCATATTGCATGGTACCCATTCCACGGGTTTCAACTACCCAGGTTTAAGGTATTCTTCCTTCAGCTAAAACATGCATGTGGAACCCAGAGTATGATCAACCATGTGATCGGGAGACGTGTTCAAATATGTCTCAGTTTTCGTACCCTGGTACTCGGGTGTAACATTCCAGACGCTTTACTAACACTCTCCCGACTTGGAGAGTCAGTCCCTTTAACCTCCTGTTTAGCCCAGTTTGCAATTTCTGCGGAAGATGAACAGGAATAGCGAGAACCAATGAGAGACTAGCTGGAGGTGTCTGGACGGGCAAATTTAACTCTCATTTCCCACCAGGAAGAGGAATTAACCAAAGGCTCAGCGTGCCGTGCTGGAACAAGATTAGGGCCTGAAGCCATCCTGCGGTGTTGCGGCCAGCTCAAAAGAAAGCGAGTTGAAGAAAGGAGCTCAGGGGCACTGTAATTCACAAACCTGCAGAGTTATAAATGACAGCTATCGTCCAAAAATATACTGAAGTAAGGCTGCCAAGAGGACTTGAAAGCAGGGCAGAATTGCAGGAAACCGATTTCAGGAGGTAGACTGAAATTGCATTGAAAGCATAGGAAAAGAGGCAGAACGTCCACAATGATGCACTTGGCCAAAAAGGGCGTATGCGTTTTTTCCTGAATATATTCAGAAAAAACGCATACGCCCTTTTTGGCCAACCAAGCAAGCTTGCAAAGGAAATCTGCACTACAATGAAGTCTCACTTCCCCCCGGTCAAAAGGGCCATCTGAAAAAAGTGTAAAATCCAGCAAGGCAGGACAGGCCATGGAGAACTGGGAGCCTTGTTATGCTGCTGGGCGGGATGTAAATTGCCAACAGACACTCGGGAGAAGTGTATGGTGTTTCCTGAAACATCTAAAAAACAAAGCAACAGAGCCTAGGGCACTTCCACTTATGATCCTATAGCTTAGGGAAATTAAAATCAAAAAGACACAGCCACCCCAAAGTTTGGGACGCCTCTGTTTACAAGAACCTCATTTACAGTACAAGTTCAACATCGCAGAAAGTGAAAAATGGATAAAGAAGTTGTGGTATTTACTTGCAAAGCAATATCACTCAGCAATGAAATCTATGTCATCAGGCCCTTAGCAGCACAATGAGTGGATTCAGGTATGATGATTCTAACTGAAATAAGTCACACAGAAAATGAAACATCATAAGGTATCAGTAATACACGGAATGTAAACTTGGCTACACAGGAACTGAATTCCAAAACAGAACAGCGTCTCAAATTTAGAAAACCAACTTATGCTTGCTTAAGGGGAAAGGTGAGTTGGGGTGCTGCATAAAACCAGAGATTGAAATGAGCACAGATAAAGTTCCTTAAGCCAAATATGGAATAGACAAGAGCTACTCCTTGCTCAACGAAATGGACTCAACACCGCATATTAAACGCCTAAGAATGTACCTGACTAGTAAGTATCTTAAAACCTATGGATTGCTATGTCTCCGAAAGAGAATCAAGCATGTGTACAGGGGCATAAACGCAGCAGTGATAGGATTGGAGAGGTTCGGTGAGCAAATGAAGACCCTTTGATGTCATATTGCATGGTACCCATTCCACGGGTTTCAACTACCCAGGTTTAAGGTATTCTTCCTTCAGCTAAAACATGCATGTGGAACCCAGAGTATGATCAACCGTGTGAACGGGAGACGTGTTCAAATATGTCTCAGTTTTCCTCCCCTGGTACTCGGGTGCAACATTCCAGATTCTTTACTAACACTCTCCCGACTTGGAGAGTCAGCGCCTTTAACCTCCTGTTTGGCCCAGTTTGCAATTTCTGCGGAAGATGAACAGGAATAGGGAGAACCAATGAGAGACTAGCTGGAGGTGTCTGGACGGGCAAATTTAACTCTCATTTCCCACCAGGAAGAGGAAATAACCAAAGGCTCAGTGTGCCGTGCCGGAACCAGATTAGGGCCTGAAGCCATCCTGCGGTGTTGCGGCCAGCTCAAAAGAAAGCGAGTTGAAGAAAGGAGCTCAGGGGCACTGTAATTCACAAACCTGCAGAGTTATAAATGACAGCTATCTTCCAAAAATATACTGAAGTAAGGCTGCCAAGAGGACTTGAAAGCGGGGCAGAATTGCAGGAAACCGATTTCAGGAGGTAGACTGGAATTGCATTGAAAGCATAGGAAAAGAGGCAGAACGTCCACAATGATGCACTTGGCCAAAAAGGGCGTATGCGTTTTTTCCTGAATATATTCAGGAAAAAACGCATACGCCCTTTTTGGCCAACCAAGCAAGCTTGCAAAGGAAATCTGCACTACAATGAAGTCTCACTTCCCCCCGGTCAAAAGGGCCATCTGAAAAAAGTGTAAAATCCAGCAAGGCAGGACAGGCCATGGAGAACTGGGAGCCTTGTTATGCTGATGGGCGGGATGTAAATTGCCAACAGACACTCGGGAGAAGTGTATGGTGTTTCCTGAAACATCTAAAAAACAAAGCAACAGAGCCTAGGGCACTTCCACTTATGGTCCTATAGCTTAGGGAAATTAAAATAAAAAAGACACAGCCACCCCAAAGTTTGGGACGCCTCTGTTTACAAGAACCTTGTTTACCGTACAAGTTCAATATCACAGAAAGTGAAAAATGGATAAAGAACTTGTGGTACTTACGTACAATGCAGTATCACTCAGCAATGAAATCTATGTCATCAGGCCCTTAGCAGCACAATGAGTGGATTCAGGTATGATGATTCTAACTGAAATAAGTCACACAGAAAAAGAAACACCATAAGATATAACTAATACACAGAATATAAACTTGGCTACACAGGAACTGAATTCCAAAACAGAACAGGGTCTCAAATTTAGAAAACCAACTTATGCTTGCTTAAGGGGAAAGGTGAGTTGGGGTGCTGCATAAAACCAGAGATTGAAATGAGCACAGATAAAGTTCCTTAAGCCAAATATGGAATAGACAAGAGCTACTCCTTGCTCAACGAAATGAACTCAACACCGCATATTAAACGTCTAAGAATGTACCTGACTAGTAAGTATCTTAAAACCTATGGATTGCTATGTCTCCGAAAGAGAATCAAGCATGTGTACAGGGGCATAAACGCACCAGTGATAGGATTGGAGAGGTTCGGTGAGCAAATGAAGACCCTTTGATGTCATATTGCATGGTACCCATTCCACGGGTTTCAACTACCCAGGTTTAAGGTATTCTTCCTTCAGCTAAAACATGCATGTGGAACCCAGAGTATGATCAACCATGTGATCGGGAGACGTGTTCAAATATGTCTCAGTTTTCGTACCCTGGTACTCGGGTGCAACATTCCAGACGCTTTACTAACACTCTCCCGACTTGGAGAGTCAGTCCTTTTAACCTCCTGTTTAGCCCAGTTTGCAATTTCTGCGGAAGATGAACAGGAGTAGCGAGAACCAATGAGAGACTAGCTGGAGGTGTCTGGACGGGCAAATTTAACTCTCATTTCCCACCAGGAAGAGGAATTAACCAAAGGCTCAGCGTGCCGTGCTGGAACAAGATTAGGGCCTGAAGCCATCCTGCGGTGTTGCGGCCAGCTCAAAAGAAAGCGAGTTGAAGAAAGGAGCTCAGGGGCACTGTAATTCACAAACCTGCAGAGTTATAAATGACAGCTATCGTCCAAAAATATACTGAAGTAAGGCTGCCAAGAGGACTTGAAAGCGGGGCAGAATTTCAGGAAACCGATTTCAGGAGGTAGACTGGAATTGCATTGAAAGCATAGGAAAAGAGGCAGAACGTCCACAATGATGCACTTGGCCAAAAAGGGCGTATGCGTTTTTTCCTGAATATATTCAGGGAAAAACGCATACGCCCTTTTTGGCCAACCAAGCAAGCTTGCAAAGGAAATCTGCACTACAATGAAGTCTCACTTCCCCCCGGTCAAAAGGGCCATCTGAAAAAAGTGTAAAATCCTGCAAGGCAGGACAGGCCATGGAGAACTGAGAGCCTTGTTATGCTGCTGGGTGGGATGTAAATTGCCAACAGACACTCGGGAGAAGTGTATGGTGTTCCCTGAAACATCTAAAAAACAAAGCAACAGAGCCTAGGGCACTTCCACTTATGGTCCTATAGCTTAGGGAAATTAAAATCAAAAAGACACAGCCACCCCAAAGTTTGGGACGCCTCTGTTTACAAGAACCTCGTTTACAGTACAAGTTCAACATCGCAGAAAATGAAAATTGGATAAAGAAGTTGTGGTATTTACTTACAAAGCAATATCACTCAGCAATGAAATCTATGTCATCAGGCCCTTAGCAGCACAATGAGTGGATTCAGGTATGATGATTCTAACTGAAATAAGTCACACAGAAAAAGAAACATCATAAGATATCAGTAATACAAGGAATGTAAACTTGGCTACACAGGAACTGAATTCCAAAACAGAACAGTGTCTCAAATTTAGAAAACCAACTTATGCTTGCTTAAGGGGAAAGGTGAGTTGGGGTGCTGCATAAAACCAGAGATTGAAATGAGCACAGATAAAGTTCCTTAAGCCAAATATGGAATAGACAAGAGCTACTCCTTGCTCAATGAAATGGACTCAACACCGCATATTAAACGCCTAAGAATGTACCTGACTAGTAAGTATCTTAAAACCTATGGATTGCTATGTCTCCGAAAGAGAATCAAGCATGTGTACAGGGGCATAAACGCAGCAGTGATAGGATTGGAGAGGTTCGGTGAGCAAATGAAGACCCTTTGATGTCATATTGCATGGTACCCATTCCACGGGTTTCAACTACCCAGGTTTAAGGTATTCTTCCTTCAGCTAAAACATGCATGTGGAACCCAGAGTATGATCAACCATGTGATCGGGAGACGTGTTCAAATATGTCTCAGTTTTCGTACCCTGGTACTCGGGTGCAACATTCCAGACGCTTTACTAACACTCTCCCGACTTGGAGAGTCAGTCCCTTTAACCTCCTGTTTAGCCCAGTTTGCAATTTCTGCGGAAGATGAACAGGAGTAGCGAGAACCAATGAGAGACTAGCTGGAGGTGTCTGGACGGGCAAATTTAACTCTCATTTCCCACCAGGAAGAGGAATTAACCAAAGGCTCAGCGTGCCGTGCTGGAACAAGATTAGGGCCTGAAGCCATCCTGCGGTGTTGCGGCCAGCTCAAAAGAAAGCGAGTTGAAGAAAGGAGCTCAGGGGCACTGTAATTCACAAACCTGCAGAGTTATAAATGACAGCTATCGTCCAAAAATATACTGAAGTAAGGCTGCCAAGAGGACTTGAAAGCGGGGCAGAATTGCAGGAAACCGATTTCAGGAGGTAGACTGGAATTGCATTGAAAGCATAGGAAAAGAGGCAGAACGTCCACAATGATGCACTTGGCCAAAAAGGGCGTATGCGTTTTTTCCTGAATATATTCAGGAAAAAACGCATACGCCCTTTTTGGCCAACCAAGCAAGCTTGCAAAGGAAATCTGCACTACAATGAAGTCTCACTTCCCCCCGGTCAAAAGGGCCATCTTAAAAAAGTGTAAAATCCAGCAAGGCAGGACAGGCCATGGAGAACTGGGAGCCTTGTTATGCTGCTGGGCGGGATGTAAATTGCCAACAGACACTCCGGAGAAGTGTATGGTGTTTCCTGAAACATCTAAAAAACAAAGCAACAGAGCCTAGGGCACTTCCACTTATGGTCCTATAGCTTAGGGAAATTAAAATCAAAAAGACACACACACCCCAATGTTTGGAACGGCTCTGTTTACAAGAACCTCGTTTACAGTACAAGTTCAAAATCGCAGAAAGTGAAAAATGGATAAAGAACTTGTGGTATTTACTTACAAAGCAATATCACTCAGCAATGTAATCTATGTCATCAGGCCCTTAGCAGCACAATGAGTGGATTCAGTTATGATGATTCTAACTGAAATAAGTCACACAGAAAAAGAAACACCATAAGATATCAGTAATACAAGGAATGTAAACTTGGCTACACAGGAACTGAATTCCAAAACAGAACAGGGTCTCAAATTTAGAAAACCAACTTATGCTTGCTTAAGGGGAAAGGTGAGTTGGGGTGCTGCATAAAACCAGAGATTGAAATGAGCACAGATAAAGTTCCTTAAGCCAAATATGGAATAGACAAGAGCTACTCCTTGCTCAATGAAATGGACTCAACACCGCATATTAAACGCCTAAGAATGTACCTGACTAGTAAGTATCTTAAAACCTATGGATAGCTATGTCTCCGAAAGAGAATCAAGCATGTGTACAGGGGCATAAACGCAGCAGTGATAGGATTGGAGAGGTTCGGTGAGCAAATGAAGACCCTTTGATGTCATATTGCATGGTACCCATTCCACGGGTTTCAACTACCCAGGTTTAAGGTATTCTTCCTTCAGCTAAAACATGCATGTGGAACCCAGAATATGATCAACCATGTGATGGGGAGACGTGTTCAAATATGTCTCAGTTTTCGTACCCTGGTACTCGGGTGCAACATTCCAGACGCTTTACTAACACTCTCCCGACTTGGAGAGTCAGTCCGTTTAACCTCCTGTTTAGCCCAGTTTGCAATTTCTGCGGAAGATGAACAGGAATAGCGAGAACCAATGAGAGACTAGCTGGAGGTGTCTGGACGGGCAAATTTAACTCTCATTTCCCACCAGGAAGAGGAATTAACCAAAGGCTCAGCGTGCCATGCTGGAACAAGATTAGGGCCTGAAGCCATCCTGCGGTGTTGCGGCCAGCTCAAAAGAAAGCGAGTTGAAGAAAGGAGCTCAGGGGCACTGTAATTCACAAACCTGCAGAGTTATAAATGACAGCTATCGTCCAAAAATATACTGAAGTAAGGCTGCCAAGAGGACTTGAAAGCGGGGCAGAATTGCAGGAAACCGATTTCAGGAGGTAGACTGGAATTGCATTGAAAGCATAGGAAAAGAGGCAGAACGTCCACAATGATGCACTTGGCCAAAAAGGGCGTATGCGTTTTTTCCTGAATATATTCAGGGAAAAACGCATACGCCCTTTTTGGCCAACCAAGCAAGCTTGCAAAGGAAATCTGCACTACAATGAAGTCTGACTTCCCCCCGGTCAAAAGGGCCATCTGAAAAAAGTGTAAAATCCTGCAAGGCAGGACAGGCCATGGAGAACTGAGAGCCTTGTTATGCTGCTGGGCGGGATGTAAATTGCCAACAGACACTCGGGAGAAGTGTATGGTGTTTCCTGAAACATCTAAAAAACAAAGCAACAGAGCCTAGGGCACTTCCACTTATGGTCCTATAGCTTAGGGAAATTAAAATCAAAAAGACACAGCCACCCCAAAGTTTGGGACGCCTCTGTTTACAAGAACCTCGTTTACAGTACAAGTTCAACTTTGCAGAAAATGAAAAATGGATAAAGAAGTTGTGGTATTTACTTACAAAGCAATATCACTCAGCAATGAAATCTATGTCATCAGGCCCTTAGCAGCACAATGAGTGGATTCAGGTATGATGATTCTAACTGAAATAAGTCACACAGAAAAAGAAACATCATAAGATATCACTAATACACGGAATATAAACTTGGCTACACAGGAACTGAATTCCAAAACAGAACAGCGTCTCAAATTTAGAAAACCAACTTATGCTTGCTTAAGGGGAAAGGTGAGTTGGGGTGCTGCATAAAACCAGAGATTGAAATGAGCACAGATAAAGTTCCTTAAGCCAAATATGGAATAGACAAGAGCTACTCCTTGCTCAACGAAATGGACTCAACACCGCATATTAAACGCCTAAGAATGTACCTGACTAGTAAGTATCTTAAAACCTATGGATTGCTATGTCTCCGAAAGAGAATCAAGCATGTGTACAGGGGCATAAACGCAGCAGTGATAGGATTGGAGAAGTTCGGTGAGCAAATGAAGACCCTTTGATGTCATATTGCATGGTCCCCATTCCACGGGTTTCAACTACCCAGGTTTAAGGTATTCTTCCTTCAGCTAAAACATGCATGTGGAACCCAGAGTATGATCAACCGTGTGAACGGGAGACGTGTTCAAATATGTCTCAGTTTTCCTCCCCTGGTACTCGGGTGCAACATTCCAGATTCTTTACTAACACTCTCCCGACTTGGAGAGTCAGCGCCTTTAACCTCCTGTTTGGCCCAGTTTGCAATTTCTGCGGAAGATGAACAGGAATAGGGAGAACCAATGAGAGACTAGCTGGAGGTGTCTGGACGGGCAAATTTAACTCTCATTTCCCACCAGGAAGAGGAAATAACCAAAGGCTCAGTGTGCCGTGCCGGAACCAGATTAGGGCCTGAAGCCATCCTGCGGTGTTGCGGCCAGCTCAAAAGAAAGCGAGTTGAAGAAAGGAGCTCAGGGGCACTGTAATTCACAAACCTGCAGAGTTATAAATGACAGCTATCGTCCAAAAATATACTGAAGTAAGGCTGCCAAGAGGACTTGAAAGCGGGGCAGAATTGCAGGAAACCGATTTCAGGAGGTAGACTGGAATTGCATTGAAAGCATAGGAAAAGAGGCAGAACGTCCACAATGATGCACTTGGCCAAAAAGGGCGTATGCGTTTTTTCCTGAATATATTCAGGAAAAAACGCATACGCCCTTTTTGGCCAACCAAGCAAGCTTGCAAAGGAAATCTGCACTACAATGAAGTCTCACTTCCCCCCGGTCAAAAGGGCCATCTGAAAAAAGTGTAAAATCCAGCAAGGCAGGACAGGCCATGGAGAACTGGGAGCCTTGTTATGCTGCTGGGCGGGATGTAAATTGCCAACAGACACTCGGGAGAAGTGTATGGTGTTTCCTGAAACATCTAAAAAACAAAGCAACAGAGCCTAGGGCACTTCCACTTATGGTCCTATAGCTTAGGGAAATTAAAATCAAAAAGACACAGCCACCCCAAAGTTTGGGACGCCTCTGTTTACAAGAACCTCATTTACAGTACAAGTTCAACATCGCAGAAAGTGAAAAATGGATAAAGAAGTTGTGGTATTTACTTGCAAAGCAATATCACTCAGCAATGAAATCTATGTCATCAGGCCCTTAGCAGCACAATGAGTGGATTCAGGTATGATGATTCTAACTGAAATAAGTCACACAGAAAATGAAACATCATAAGGTATCAGTAATACACGGAATGTAAACTTGGCTACACAGGAACTGAATTCCAAAACAGAACAGGGTCTCAAATTTAGAAAACCAACTTATGCTTGCTTAAGGGGAAAGGTGAGTTGGGGTGCTGCATAAAACCAGAGATTGAAATGAGCACAGATAAAGTTCCTTAAGCCAAATATGGAATAGACAAGAGCTACTCCTTGCTCAACGAAATGGACTCAACACCCCATATTAAACGCCTAAGAATGTACCTGACTAGTAAGTATCTTAAAACCTATGGATTGCTGTGTCTCCAAAAGAGAATCAAGCGTGTGTACAGGGGCATAAACGCAGCAGTGATAGGATTGGAGAGGTTCGGTGAGCAAATGAAGACCCTTTGAAGTCAATTTGCATGGTACCCATTACACGGGTCTCAACTCTCCAGGTTTAAGGTATTCTTCCTTCAGCTAAAACATGCATGTGGAACCCAGAGTATGATCAACCGTGTGAACGGGAGACGTGTTCAAATATGTCTCAGTTTTCCTCCCCTGGTACTCGGGTGCAACATTCCAGATTCTTTACTAACACTCTCCCGACTTGGAGAGTCAGCGCCTTTAACCTCCTGTTTGGCCCAGTTTGCAATTTCTGCGGAAGATGAACAGGAATAGGGAGAACCAATGAGAGACTAGCTGGAGTTGTCTGGACGGGCAAATTTAACTCTCATTTCCCACCAGGAAGAGGAAATAACCAAAGGCTCAGTGTGCCGTGCCGGAACCAGATTAGAGCCTGAAGCCATCCTGCGGTGTTGCGGCCAGCTCAAAAGAAAGCGAGTTGAAGAAAGGAGCTCAGGGGCACTGTAATTCACAAACCTGCAGAGTTATAAATGACAGCTATCGTCCAAAAATATACTGAAGTAAGGCTGCCAAGAGGACTTGAAAGCGGGGCAGAATTGCAGGAAACCGATTTCAGGAGGTAGACTGGAATTGCATTGAAAGCATAGGAAAAGAGGCAGAACGTCCACAATGATGCACTTGGCCAAAAAGGGCGTATGCGTTTTTTCCTGAATATATTCAGGGAAAAACGCATACGCCCTTTTTGGCCAACCAAGCAAGCTTGCAAAGGAAATCTGCACTACAATGAAGTCTCACTTCCCCCCGGTCAAAAGGGCCATCTGAAAAAAGTGTAAAATCCAGCAAGGCAGGACAGGCCATGGAGAACTGGGAGCCTTGTTATGCTGCTGGGCCGGATGTAAATTGCCAACAGACACTCCGGAGAAGTGTATGGTGTTTCCTGAAACATCTAAAAAAGAAAGCAACAGAGCCTAGGGCACTTCCACTTATGGTCCTATAGCTTAGGGAAATTAAAATCAAAAAGACACAGCCACCCCAAAGTTTGGAACGGCTCTGTTTACAAGAACCTCGTTTACAGTACAAGTTCAACATCGCAGAAAGTGAAAAATGGATAAAGAACTTGTGGTATTTACTTACAAAGCAATATCACTCAGCAATGAAATCTATGTCATCAGGCCCTTAGCAGCACAATGAGTGGATTCAGGTATGATGATTCTAACTGAAATAAGTCACCCAGAAAAAGAAACATCATAAGATATCAGTAATACACGGAATGTAAACTTGGCTACACAGGAACTGAATTCCAAAACAGAACAGGGTCTCAAATTTAGAAAACCAACTTATGCTTGCTTAAGGGGAAAGGTGAGTTGGGGTGCTGCATAAAACCAGAGATTGAAATGAGCACAGATAAAGTTCCTTAAGCCAAATATGGAATAGACAAGAGCTACTCCTTGCTCAACGAAATGGACTCAACACCGCATATTAAACGCCTAAGAATGTACCTGACTAGTAAGTATCTTAAAACCTATGGATTGCTATGTCTGCAAAAGAGAATCAAGCATGTGTACAGGGGCATAAACGCAGCAGTGATAGGATTGGAGAGGTTCGGTGAGCAAATGAAGACCCTTTGATGTCATATTGCATGGTACCCATTCCACGGGTTTCAACTACCCAGGTTTAAGGTATTCTTCCTTCAGCTAAAACATGCATGTGGAACCCAGAGTATGATCAACCATGTGATCGGGAGACGTGTTCAAATATGTCTCAGTTTTCGTACCCTGGTACTCGGGTGTAACATTCCAGACGCTTTACTAACACTCTCCCGACTTGGAGAGTCAGTCCCTTTAACCTCCTGTTTAGCCCAGTTTGCAATTTCTGCGGAAGATGAACAGGAATAGCGAGAACCAATGAGAGACTAGCTGGAGGTGTCTGGACGGGCAAATTTAACTCTCATTTCCCACCAGGAAGAGGAATTAACCAAAGGCTCAGCGTGCCGTGCTGGAACAAGATTAGGGCCTGAAGCCATCCTGCGGTGTTGCGGCCAGCTCAAAAGAAAGCGAGTTGAAGAAAGGAGCTCAGGGGCACTGTAATTCACAAACCTGCAGAGTTATAAATGACAGCTATCGTCCAAAAATATACTGAAGTAAGGCTGCCAAGAGGACTTGAAAGCGGGGCAGAATTGCAGGAAACCGATTTCAGGAGGTAGACTGGAATTGCATTGAAAGCATAGGAAAAGAGGCAGAACGTCCACAATGATGCACTTGGCCAAAAAGGGCGTATGCGTTTTTTCCTGAATATATTCAGGAAAAAACGCATACGCCCTTTTTGGCCAACCAAGCAAGCTTGCAAAGGAAATCTGCACTACAATGAAGTCTCACTTCCCCCCGGTCAAAAGGGCCATCTGAAAAAAGTGTAAAATCCAGCAAGGCAGGACAGGCCATGGAGAACTGGGAGCCTTGTTATGCTGCTGGGTGGGATGTAAATTGCCAACAGACACTCGGGAGAAGTGTATGGTGTTTCCTCAAACATCTAAAAAACAAAGCAACAGAGCCTAGGGCACTTCCACTTATGGTCCTATAGCTTAGGGAAATTAAAATCAAAAAGACACAGCCACCCCAAAGTTTGGGACGCCTCTGTTTACAAGAACCTCATTTACAGTACAAGTTCAACATCGCAGAAAGTGAAAAATGGATAAAGAAGTTGTGGTATTTCCTTGCAAAGCAATATCACTCAGCAATGAAATCTATGTCATCAGGCCCTTAGCAGCACAATGAGTGGATTCAGGTATGATGATTCTAACTGAAATAAGTCACACAGAAAATGAAACATCATAAGGTATCAGTAATACACGGAATGTAAACTTGGCTACACAGGAACTGAATTCCAAAACAGAACAGGGTCTCAAATTTAGAAAACCAACTTATGCTTGCTTAAGGGGAAAGGTGAGTTGGGGTGCTGCATAAAACCAGAGATTGAAATGAGCACAGATAAAGTTCCTTAAGCCAAATATGGAATAGACAAGAGCTACTCCTTGCTCAACGAAATGGACTCAACACCCCATATTAAACGCCTAAGAATGTACCTGACTAGTAAGTATCTTAAAACCTATGGATTGCTGTGTCTCCAAAAGAGAATCAAGCGTGTGTACAGGGGCATAAACGCAGCAGTGATAGGATTGGAGAGGTTCGGTGAGCAAATGAAGACCCTTTGAAGTCAATTTGCATGGTACCCATTACACGGGTCTCAACTCTCCAGGTTTAAGGTATTCTTCCTTCAGCTAAAACATGCATGTGGAACCCAGAGTATGATCAACCGTGTGAACGGGAGACGTGTTCAAATATGTCTCAGTTTTCCTCCCCTGGTACTCGGGAGCAACATTCCAGATTCTTTACTAACACTCTCCCGACTTGGAGAGTCAGCGCCTTTAACCTCCTGTTTGGCCCAGTTTGCAATTTCTGCGGAAGATGAACAGGAATAGGGAGAACCAATGAGAGACTAGCTGGAGTTGTCTGGACGGGCAAATTTAACTCTCATTTCCCACCAGGAAGAGGAAATAACCAAAGGCTCAGTGTGCCGTGCCGGAACCAGATTAGAGCCTGAAGCCATCCTGCGGTGTTGCGGCCAGCTCAAAAGAAAGCGAGTTGAAGAAAGGAGCTCAGGGGCACTGTAATTCACAAACCTGCAGAGTTATAAATGACAGCTATCGTCCAAAAATATACTGAAGTAAGGCTGCCAAGAGGACTTGAAAGCGGGGCAGAATTGCAGGAAACCGATTTCAGGAGGTAGACTGGAATTGCATTGAAAGCATAGGAAAAGAGGCAGAACGTCCACAATGATGCACTTGGCCAAAAAGGGCGTATGCGTTTTTTCCTGAATATATTCAGGGAAAAACGCATACGCCCTTTTTGGCCAACCAAGCAAGCTTGCAAAGGAAATCTGCACTACAATGAAGTCTCACTTCCCCCCGGTCAAAAGGGCCATCTGAAAAAAGTGTAAAATCCAGCAAGGCAGGACAGGCCATGGAGAACTGGGAGCCTTGTTATGCTGCTGGGCGGGATGTAAATTGCCAACAGACACTCGGGAGAAGTGTATGGTGTTTCCTGAAACATCTAAAAAACAAAGCAACAAAGCCTAGGGCACTTCCACTTATGGTCCTATAGCTTAGGGAAATTAAAATCAAAAAGACACAGCCACCCCAAAGTTTGGAACGGCTCTGTTTACAAGAACCTCGTTTACAGTACAAGTTCAACATCGCAGAAAGTGAAAAATGGATAAAGAACTTGTGGTATTTACTTACAAAGCAATATCACTCAGCAATGAAATCTATGTCATCAGGCCCTTAGCAGCACAATGAGTGGATTCAGGTATGATGATTCTAACTGAAATAAGTCACCCAGAAAAAGAAACATCATAAGATATCAGTAATACACGGAATGTAAACTTGGCTACACAGGAACTGAATTCCAAAACAGAACAGGGTCTCAAATTTAGAAAACCAACTTATGCTTGCTTAAGGGGAAAGGTGAGTTGGGGTGCTGCATAAAACCAGAGATTGAAATGAGCACAGATAAAGTTCCTTAAGCCAAATATGGAATAGACAAGAGCTACTCCTTGCTCAACGAAATGGACTCAACACCGCATATTAAACGCCTAAGAATGTACCTGACTAGTAAGTATCTTAAAACCTATGGATTGCTATGTCTCCGAAAGAGAATCAAGCATGTGTACAGGGGCATAAACGCAGCAGTGATAGGATTGGAGAGGTTCGGTGAGCAAATGAAGACCCTTTGATGTCATATTGCATGGTACCCATTCCACGGGTTTCAACTACCAAGGTTTAAGGTATTCTTCCTTCAGCTAAAACATGCATGTGGAACCCAGAGTATGATCAACCATGTGATCGGGAGACGTGTTCAAATATGTCTCAGTTTTCGTACCCTGGTACTCGGGTGTAACATTCCAGACGCTTTACTAACACTCTCCCGACTTGGAGAGTCAGTCCCTTTAACCTCCTGTTTAGCCCAGTTTGCAATTTCTGCGGAAGATGAACAGGAATAGCGAGAACCAATGAGAGACTAGCTGGAGGTGTCTGGACGGGCAAATTTAACTCTCATTTCCCACCAGGAAGAGGAATTAACCAAAGGCTCAGCGTGCCGTGCTGGAACAAGATTAGGGCCTGAAGCCATCCTGCGGTGTTGCGGCCAGCTCAAAAGAAAGCGAGTTGAAGAAAGGAGCTCAGGGGCACTGTAATTCACAAACCTGCAGAGTTATAAATGACAGCTATCGTCCAAAAATATACTGAAGTAAGGCTGCCAAGAGGACTTGAAAGCGGGGCAGAATTGCAGGAAACCGATTTCAGGAGGTAGACTGGAATTGCATTGAAAGCATAGGAAAAGAGGCAGAACGTCCACAATGATGCACTTGGCCAAAAAGGGCGTATGCGTTTTTTCCTGAATATATTCAGGAAAAAACGCATACGCCCTTTTTGGCCAACCAAGCAAGCTTGCAAATGAAATCTGCACTACAATGAAGTCTCACTTCCCCCCGGTCAAAAGGGCCATCTTAAAAAAGTGTAAAATCCAGCAAGGCAGGACAGGCCATGGAGAACTGGGAGCCTTGTTATGCTGCTGGGCGGGATGTAAATTGCCAACAGACACTCCGGAGAAGTGTATGGTGTTTCCTGAAACATCTAAAAAACAAAGCAACAGAGCCTAGGGCACTTCCACTTATGGTCCTATAGCTTAGGGAAATTAAAATCAAAAAGACACACCCACCCCAATGTTTGGAACGGCTCTGTTTACAAGAACCTCGTTTACAGTACAAGTTCAACATTGCAGAAAGTGAAAAATGGATAAAGAACTTTTGGTATTTACTTACAAAGCAATATCACTCAGCAATGTAATCTATGTCATCAGGCCCTTAGCAGCACAATGAGTGGATTCAGGTATGATGATTCTAACTGAAATAAGTCACACAGAAAAAGAAACATCATAAGATATCAGTAATACACGGAATGTAAACTTGTCTACACAGGAACTGAATTCCAAAACAGAACAGGGTCTCAAATTTAGAAAACCAACTTATGCTTGCTTAAGGGTAAAGGTGAGTTGGGGTGCTGCATAAAACCAGAGATTGAAATGAGCACAGATAAAGTTCCTTAAGCCAAATATGGAATAGACAAGAGCTACTCCTTGCTCAAAGAAATGGACTCAACACCGCATATTAGACGCCTAAGAATGTACCTGACTAGTAAGTATCTTAAAACCTATGGATTGCTATGTCTCCAAAAGAGAATCAAGCATGTGTACAGGGGCATAAACGCAGCAGTGATAGGATTGGAGAGGTTCGGTGAGCAAATGAAGACCCTTTGATGTCATATTGCATGGTACCCATTCCACGGGTTTCAACTACCCAGGTTTAAGGTATTCTTCCTTGAGCTAAAACATGCATGTGGAACCCAGAGTATGATCAACCATGTGATGGGGAGACGTGTTCAAATATGTCTCAGTTTTCGTACCCTGGGACTCGGGTGCAACATTCCAGACGCTTTACTAACACTCTCCCAACTTGGAGAGTCAGTCCCTTTAACCTCCTGTTTAGCCCAGTTTGCAATTTCTGCGGAAGATGAACAGGAATAGCGAGAACCAATGAGAGACTAGCTGGAGGTGTCTGGACGGGCAAATTTAACTCTCATTTCCCACCAGGAAGAGGAATTAACCAAAGGCTCAGCGTGCCGTGCCGGAACCAGATTAGGGCCTGAAGCCATCCTGCGGTGTTGCGGCCAGCTCAAAAGAAAGCGAGTTGAAGAAAGGAGCTCAGGGGCACTGTAATTCACAAACCTGCAGAGTTATAAATGACAGCTATCGTCCAAAAATATACTGAAGTAAGGCTGCCAAGAGGACTTGAAAGCGGGGCAGAATTGCAGGAAACCGATTTCAGGAGGTAGACTGGAATTGCATTGAAAGCATAGGAAAAGAGTCAGAACGTCCACAATGATGCACTTGGCCAAAAAGGGCGTATGCGTTTTTTCCTGAATATATTCAGGAAAAAACGCATACGCCCTTTTTGGCCAACCAAGCAAGCTTGCAAAGGAAATCTGCACTACAATGAAGTCTCACTTCCCCCCGGTCAAAAGGGCCATCTGAAAAAAGTGTAAAATCCAGCAAGGCAGGACAGGCCATGGAGAACTGGGAGCCTTGTTATGCTGCTGGGCGGGATGTAATTTGCCAACAGACACTCCGGAGAAGTGTATGGTGTTTCCTGAAACATCTAAAAAACAAAGCAACAGAGCCTAGGGCACTTCCACTTATGGTCCTATAGCTTAGGGAAATTAAAATCAAAAAGACACACCCACCCCAAAGTTTGGAACGGCTCTGTTTACAAGAACCTCGTTTACAGTACAAGTTCAACATCGCAGAAAGTGAAAAATGGATAAAGAACTTTTGGTATTTACTTACAAAGCAATATCACTCAGCAATGAAATCTATGTCATCAGGCCCTTAGCAGCACAATGAGTGGATTCAGGTATGATGATTCTAACTGAAATAAGTCACACAGAAAAAGAAACATCATAAGATATCAGTAATACACGGAATGTAAACTTGGCTACACAGGAACTGAATTCCAAAACAGAACAGGGTCTCAAATTTAGAAAAACAACTTATGCTTGCTTAAGGGGAAAGGTGAGTTGGGGTGCTGCATAAAACCAGAGATTGAAATGAGCACAGATAAAGTTCTTTAAGCCAAATATGGAATAGACAAGAGCTACTCCTTGCTCAAGGAAATGGACTCAACACCCCATATTAAACGCCTAAGAATGTACCTGACTAGTAAGTATCTTAAAACCTATGGATTGCTATGTCTCCGAAAGAGAATCAAGCGTGTGTACAGGGGCATAAACGCAGCAGTGATAGGATTGGAGAGGTTCGGTGAGCAAATGAAGACCCTTTGAAGTCAATTTGCATGGTACCCATTACACGGGTCTCAACTCTCCAGGTTTAAGGTATTCTTCCTTCAGCTAAAACATGCATGTGGAACCCAGAGTATGATCAACCGTGTGAACGGGAGACGTGTTCAAATATGTCTCAGTTTTCCTCCCCTGGTACTCGGGTGCAACATTCCAGATTCTTTACTAACACTCTCCCGACTTGGAGAGTCAGCGCCTTTAACCTCCTGTTTGGCCCAGTTTGCAATTTCTGCGGAAGATGAACAGGAATAGGGAGAACCAATGAGAGACTAGCTGGAGTTGTCTGGACGGGCAAATTTAACTCTCATTTCCCACCAGGAAGAGGAAATAACCAAAGGCTCAGTGTGCCGTGCCGGAACCAGATTAGAGCCTGAAGCCATCCTGCGGTGTTGCGGCCAGCTCAAAAGAAAGCGAGTTGAAGAAAGGAGCTCAGGGGCACTGTAATTCACAAACCTGCAGAGTTATAAATGACAGCTATCGTCCAAAAATATACTGAAGTAAGGCTGCCAAGAGGACTTGAAAGCGGGGCAGAATTGCAGGAAACCGATTTCAGGAGGTAGACTGGAATTGCATTGAAAGCATAGGAAAAGAGGCAGAACGTCCACAATGATGCACTTGGCCAAAAAGGGCGTATGCGTTTTTTCCTGAATATATTCAGGAAAAAACGCATACGCCCTTTTTGGCCAACCAAGCAAGCTTGCAAAGGAAATCTGCACTACAATGAAGTCTCACTTCCCCCCGGTCAAAAGGGCCATCTGAAAAAAGTGTAAAATCCAGCAAGGCAGGACAGGCCATGGAGAACTGGGAGCCTTGTTATGCTGCTGGGTGGGATGTAAATTGCCAACAGACACTCGGGAGAAGTGTATGGTGTTTCCTGAAACATCTAAAAAACAAAGCAACAGAGCCTAGGGCACTTCCACTTATGGTCCTATAGCTTAGGGAAATTAAAATCAAAAAGACACACCCACCCCAATGTTTGGAACGGCTCTGTTTACAAGAACCTCGTTTACAGTACAAGTTCAACATTGCAGAAAGTGAAAAATGGATAAAGAACTTTTGGTATTTACTTACAAAGCAATATCACTCAGCAATGTAATCTATGTCATCAGGCCCTTAGCAGCACAATGAGTGGATTCAGGTATGATGATTCTAACTGAAATAAGTCACACAGAAAAAGAAACATCATAAGATATCAGTAATACACGGAATGTAAACTTGTCTACACAGGCACTGAATTCCAAAACAGAACAGGGTCTCAAATTTAGAAAACCAACTTATGCTTGCTTAAGGGGAAAGGTGAGTTGGGGTGCTGCATAAAACCAGAGATTGAAATGAGCACAGATAAAGTTCCTTAAGCCAAATATGGAATAGACAAGAGCTACTCCTTGCTCAAAGAAATGGACTCAACACCGCATATTAAACGCCTAAGAATGTACCTGACTAGTAAGTATCTTAAAACCTATGGATTGCTATGTCTCCAAAAGAGAATCAAGCATGTGTACAGGGGCATAAACGCAGCAGTGATAGGATTGGAGAGGTTCGGTGAGCAAATGAAGACCCTTTGATGTCATATTGCATGGTACCCATTCCACGGGTTTCAACTACCCAGGTTTAAGGTATTCTTCCTTCAGCTAAAACATGCATGTGGAACCCAGAGTATGATCAACCATGTGATGGGGAGACGTGTTCAAATATGTCTCAGTTTTCGTACCCTGGTACTCGGGTGCAACATTCCAGACGCTTTACTAACACTCTCCCGACTTGGAGAGTCAGTCCCTTTAACCTCCTGTTTAGCCCAGTTTGCAATTTCTGCGGAAGATGAACAGGAATAGCGAGAACCAATGAGAGACTAGCTGGAGGTGTCTGGACGGGCAAATTTAACTCTCATTTCCCACCAGGAAGAGGAATTAACCAAAGGCTCAGCGTGCCGTGCTGGAACCAGATTAGGGCCTGAAGCCATCCTGCGGTGTTGCGGCCAGCTCAAAAGAAAGCGAGTTGAAGAAAGGAGCTCAGGGGCACTGTAATTCACAAACCTGCAGAGTTATAAATGACAGCTATCGTCCAAAAATATACTGAAGTAAGGCTGCCAAGAGGACTTGAAAGCGGGGCAGAATTGCAGGAAACCGATTTCAGGAGGTAGACTGGAATTGCATTGAAAGCATAGGAAAAGAGTCAGAACGTCCACAATGATGCACTTGGCCAAAAAGGGCGTATGCGTTTTTTCCTGAATATATTCAGGAAAAAACGCATACGCCCTTTTTGGCCAACCAAGCAAGCTTGCAAAGGAAATCTGCACTACAATGAAGTCTCACTTCCCCCCGGTCAAAAGGGCCATCTGAAAAAAGTGTAAAATCCAGCAAGGCAGGACAGGCCATGGAGAACTGGGAGCCTTGTTATGCTGCTGGGCGGGATGTAATTTGCCAACAGACACTCCGGAGAAGTGTATGGTGTTTCCTGAAACATCTAAAAAACAAAGCAACAGAGCCTAGGGCACTTCCACTTATGGTCCTATAGCTTAGGGAAATTAAAATCAAAAAGACACACCCACCCCAAAGTTTGGAACGGCTCTGTTTACAAGAACCTCGTTTACAGTACAAGTTCAACATCGCAGAAAGTGAAAAATGGATAAAGAACTTTTGGTATTTACTTACAAAGCAATATCACTCAGCAATGAAATCTATGTCATCAGGCCCTTAGCAGCACAATGAGTGGATTCAGGTATGATGATTCTAACTGAAATAAGTCACACAGAAAAAGAAACATCATAAGATATCAGTAATACACGGAATGTAAACTTGGCTACACAGGAACTGAATTCCAAAACAGAACAGGGTCTCAAATTTAGAAAACCAACTTATGCTTGCTTAAGGGGAAAGGTGAGTTGGGGTGCTGCATAAAACCAGAGATTGAAATGAGCACAGATAAAGTTCTTTAAGCCAAATATGGAATAGACAAGAGCTACTCCTTGCTCAAGGAAATGGACTCAACACCCCATATTAAACGCCTAAGAATGTACCTGACTAGTAAGTATCTTAAAACCTATGGATTGCTATGTCTCCGAAAGAGAATCAAGCGTGTGTACAGGGGCATAAACGCAGCAGTGATAGGATTGGAGAGGTTCGGTGAGCAAATGAAGACCCTTTGAAGTCAATTTGCATGGTACCCATTACACGGGTCTCAACTCTCCAGGTTTAAGGTATTCTTCCTTCAGCTAAAACATGCATGTGGAACCCAGAGTATGATCAACCGTGTGAACGGGAGATGTGTTCAAATATGTCTCAGTTTTCCTCCCCTGGTACTCGGGTGCAACATTCCAGATTCTTTACTAACACTCTCCCGACTTGGAGAGTCAGCGCCTTTAACCTCCTGTTTGGCCCAGTTTGCAATTTCTGCGGAAGATGAACAGGAATAGGGAGAACCAATGAGAGACTAGCTGGAGTTGTCTGGACGGGCAAATTTAACTCTCATTTCCCACCAGGAAGAGGAAATAACCAAAGGCTCAGTGTGCCGTGCCGGAACCAGATTAGAGCCTGAAGCCATCCTGCGGTGTTGCGGCCAGCTCAAAAGAAAGCGAGTTGAAGAAAGGAGCTCAGGGGCACTGTAATTCACAAACCTGCAGAGTTATAAATGACAGCTATCGTCCAAAAATATACTGAAGTAAGGCTGCCAAGAGGACTTGAAAGCGGGGCAGAATTGCAGGAAACCGATTTCAGGAGGTAGACTGGAATTGCATTGAAAGCATAGGAAAAGAGGCAGAACGTCCACAATGATGCACTTGGCCAAAAAGGGCGTATGCGTTTTTTCCTGAATATATTCAGGAAAAAACGCATACGCCCTTTTTGGCCAACCAAGCAAGCTTGCAAAGGAAATCTGCACTACAATGAAGTCTCACTTCCCCCCGGTCAAAAGGGCCATCTTAAAAAAGTGTAAAATCCAGCAAGGCAGGACAGGCCATGGAGAACTGGGAGCCTTGTTATGCTGCTGGGCGGGATGTAAATTGCCAACAGACACTCCGGAGAAGTGTATGGTGTTTCCTGAAACATCTAAAAAACAAAGCAACAGAGCCTAGGGCACTTCCACTTATGGTCCTATAGCTTAGGGAAATTAAAATCAAAAAGACACACCCACCCCAATGTTTGGAACGGCTCTGTTTACAAGAACCTCGTTTACAGTACAAGTTCAACATTGCAGAAAGTGAAAAATGGATAAAGAACTTTTGGTATTTACTTACAAAGCAATATCACTCAGCAATGTAATCTATGTCATCAGGCCCTTAGCAGCACAATGAGTGGATTCAGGTATGATGATTCTAACTGAAATAAGTCACACAGAAAAAGAAACATCATAAGATATCAGTAATACACGGAATGTAAACTTGTCTACACAGGCACTGAATTCCAAAACAGAACAGGGTCTCAAATTTAGAAAACCAACTTATGCTTGCTTAAGGGTAAAGGTGAGTTGGGGTGCTGCATAAAACCAGAGATTGAAATGAGCACAGATAAAGTTCCTTAAGCCAAATATGGAATAGACAAGAGCTACTCCTTGCTCAAAGAAATGGACTCAACACCGCATATTAAACGCCTAAGAATGTACCTGACTAGTAAGTATCTTAAAACCTATGGATTGCTATGTCTCCAAAAGAGAATCAAGCATGTGTACAGGGGCATAAACGCAGCAGTGATAGGATTGGAGAGGTTCGGTGAGCAAATGAAGACCCTTTGATGTCATATTGCATGGTACCCATTCCACGGGTTTCAACTACCCAGGTTTAAGGTATTCTTCCTTCAGCTAAAACATGCATGTGGAACCCAGAGTATGATCAACCATGTGATGGGGAGACGTGTTCAAATATGTCTCAGTTTTCGTACCCTGGTACTCGGGTGCAACATTCCAGACGCTTTACTAACACTCTCCCGACTTGGAGAGTCAGTCCCTTTAACCTCCTGTTTAGCCCAGTTTGCAATTTCTGCGGAAGATGAACAGGAATAGCGAGAACCAATGAGAGACTAGCTGGAGGTGTCTGGACGGGCAAATTTAACTCTCATTTCCCACCAGGAAGAGGAATTAACCAAAGGCTCAGCGTGCCGTGCTGGAACCAGATTAGGGCCTGAAGCCATCCTGCGGTGTTGCGGCCAGCTCAAAAGAAAGCGAGTTGAAGAAAGGAGCTCAGGGGCACTGTAATTCACAAACCTGCAGAGTTATAAATGACAGCTATCGTCCAAAAATATACTGAAGTAAGGCTGCCAAGAGGACTTGAAAGCGGGGCAGAATTGCAGGAAACCGATTTCAGGAGGTAGACTGGAATTGCATTGAAAGCATAGGAAAAGAGTCAGAACGTCCACAATGATGCACTTGGCCAAAAAGGGCGTATGCGTTTTTTCCTGAATATATTCAGGAAAAAACGCATACGCCCTTTTTGGCCAACCAAGCAAGCTTGCAAAGGAAATCTGCACTACAATGAAGTCTCACTTCCCCCCGGTCAAAAGGGCCATCTGAAAAAAGTGTAAAATCCAGCAAGGCAGGACAGGCCATGGAGAACTGGGAGCCTTGTTATGCTGCTGGGCGGGATGTAATTTGCCAACAGACACTCCGGAGAAGTGTATGGTGTTTCCTGAAACATCTAAAAAACAAAGCAACAGAGCCTAGGGCACTTCCACTTATGGTCCTATAGCTTAGGGAAATTAAAATCAAAAAGACACACCCACCCCAAAGTTTGGAACGGCTCTGTTTACAAGAACCTCGTTTACAGTACAAGTTCAACATCGCAGAAAGTGAAAAATGGATAAAGAACTTTTGGTATTTACTTACAAAGCAATATCACTCAGCAATGAAATCTATGTCATCAGGCCCTTAGCAGCACAATGAGTGGATTCAGGTATGATGATTCTAACTGAAATAAGTCACACAGAAAAAGAAACATCATAAGATATCAGTAATACACGGAATGTAAACTTGGCTACACAGGAACTGAATTCCAAAACAGAACAGGGTCTCAAATTTAGAAAACCAACTTATGCTTGCTTAAGGGGAAAGGTGAGTTGGGGTGCTGCATAAAACCAGAGATTGAAATGAGCACAGATAAAGTTCTTTAAGCCAAATATGGAATAGACAAGAGCTACTCCTTGCTCAAGGAAATGGACTCAACACCCCATATTAAACGCCTAAGAATGTACCTGACTAGTAAGTATCTTAAAACCTATGGATTGCTATGTCTCCGAAAGAGAATCAAGCGTGTGTACAGGGGCATAAACGCAGCAGTGATAGGATTGGAGAGGTTCGGTGAGCAAATGAAGACCCTTTGAAGTCAATTTGCATGGTACCCATTACACGGGTCTCAACTCTCCAGGTTTAAGGTATTCTTCCTTCAGCTAAAACATGCATGTGGAACCCAGAGTATGATCAACCGTGTGAACGGGAGATGTGTTCAAATATGTCTCAGTTTTCCTCCCCTGGTACTCGGGTGCAACATTCCAGATTCTTTACTAACACTCTCCCGACTTGGAGAGTCAGCGCCTTTAACCTCCTGTTTGGCCCAGTTTGCAATTTCTGCGGAAGATGAACAGGAATAGGGAGAACCAATGAGAGACTAGCTGGAGTTGTCTGGACGGGCAAATTTAACTCTCATTTCCCACCAGGAAGAGGAAATAACCAAAGGCTCAGTGTGCCGTGCCGGAACCAGATTAGAGCCTGAAGCCATCCTGCGGTGTTGCGGCCAGCTCAAAAGAAAGCGAGTTGAAGAAAGGAGCTCAGGGGCACTGTAATTCACAAACCTGCAGAGTTATAAATGACAGCTATCGTCCAAAAATATACTGAAGTAAGGCTGCCAAGAGGACTTGAAAGCGGGGCAGAATTGCAGGAAACCGATTTCAGGAGGTAGACTGGAATTGCATTGAAAGCATAGGAAAAGAGGCAGAACGTCCACAATGATGCACTTGGCCAAAAAGGGCGTATGCGTTTTTTCCTGAATATATTCAGGAAAAAACGCATACGCCCTTTTTGGCCAACCAAGCAAGCTTGCAAAGGAAATCTGCACTACAATGAAGTCTCACTTCCCCCCGGTCAAAAGGGCCATCTGAAAAAAGTGTAAAATCCAGCAAGGCAGGACAGGCCATGGAGAACTGGGAGCCTTGTTATGCTGCTGGGCGGGATGTAAATTGCCAACAGACACTCGGGAGAAGTGTATGGTGTTTCCTGAAACATCTAAAAAACAAAGCAACAGAGCCTAGGGCACTTCCACTTATGGTCCTATAGCTTAGGGAAATTAAAATCAAAAAGACACAGCCACCCCAAAGTTTGGGACGCCTCTGTTTACAAGAACCTCATTTACAGTACAAGTTCAACATCGCAGAAAGTGAAAAATGGATAAAGAAGTTGTGGTATTTACTTGCAAAGCAATATCACTCAGCAATGAAATCTATGTCATCAGGCCCTTAGCAGCACAATGAGTGGATTCAGGTATGATGATTCTAACTGAAATAAGTCACACAGAAAAAGAAACATCATAAGATATCAGTAATACACGGAATGTAAACTTGGCTACACAGGAACTGAATTCCAAAACAGAACAGGGTCTCAAATTTAGAAAACCAACTTATGCTTGCTTAAGGGGAAAGGTGAGTTGGGGTGCTGTATAAAACCAGAGATTGAAATGAGCACAGATAAAGTTCCTTAAGCCAAATATGGAATAGACAAGAGCTACTCCTTGCTCAACGAAATGGACTCAACACCCCATATTAAACGCCTAAGAATGTACCTGACTAGTAAGTATCTTAAAACCTATGGATTGCTGTGTCTCCAAAAGAGAATCAAGCGTGTGTACAGGGGCATAAACGCAGCAGTGATAGGATTGGAGAGGTTCGGTGAGCAAATGAAGACCCTTTGAAGTCAATTTGCATGGTACCCATTACACGGGTCTCAACTCTCCAGGTTTAAGGTATTCTTCCTTCAGCTAAAACATGCATGTGGAACCCAGAGTATGATCAACCGTGTGAACGGGAGACGTGTTCAAATATGTCTCAGTTTTCCTCCCCTGGTACTCGGGTGCAACATTCCAGATTCTTTACTAACACTCTCCCGACTTGGAGAGTCAGCGCCTTTAACCTCCTGTTTGGCCCAGTTTGCAATTTCTGCGGAAGATGAACAGGAATAGGGAGAACCAATGAGAGACTAGCTGGAGGTGTCTGGACGGGCAAATTTAACTCTCATTTCCCACCAGGAAGAGGAAATAACCAAAGGCTCAGTGTGCCGTGCCGGAACCAGATTAGAGCCTGAAGCCATCCTGCGGTGTTGCGGCCAGCTCAAAAGAAAGCGAGTTGAAGAAAGGAGCTCAGGGGCACTGTAATTCACAAACCTGCAGAGTTATAAATGACAGCTATCGTCCAAAAATATACTGAAGTAAGGCTGCCAAGAGGACTTGAAAGCGGGGCAGAATTGCAGGAAACCGATTTCAGGAGGTAGACTGGAATTGCATTGAAAGCATAGGAAAAGAGGCAGAACGTCCACAATGATGCACTTGGCCAAAAAGGGCGTATGCGTTTTTTCCTGAATATATTCAGGAAAAAACGCATACGCCCTTTTTGGCCAACCAAGCAAGCTTGCAAAGGAAATCTGCACTACAATGAAGTCTCACTTCCCCCCCATCAAAAGGGCCATGTGAAAAAAGTGTAAAATCCAGCAAGGCAGGACAGGCCATGGAGAACTGGGAGCCTTGTTATGCTGATGGGCGGGATGTAAATTGCCAACAGACACTCGGGAGAAGTGTATGGTGTTTCCTGAAACATCTAAAAAACAAAGCAACAGAGCCTAGGGCACTTCCACTTATGGTCCTATAGCTTAGGGAAATTAAAATCAAAAAGACACAGCCACCCCAAAGTTTGGAACGGCTCTGTTTACAAGAACCTCGTTTACAGTACAAGTTCAACATCGCAGAAAGTGAAAAATGGATAAAGAACTTGTGGTATTTACTTACAAAGCAATATCACTCAGCAATGAAATCTATGTCATCAGGCCCTTAGCAGCACAATGAGTGGATTCAGGTATGATGATTCTAACTGAAATAAGTCACACAGAAAAAGAAACATCATAAGGTATCAGTAATACACGGAATGTAAACTTGGCTACACAGGAACTGAATTACAGAACAGAACAGGGTCTCAAATTTAGAAAACCAACTTATGCTTGCTTAAGGGGAAAGGTGAGTTGGGGTGCTGCATAAAACCAGAGATTGAAATGAGCACAGATAAAGTTCCTTAAGCCAAATATGGAATAGACAAGAGCTACTCCTTGCTCAACGAAATGGACTCAACACCCCATATTAAACGCCTAAGAATGTACCTGACTAGTAAGTATCTTAAAACCTATGGATTGCTATGTCTCCGAAAGAGAATCAAGCGTGTGTACAGGGGCATAAACGCAGCAGTGATAGGATTGGAGAGGTTCGGTGAGCAAATGAAGACCCTTTGAAGTCAATTTGCATGGTACCCATTACACGGGTCTCAACTCTCCAGGTTTAAGGTATTCTTCCTTCAGCTAAAACATGCATGTGGAACCCAGAGTATGATCAACCGTGTGAACGGGAGACGTGTTCAAATATGTCTCAGTTTTCCTCCCCTGGTACTCGGGTGCAACATTCCAGATTCTTTACTAACACTCTCCCGACTTGGAGAGTCAGCGCCTTTAACCTCCTGTTTGGCCCAGTTTGCAATTTCTGCGGAAGATGAACAGGAATAGGGAGAACCAATGAGAGACTAGCTGGAGTTGTCTGGACGGGCAAATTTAACTCTCATCTCCCACCAGGAAGAGGAAATAACCAAAGGCTCAGTGTGCCGTGCCGGAACCAGATTAGAGCCTGAAGCCATCCTGCGGTGTTGCGGCCAGCTCAAAGGAAAGCGAGTTGAAGAAAGGAGCTCAGGGGCACTGTAATTCACAAACCTGCAGAGTTATAAATGACAGCTATCGTCCAAAAATATACTGAAGTAAGGCTGCCAAGAGGACTTGAAAGCGGGGCAGAATTGCAGGAAACCGATTTCAGGAGGTAGACTGGAATTGCATTGAAAGCATAGGAAAAGAGGCAGAACGTCCACAATGATGCACTTGGCCAAAAAGGGCGTATGCGTTTTTTCCTGAATATATTCAGGAAAAAACGCATACGCCCTTTTTGGCCAACCAAGCAAGCTTGCAAAGGAAATCTGCACTACAATGAAGTCTCACTTCCCCCCGGTCAAAAGGGCCATCTGAAAAAAGTGTAAAATCCAGCAAGGCAGGACAGGCCATGGAGAACTGGGAGCCTTGTTATGCTGCTGGGCGGGATGTAAATTGCCAACAGACACTCGGGAGAAGTGTATGGTGTTTCCTGAAACATCTAAAAAACAAAGCAACAGAGCCTAGGGCACTTCCACTTATGGTCCTATAGCTTAGGGAAATTAAAATAAAAAAGACACACCCACCCCAAAGTTTGGAACGGCTCTGTTTACAAGAACCTCGTTTACAGTACAAGTTCAACATCGCAGAAAGTGAAAAATGGATAAAGAACTTTTGGTATTTACTTACAAAGCAATATCACTCAGCAATGAAATCTATGTCATCAGGCCCTTCGCAGCACAATGAGTGGATTCAGGTATGATGATTCTAACTGAAATAAGTCACACAGAAAAAGAAACATCATAAGATATCAGTAATACACGGAATGTAAACTTGGCTACACAGGAACTGAATTCCAAAACAGAACAGGGTCTCAAATTTAGAAAACCAACTTATGCTTGCTTAAGGGGAAAGGTGAGTTGGGGTGCGCATAAAACCAGAGATTGAAATGAGCACAGATAAAGTTCCTTAAGCCAAATATGGAATAGACAAGAGCTACTCCTTGCTCAACGAAATGGACTCAACACCGCATATTAAACGCCTAAGAATGTACCTGACTAGTAAGTATCTTAAAACCTATGGATTGCTATGTCTCCAAAAGAGAATCAAGCGTGTGTACAGGGGCATAAACGCAGCAGTGATAGGATTGGAGAGGTTCGGTGAGCAAATGAAGACCCTTTGAAGTCAATTTGCATGGTACCCATTACACGGGTCTCAACTCTCCAGGTTTAAGGTATTCTTCCTTCAGCTAAAACATGCATGTGGAACCCAGAGTATGATCAACCATGTGATCGGGAGACGTGTTCAAATATGTCTCAGTTTTCGTACCCTGGTACTCGGGTGCAACATTCCAGACGCTTTACTAACACTCTCCCGACTTGGAGAGTCAGTCCCTTTAACCTCCTGTTTAGCCCAGTTTGCAATTTCTGCGGAAGATGAACAGGAATAGCGAGAACCAATGAGAGACTAGCTGGAGGTGTCTGGACGGGCAAATTTAACTCTCATTTCCCACCAGGAAGAGGAATTAACCAAAGGCTCAGCGTGCCGTGCTGGAACAAGATTAGGGCCTGAAGCCATCCTGCGGTGTTGCGGCCAGCTCAAAAGAAAGCGAGTTGAAGAAAGGAGCTCAGGGGCACTGTAATTCACAAACCTGCAGAGTTATAAATGACAGCTATCGTCCAAAAATATACTGAAGTAAGGCTGCCAAGAGGACTTGAAAGCGGGGCAGAATTGCAGGAAACCGATTTCAGGAGGTAGACTGGAATTGCATTGAAAGCATAGGAAAAGAGGCAGAACGTCCACAATGATGCACTTGGACAAAAAGGGCGTATGCGTTTTTTCCTGAATATATTCAGGAAAAAACGCATACGCCCTTTTTGGCCAACCAAGCAAGCTTGCAAAGGAAATCTGCACTACAATGAAGTCTCACTTCCCCCCGGTCAAAAGGGCCATCTTAAAAAAGTGTAAAATCCAGCAAGGCAGGACAGGCCATGGAGAACTGGGAGCCTTGTTATGCTGCTGGGCGGGATGTAAATTGCCAACAGACACTCCGGAGAAGTGTATGGTGTTTCCTGAAACATCTAAAAAACAAAGCAACAGAGCCTAGGGCACTTCCACTTATGGTCCTATAGCTTAGGGAAATTAAAATCAAAAAGACACACCCACCCCAATGTTTGGAACGGCTCTGTTTACAAGAACCTCGTTTACAGTACAAGTTCAACATTGCAGAAAGTGAAAAATGGATAAAGAACTTTTGGTATTTACTTACAAAGCAATATCACTCAGCAATGTAATCTATGTCATCAGGCCCTTAGCAGCACAATGAGTGGATTCAGGTATGATGATTCTAACTGAAATAAGTCACACAGAAAAAGAAACATCATAAGATATCAGTAATACACGGAATGTAAACTTGTCTACACAGGAACTGAATTCCAAAACAGAACAGGGTCTCAAATTTAGAAAACCAACTTATGCTTGCTTAAGGGGAAAGGTGAGTTGGGGTGCTGCATAAAACCAGAGATTGAAATGAGCACAGATAAAGTTCCTTAAGCCAAATATGGAATAGACAAGAGCTACTCCTTGCTCAAAGAAATGGACTCAACACCGCATATTAAACGCCTAAGAATGTACCTGACTAGTAAGTATCTTAAAACCTATGGATTGCTATGTCTCCAAAAGAGAATCAAGCATGTGTACAGGGGCATAAACGCAGCAGTGATAGGATTGGAGAGGTTCGGTGAGCAAATGAAGACCCTTTGATGTCATATTGCATGGTACCCATTCCACGGGTTTCAACTACCCAGGTTTAAGGTATTCTTCCTTCAGCTAAAACATGCATGTGGAACCCAGAGTATGATCAACCATGTGATGGGGAGACGTGTTCAAATATGTCTCAGTTTTCGTACCCTGGTACTCGGGTGCAACATTCCAGACGCTTTACTAACACTCTCCCAACTTGGAGAGTCAGTCCCTTTAACCTCCTGTTTAGCCCAGTTTGCAATTTCTGCGGAAGATGAACAGGAATAGCGAGAACCAATGAGAGACTAGCTGGAGGTGTCTGGACGGGCAAATTTAACTCTCATTTCCCACCAGGAAGAGGAATTAACCAAAGGCTCAGCGTGCCGTGCTGGAACAAGATTAGGGCCTGAAGCCATCCTGCGGTGTTGCGGCCAGCTCAAAAGAAAGCGAGTTGAAGAAAGGAGCTCAGGGGCACTGTAATTCACAAACCTGCAGAGTTATAAATGACAGCTATCGTCCAAAAATAGACTGAAGTAAGACTGCCAAGAGGACTTGAAAGCGGGGCAGAATTGCAGGAAACCGATTTCAGGAGGTAGACTGGAATTGCATTGAAAGCATAGGAAAAGAGGCAGAACGTCCACAATGATGCACTTGGCCAAAAAGGGCGTATGCGTTTTTTCCTGAATATATTCAGGAAAAAACGCATACGCCCTTTTTGGCCAACCAAGCAAGCTTGCAAAGGAAATCTGCACTACAATGAAGTCTCACTTCCCCCCGGTCAAAAGGGCCATCTGAAAAAAGTGTAAAATCCAGCAAGGCAGGACAGGCCATGGAGAACTGGGAGCCTTGTTATGCTGCTGGGCGGGATGTAAATTGCCAACAGACACTCGGGAGAAGTGTATGGTGTTTCCTGAAACATCTAAAAAACAAAGCAACAGAGCCTAGGGCACTTCCACTTATGGTCCTATAGCTTAGGGAAATTAAAATCAAAAAGACACAGCCACCCCAATGTTTGGGACGCCTCTGTTTACAAGAACCTCATTTACAGTACAAGTTCAACATCGCAGAAAGTGAAAAATGGATAAAGAAGTTGTGGTATTTACTTGCAAAGCAATATCACTCAGCAATGAAATCTATGTCATCAGGCCCTTAGCAGCACAATGAGTGGATTCAGGTATGATGATTCTAACTGAAATAAGTCACACAGAAAATGAAACATCATAAGGTATCAGTAATACACGGAATGTAAACTTGGCTACACAGGAACTGAATTACAGAACAGAACAGGGTCTCAAATTTAGAAAACCAACTTATGCTTGCTTAAGGGGAAAGGTGAGTTGGGGTGCTGCATAAAACCAGAGATTGAAATGAGCACAGATAAAGTTCCTTAAGCCAAATATGGAATAGACAAGAGCTACTCCTTGCTCAACGAAATGGACTCAACACCCCATATTAAACGCCTAAGAATGTACCTGACTAGTAAGTATCTTAAAACCTATGGATTGCTATGTCTCCGAAAGAGAATCAAGCGTGTGTACAGGGGCATAAACGCAGCAGTGATAGGATTGGAGAGGTTCGGAGAGCAAATGAAGACCCTTTGAAGTCAATTTGCATGGTACCCATTACACGGGTCTCAACTCTCCAGGTTTAAGGTATTCTTCCTTCAGCTAAAACATGCATGTGGAACCCAGAGTATGATCAACCGTGTGAACGGGAGACGTGTTCAAATATGTCTCAGTTTTCCTCCCCTGGTACTCGGGTGCAACATTCCAGATTCTTTACTAACACTCTCCCGACTTGGAGAGTCAGCGCCTTTAACCTCCTGTTTGGCCCAGTTTGCAATTTCTGCGGAAGATGAACAGGAATAGGGAGAACCAATGAGAGACTAGCTGGAGTTGTCTGGACGGGCAAATTTAACTCTCATCTCCCACCAGGAAGAGGAAATAACCAAAGGCTCAGTGTGCCGTGCCGGAACCAGATTAGAGCCTGAAGCCATCCTGCGGTGTTGCGGCCAGCTCAAAGGAAAGCGAGTTGAAGAAAGGAGCTCAGGGGCACTGTAATTCACAAACCTGCAGAGTTATAAATGACAGCTATCGTCCAAAAATATACTGAAGTAAGGCTGCCAAGAGGACTTGAAAGCGGGGCAGAATTGCAGGAAACCGATTTCAGGAGGTAGACTGGAATTGCATTGAAAGCATAGGAAAAGAGGCAGAACGTCCACAATGATGCACTTGGCCAAAAAGGGCGTATGCGTTTTTTCCTGAATATATTCAGGAAAAAACGCATACGCCCTTTTTGGCCAACCAAGCAAGCTTGCAAAGGAAATCTGCACTACAATGAAGTCTCACTTCCCCCCGGTCAAAAGGGCCATCTGAAAAAAGTGTAAAATCCAGCAAGGCAGGACAGGCCATGGAGAACTGGGAGCCTTGTTATGCTGCTGGGCGGGATGTAAATTGCCAACAGACACTCGGGAGAAGTGTATGGTGTTTCCTGAAACATCTAAAAAACAAAGCAACAGAGCCTAGGGCACTTCCACTTATGGTCCTATAGCTTAGGGAAATTAAAATCAAAAAGACACACCCACCCCAAAGTTTGGAACGGCTCTGTTTACAAGAACCTCGTTTACAGTACAAGTTCAACATCGCAGAAAGTGAAAAATGGATAAAGAACTTTTGGTATTTACTTACAAAGCAATATCACTCAGCAATGAAATCTATGTCATCAGGCCCTTAGCAGCACAATGAGTGGATTCAGGTATGATGATTCTAACTGAAATAAGTCACACAGAAAAAGAAACATCATAAGATATCAGTAATACACGGAATGTAAACTTGGCTACACAGGAACTGAATTCCAAAACAGAACAGGGTCTCAAATTTAGAAAACCAACTTATGCTTGCTTAAGGGGAAAGGTGAGTTGGGGTGCTGCATAAAACCAGAGATTGAAATGAGCACAGATAAAGTTCCTTAAGCCAAATATGGAATAGACAAGAGCTACTCCTTGCTCAACGAAATGGACTCAACACCGCATATTAAACGCCTAAGAATGTACCTGACTAGTAAGTATCTTAAAACCTATGGATTGCTATGTCTCCAAAAGAGAATCAAGCGTGTGTACAGGGGCATAAACGCAGCAGTGATAGGATTGGAGAGGTTCGGTGAGCAAATGAAGACCCTTTGAAGTCAATTTGCATGGTACCCATTACACGGGTCTCAACTCTCCAGGTTTAAGGTATTCTTCCTTCAGCTAAAACATGCATGTGGAACCCAGAGTATGATCAACCATGTGATCGGGAGACGTGTTCAAATATGTCTCAGTTTTCGTACCCTGGTACTCGGGTGCAACATTCCAGACGCTTTACTAACACTCTCCCGACTTGGAGAGTCAGTCCCTTTAACCTCCTGTTTAGCCCAGTTTGCAATTTCTGCGGAAGATGAACAGGAATAGCGAGAACCAATGAGAGACTAGCTGGAGGTGTCTGGACGGGCAAATTTAACTCTCATTTCCCACCAGGAAGAGGAATTAACCAAAGGCTCAGCGTGCCGTGCTGGAACAAGATTAGGGCCTGAAGCCATCCTGCGGTGTTGCGGCCAGCTCAAAAGAAAGCGAGTTGAAGAAAGGAGCTCAGGGGCACTGTAATTCACAAACCTGCAGAGTTATAAATGACAGCTATCGTCCAAAAATATACTGAAGTAAGGCTGCCAAGAGGACTTGAAAGCGGGGCAGAATTGCAGGAAACCGATTTCAGGAGGTAGACTGGAATTGCATTGAAAGCATAGGAAAAGAGGCAGAACGTCCACAATGATGCACTTGGACAAAAAGGGCGTATGCGTTTTTTCCTGAATATATTCAGGAAAAAACGCATACGCCCTTTTTGGCCAACCAAGCAAGCTTGCAAAGGAAATCTGCACTACAATGAAGTCTCACTTCCCCCCGGTCAAAAGGGCCATCTTAAAAAAGTGTAAAATCCAGCAAGGCAGGACAGGCCATGGAGAACTGGGAGCCTTGTTATGCTGCTGGGCGGGATGTAAATTGCCAACAGACACTCCGGAGAAGTGTATGGTGTTTCCTGAAACATCTAAAAAACAAAGCAACAGAGCCTAGGGCACTTCCACTTATGGTCCTATAGCTTAGGGAAATTAAAATCAAAAAGACACACCCACCCCAATGTTTGGAACGGCTCTGTTTACAAGAACCTCGTTTACAGTACAAGTTCAACATTGCAGAAAGTGAAAAATGGATAAAGAACTTTTGGTATTTACTTACAAAGCAATATCACTCAGCAATGTAATCTATGTCATCAGGCCCTTAGCAGCACAATGAGTGGATTCAGGTATGATGATTCTAACTGAAATAAGTCACACAGAAAAAGAAACATCATAAGATATCAGTAATACACGGAATGTAAACTTGTCTACACAGGAACTGAATTCCAAAACAGAACAGGGTCTCAAATTTAGAAAACCAACTTATGCTTGCTTAAGGGGAAAGGTGAGTTGGGGTGCTGCATAAAACCAGAGATTGAAATGAGCACAGATAAAGTTCCTTAAGCCAAATATGGAATAGACAAGAGCTACTCCTTGCTCAAAGAAATGGACTCAACACCGCATATTAAACGCCTAAGAATGTACCTGACTAGTAAGTATCTTAAAACCTATGGATTGCTATGTCTCCAAAAGAGAATCAAGCATGTGTACAGGGGCATAAACGCAGCAGTGATAGGATTGGAGAGGTTCGGTGAGCAAATGAAGACCCTTTGATGTCATATTGCATGGTACCCATTCCACGGGTTTCAACTACCCAGGTTTAAGGTATTCTTCCTTCAGCTAAAACATGCATGTGGAACCCAGAGTATGATCAACCATGTGATGGGGAGACGTGTTCAAATATGTCTCAGTTTTCGTACCCTGGTACTCGGGTGCAACATTCCAGACGCTTTACTAACACTCTCCCAACTTGGAGAGTCAGTCCCTTTAACCTCCTGTTTAGCCCAGTTTGCAATTTCTGCGGAAGATGAACAGGAATAGCGAGAACCAATGAGAGACTAGCTGGAGGTGTCTGGACGGGCAAATTTAACTCTCATTTCCCACCAGGAAGAGGAATTAACCAAAGGCTCAGCGTGCCGTGCTGGAACAAGATTAGGGCCTGAAGCCATCCTGCGGTGTTGCGGCCAGCTCAAAAGAAAGCGAGTTGAAGAAAGGAGCTCAGGGGCACTGTAATTCACAAACCTGCAGAGTTATAAATGACAGCTATCGTCCAAAAATAGACTGAAGTAAGACTGCCAAGAGGACTTGAAAGCGGGGCAGAATTGCAGGAAACCGATTTCAGGAGGTAGACTGGAATTGCATTGAAAGCATAGGAAAAGAGGCAGAACGTCCACAATGATGCACTTGGCCAAAAAGGGCGTATGCGTTTTTTCCTGAATATATTCAGGAAAAAACGCATACGCCCTTTTTGGCCAACCAAGCAAGCTTGCAAAGGAAATCTGCACTACAATGAAGTCTCACTTCCCCCCGGTCAAAAGGGCCATCTGAAAAAAGTGTAAAATCCAGCAAGGCAGGACAGGCCATGGAGAACTGGGAGCCTTGTTATGCTGCTGGGCGGGATGTAAATTGCCAACAGACACTCGGGAGAAGTGTATGGTGTTTCCTGAAACATCTAAAAAACAAAGCAACAGAGCCTAGGGCACTTCCACTTATGGTCCTATAGCTTAGGGAAATTAAAATCAAAAAGACACAGCCACCCCAAAGTTTGGGACGCCTCTGTTTACAAGAACCTCATTTACAGTACAAGTTCAACATCGCAGAAAGTGAAAAATGGATAAAGAAGTTGTGGTATTTACTTGCAAAGCAATATCACTCAGCAATGAAATCTATGTCATCAGGCCCTTAGCAGCACAATGAGTGGATTCAGGTATGATGATTCTAACTGAAATAAGTCACACAGAAAATGAAACATCATAAGGTATCAGTAATACACGGAATGTAAACTTGGCTACACAGGAACTGAATTACAGAACAGAACAGGGTCTCAAATTTAGAAAACCAACTTATGCTTGCTTAAGGGGAAAGGTGAGTTGGGGTGCTGCATAAAACCAGAGATTGAAATGAGCACAGATAAAGTTCCTTAAGCCAAATATGGAATAGACAAGAGCTACTCCTTGCTCAACGAAATGGACTCAACACCCCATATTAAACGCCTAAGAATGTACCTGACTAGTAAGTATCTTAAAACCTATGGATTGCTATGTCTCCGAAAGAGAATCAAGCGTGTGTACAGGGGCATAAACGCAGCAGTGATAGGATTGGAGAGGTTCGGTGAGCAAATGAAGACCCTTTGAAGTCAATTTGCATGGTACCCATTACACGGGTCTCAACTCTCCAGGTTTAAGGTATTCTTCCTTCAGCTAAAACATGCATGTGGAACCCAGAGTATGATCAACCGTGTGAACGGGAGACGTGTTCAAATATGTCTCAGTTTTCCTCCCCTGGTACTCGGGTGCAACATTCCAGATTCTTTACTAACACTCTCCCGACTTGGAGAGTCAGCGCCTTTAACCTCCTGTTTGGCCCAGTTTGCAATTTCTGCGGAAGATGAACAGGAATAGGGAGAACCAATGAGAGACTAGCTGGAGTTGTCTGGACGGGCAAATTTAACTCTCATCTCCCACCAGGAAGAGGAAATAACCAAAGGCTCAGTGTGCCGTGCCGGAACCAGATTAGAGCCTGAAGCCATCCTGCGGTGTTGCGGCCAGCTCAAAGGAAAGCGAGTTGAAGAAAGGAGCTCAGGGGCACTGTAATTCACAAACCTGCAGAGTTATAAATGACAGCTATCGTCCAAAAATATACTGAAGTAAGGCTGCCAAGAGGACTTGAAAGCGGGGCAGAATTGCAGGAAACCGATTTCAGGAGGTAGACTGGAATTGCATTGAAAGCATAGGAAAAGAGGCAGAACGTCCACAATGATGCACTTGGCCAAAAAGGGCGTATGCGTTTTTTCCTGAATATATTCAGGAAAAAACGCATACGCCCTTTTTGGCCAACCAAGCAAGCTTGCAAAGGAAATCTGCACTACAATGAAGTCTCACTTCCCCCCGGTCAAAAGGGCCATCTGAAAAAAGTGTAAAATCCAGCAAGGCAGGACAGGCCATGGAGAACTGGGAGCCTTGTTATGCTGCTGGGCGGGATGTAAATTGCCAACAGACACTCGGGAGAAGTGTATGGTGTTTCCTGAAACATCTAAAAAACAAAGCAACAGAGCCTAGGGCACTTCCACTTATGGTCCTATAGCTTAGGGAAATTAAAATCAAAAAGACACACCCACCCCAAAGTTTGGAACGGCTCTGTTTACAAGAACCTCGTTTACAGTACAAGTTCAACATCGCAGAAAGTGAAAAATGGATAAAGAACTTTTGGTATTTACTTACAAAGCAATATCACTCAGCAATGAAATCTATGTCATCAGGCCCTTAGCAGCACAATGAGTGGATTCAGGTATGATGATTCTAACTGAAATAAGTCACACAGAAAAAGAAACATCATAAGATATCAGTAATACACGGAATGTAAACTTGGCTACACAGGAACTGAATTCCAAAACAGAACAGGGTCTCAAATTTAGAAAACCAACTTATGCTTGCTTAAGGGGAAAGGTGAGTTGGGGTGCTGCATAAAACCAGAGATTGAAATGAGCACAGATAAAGTTCCTTAAGCCAAATATGGAATAGACAAGAGCTACTCCTTGCTCAACGAAATGGACTCAACACCGCATATTAAACGCCTAAGAATGTACCTGACTAGTAAGTATCTTAAAACCTATGGATTGCTATGTCTCCAAAAGAGAATCAAGCGTGTGTACAGGGGCATAAACGCAGCAGTGATAGGATTGGAGAGGTTCGGTGAGCAAATGAAGACCCTTTGAAGTCAATTTGCATGGTACCCATTACACGGGTCTCAACTCTCCAGGTTTAAGGTATTCTTCCTTCAGCTAAAACATGCATGTGGAACCCAGAGTATGATCAACCATGTGATCGGGAGACGTGTTCAAATATGTCTCAGTTTTCGTACCCTGGTACTCGGGTGCAACATTCCAGACGCTTTACTAACACTCTCCCGACTTGGAGAGTCAGTCCCTTTAACCTCCTGTTTAGCCCAGTTTGCAATTTCTGCGGAAGATGAACAGGAATAGCGAGAACCAATGAGAGACTAGCTGGAGGTGTCTGGACGGGCAAATTTAACTCTCATTTCCCACCAGGAAGAGGAATTAACCAAAGGCTCAGCGTGCCGTGCTGGAACAAGATTAGGGCCTGAAGCCATCCTGCGGTGTTGCGGCCAGCTCAAAAGAAAGCGAGTTGAAGAAAGGAGCTCAGGGGCACTGTAATTCACAAACCTGCAGAGTTATAAATGACAGCTATCGTCCAAAAATATACTGAAGTAAGGCTGCCAAGAGGACTTGAAAGCGGGGCAGAATTGCAGGAAACCGATTTCAGGAGGTAGACTGGAATTGCATTGAAAGCATAGGAAAAGAGGCAGAACGTCCACAATGATGCACTTGGACAAAAAGGGCGTATGCGTTTTTTCCTGAATATATTCAGGAAAAAACGCATACGCCCTTTTTGGCCAACCAAGCAAGCTTGCAAAGGAAATCTGCACTACAATGAAGTCTCACTTCCCCCCGGTCAAAAGGGCCATCTTAAAAAAGTGTAAAATCCAGCAAGGCAGGACAGGCCATGGAGAACTGGGAGCCTTGTTATGCTGCTGGGCGGGATGTAAATTGCCAACAGACACTCCGGAGAAGTGTATGGTGTTTCCTGAAACATCTAAAAAACAAAGCAACAGAGCCTAGGGCACTTCCACTTATGGTCCTATAGCTTAGGGAAATTAAAATCAAAAAGACACACCCACCCCAATGTTTGGAACGGCTCTGTTTACAAGAACCTCGTTTACAGTACAAGTTCAACATTGCAGAAAGTGAAAAATGGATAAAGAACTTTTGGTATTTACTTACAAAGCAATATCACTCAGCAATGTAATCTATGTCATCAGGCCCTTAGCAGCACAATGAGTGGATTCATGTATGATGATTCTAACTGAAATAAGTCACACAGAAAAAGAAACATCATAAGATATCAGTAATACACGGAATGTAAACTTGTCTACACAGGAACTGAATTCCAAAACAGAACAGGGTCTCAAATTTAGAAAACCAACTTATGCTTGCTTAAGGGGAAAGGTGAGTTGGGGTGCTGCATAAAACCAGAGATTGAAATGAGCACAGATAAAGTTCCTTAAGCCAAATATGGAATAGACAAGAGCTACTCCTTGCTCAAAGAAATGGACTCAACACCGCATATTAAACGCCTAAGAATGTACCTGACTAGTAAGTATCTTAAAACCTATGGATTGCTATGTCTCCAAAAGAGAATCAAGCATGTGTACAGGGGCATAAACGCAGCAGTGATAGGATTGGAGAGGTTCGGTGAGCAAATGAAGACCCTTTGATGTCATATTGCATGGTACCCATTCCACGGGTTTCAACTACCCAGGTTTAAGGTATTCTTCCTTCAGCTAAAACATGCATGTGGAACCCAGAGTATGATCAACCATGTGATGGGGAGACGTGTTCAAATATGTCTCAGTTTTCGTACCCTGGTACTCGGGTGCAACATTCCAGACGCTTTACTAACACTCTCCCAACTTGGAGAGTCAGTCCCTTTAACCTCCTGTTTAGCCCAGTTTGCAATTTCTGCGGAAGATGAACAGGAATAGCGAGAACCAATGAGAGACTAGCTGGAGGTGTCTGGACGGGCAAATTTAACTCTCATTTCCCACCAGGAACAGGAATTAACCAAAGGCTCAGCGTGCCGTGCTGGAACAAGATTAGGGCCTGAAGCCATCCTGCGGTGTTGCGGCCAGCTCAAAAGAAAGCGAGTTGAAGAAAGGAGCTCAGGGGCACTGTAATTCACAAACCTGCAGAGTTATAAATGACAGCTATCGTCCAAAAATATACTGAAGTAAGGCTGCCAAGAGGACTTGAAAGCGGGGCAGAATTGCAGGAAACCGATTTCAGGAGGTAGACTGGAATTGCATTGAAAGCATAGGAAAAGAGGCAGAACGTCCACAATGATGCACTTGGCCAAAAAGGGCGTATGCGTTTTTTCCTGAATATATTCAGGGAAAAACGCATACGCCCTTTTTGGCCAACCAAGCAAGCTTGCAAAGGAAATCTGCACTACAATGAAGTCTCACTTCCCCCCGGTCAAAAGGGCCATCTGAAAAAAGTGTAAAATCCTGCAAGGCAGGACAGGCCATGGAGAACTGGGAGCCTTGTTATGCTGCTGGGCGGGATGTAAATTGCCAACAGACACTCGGGAGAAGTGTATGGTGTTTCCTGAAACATCTAAAAAACAAAGCAACAGAGCCTAGGGCACTTCCACTTATGGTCCTATAGCTTAGGGAAATTAAAATCAAAAAGACACAGCCACCCCAAAGTTTGGGACGCCTCTGTTTACAAGAACCTCGTTTACAGTACAAGTTCAACTTTGCAGAAAATGAAAAATGGATAAAGAAGTTGTGGTATTTACTTACAAAGCAATATCACTCAGCAATGAAATCTATGTCATCAGGCCCTTAGCAGCACAATGAGTGGATTCAGGTATGATGATTCTAACTGAAATAAGTCACACAGAAAAAGAAACATCATAAGATATCACTAATACACGGAATATAAACTTGGCTACACAGGAACTGAATTCCAAAACAGAACAGCGTCTCAAATTTAGAAAACCAACTTATGCTTGCTTAAGGGGAAAGGTGAGTTGGGGTGCTGCATAAAACCAGAGATTGAAATGAGCACAGATAAAGTTCTTTAAGCCAAATATGGAATAGACATTAGCTACTCCTTGCTCAACGAAATGGACTCAACACCCCATATTAAACGCCTAAGACTGTACCTGACTAGTAAGTATCTTAAAACCTATGGATTGCTATGTCTCCGAAAGAGAATCAAGCGTGTGTACAGGGGCATAAACGCAGCAGTGATAGGATTGGCGAGGTTCGGTGAGCAAATGAAGACCCTTTGAAGTCAATTTGCATGGTACCCATTACACGGGTCTCAACTCTCCAGGTTTAAGGTATTCTTCCTTCAGCTAAAACATGCATGTGGAACCCAGAGTATGATCAACCGTGTGAACGGGAGACGTGTTCAAATATGTCTCAGTTTTCCTCCCCTGGTACTCGGGTGCAACATTCCAGATTCTTTACTAACACTCTCCCGACTTGGAGAGTCAGCGCCTTTAACCTCCTGTTTGGCCCAGTTTGCAATTTCTGCGGAAGATGAACAGGAATAGGGAGAACCAATGAGAGACTAGCTGGAGTTGTCTGGACGGGCAAATTTAACTCTCATTTCCCACCAGGAAGAGGAAATAACCAAAGGCTCAGTGTGCCGTGCCGGAACCAGATTAGAGCCTGAAGCCATCCTGCGGTGTTGCGGCCAGCTCAAAAGAAAGCGAGTTGAAGAAAGGAGCTCAGGGGCACTGTAATTCACAAACCTGCAGAGTTATAAATGACAGCTATCGTCCAAAAATATACTGAAGTAAGGCTGCCAAGAGGACTTGAAAGCGGGGCAGAATTGCAGGAAACCGATTTCAGGAGGTAGACTGGAATTGCATTGAAAGCATAGGAAAAGAGGCAGAACGTCCACAATGATGCACTTGGCCAAAAAGGGCATATGCGTTTTTTCCTGAATATATTCAGGAAAAAACGCATACGCCCTTTTTGGCCAACCAAGCAAGCTTGCAAAGGAAATCTGCACTACAATGAAGTCTCACTTCCCCCCCATCAAAAGGGCCATGTGAAAAAAGTGTAAAATCCAGCAAGGCAGGACAGGCCATGGAGAACTGGGAGCCTTGTTATGCTGATGGGCGGGATGTAAATTGCCAACAGACACTCGGGAGAAGTGTATGGTGTTTCCTGAAACATCTAAAAAACAAAGCAACAGAGCCTAGGGCACTTCCACTTATGGTCCTATAGCTTAGGGAAATTAAAATCAAAAAGACACATCCACCCCAAAGTTTGGAACGGCTCTGTTTACAAGAACCTCGTTTACAGTACAAGTTCAACATCGCAGAAAGTGAAAAATGGATAAAGAACTTGTGGTATTTACTTACAAAGCAATATCACTCAGCAATGAAATCTATGTCATCAGGCCCTTAGCAGCACAATGAGTGGATTCAGGTATGATGATTCTAACTGAAATAAGTCACACAGAAAAAGAAACATCATAAGATATCAGTAATACACGGAATGTAAACTTGGCTACACAGGAACTGAATTCCAAAACAGAACAGGGTCTCAAATTTAGAAAACCAACTTATGCTTGCTTAAGGGGAAAGGTGAGTTGGGGTGCTGCATAAAACCAGAGATTGAAATGAGCACAGATAAAGTTCCTTAAGCCAAATATGGAATAGACAAGAGCTACTCCTTGCTCAACGAAATGGACTCAACACCGCATATTAAACGCCTAAGAATGTACCTGACTAGTAAGTATCTTAAAACCTATGGATTGCTATGTCTCCGAAAGAGAATCAAGCATGTGTACAGGGGCATAAACGCAGCAGTGATAGGATTGGAGAGGTTCGGTGAGCAAATGAAGACCCTTTGATGTCATATTGCATGGTACCCATTCCACGGGTTTCAACTACCCAGGTTTAAGGTATTCTTCCTTCAGCTAAAACATGCATGTGGAACCCAGAGTATGATCAACCATGTGATCGGGAGACGTGTTCAAATATGTCTCAGTTTTCGTACCCTGGTACTCGGGTGTAACATTCCAGACGCTTTACTAACACTCTCCCGACTTGGAGAGTCAGTCCCTTTAACCTCCTGTTTAGCCCAGTTTGCAATTTCTGCGGAAGATGAACAGGAATAGCGAGAACCAATGAGAGACTAGCTGGAGGTGTCTGGACGGGCAAATTTAACTCTCATTTCCCACCAGGAAGAGGAATTAACCAAAGGCTCAGCGTGCCGTGCTGGAACAAGATTAGGGCCTAAAGCCATCCTGCGGTGTTGCGGCCAGCTCAAAAGAAAGCGAGTTGAAGAAAGGAGCTCAGGGGCACTGTAATTCACAAACCTGCAGAGTTATAAATGACAGCTATCGTCCAAAAATAGACTGAAGTAAGACTGCCAAGAGGACTTGAAAGCGGGGCAGAATTGCAGGAAACCGATTTCAGGAGGTAGACTGGAATTGCATTGAAAGCATAGGAAAAGAGGCAGAACGTCCACAATGATGCACTTGGCCAAAAAGGGCGTATGCGTTTTTTCCTGAATATATTCAGGAAAAAACGCATACGCCCTTTTTGGCCAACCAAGCAAGCTTGCAAAGGAAATCTGCACTACAATGAAGTCTCACTTCCCCCCGGTCAAAAGGGCCATCTGAAAAAAGTGTAAAATCCAGCAAGGCAGGACAGGCCATGGAGAACTGGGAGCCTTGTTATGCTGCTGGGCGGGATGTAAATTGCCAACAGACACTCGGGAGAAGTGTATGGTGTTTCCTGAAACATCTAAAAAACAAAGCAACAGAGCCTAGGGCACTTCCACTTATGGTCCTATAGCTTAGGGAAATTAAAATCAAAAAGACACAGCCACCCCAAAGTTTGGGACGCCTCTGTTTACAAGAACCTCATTTACAGTACAAGTTCAACATCGCAGAAAGTGAAAAATGGATAAAGAAGTTGTGGTATTTACTTGCAAAGCAATATCACTCAGCAATGAAATCTATGTCATCAGGCCCTTAGCAGCACAATGAGTGGATTCAGGTATGATGATTCTAACTGAAATAAGTCACACAGAAAATGAAACATCATAAGGTATCAGTAATACACGGAATGTAAACTTGGCTACACAGGAACTGAATTACAGAACAGAACAGGGTCTCAAATTTAGAAAACCAACTTATGCTTGCTTAAGGGGAAAGGTGAGTTGGGGTGCTGCATAAAACCAGAGATTGAAATGAGCACAGATAAAGTTCCTTAAGCCAAATATGGAATAGACAAGAGCTACTCCTTGCTCAACGAAATGGACTCAACACCCCATATTAAACGCCTAAGAATGTACCTGACTAGTAAGTATCTTAAAACCTATGGATTGCTATGTCTCTGAAAGAGAATCAAGCGTGTGTACAGGGGCATAAACGCAGCAGTGATAGGATTGGAGAGGTTCGGTGAGCAAATGAAGACCCTTTGAAGTCAATTTGCATGGTACCCATTACACGGGTCTCAACTCTCCAGGTTTAAGGTATTCTTCCTTCAGCTAAAACATGCATGTGGAACCCAGAGTATGATCAACCGTGTGAACGGGAGACGTGTTCAAATATGTCTCAGTTTTCCTCCCCTGGTACTCGGGTGCAACATTCCAGATTCTTTACTAACACTCTCCCGACTTGGAGAGTCAGCGCCTTTAACCTCCTGTTTGGCCCAGTTTGCAATTTCTGCGGAAGATGAACAGGAATAGGGAGAACCAATGAGAGACTAGCTGGAGTTGTCTGGACGGGCAAATTTAACTCTCATCTCCCACCAGGAAGAGGAAATAACCAAAGGCTCAGTGTGCCGTGCCGGAACCAGATTAGAGCCTGAAGCCATCCTGCGGTGTTGCGGCCAGCTCAAAGGAAAGCGAGTTGAAGAAAGGAGCTCAGGGGCACTGTAATTCACAAACCTGCAGAGTTATAAATGACAGCTATCGTCCAAAAATATACTGAAGTAAGGCTGCCAAGAGGACTTGAAAGCGGGGCAGAATTGCAGGAAACCGATTTCAGGAGGTAGACTGGAATTGCATTGAAAGCATAGGAAAAGAGGCAGAACGTCCACAATGATGCACTTGGCCAAAAAGGGCGTATGCGTTTTTTCCTGAATATATTCAGGAAAAAACGCATACGCCCTTTTTGGCCAACCAAGCAAGCTTGCAAAGGAAATCTGCACTACAATGAAGTCTCACTTCCCCCCGGTCAAAAGGGCCATCTGAAAAAAGTGTAAAATCCAGCAAGGCAGGACAGGCCATGGAGAACTGGGAGCCTTGTTATGCTGCTGGGCGGGATGTAAATTGCCAACAGACACTCGGGAGAAGTGTATGGTGTTTCCTGAAACATCTAAAAAACAAAGCAACAGAGCCTAGGGCACTTCCACTTATGGTCCTATAGCTTAGGGAAATTAAAATAAAAAAGACACACCCACCCCAAAGTTTGGAACGGCTCTGTTTACAAGAACCTCGTTTACAGTACAAGTTCAACATCGCAGAAAGTGAAAAATGGATAAAGAACTTTTGGTATTTACTTACAAAGCAATATCACTCAGCAATGAAATCTATGTCATCAGGCCCTTCGCAGCACAATGAGTGGATTCAGGTATGATGATTCTAACTGAAATAAGTCACACAGAAAAAGAAACATCATAAGATATCAGTAATACACGGAATGTAAACTTGGCTACACAGGAACTGAATTCCAAAACAGAACAGGGTCTCAAATTTAGAAAACCAACTTATGCTTGCTTAAGGGGAAAGGTGAGTTGGGGTGCTGCATAAAACCAGAGATTGAAATGAGCACAGATAAAGTTCCTTAAGCCAAATATGGAATAGACAAGAGCTACTCCTTGCTCAACGAAATGGACTCAACACCGCATATTAAACGCCTAAGAATGTACCTGAATAGTAAGTATCTTAAAACCTATGGATTGCTATGTCTCCAAAAGAGAATCAAGCGTGTGTACAGGGGCATAAACGCAGCAGTGATAGGATTGGAGAGGTTCGGTGAGCAAATGAAGACCCTTTGAAGTCAATTTGCATGGTACCCATTACACGGGTCTCAACTCTCCAGGTTTAAGGTATTCTTCCTTCAGCTAAAACATGCATGTGGAACCCAGAGTATGATCAACCATGTGATCGGGAGACGTGTTCAAATATGTCTCAGTTTTCGTACCCTGGTACTCGGGTGCAACATTCCAGACGCTTTACTAACACTCTCCCGACTTGGAGAGTCAGTCCCTTTAACCTCCTGTTTAGCCCAGTTTGCAATTTCTGCGGAAGATGAACAGGAATAGCGAGAACCAATGAGAGACTAGCTGGAGGTGTCTGGACGGGCAAATTTAACTCTCATTTCCCACCAGGAAGAGGAATTAACCAAAGGCTCAGCGTGCCGTGCTGGAACAAGATTAGGGCCTGAAGCCATCCTGCGGTGTTGCGGCCAGCTCAAAAGAAAGCGAGTTGAAGAAAGGAGCTCAGGGGCACTGTAATTCACAAACCTGCAGAGTTATAAATGACAGCTATCGTCCAAAAATATACTGAAGTAAGGCTGCCAAGAGGACTTGAAAGCGGGGCAGAATTGCAGGAAACCGATTTCAGGAGGTAGACTGGAATTGCATTGAAAGCATAGGAAAAGAGGCAGAACGTCCACAATGATGCACTTGGACAAAAAGGGCGTATGCGTTTTTTCCTGAATATATTCAGGAAAAAACGCATACGCCCTTTTTGGCCAACCAAGCAAGCTTGCAAAGGAAATCTGCACTACAATGAAGTCTCACTTCCCCCCGGTCAAAAGGGCCATCTTAAAAAAGTGTAAAATCCAGCAAGGCAGGACAGGCCATGGAGAACTGGGAGCCTTGTTATGCTGCTGGGCGGGATGTAAATTGCCAACAGACACTCCGGAGAAGTGTATGGTGTTTCCTGAAACATCTAAAAAACAAAGCAACAGAGCCTAGGGCACTTCCACTTATGGTCCTATAGCTTAGGGAAATTAAAATCAAAAAGACACACCCACCCCAATGTTTGGAACGGCTCTGTTTACAAGAACCTCGTTTACAGTACAAGTTCAACATTGCAGAAAGTGAAAAATGGATAAAGAACTTTTGGTATTTACTTACAAAGCAATATCACTCAGCAATGTAATCTATGTCATCAGGCCCTTAGCAGCACAATGAGTGGATTCAGGTATGATGATTCTAACTGAAATAAGTCACACAGAAAAAGAAACATCATAAGATATCAGTAATACACGGAATGTAAACTTGTCTACACAGGAACTGAATTCCAAAACAGAACAGGGTCTCAAATTTAGAAAACCAACTTATGCTTGCTTAAGGGGAAAGGTGAGTTGGGGTGCTGCATAAAACCAGAGATTGAAATGAGCACAGATAAAGTTCCTTAAGCCAAATATGGAATAGACAAGAGCTACTCCTTGCTCAAAGAAATGGACTCAACACCGCATATTAAACGCCTAAGAATGTACCTGACTAGTAAGTATCTTAAAACCTATGGATTGCTATGTCTCCAAAAGAGAATCAAGCATGTGTACAGGGGCATAAACGCAGCAGTGATAGGATTGGAGAGGTTCGGTGAGCAAATGAAGACCCTTTGATGTCATATTGCATGGTACCCATTCCACGGGTTTCAACTACCCAGGTTTAAGGTATTCTTCCTTCAGCTAAAACATGCATGTGGAACCCAGAGTATGATCAACCATGTGATGGGGAGACGTGTTCAAATATGTCTCAGTTTTCGTACCCTGGTACTCGGGTGCAACATTCCAGACGCTTTACTAACACTCTCCCAACTTGGAGAGTCAGTCCCTTTAACCTCCTGTTTAGCCCAGTTTGCAATTTCTGCGGAAGATGAACAGGAATAGCGAGAACCAATGAGAGACTAGCTGGAGGTGTCTGGACGGGCAAATTTAACTCTCATTTCCCACCAGGAAGAGGAATTAACCAAAGGCTCAGCGTGCCGTGCTGGAACAAGATTAGGGCCTGAAGCCATCCTGCGGTGTTGCGGCCAGCTCAAAAGAAAGCGAGTTGAAGAAAGGAGCTCAGGGGCACTGTAATTCACAAACCTGCAGAGTTATAAATGACAGCTATCGTCCAAAAATATACTGAAGTAAGGCTGCCAAGAGGACTTGAAAGCGGGGCAGAATTGCAGGAAACCGATTTCAGGAGGTAGATTGGAATTGCATTGAAAGCATAGGAAAAGAGGCAGAACGTCCACAATGATGCACTTGGCCAAAAAGGGCGTATGCGTTTTTTCCTGAATATATTCAGGGAAAAACGCATACGCCCTTTTTGGCCAACCAAGCAAGCTTGCAAAGGAAATCTGCACTACAATGAAGTCTCACTTCCCCCCGGTCAAAAGGGCCATCTGAAAAAAGTGTAAAATCCTGCAAGGCAGGACAGGCCATGGAGAACTGGGAGCCTTGTTATGCTGCTGGGCGGGATGTAAATTGCCAACAGACACTCGGGAGAAGTGTATGGTGTTTCCTGAAACATCTAAAAAACAAAGCAACAGAGCCTAGGGCACTTCCACTTATGGTCCTATAGCTTAGGGAAATTAAAATCAAAAAGACACAGCCACCCCAAAGTTTGGGACGCCTCTGTTTACAAGAACCTCGTTTACAGTACAAGTTCAACTTTGCAGAAAATGAAAAATAGATAAAGAAGTTGTGGTATTTACTTACAAAGCAATATCACTCAGCAATGAAATCTATGTCATCAGGCCCTTAGCAGCACAATGAGTGGATTCAGGTATGATGATTCTAACTGAAATAAGTCACACAGAAAAAGAAACATCATAAGATATCACTAATACACGGAATATAAACTTGGCTACACAGGAACTGAATTCCAAAACAGAACAGCGTCTCAAATTTAGAAAACCAACTTATGCTTGCTTAAGGGGAAAGGTGAGTTGGGGTGCTGCATAAAACCAGAGATTGAAATGAGCACAGATAAAGTTCTTTAAGCCAAATATGGAATAGACAAGAGCTACTCCTTGCTCAACGAAATGGACTCAACACCCCATATTAAACGCCTAAGAATGTACCTGACTAGTAAGTATCTTAAAACCTATGGATTGCTATGTCTCCGAAAGAGAATCAAGCGTGTGTACAGGGGCATAAACGCAGCAGTGATAGGATTGGCGAGGTTCGGTGAGCAAATGAAGACCCTTTGAAGTCAATTTGCATGGTACCCATTACACGGGTCTCAACTCTCCAGGTTTAAGGTATTCTTCCTTCAGCTAAAACATGCATGTGGAACCCAGAGTATGATCAACCGTGTGAACGGGAGACGTGTTCAAATATGTCTCAGTTTTCCTCCCCTGGTACTCGGGTGCAACATTCCAGATTCTTTACTAACACTCTCCCGACTTGGAGAGTCAGCGCCTTTAACCTCCTGTTTGGCCCAGTTTGCAATTTCTGCGGAAGATGAACAGGAATAGGGAGAACCAATGAGAGACTAGCTGGAGTTGTCTGGACGGGCAAATTTAACTCTCATTTCCCACCAGGAAGAGGAAATAACCAAAGGCTCAGTGTGCCGTGCCGGAACCAGATTAGAGCCTGAAGCCATCCTGCGGTGTTGCGGCCAGCTCAAAAGAAAGCGAGTTGAAGAAGGGAGCTCAGGGGCACTGTAATTCACAAACCTGCAGAGTTATAAATGACAGCTATCGTCCAAAAATATACTGAAGTAAGGCTGCCAAGAGGACTTGAAAGCGGGGCAGAATTGCAGGAAACCGATTTCAGGAGGTAGACTGGAATTGCATTGAAAGCATAGGAAAAGAGGCAGAACGTCCACAATGATGCACTTGGCCAAAAAGGGCGTATGCGTTTTTTCCTGAATATATTCAGGGAAAAACGCATACGCCCTTTTTGGCCAACCAAGCAAGCTTGCAAAGGAAATCTGCACTACAATGAAGTCTCACTTCCCCCCGGTCAAAAGGGCCATCTGAAAAAAGTGTAAAATCCAGCAAGGCAGGACAGGCCATGGAGAACTGGGAGCCTTGTTATGCTGCTGGGCGGGATGTAAATTGCCAACAGACACTCGGGAGAAGTGTATGGTGTTTCCTGAAACATCTAAAAAACAAAGCAACAGAGCCTAGGGCACTTCCACTTATGGTCCTATAGCTTAGGGAAATTAAAATCAAAAAGACTCACCCACCCCAATGTTTGGAACGGCTCTGTTTACAAGAACCTCGTTTACAGTACAAGTTCAACATCGCAGAAAGTGAAAAATGGATAAAGAACTTGTGGTATTTACTTACAAAGCAATATCACTCAGCAATGAAATCTATGTCATCAGGCCCTTAGCAGCACAATGAGTGGATTCAGGTATGATGATTCTAACTGAAATAAGTCACACAGAAAAAGAAACATCATAAGATATCAGTAATACACGGAATGTAAACTTGGCTACACAGGAACTGAATTCCAAAACAGAACAGGGTCTCAAATTTAGAAAACCAACTTATGCTTGCTTAAGGGGAAAGGTGAGTTGGGGTTCTGCATAAAACCAGAGATTGAAATGAGCACAGATAAAGTTCCTTAAGCCAAATATGGAATAGACAAGAGCTACTCCTTGCTCAACGAAATGGACTCAACACCCCATATTAAACGCCTAAGAATGTACCTGACTAGTAAGTATCTTAAAACCTATGGATTGCTATGTCTCCAAAAGAGAATCAAGCGTGTGTACAGGGGCATAAACGCAGCAGTGATAGGATTGGAGAGGTTCAGTGAGCAAATGAAGACCCTTTGAAGTCCATTTGCCTGGTACCCATTTCACGGGTCTCAACTCTCCAGGTTTAAGGTATTCTTCCTTCAGCTAAAACATGCATGTGGAACCCAGAGTATGATCAACTGTGTGAACGGGAGACGTGTTCAAATATGTCTCAGTTTTCCTCCCCTGGTACTCGGGTGCAACATTCCAGATTCTTTACTAACACTTTCCCGACTTGGAGAGTCAGCGCCTTTAACGTACTGTTTGGCCCAGTTTGCAATTTCTGCGGAAGATGAACAGGAATAGCGAGAACCAATGAGAGACTAGCTGGAGTTGTCTGGACGGGCAAATTTAACTCTCATTTCCCACCAGGAAGAGGAAATAACCAAAGGCTCAGTGTGCCGTGCCGGAACCAGATTAGAGCCTGAAGCCATCCTGCGGTGTTGCGGCCAGCTCAAAGGAAAGCGAGTTGAAGAAAGGAGCTCAGGGGCTCTGTAATTCACAAACATGCAGAGTTATAAATGACAGCTATCGTCCAAAAATATACTGAAGTAAGGCTGCCAAGAGGACTTGAAAGCGGGGCAGAATTGCAGGAAACCGATTTCAGGAGGTAGACTGGAATTGCATTGAAAGCATAGGAAAAGAGGCAGAACGTCCACAATGATGCACTTGGCCAAAAAGGGCGTATGCGTTTTTTCCTGAATATATTCAGGAAAAAACGCATACGCCCTTTTTGGCCAACCAAGCAAGCTTGCAAAGGAAATCTGCACTACAATGAAGTCTCACTTCCCCCCGGTCAAAAGGGCCATCTGAAAAAAGTGTAAAATCCAGCAAGGCAGGACAGGCCATGGAGAACTGGGAGCCTTGTTATGCTGCTGGGCGGGATGTAAATTGCCAACAGACACTCGGGAGAAGTGTATGGTGTTTCCTGAAACATCTAAAAAACAAAGCAACAGAGCCTAGGGCACTTCCACTTATGGTCCTATAGCTTAGGGAAATTAAAATCAAAAAGACACACCCACCCCAAAGTTTGGAATGGCTCTGTTTACAAGAACCTCGTTTACAGTACAAGTTCAACATCGCAGAAAGTGAAAAATGGATAAAGAACTTGTGGTATTTACTTACAAGGCAATATCACTCAGCAATGAAATCTATGTCATCAGGCCTTTAGCAGCACAATGAGTGGGTTCAGGTATGATGATTCTAACTGAAATAAGTCACACAGAAAAAGAAACATCATAAGATATCAGTAATACACGGAATGTAAACTTGGCTACACAGGAACTGAATTCCAAAACAGAACAGGGTCTCAAATTTAGAAAACCAACTTATGCTTGCTTAAGGGGAAAGGTGAGTTGGGGTGCTGCATAAAACCAGAGATTGAAATGAGCACAGATAAAGTTCCTTAAGCCAAATATGGAATAGACAAGAGCTACTCCTTGCTCAACGAAATGGACTCAACACCACATATTAAACGTCTAAGAATGTACCTGACTAGTAAGTATCTTAAAACCTATGGATTGCTATGTCTCTGAAAGAGAATCAAGCATGTGTACAGGGGCATAAACGCAGCAGTGATAGGATTGGAGAGGTTCGGTGAGCAAATGAAGACCCTTTGATGTCATATTGCATGGTACCCATTCCACGGGTTTCAACTACCCAGGTTTAAGGTATTCTTCCTTCAGCTAAAACATGCATGTGGAACCCAGAGTATGATCAACCATGTGATCGGGAGACGTGTTCAAATATGTCTCAGTTTTCGTACCCTGGTACTCGGGTGCAACATTCCAGACGCTTTACTAACACTCTCCCGACTTGGAGAGTCAGTCCCTTTAACCTCCTGTTTAGCCCAGTTTGCAATTTCTGCGGAAGATGAACAGGAATAGCGAGAACCAATGAGAGACTAGCTGGAGGTGTCTGGACGGGCAAATTTAACTCTCATTTCCCACCAGGAAGAGGAATTAACCAAAGGTTCAGCGTGCCGTGCTGGAACAAGATTAGGGCCTGAAGCCATCCTGCGGTGTTGCGGCCAGCTCAAAAGAAAGCGAGTTGAAGAAAGGAGCTCAGGGGCACTGTAATTCACAAACCTGCAGAGTTATAAATGACAGCTATCGTCCAAAAATATACTGAAGTAAGGCTGCCAAGAGGACTTGAAAGCGGGGCAGAATTGCAGGAAACCGATTTCAGGAGGTAGACTGGAATTGCATTGAAAGCATAGGAAAAGAGGCAGAACGTCCACAATGATGCACTTGGCCAAAAAGGGCGTATGCGTTTTTTCCTGAATATATTCAGGGAAAAACGCATATGCCCTTTTTGGCCAACCAAGCAAGCTTGCAAAGGAAATCTGCACTACAATGAAGTCTCACTTCCCCCCGGTCAAAAGGGCCATCTGAAAAAAGTGTAAAATCCAGCAAGGCAGGACAGGCCATGGAGAACTGGGAGCCTTGTTATGCTGCTGGGCGGGATGTAAATTGCCAACAGACACTCGGGAGAAGTGTATGGTGTTTCCTGAAACATCTAAAAAACAAAGCAACAGAGCCTAGGGCACTTCCACTTATGGTCCTATAGCTTAGGGAAATTAAAATCAAAAAGACACACCCACCCCAAAGTTTGGAACGGCTCTGTTTACAAGAACCTCGTTTACAGTACAAGTTCAAAATCGCAGAAAGTGAAAAATGGATAAAGAACTTGTGGTATTTACTTACAAAGCAATATCACTCAGCAATGAAATCTATGTCATCAGGCCCTTAGCAGCACAATGAGTGGATTCAGGTATGATGATTCTAACTGAAATAAGTCACACAGAAAAAGAAACATCATAAGATATCAGTAATACACGGAATGTAAACTTGGCTACACAGGAACTGAATTCCAAAACAGAACAGCGTCTCAAATTTAGAAAACCAACTTATGCTTGCTTAAGGGGAAAGGTGAGTTGGGGTGCTGCATAAAACCAGAGATTGAAATGAGCACAGATAAAGTTCCTTAAGCCAAATATGGAATAGACAAGAGCTACTCCTTGCTCAACGAAATGGACTCAACACCGCATATTAAACGCCTAAGAATGTACCTGACTAGTAAGTATCTTAAAACCTATGGATTGCTATGTCTCCGAAAGAGAATCAAGCATGTGTGCAGGGGCATAAACGCAGCAGTGATAGGATTGGAGAGGTTCGGTGAGCAAATGAAGACCCTTTGATGTCATATTGCATGGTACCCATTCCACGGGTTTCAACTACCCAGGTTTAAGGTATTCTTCCTTCAGCTAAAACATGCATGTGGAACCCAGAGTATGATCAACCATGTGATCGGGAGACGTGTTCAAATATGTCTCAGTTTTCGTACCCTGGTACTCGGGTGCAACATTCCAGACGCTTTACTAACACTCTCCCGACTTGGAGAGTCAGTCCCTTTAACCTCCTGTTTAGCCCAGTTTGCAATTTCTGCGGAAGATGAACAGGAATAGCGAGAACCAATGAGAGACTAGCTAGAGGTGTCTGGACGGGCAAATTTAACTCTCATTTCCCACCAGGAAGAGGAATTAACCAAAGGCTCAGCGTGCCGTGCTGGAACAAGATTAGGGCCTGAAGCCATCCTGCGGTGTTGCGGCCAGCTCAAAAGAAAGCGAGTTGAAGAAAGGAGCTCAGGGGCACAGTAATTCACAAACCTGCAGAGTTATAAATGACAGCTATCGTCCAAAAATAGACTGAAGTAAGACTGCCAAGAGGACTTGAAAGCGGGGCAGAATTGCAGGAAACCGATTTCAGGAGGTAGACTGGAATTGCATTGAAAGCATAGGAAAAGAGGCAGAACGTCCACAATGATGCACTTGGCCAAAAAGGGCGTATGCGTTTTTTCCTGAATATATTCAGGAAAAAACGCATACGCCCTTTTTGGCCAACCAAGCAAGCTTGCAAAGGAAATCTGCACTACAATGAAGTCTCACTTCCCCCCGGTCAAAAGGGCCATCTGAAAAAAGTGTAAAATCCAGCAAGGCAGGACAGGCCATGGAGAACTGGGAGCCTTGTTATGCTGCTGGGCGGGATGTAAATTGCCAACAGACACTCGGGAGAAGTGTATGGTGTTTCCTGAAACATCTAAAAAACAAAGCAACAGAGCCTAGGGCACTTCCACTTATGGTCCTATAGCTTAGGGAAATTAAAATCAAAAAGACACAGCCACCACAAAGTTTGGGACGCCTCTGTTTACAAGAACCTCATTTACAGTACAAGTTCAACATCGCAGAAAGTGAAAAATGGATAAAGAAGTTGTGGTATTTACTTGCAAAGCAATATCACTCAGCAATGAAATCTATGTCATCAGGCCCTTAGCAGCACAATGAGTGGATTCAGGTATGATGATTCTAACTGAAATAAGTCACACAGAAAATGAAACATCATAAGGTATCAGTAATACACGGAATGTAAACTTGGCTACACAGGAACTGAATTCCAAAACAGAACAGGGTCTCAAATTTAGAAAACCAACTTATGCTTGCTTAAGGGAAAAGGTGAGTTGGGGTGCTGCATAAAACCAGAGATTGAAATGAGCACAGATAAAGTTCCTTAAGCCAAATATGGAATAGACAAGAGCTACTCCTTGCTCAACGAAATGGACTCAATACCCCATATTAAACGCCTAAGAATGTACCTGACTAGTAAGTATCTTAAAACCTATGGATTGCTATGTCTCCAAAAGAGAATCAAGCGTGTGTACAGGGGCATAAACGCAGCAGTGATAGGATTGGAGAGGTTCGGTGAGCAAATGAAGACCCTTTGAAGTCAATTTGCATGGTACCCATTACACGGGTCTCAACTCTCCAGGTTTAAGGTATTCTTCCTTCAGCTAAAACATGCATGTGGAACCCAGAGTATGATCAACCGTGTGAACGGGAGACGTGTTCAAATATGTCTCAGTTTTCGTACCCTGGTAGTCGGGTGCAACATTCCAGACGCTTTACTAACACTCTCCCGACTTGGAGAGTCAGTCCCTTTAACCTCCTGTTTAGCCCAGTTTGCAATTTCTGTGGAAGATGAACAGGAATAGCGAGAACCAATGAGAGACTAGCTGGAGGTGTCTGGACGGGCAAATTTAACTCTCATTTCACACCAGGAAGAGGAATTAACCGAAGGCTCAGCGTGCCGTGCTGGAACAAGATTAGGGCCTAAAGCCATCCTGCGGTGTTGCGGCCAGGTCACAGGAAAGCGAGTTGAAGAAAGGAGCTCAGGGGCACTGTAATTCACAAACCTGCAGAGTTATAAATGACAGCTATCGTCCAAAAATATACTGAAGTAAGGCTGCCAAGAGGACTTGAAAGCGGGGCAGAATTGCAGGAAACCGATTTCAGGAGGTAGACTGGAATTGCATTGAAAGCATAGGAAAAGAGGCAGAACGTCCACAATGATGCACTTGGCCAAAAAGGGCGTATGCGTTTTTTCCTGAATATATTCAGGAAAAAACGCATACGCCCTTTTTGGCCAACCAAGCAAGCTTGCAAAGGAAATCTGCACTACAATGAAGTCTCACTTCCCCCCAGTCAAAAGGGCCATCTGAAAAAAGTGTAAAATACAGCAAGGCAGGACAGGCCATGGAGAACTGAGAGCCCTGTTATGCTGCTGGGCGGGATGTAAATTGCCAACAGACACTCGGGAGAAGTGTATGGTGTTTCCTGAAACATCTAAAAAACAAAGCAACAGAGCCTAGGGCACTTCCACTTATGGTCCTATAGCTTAGGGAAATTAAAATCAAAAAGACACAGCCACCCCAAAGTTTGGGACGCCTCTGTTTACAAGAACCTCATTTACAGTACAAGTTCAACATCGCAGAAAGTGAAAAATGGATAAAGAAGTTGTGGTATTTACTTGCAAAGCAATATCACTCAGCAATGAAATCTATGTCATCAGGCCCTTAGCAGCACAATGAGTGGATTCAGGTATGATGATTCTAACTGAAATAAGTCACACATAAAATGAAACATCATAAGGTATCAGTAATACACGGAATGTAAACTTGGCTACACAGGAACTGAATTACAGAACAGAACAGGGTCTCAAATTTAGAAAACCAACTTATGCTTGCTTAAGGGGAAAGGTGAGTTGGGGTGCTGCATAAAACCAGAGATTGAAATGAGCACAGATAAAGTTCCTTAAGCCAAATATGGAATAGACAAGAGCTACTCCTTGCTCAACGAAATGGACTCAATACCCCATATTAAACGCCTAAGAATGTACCTGACTAGTAAGTATCTTAAAACCTATGGATTGCTATGTCTCCAAAAGAGAATCAAGCGTGTGTACAGGGGCATAAACGCAGCAGTGATAGGATTGGAGAGGTTCGGTGAGCAAATGAAGACCCTTTGAAGTCAATTTGCATGGTACCCATTACACGGGTCTCAACTCTCCAGGTTTAAGGTATTCTTCCTTCAGCTAAAACATGCATGTGGAACCCAGAGTATGATCAACCGTGTGAACGGGAGACGTGTTCAAATATGTCTCAGTTTTCCTCCCCTGGTACTCGGGTGCAACATTCCAGATTCTTTACTAACACTCTCCCGACTTGGAGAGTCAGCGCCTTTAACCTCCTGTTTGGCCCAGTTTGCAATTTCTGCGGAAGATGAACAGGAATAGGGAGAACCAATGAGAGACTAGCTGGAGTTGTCTGGACGGGCAAATTTAACTCTCATTTCCCACCAGGAAGAGGAAATAACCAAAGGCTCAGTGTGCCGTGCCGGAACCAGATTAGAGCCTGAAGCCATCCTGCGGTGTTGCGGCCAGCTCAAAAGAAAGCGAGTTGAAGAAAGGAGCTCAGGGGCACTGTAATTCACAAACCTGCAGAGTTATAAATGACAGCTATCGTCCAAAAATATACTGAAGTAAGGCTGCCAAGAGGACTTGAAAGCGGGGCAGAATTGCAGGAAACCGATTTCAGGAGGTAGACTGGAATTGCATTGAAAGCATAGGAAAAGAGGCAGAACGTCCACAATGATGCACTTGGCCAAAAAGGGCTTATGCGTTTTTTCCTGAATATATTCAGGAAAAGACGCATACGCCCTTTTTGGCCAACCAAGCAAGCTTGCAAAGGAAATCTGCACTACAATGAAGTCTCACTTCCCCCCGGTCAAAAGGGCCATCTGAAAAAAGTGTAAAATCCAGCAAGGCAGGACAGGCCATGGAGAACTGAGAGCCCTGTTATGCTGCTGGGCGGGATGTAAATTGCCAACAGACACTCGGGAGAAGTGTATGGTGTTTCCTGAAACATCTACAAAACAAAGCAACAGAGCCGAGGGCACTTCCACTTATGGTCCTATAGCTTAGGGAAATTAAAATCAAAAAGACACAGCCACCCCAAAGTTTGGGACGCCTCTGTTTACAAGAACCTCATTTACAGTACAAGTTCAACATCACAGAAAGTGAAAAATGGATAAAGAAGTTGTGGTATTTACTTGCAAAGCAATATCACTCAGCAATGAAATCTATGTCATCAGGCCCTTAGCAGCACAATGAGTGGATTCAGGTATGATGATTCTAACTGAAATAAGTCACACATAAAATGAAACATCATAAGGTATCAGTAATACACGGAATGTAAACTTGGCTACACAGGAACTGAATTCCAAAACAGAACAGCGTCTCAAATTTAGAAAACCAACTTATGCTTGCTGAAGGGGAAAGGTGAGTTGGGGTTCTGCATAAAACCAGAGATTGAAATGAGCACAGATAAAGTTCCTTAAGCCAAATATGGAATAGACAAGAGCTACTCCTTGCTCAACGAAATGGACTCAACACCCCATATTAAACGCCTAAGAATGTACCTGACTAGTAAGTATCTTAAAACCTATGGATTGCTATGTCTCCGAAAGAGAATCAAGCGTGTGTACAGGGGCATAAACGCAGCAGTGATAGGATTGGAGAGGTTCGGTGAGCAAATGAAGACCCTTTGAAGTCATATTGCATGGTACCCATTCCACGGGTTTCAACTACCCAGGTTTAAGGTATTCTTCCTACAGCTAAAACATGCATGTGGAACCCAGAGTATGATCAACCATGTGATCGGGAGACGTGTTCAAATATGTCTCAGTTTTCGTACCCTGGTACTCGGGTGCAACATTCCAGTCGCTTTACTAACACTCTACTGACATGGAGAGTCAGTCCCTTTAACCTCCTGTTTGGCCCAGATTGCAATTTCAGCGGAAGATGAACAGGATAGCGAGAACCAATGAGAGACTTGCTGGAGGTTTCTGGACCGTCAAATTTAACTCTCATTTCCCACCAGGAAGAGGAATTAACCAAAGGCTCAGCGTGCCGTGCTGGAACAAGATTAGGGCCTGAAGCCATCCTGCGGTGTTGCGGCCAGGTCACAAGAAAGCGAGTTGAAGAAAGGAGCTCAGGGGCACTGTAATTCACAAACCTGCAGAGTTATAAATGACAGCTATCGTCCAAAAATATACTGAAGTAAGGCTGCCAAGAGGACTTGAAAGCGGGGCAGAATTGCAGGAAACCGATTTCAGGAGGTAGACTGGAATTGCATTGAAAGCATAGGAAAAGAGGCAGAACGTCCACAATGATGCACTAGGCCAAAAAGGGCGTATGCGTTTTTTCCTGAATATATTCAGGAAAAAACGCATACGCCCTTTTTGGCCAACCAAGCAAGCTTGCAAAGGAAATCTGCACTACAATGAAGTCTCACTTCCCCCCGGTCAAAAGGGCCATCTGAAAAAAGTGTAAAATCCAGCAAGGCAGGACAGGCCATGGAGAACTGAGAGCCTTGTTATGCTGCTGGGCGGGATGTAAATTGCCAACAGACACTCGGGAGAAGTGTATGGTGTTTCCTGAAACATCTAAAAAACAAAGCAACAGAGCCTAGGGCACTTCCACTTATGGTCCTATAGCTTAGGGAAATTAAAATCAAAAAGACACAGCCACCCCAAAGTTTGGAACGGCTCTGTTTACAAGAACCTCGTTTACAGTACAAGTTCAACATCGAAGAAAGTGAAAAATGGATAAAGAACTTGTGGTATTTACTTACAAAGCAATATCACACAGCAATGAAATCTATGTCATCAGGCCCTTAGCAGCACAATGAGTGGATTCAGGTATGATGATTCTAACTGAAATAAGTCACACAGAAAAAGAAACATCATAAGATATCAGTAATACACGGAATGTAAACTTGGCTACACAGGAACTGAATTCCAAAACAGAACAGCGTCTCAAATTTAGAAAACCAACTTATGCTTGCTTAAGGGGAAAGGTGAGTTGGGGTGCTGCATAAAACCAGAGATTGAAATGAGCACAGATAAAGTTCTTTAAGCCAAATATGGAATAGACAAGAGCTACTCCTTGCTCAACGAAATGGACTCAACACCCCATATTAAACGCCTAAGAATGTACCTGACTAGTAAGTATCTTAAAACCTATGGATTGCTATGTCTCCGAAAGAGAATCAAGCATGTGTACAGGGGCATAAACGCAGCAGTGATAGGATTGGAGAGGTTCTGTGAGCAAATGAAGACCCTTTGAAGTCAATTTGCATGGTACCCATTACACGGGTCTCAACTCTCCAGGTTTAAGGTATTCTTCCTTCAGCTAAAACATGCATGTGGAACCCAGAGTATGATCAACCGTGTGAACGGGAGACGTGTTCAAATATGTCTCAGTTTTCCTCCCCTGGTACTCGGGTGCAACATTCCAGATTCTTTACTAACACTCTCCCGACTTGGAGAGTCAGCGCCTTTAACCTCCTGTTTGGCCCAGTTTGCAATTTCTGCGGAAGATGAACAGGAATAGGGAGAACCAATGAGAGACTAGCTGGAGTTGTCTGGACGGGCAAATTTAACTCTCATTTCCCACCAGGAAGAGGAAATAACCAAAGGCTCAGTGTGCCGTGCCGGAACCAGATTAGAGCCTGAAGCCATCCTGCGGTGTTGCGGCCAGCTCAAAAGAAAGCGAGTTGAAGAAAGGAGCTCAGGGGCACTGTAATTCACAAACCTGCAGAGTTATAAATGACAGCTATCGTCCAAAAATATACTGAAGTAAGGCTGCCAAGAGGACTTGAAAGCGGGGCAGAATTGCAGGAAACCGATTTCAGGAGGTAGACTGGAATTGCATTGAAAGCATAGGAAAAGAGGCAGAACGTCCACAATGATGCACTTGGCCAAAAAGGGCGTATGCGTTTTTTCCTGAATATATTCAGGGAAAAACGCATACGCCCTTTTTGGCCAACCAAGCAAGCTTGCAAAGGAAATCTGCACTACAATGAAGTCTCACTTTCCCCCGGTCAAAAGGGCCATCTGAAAAAAGTGTAAAATCCAGAAAGGCAGGACAGGCCATGGAGAACTGGGAGCCTTGTTATGCTGCTGGGCGGGATGTAAATTGCCAACAGACACTCGGGAGAAGTGTATGGTGTTTCCTGAAACATCTAAAAAACAAAGCAACAGAGCCTAGGGCACTTCCACTTATGGTCCTATAGCTTAGGGAAATTAAAATCAAAAAGACACACCCACCCCAAAGTTTGGAACGGCTCTGTTTACAAGAACCTCGTTTACAGTACAAGTTCAACATCGCAGAAAATGAAAAATGGATAAAGAAGTTGTGGTATTTACTTACAAAGCAATATCACTCAGCAATGAAATCTATGTCATCAGGCCCTTAGCAGCACAATGAGTGGATTCAGGTATGATGATTCTAACTGAAATAAGTCACACAGAAAAAGAAACATCATAAGATATCACTAATACACGGAATATAAACTTGGCTACACAGGAACTGAATTCCAAAACAGAACAGCGTCTCAAATTTAGAAAACCAACTTATGCTTGCTTAAGGGGAAAGGTGAGTTGGGGTGCTGCATAAAACCAGAGATTGAAATGAGCACAGATAAAGTTCCTTAAGCCAAATATGGAATAGACAAGAGCTACTCCTTGCTCAACGAAATGGACTCAACACCCTATATTAAACGCCTAAGAATGTACCTGACTAGTAAGTATCTTAAAACCTATGGATTGCTATGTCTCCAAAAGAGAATCAAGCGTGTGTACAGGGGCATAAACGCAGCAGTGATAGGATTGGAGAGGTTTGGTGAGCAAATGAAGACCCTTTGAAGTCAATTTGCATGGTACCCATTACACGGGTCTCAACTCTCCAGGTTTAAGGTATTCTTCCTTCAGCTAAAACATGCATGTGGAACCCAGAGTATGATCAACCGTGTGAACGGGAGACGTGTTCAAATATGTCTCAGTTTTCCTCCCCTGGTACTCGGGTGCAACATTCCAGATTCTTTACTAACACTCTCCCGACTTGGAGAGTCAGCGCCTTTAACCTCCTGTTTGGCCCAGTTTGCAATTTCTGCGGAAGATGAACAGGAATAGGGAGAACCAATGAGAGACTAGCTGGAGTTGTCTGGACGGGCAAATTTAACTCTCATTTCCCACCAGGAAGAGGAAATAACCAAAGGCTCAGCGTGCCGTGCTGGAACAAGATTAGGGCCTGAAGACATCCTGCGGTGTTGCGGCCAGGTCACAAGAAAGCGAGTTGAAGAAAGGAGCTCAGGGGCACTGTAATTCACAAACCTGCAGAGTTATAAATGACAGCTATCGTCCAAAAATATACTGAAGTAAGGCTGCCAAGAGGACTTGAAAGCGGGGCAGAATTGCAGGAAACCGATTTCAGGAGGTAGACTGGAATTGCATTGAAAGCATAGGAAAAGAGGCAGAACGTCCACAATGATGCACTTGGCCAAAAAGTGCGTATGCGTTTTTTCCTGAATATATTCAGGAAAAAACGCATACGCCCTTTTTGGCCAACCAAGCAAGCTTGCAAAGGAAATCTGCACTACAATGAAGTCTCACTTCCCCCACCCCGGTCAAAAGGGCCATCTGAAAAAAGTGTAAAATTCAGCAAGGCAGGACAGGCCATGGAGAACTGAGAGCCTTGTTATGCTGCTGGGCGGGATGTAAATTGCCAACAGACACTCGGGAGAAGAGTATGGTGTTTCCTGAAACATCTAAAAAACAAAGCAACAGAGCCTAGGGCACTTCCACTTATGGTCCTATAGCTTAGGGAAATTAAAATCAAAAAGACACAGCCACCCCAAAGTTTGGGACGCCTCTGTTTACAAGAACCTCGTTTACAGTACAAGTTCAACATCGCAGAAAATGAAAAATGGATAAAGAAGTTGTGGTATTTACTTACAAAGCAATATCACTCAGCAATGAAATCTATGTCATCAGGCCCTTAGCAGCACAATGAGTGGATTCAGGTATGATGATTCTAACTGAAATAAGTCACACAGAAAAAGAAACATCATAAGGTATCAGTAATACACGGAATGTAAACTTGGCTACACAGGAACTGAATTCCAAAACAGAACAGCGTCTCAAATTTAGAAAACCAACTTATGCTTGCTGAAGGGGAAAGGTGAGTTGGGGTTCTGCATAAAACCAGAGATTGAAATGAGCACAGATAAAGTTCCTTAAGCCAAATATGGAATAGACAAGAGCTACTCCTTGCTCAACGAAATGGACTCAACACCCCATATTAAACGCCTAAGAATGTACCTGACTAGTAAGTATCTTAAAACCTATGGATTGCTATGTCTCCGAAAGAGAATCAAGCGTGTGTACAGGGGCATAAACGCAGCAGTGATAGGATTGGAGAGGTTCGGTGAGCAAATGAAGACCCTTTGAAGTCATATTGCATGGTACCCATTCCACGGGTTTCAACTACCCAGGTTTAAGGTATTCTTCCTACAGCTAAAACATGCATGTGGAACCCAGAGTATGATCAACCATGTGATCGGGAGACGTGTTCAAATATGTCTCAGTTTTCGTACCCTGGTACTCGGGTGCAACATTCCAGTCGCTTTACTAACACTCTACTGACATGGAGAGTCAGTCCCTTTAACCTCCTGTTTGGCCCAGATTGCAATTTCAGCGGAAGATGAACAGGATAGCGAGAACCAATGAGAGACTTGCTGGAGGTTTCTGGACGGTCAAATTTAACTCTCATTTCCCACCAGGAAGAGGAATTAACCAAAGGCTCAGCGTGCCGTGCTGGAACAAGATTAGGGCCTGAAGCCATCCTGCGGTGTTGCGGCCAGGTCACAAGAAAGCGAGTTGAAGAAAGGAGCTCAGGGGCACTGTAATTCACAAACCTGCAGAGTTATAAATGACAGCTATCGTCCAAAAATATACTGAAGTAAGGCTGCCAAGAGGACTTGAAAGCGGGGCAGAATTGCAGGAAACCGATTTCAGGAGGTAGACTGGAATTGCATTGAAAGCATAGGAAAAGAGGCAGAACGTCCACAATGATGCACTAGGCCAAAAAGGGCGTATGCGTTTTTTCCTGAATATATTCAGGAAAAAACGCATACGCCCTTTTTGGCCAACCAAGCAAGCTTGCAAAGGAAATCTGCACTACAATGAAGTCTCACTTCCCCCCGGTCAAAAGGGCCATCTGAAAAAAGTGTAAAATCCAGCAAGGCAGGACAGGCCATGGAGAACTGAGAGCCTTGTTATGCTGCTGGGCGGGATGTAAATTGCCAACAGACACTCGGGAGAAGTGTATGGTGTTTCCTGAAACATCTAAAAAACAAAGCAACAGAGCCTAGGGCACTTCCACTTATGGTCCTATAGCTTAGGGAAATTAAAATCAAAAAGACACAGCCACCCCAAAGTTTGGAACGGCTCTGTTTACAAGAACCTCGTTTACAGTACAAGTTCAACATCGAAGAAAGTGAAAAATGGATAAAGAACTTGTGGTATTTACTTACAAAGCAATATCACACAGCAATGAAATCTATGTCATCAGGCCCTTAGCAGCACAATGAGTGGATTCAGGTATGATGATTCTAACTGAAATAAGTCACCCAGAAAAAGAAACATCATAAGATATCAGTAATACACGGAATGTAAACTTGGCTACACAGGAACTGAATTCCAAAACAGAACAGCGTCTCAAATTTAGAAAACCAACTTATGCTTGCTTAAGGGGAAAGGTGAGTTGGGGTGCTGCATAAAACCAGAGATTGAAATGAGCACAGATAAAGTTCTTTAAGCCAAATATGGAATAGACAAGAGCTACTCCTTGCTCAACGAAATGGACTCAACACCCCATATTAAACGCCTAAGAATGTACCTGACTAGTAAGTATCTTAAAACCTATGGATTGCTATGTCTCCGAAAGAGAATCAAGCATGTGTACAGGGGCATAAACGCAGCAGTGATAGGATTGGAGAGGTTCTGTGAGCAAATGAAGACCCTTTGAAGTCAATTTGCATGGTACCCATTACATGGGTCTCAACTCTCCAGGTTTAAGGTATTCTTCCTTCAGCTAAAACATGCATGTGGAACCCAGACTATGATCAACCGTGTGAACGGGAGACGTGTTCAAATATGTCTCAGTTTTCCTCCCCTGGTACTCGGGTGCAACATTCCAGATTCTTTACTAACACTCTCCCGACTTGGAGAGTCAGCGCCTTTAACCTCCTGTTTGGCCCAGTTTGCAATTTCTGCGGAAGATGAACAGGAATAGGGAGAACCAATGAGAGACTAGCTGGAGTTGTCTGGACGGGCAAATTTAACTCTCATTTCCCACCAGGAAGAGGAAATAACCAAAGGCTCAGTGTGCCGTGCCGGAACCAGATTAGAGCCTGAAGCCATCCTGCGGTGTTGCGGCCAGCTCAAAAGAAAGCGAGTTGAAGAAAGGAGCTCAGGGGCACTGTAATTCACAAACCTGCAGAGTTATAAATGACAGCTATCGTCCAAAAATATACTGAAGTAAGGCTGCCAAGAGGACTTGAAAGCGGGGCAGAATTGCAGGAAACCGATTTCAGGAGGTAGACTGGAATTGCATTGAAAGCATAGGAAAAGAGGCAGAACGTCCACAATGATGCACTTGGCCAAAAAGGGCGTATGCGTTTTTTCCTGAATATATTCAGGGAAAAACGCATACGCCCTTTTTGGCCAACCAAGCAAGCTTGCAAAGGAAATCTGCACTACAATGAAGTCTCACTTTCCCCCGGTCAAAAGGGCCATCTGAAAAAAGTGTAAAATCCAGAAAGGCAGGACAGGCCATGGAGAACTGGGAGCCTTGTTATGCTGCTGGGCGGGATGTAAATTGCCAACAGACATTCCGGCGAAGTGTATGGTGTTTCCTGAAACATCTAAAAAACAAAGCAACAGAGCCTAGGGCACTTCCACTTATGGTCCTATAGCTTAGGGAAATTAAAATCAAAAAGACACACCCACCCCAAAGTTTGGAACGGCTCTGTTTAGAAGAACCTCGTTTACAGTACAAGTTCAACATCGCAGAAAGTGAAAAATGGATAAAGAACTTTTGGTATTTACTTACAAAGCAATATCACTCAGCAATGAAATCTATGTCATCAGGCCCTTAGCAGCACAATGAGTGGATTCAGGTATGATGATTCTAACTGAAATAAGTCACACAGAAAAAGAAACATCATAAGATATCAGTAATACACGGAATGTAAACTTGGCTACACAGGAACTGAATTCCAAAACAGAACAGGGTCTCAAATTTAGAAAACCAACTTATGCTTGCTTAAGGGGAAAGGTGAGTTGGGGTTCTGCATAAAACCAGAGATTGAAATGAGCACAGATAAAGTTCCTTAAGCCAAATATGGAATAGACAAGAGCTACTCCTTGCTCAACGAAATGGACTCAACACCGCATATTAAACGTCTAAGAATGTACCTGACTAGTAAGTATCTTAAAACCTATGGATTGCTGTGTCTCCGAAAGAGAATCAAGCATGTGTACAGGGGCATAAACGCACCAGTGATAGGATTGGAGAGGTTCGGTGAGCAAATGAAGACCCTTTGATGTCATATTGCATGGTACCCATTCCACGGGTTTCAACTACCCAGGTTTAAGGTATTCTTCCTTCAGCTAAAACATGCATGTGGAACCCAGAGTATGATCAAACATGTGATCGGGAGACGTGTTCAAATATGTCTCAGTTTTCGTACCCTGGTACTCGGGTGCAACATTCCAGACGCTTTACTAACACTCTCCCGACTTGGAGAGTCAGTCCCTTTAACCTCCTGTTTAGCCCAGTTTGCAATTTCTGCGGAAGATGAACAGGAATAGCGAGAACCAATGAGAGACTAGCTGGAGGTGTCTGGACGGGCAAATTTAACTCTCATTTCCCACCAGGAAGAGGAATTAACCAAAGGCTCAGCATGCCGTGCTGGAACAAGATTAGGGCCTGAAGCCATCCTGCGGTGTTGCGGCCAGCTCAAAAGAAAGCGAGTTGAAGAAAGGAGCTCAGGGGCACTGTAATTCACAAACCTGCAGAGTTATAAATGACAGCTATCGTCCAAAAATATACTGAAGTAAGGCTGCCAAGAGGACTTGAAAGTGGGGCAGAATTGCAGGAAACCGATTTCAGGAGGTAGACTGGAATTGCATTGAAAGCATAGGAAAAGAGGCAGAACGTCCACAATGATGCACTTGGCCAAAAAGGGCGTATGCGTTTTTTCCTGAATATATTCAGGAAAAAACGCATACGCCCTTTTTGGCCAACCAAGCAAGCTTGCAAAGGAAATCTGCACTACAATGAAGTCTCACTTCCCCCCGGTCAAAAGGGCCATCTGAAAAAAGTGTAAAATCCTGCAAGGCAGGACAGGCCATGGAGAACTGAGAGCCCTGTTATGCTGCTGTGCGGGATGTAAATTGCCAACAGACACTCGGGAGAAGTGTATGGTGTTTCCTGAAACATCTAAAAAACAAAGCAACAGAGCCTAGGGCACTTCCACTTATGGTCCTATAGCTTAGGGAAATTAAAATCAAAAAGACACAGCCACCCCAAAGTTTGGGACGCCTCTGTTTACAAGAACCTCGTTTACAGTACAAGTTCAACATCGCAGAAAATGAAAAATGGATAAAGAAGTTGTGGTATTTACTTACAAAGCAATATCACTCAGCAATGAAATCTATGTCATCAGGCCCTTAGCAGCACAATGAGTGGATTCAGGTATGATGATTCTAACTGAAATAATTCACACAGAAAAAGAAACATCATAAGATATCACTAATACACGGAATATAAACTTGGCTACACAGGAACTGAATTCCAAAACAGAACAGCGTCTCAAATTTAGAAAACCAACTTATGCTTGCTTAAGGGGAAAGGTGAGTTGGGGTGCTGCATAAAACCAGAGATTGAAATGAGCACAGATAAAGTTCTTTAAGCCAAATATGGAATAGACAAGAGCTACTCCTTGCTCAACGAAATGGACTCAACACCCCATATTAAACGCCTAAGAATGTACCTGACTAGTAAGTATCTTAAAACCTATGGATTGCTATGTCTCCAAAAGAGAATCAAGCGTGTGTACAGGGGCATAAACGCAGCAGTGATAGGATTGGAGAGGTTCGGTGAGCAAATGAAGACCCTTTGAAGTCAATTTGCATGGTACCCATTACACGGGTCTCAACTCTCCAGGTTTAAGGTATTCTTCCTTCAGCTAAAACATGCATGTGGAACCCAGAGTATGATCAACCGTGTGAACGGGAGATGTGTTCAAATATGTCTCAGTTTTCCTCCCCTGGTACTCGGGTGCAACATTCCAGATTCTTTACTAACACTCTCCCGACTTGGAGAGTCAGCGCCTTTAACCTCCTGTTTGGCCCAGTTTGCAATTTCTGCGGAAGATGAACAGGAATAGGGAGAACCAATGAGAGACTAGCTGGAGTTGTCTGGACGGGCAAATTTAACTCTCATTTCCCACCAGGAAGAGGAAATAACCAAAGGCTCAGTGTGCCGTGCCGGAACCAGATTAGAGCCTGAAGCCATCCTGCAGTGTTGCGGCCAGCTCAAAAGAAAGCGAGTTGAAGAAAGGAGCTCAGGGGCACTGTAATTCACAAACCTGCAGAGTTATAAATGACAGCTATCGTCCAAAAATATACTGAAGTAAGGCTGCCAAGAGGACTTGAAAGCGGGGCAGAATTGCAGGAAACCGATTTCAGGAGGTAGACTGGAATTGCATTGAAAGCATAGGAAAAGAGGCAGAACGTCCACAATGATGCACTTGGCCAAAAAGGGCATATGCGTTTTTTCCTGAATATATTCAGGAAAAAACGCATACGCACTTTTTGGCCAACCAAGCAAGCTTGCAAAGGAAATCTGCACTACAATGAAGTCTCACTTCCCCCCGGTCAAAAGGGCCATCTGAAAAAAGTGTAAAATCCAGCAAGGCAGGACAGGCCATGGAGAACTGGGAGCCTTGTTATGCTGATGGGCGGGATGTAAATTGCCAACAGACACTCGGGAGAAGTGTATGGTGTTTCCTGAAACATCTAAAAAACAAAGCAACAGAGCCTAGGGCACTTCCACTTATGGTCCTATAGCTTAGGGAAATTAAAATCAAAAAGACACACCCACCCCAAAGTTTGGAACGGCTCTGTTTACAAGAACCTCGTTTACAGTACAAGTTCAACATCGCAGAAAGTGAAAAATGGATAAAGAACTTTTGGTATTTACTTACAAAGCAATATCACTCAGCAATGAAATCTATGTCATCAGGCACTTAGCAGCACAATGAGTGGATTCAGGTATGATGATTCTAACTGAAATAAGTCACACAGAAAAAGAAACATCATAAGATATCAGTAATACACGGAATGTAAACTTGGCTACACAGGAACTGAATTCCAAAACAGAACAGGGTCTCAAATTTAGAAAACCAACTTATGATTGCTTAAGGGGAAAGGTGAGTTGGGGTGCTGCATAAAACCAGAGATTGAAATGAGCACAGATAAAGTTCCTTAAGCCAAATATGGAATAGACAAGAGCTACTCCTTGCTCAACGAAATGGACTCAACACCGCATATTAAACGCCTAAGAATGTACCTGACTAGTAAGTATCTTAAAACCTATGGATTGCTATGTCTCCGAAAGAGAATCAAGCATGTGTACAGGGGCATAAACGCAGCAGTGATAGGATTGGAGAGGTTCGGTGAGCAAATGAAGACCCTTTGATGTCATATTGCATGGTACCCATTCCACGGGTTTCAACTACCCAGGTTTAAGGTATTCTTCCTTCAGCTAAAACATGCATGTGGAACCCAGAGTATGATCAACCATGTGATCGGGAGACGTGTTCAAATATGTCTCAGTTTTCGTACCCTGGTAGTCGGGTGCAACATTCCAGACGCTTTACTAACACTCTCCCGACTTGGAGAGTCAGTCCCTTTAACCTCCTGTTTAGCCCAGTTTGCAATTTCTGCGGAAGATGAACAGGAATAGCGAGAACCAATGAGAGACTAGCTGGAGGTGTCTGGACGGGCAAATTTAACTCTCATTTCCCACCAGGAAGAGGAATTAACCAAAGGCTCAGCGTGCCGTGCTGGAACAAGATTAGGGCCTGAAGCCATCCTGCGGTGTTGCGGCCAGCTCAAAAGAAAGCGAGTTGAAGAAAGGAGCTCAGGGGCACTGTAATTCACAAACCTGCAGAGTTATAAATGACAGCTATCGTCCAAAAATATACTGAAGTAAGGCTGCCAAGAGGACTTGAAAGCGGGGCAGAATTGCAGGAAACCGATTTCAGGAGGTAGACTGGAATTGCATTGAAAGCATAGGAAAAGAGGCAGAACGTCCACAATGATGCACTTGGCCAAAAAGGGCGTATGCGTTTTTTCCTGAATATATTCAGGAAAAAACGCATACGCCCTTTTTGGCCAACCAAGCAAGCTTGCAAAGGAAATCTGCACTACAATGAAGTCTCACTTCCCCCCGGTCAAAAGGGCCATCTGAAAAAAGTGTAAAATCCAGCAAGGCAGGACAGGCCATGGAGAACTGGGAGCCTTGTTATGCTGCTGGGTGGGATGTAAATTGCCAACAGACACTCGGGAGAAGTGTATGGTGTTTCCTGAAACATCTAAAAAACAAAGCAACAGAGCCTAGGGCACTTCCACTTATGGTCCTATAGCTTAGGGAAATTAAAATCAAAAAGACACAGCCACCCCAAAGTTTGGGACGCCTCTGTTTACAAGAACCTCATTTACAGTACAAGTTCAACATCGCAGAAAGTGAAAAATGGATAAAGAAGTTGTGGTATTTACTTGCAAAGCAATATCACTCAGCAATGAAATCTATGTCATCAGGCCCTTAGCAGCACAATGAGTGGATTCAGGTATGATGATTCTAACTGAAATAAGTCACACAGAAAATGAAACATCATAAGGTATCAGTAATACACGGAATGTAAACTTGGCTACACAGGAACTGAATTCCAAAACAGAACAGGGTCTCAAATTTAGAAAACCAACTTATGCTTGCTTAAGGGGAAAGGTGAGTTGGGGTGCTGCATAAAACCAGAGATTGAAATGAGCACAGATAAAGTTCCTTAAGCCAAATATGGAATAGACAAGAGCTACTCCTTGCTCAACGAAATGGACTCAACACCCCATATTAAACGCCTAAGAATGTACCTGACTAGTAAGTATCTTAAAACCTATGGATTGCTATGTCTCCAAAAGAGAATCAAGCGTGTGTACAGGGGCATAAACGCAGCAGTGATAGGATTGGAGAGGTTCGGTGAGCAAATGAAGACCCTTTGAAGTCAATTTGCATGGTACCCATTACACGGGTCTCAACTCTCCAGGTTTAAGGTATTCTTCCTTCAGCTAAAACATGCATGTGGAACCCAGAGTATGATCAACCGTGTGAACGGGAGACGTGTTCAAATATGTCTCAGTTTTCCTCCCCTGGTACTCGGGTGCAACATTCCAGATTCTTTACTAACACTCTCCCGACTTGGAGAGTCAGCGCCTTTAACTTCCTGTTTGGCCCAGTTTGCAATTTCTGCGGAAGATGAACAGGAATAGGGAGAACCAATGAGAGACTAGCTGGAGTTGTCTGGACGGGCAAATTTAACTCTCATTTCCCACCAGGAAGAGGAAATAACCAAAGGCTCAGTGTGCCGTGCCGGAACCAGATTAGAGCCTGAAGCCATCCTGCGGTGTTGCGGCCAGCTCAAAAGAAAGCGAGTTGAAGAAAGGAGCTCAGGGGCACTGTAATTCACAAACCTGCAGAGTTATAAATGACAGCTATCGTCCAAAAATATACTGAAGTAAGGCTGCCAAGAGGACTTGAAAGTGGGGCAGAATTGCAGGAAACCGATTTCAGGAGGTAGACTGGAATTGCATTGAAAGCATAGGAAAAGAGGCAGAACGTCCACAATGATGCACTTGGACAAAAAGGGCGTATGCGTTTTTTCCTGAATATATTGAGGAAAAAACGCATACGCCCTTTTTGGCCAACCAAGCAAGCTTGCAAAGGAAATCTGCACTACAATGAAGTCTCACTTCCCCCCGGTCAAAAGGGCCATCTGAAAAAAGTGTAAAATCCAGCAAGGCAGGACAAGCCATGGAGAACTGGGAGCCTTGTTATGCTGATGGGCGGGATGTAAATTGCCAACAGACACTCGGGAGAAGTGTATGGTGTTTCCTGAAACATCTAAAAAACAAAGCAACAGAGCCTAGGGCACTTCCACTTATGGTCCTATAGCTTAGGGAAATTAAAATCAAAAAGACACACCCACCCCAAAGTTTGGAACGGCTCTGTTTACAAGAACCTCGTTTACAGTACAAGTTCAACATCGCAGAAAGTGAAAAATGAATAAAGAACTTTTGGTATTTACTTACAAAGCAATATCACTCAGCAATGAAATCTATGTCATCAGGCCCTTAGCAGCACAATGAGTGGATTCAGGTATGATGATTCTAACTGATATAAGTCACACAGAAAAAGAAACATCATAAGATATCAGTAATACACGGAATGTAAACTTGGCTACACAGGAACTGAATTCCAAAACAGAACAGGGTCTCAAATTTAGAAAACCAACTTATGCTTGCTTAAGGAGAAAGGTGAGTTGGGGTGCTGCATAAAACCAGAGATTGAAATGAGCACAGATAAAGTTCCTTAAGCCAAATATGGAATAGACAAGAGCTACTCCTTGCTCAACGAAATGGACTCAACACCGCATATTAAACGCCTAAGAATGTACCTGACTAGTAAGTATCTTAAAACCTATGGATTGCTATGTCTCCGAAAGAGAATCAAGCATGTGTACAGGGGCATAAACGCAGCAGTGATAGGATTGGAGAGGTTCGGTGAGCAAATGAAGACCCTTTGATGTCATATTGCATGGTACCCATTCCACGGGTTTCAACTACCCAGGTTTAAGGTATTCTTCCTTCAGCTAAAACATGCATGTGGAACCCAGAGTATGATCAACCATGTGATCGGGAGACGTGTTCAAATATGTCTCAGTTTTCGTACCCTGGTACTCGGGTGTAACATTCCAGACGCTTTACTAACACTCTCCCGACTTGGAGAGTCAGTCCATTTAACCTCCTGTTTAGCCCAGTTTGCAATTTCGGCGGAAGATGAACAGGAATAGCGAGAACCAATGAGAGACTAGCTGGAGGTGTCTGGACGGGCAAATTTAACTCTCATTTCCCACCAGGAAGAGGAATTAACCAAAGGCTCAGCGTGCCGTGCTGGAACAAGATTAGGGCCTGAAGCCATCCTGCGGTGTTGCGGCCAGCTCAAAAGAAAGCGAGTTGAAGAAAGGAGCTCAGGGGCACTGTAATTCACAAACCTGCAGAGTTATAAATGACAGCTATCGTCCAAAAATATACTGAAGTAAGGCTGCCAAGAGGACTTGAAAGCGGGGCAGAATTGCAGGAAACCGATTTCAGGAGGTAGACTGGAATTGCATTGAAAGCATAGGAAAAGAGGCAGAACGTCCACAATGATGCACTTGGCCAAAAAGGGCGTATGCGTTTTTTCCTGAATATATTCAGGAAAAAACGCATACGCCCTTTTTGGCCAACCAAGCAAGCTTGCAAAGGAAATCTGCACTACAATGAAGTCTCACTTCCCCCCGGTCAAAAGGGCCATCTGAAAAAAGTGTAAAATCCAGCAAGTTAGGACAGGCCATGGAGAACTGGGAGCCTTGTTATGCTGCTGGGCGGGATGTAAATTGCCAACAGACACTCGGGAGAAGTGTATGGTGTTTCCTGAAACATCTAAAAAACAAAGCAACAGAGCCTAGGGCACTTCCACTTATGGTCCTATAGCTTAGGGAAATTAAAATCAAAAAGACACAGCCACCCCAAAGTTTGGGACGCCTCTGTTTACAAGAACCTCGTTTACAGTACAAGTTCAACATCCCAGAAAATGAAAAATGGATAAAGAAGTTGTGGTATTTACTTACAAAGCAATATCACTCAGCAATGAAATCTATGTCATCAGGCCCTTAGCAGCACAATGAGTGGATTCAGGTATGATGATTCTAACTGAAATAAGTCACACAGAAAAAGAAACATCATAAGATATCACTAATACACGGAATATAAACTTGGCTACACAGGAACTGAATTCCAAAACAGAACAGCGTCTCAAATTTAGAAAACCAACTTATGCTTGCTTAAGGGGAAAGGTGAGTTGGGGTGCTGTATAAAACCAGAGATTGAAATGAGCACAGATAAAGTTCTTTAAGCCAAATATGGAATAGACAAGAGCTACTCCTTGCTCAAGGAAATGGACTCAACACCCCATATTAAACGCCTAAGAATGTACCTGACTAGTAAGTATCTTAAAACCTATGGATTGCTATGTCTCCGAAAGAGAATCAAGCGTGTGTACAGGGGCATAAACGCAGCAGTGATAGGATTGGAGAGGTTCGGTGAGCAAATGAAGACCCTTTGAAGTCAATTTGCATGGTACCCATTACACGGGTCTCAACTCTCCAGGTTTAAGGTATTCTTCCTTCAGCTAAAACATGCATGTGGAACCCAGAGTATGATCAACCGTGTGAACGGGAGACGTGTTCAAATATGTCTCAGTTTTCCTCCCCTGGTACTCGGGTGCAACATTCCAGATTCTTTACTAACACTCTCCCGACTTGGAGAGTCAGCGCCTTTAACCTCCTGTTTGGCCCAGTTTGCAATTTCTGCGGAAGATGAACAGGAATAGGGAGAACCAATGAGAGACTAGCTGGAGTTGTCTGGACGGGCAAATTTAACTCTCATTTCCCACCAGGAAGAGGAAATAACCAAAGGCTCAGTGTGCCGTGCCGGAACCAGATTAGAGCCTGAAGCCATCCTGCGGTGTTGCGGCCAGCTCAAAAGAAAGCGAGTTGAAGAAAGGAGCTCAGGGGCACTGTAATTCACAAACCTGCAGAGTTATAAATGACAGCTATCGTCCAAAAATATACTGAAGTAAGGCTGCCAAGAGGACTTGAAAGCGGGGCAGAATTGCAGGAAACCGATTTCAGGAGGTAGACTGGAATTGCATTGAAAGCATAGGAAAAGAGGCAGAACGTCCACAATGATGCACTTGGCCAAAAAGGGCGTATGCGTTTTTTCCTGAATATATTCAGGAAAAAACGCATACGCCCTTTTTGGCCAACCAAGCAAGCTTGCAAAGGAAATCTGCACTACAAAGAAGTCTCACTTCCCCCCGGTCAAAAGGGCCATCTGAAAAAAGTGTAAAATCCAGCAAGGCAGGACAGGCCATGGAGAACTGGGAGCCTTGTTATGCTGCTGGGTGGGATGTAAATTGCCAACAGACACTCGGGAGAAGTGTATGGTGTTTCCTGAAACATCTAAAAAACAAAGCAACAGAGCCTAGGGCACTTCCACTTATGGTCCTATAGCTTAGGGAAATTAAAATCAAAAAGACACAGCCACCCCAAAGTTTGGGACGCCTCTGTTTACAAGAACCTCGTTTACAGTACAAGTTCAACATCGCAGAAAGTGAAAAATGGATAAAGAACTTTTGGTATTTACTTACAAAGCAATATCACTCAGCAATGAAATCTATGTCATCAAGCACTTAGCAGCACAATGAGTGGATTCAGGTATGATGATTCTAACTGAAATAAGTCACACAGAAAAAGAAACATCATAAGATATCAGTAATACACGGAATGTAAACTTGGCTACACAGGAACTGAATTACAGAACAGAACAGGGTCTCAAATTTAGAAAACCAACTTATGCTTGCTTAAGGGGAAAGGTGAGTTGGGGTGCTGCATAAAACCAGAGATTGAAATGAGCACAGATAAAGTTCCTTAAGCCAAATATGGAATAGACAAGAGCTACTCCTTGCTCAACGAAATGGACTCAACACCCCATATTAAACGCCTAAGAATGTACCTGACTAGTAAGTATCTTAAAACCTATGGATTGCTATGTCTCCAAAAGAGAATCAAGCGTGTGTACAGGGGCATAAACGCAGCAGTGATAGGATTGGAGAGGTTCGGTGAGCAAATGAAGACCCTTTGAAGTCAATTTGCATGGTACCCATTACACGGGTCTCAACTCTCCAGGTTTAAGGTATTCTTCCTTCAGCTAAAACATGCATGTGGAACCCAGAGTATGATCAACCGTGTGAACGGGAGACGTGTTCAAATATGTCTCAGTTTTCCTCCCCTGGTACTCGGGTGCAACATTCCAGATTCTTTACTAACACTCTCCCGACTTGGAGAGTCAGCGCCTTTAACTTCCTGTTTGGCCCAGTTTGCAATTTCTGCGGAAGATGAACAGGAATAGGGAGAACCAATGAGAGACTAGCTGGAGTTGTCTGGACGGGCAAATTTAACTCTCATTTCCCACCAGGAAGAGGAAATAACCAAAGGCTCAGTGTGCCGTGCCGGAACCAGATTAGAGCCTGAAGCCATCCTGCAGTGTTGCGGCCAGCTCAAAAGAAAGCGAGTTGAAGAAAGGAGCTCAGGGGCACTGTAATTCACAAACCTGCAGAGTTATAAATGACAGCTATCGTCCAAAAATATACTGAAGTAAGGCTGCCAAGAGGACTTGAAAGCGGGGCAGAATTGCAGGAAACCGATTTCAGGAGGTAGACTGGAATTGCATTGAAAGCATAGGAAAAGAGGCAGAACGTCCACAATGATGCACTTGGCCAAAAAGGGCGTATGCGTTTTTTCCTGAATATATTGAGGAAAAAACGCATACGCCCTTTTTGGCCAACCAAGCAAGCTTGCAAAGGAAATCTGCACTACAATGAAGTCTCACTTCCCCCCGGTCAAAAGGGCCATCTGAAAAAAGTGTAAAATCCAGCAAGGCAGGACAAGCCATGGAGAACTGGGAGCCTTGTTATGCTGATGGGCGGGATGTAAATTGCCAACAGACACTCGGGAGAAGTGTATGGTGTTTCCTGAAACATCTAAAAAACAAAGCAACAGAGCCTAGGGCACTTCCACTTATGGTCCTATAGCTTAGGGAAATTAAAATCAAAAAGACACAGCCACCCCAAAGTTTGGGACGCCTCTGTTTACAAGAACCTCGTTTACAGTACAAGTTCAACATCGCAGAAAGTGAAAAATGGATAAAGAACTTTTGGTATTTACTTACAAAGCAATATCACTCAGCAATGAAATCTATGTCATCAGGCCCTTAGCAGCACAATGAGTGGATTCAGGTATGATGATTCTAACTGAAATAAGTCACACAGAAAAAGAAACATCATAAGATATCAGTAATACACGGAATGTAAACTTGGCTACACAGGAACTGAATTCCAAAACAGAACAGGGTCTCAAATTTAGAAAACCAACTTATGCTTGCTTAAGGAGAAAGGTGAGTTGGGGTGCTGCATAAAACCAGAGATTGAAATGAGCACAGATAAAGTTCCTTAAGCCAAATATGGAATAGACAAGAGCTACTCCTTGCTCAACGAAATGGACTCAACACCGCATATTAAACGCCTAAGAATGTACCTGACTAGTAAGTATCTTAAAACCTATGGATTGCTATGTCTCCGAAAGAGAAGCAAGCATGTGTACAGGGGCATAAACGCAGCAGTGATAGGATTGGAGCGGTTCGGTGAGCAAATGAAGACCCTTTGATGTCATATTGCATGGTACCCATTCCACGGGTTTCAAATACCCAGGTTTAAGGTATTCTTCCTTCAGCTAAAACATGCATGTGGAACCCAGAGTATGATCAACCATGTGATCGGGAGACGTGTTCAAATATGTCTCAGTTTTCGTACCCTGGTACTCGGGTGTAACATTCCAGACGCTTTACTAACACTCTCCCGACTTGGAGAGTCAGTCCCTTTAACCTCCTGTTTAGCCCAGTTTGCAATTTCTGCGGAAGATGAACAGGAATAGCGAGAACCAATGAGAGACTAGCTGGAGGTGTCTGGACGGGCAAATTTAACTCTCATTTCCCACCAGGAAGAGGAATTAACCAAAGGCTCAGCGTGCCGTGCTGGAACAAGATTAGGGCCTGAAGCCATCCTGCGGTGTTGCGGCCAGCTCAAAAGAAAGCGAGTTGAAGAAAGGAGCTCAGGGGCACTGTAATTCACAAACCTGCAGAGTTATAAATGACAGCTATCGTCCAAAAATATACTGAAGTAAGGCTGCCAAGAGGACTTGAAAGCGGGGCAGAATTGCAGGAAACCGATTTCAGGAGGTAGACTGGAATTGCATTGAAAGCATAGGAAAAGAGGCAGAACGTCCACAATGATGCACTTGGCCAAAAAGTGCGTATGTGTTTTTTCCTGAATATATTCAGGAAAAAACGCATACGCCCTTTTTGGCCAACCAAGCAAGCTTGCAAAGGAAATCTGCACTACAATGAAGTCTCACTTCCCCCCGGTCAAAAGGGCCATCTGAAAAAAGTGTAAAATCCAGCAAGGCAGGACAGGCCATGGAGAACTGGGAGCCTTGTTATGCTGCTGGGCGGGATGTAAATTGCCAACAGACACTCGGGAGAAGTGTATGGTGTTTCCTGAAACATCTAAAAAACAAAGCAACAGAGCCTAGGGCACTTCAACTTATGGTCCTATAGCTTAGGGAAATTAAAATCAAAAAGACACAGCCACCCCAAAGTTTGGGACGCCTCTGTTTACAAGAACCTCATTTACAGTACAAGTTCAACATCGCAGAAAGTGAAAAATGGATAAAGAAGTTGTGGTATTTACTTGCAAAGCAATATCACTCAGCAATGAAATCTATGTCATCAGGCCCTTAGCAGCACAATGAGTGGATTCAGGTATGATGATTCTAACTGAAATAAGTCACACAGAAAATGAAACATCATAAGGTATCAGTAATACACGGAATGTAAACTTGGCTACACAGGAACTGAATTACAGAACAGAACAGGGTCTCAAATTTAGAAAACCAACTTATGCTTGCTTAAGGGGAAAGGTGAGTTGGGGTGCTGCATAAAACCAGAGATTGAAATGAGCACAGATAAAGTTCCTTAAGCCAAATATGGAATAGACAAGAGCTACTCCTTGCTCAACGAAATGGACTCAACACCCCATATTAAACGCCTAAGAATGTACCTGACTAGTAAGTATCTTAAAACCTATGGATTGCTATGTCTCCAAAAGAGAATCAAGCGTGTGTACAGGGGCATAAACGCAGCAGTGATAGGATTGGAGAGGTTCGGTGAGCAAATGAAGACCCTTTGAAGTCAATTTGCATGGTACCCATTACACGGGTCTCAACTCTCCAGGTTTAAGGTATTCTTCCTTCAGCTAAAACATGCATGTGGAACCCAGAGTATGATCAACCGTGTGAACGGGAGACGTGTTCAAATATGTCTCAGTTTTCCTCCCCTGGTACTCGGGTGCAACATTCCAGATTCTTTACTAACACTCTCCCGACTTGGAGAGTCAGCGCCTTTAACCTCCTGTTTGGCCCAGTTTGCAATTTCTGCGGAAGATGAACAGGAATAGGGAGAACCAATGAGAGACTAGCTGGAGTTGTCTGGACGGGCAAATTTAACTCTCATTTCCCACCAGGAAGAGGAAATAACCAAAGGCTCAGTGTGCCGTGCCGGAACCAGATTAGAGCCTGAAGCCATCCTGCGGTGTTGCGGCCAGCTCAAAAGAAAGCGAGTTGAAGAAAGGAGCTCAGGGGCACTGTAATTCACAAACCTGCAGAGTTATAAATGACAGCTATCGTCCAAAAATATACTGAAGTAAGGCTGCCAAGAGGACTTGAAAGCGGGGCAGAATTGCAGGAAACCGATTTCAGGAGGTAGACTGGAATTGCATTGAAAGCATAGGAAAAGAGGCAGAACGTCCACAATGATGCACTTGGCCAAAAAGGGCGTATGCGTTTTTTCCTGAATATATTCAGGAAAAAACGCATACGCCCTTTTTGGCCAACCAAGCAAGCTTGCAAAGGAAATCTGCACTACAATGAAGTCTCACTTCCCCCCGGTCAAAAGGGCCATCTGAAAAAAGTGTAAAATCCAGCAAGGCAGGACAGGCCATGGAGAACTGGGAGCCTTGTTATGCTGCTGGGTGGGATGTAAATTGCCAACAGACACTCGGGAGAAGTGTATGGTGTTTCCTGAAACATCTAAAAAACAAAGCAACAGAGCCTAGGGCACTTCCACTTATGGTCCTATAGCTTAGGGAAATTAAAATCAAAAAGACACAGCCACCCCAAAGTTTGGGACACCTCTGTTTACAAGAACCTCGTTTACAGTACAAGTTCAACATCGCAGAAAGTGAAAAATGGATAAAGAACTTTTGGTATTTACTTACAAAGCAATATCACTCAGCAATGAGATCTATGTCATCAGGCACTTAGCAGCACAATGAGTGGATTCAGGTATGATGATTCTAACTGAAATAAGTCACACAGAAAAAGAAACATCATAAGATATCAGTAATACACGGAATGTAAACTTGGCTACACAGGAACTGAATTACAGAACAGAACAGGGTCTCAAATTTAGAAAACCAACTTATGCTTGCTTAAGGGGAAAGGTGAGTTGGGGTGCTGCATAAAACCAGAGATTGAAATGAGCACAGATAAAGTTCCTTAAGCCAAATATGGAATAGACAAGAGCTACTCCTTGCTCAACGAAATGGACTCAACACCCCATATTAAACGCCTAAGAATGTACCTGACTAGTAAGTATCTTAAAACCTATGGATTGCTATGTCTCCAAAAGAGAATCAAGCGTGTGTACAGGGGCATAAACGCAGCAGTGATAGGATTGGAGAGGTTCGGTGAGCAAATGAAGACCCTTTGAAGTCAATTTGCATGGTACCCATTACACGGGTCTCAACTCTCCAGGTTTAAGGTATTCTTCCTTCAGCTAAAACATGCATGTGGAACCCAGAGTATGATCAACCGTGTGAACGGGAGACGTGTTCAAATATGTCTCAGTTTTCCTCCCCTGGTACTCGGGTGCAACATTCCAGATTCTTTACTAACACTCTCCCGACTTGGAGAGTCAGCGCCTTTAACTTCCTGTTTGGCCCAGTTTGCAATTTCTGCGGAAGATGAACAGGAATAGGGAGAACCAATGAGAGACTAGCTGGAGTTGTCTGGACGGGCAAATTTAACTCTCATTTCCCACCAGGAAGAGGAAATAACCAAAGGCTCAGTGTGCCGTGCCGGAACCAGATTAGAGCCTGAAGCCATCCTGCGGTGTTGCGGCCAGCTCAAAAGAAAGCGAGTTGAAGAAAGGAGCTCAGGGGCACTGTAATTCACAAACCTGCAGAGTTATAAATGACAGCTATCGTCCAAAAATATACTGAAGTAAGGCTGCCAAGAGGACTTGAAAGCGGGGCAGAATTGCAGGAAACCGATTTCAGGAGGTAGACTGGAATTGCATTGAAAGCATAGGAAAAGAGGCAGAACGTCCACAATGATGCACTTGGCCAAAAAGGGCGTATGCGTTTTTTCCTGAATATATTGAGGAAAAAACGCATACGCCCTTTTTGGCCAACCAAGCAAGCTTGCAAAGGAAATCTGCACTACAATGAAGTCTCACTTCCCCCCGGTCAAAAGGGCCATCTGAAAAAAGTGTAAAATCCAGCAAGGCAGGACAAGCCATGGAGAACTGGGAGCCTTGTTATGCTGCTGGGCGGGATGTAAATTGCCAACAGACACTCGGGAGAAGTGTATGGTGTTTCCTGAAACATCTAAAAAACAAAGCAACAGAGCCTAGGGCACTTCCACTTATGGTCCTATAGCTTAGGGAAATTAAAATCAAAAAGACACACCCACCCCAAAGTTTGGAACGGCTCTGTTTACAAGAACCTCGTTTACAGTACAAGTTCAACATCGCAGAAAGTGAAAAATGGATAAAGAACTTTTGGTATTTACTTACAAAGCAATATCACTCAGCAATGAAATCTATGTCATCAGGCCCTTAGCAGCACAATGAGTGGATTCAGGTATGATGATTCTAACTGAAATAAGTCACACAGAAAAAGAAACATCATAAGATATCAGTAATACACGGAATGTAAACTTGGCTACACAGGAACTGAATTCCAAAACAGAACAGGGTCTCAAATTTAGAAAACCAACTTATGCTTGCTTAAGGAGAAAGGTGAGTTGGGGTGCTGCATAAAACCAGAGATTGAAATGAACACAGATAAAGTTCCTTAAGCCAAATATGGAATAGACAAGAGCTACTCCTTGCTCAACGAAATGGACTCAACACCGCATATTAAACGCCTAAGAATGTACCTGACTAGTAAGTATCTTAAAACCTATGGATTGCTATGTCTCCGAAAGAGAATCAAGCATGTGTACAGGGGCATAAACGCAGCAGTGATAGGATTGGAGAGGTTCGGTGAGCAAATGAAGACCCTTTGATGTCATATTGCATGGTACCCATTCCACGGGTTTCAAATACCCAGGTTTAAGGTATTCTTCCTTCAGCTAAAACATGCATGTGGAACCCAGAGTATGATCAACCATGTGATCGGGAGACGTGTTCAAATATGTCTCAGTTTTCGTACCCTGGTACTCGGGTGTAACATTCCAGACGCTTTACTAACACTCTCCCGACTTGGAGAGTCAGTCCATTTAACCTCCTGTTTAGCCCAGTTTGCAATTTCGGCGGAAGATGAACAGGAATAGCGAGAACCAATGAGAGACTAGCTGGAGGTGTCTGGACGGGCAAATTTAACTCTCATTTCCCACCAGGAAGAGGAATTAACCAAAGGCTCAGCGTGCCGTGCTGGAACAAGATTAGGGCCTGAAGCCATCCTGCGGTGTTGCGGCCAGCTCAAAAGAAAGCGAGTTGAAGAAAGGAGCTCAGGGGCACTGTAATTCACAAACCTGCAGAGTTATAAATGACAGCTATCGTCCAAAAATATACTGAAGTAAGGCTGCCAAGAGGACTTGAAAGCGGGGCAGAATTGCAGGAAACCGATTTCAGGAGGTAGACTGGAATTGCATTGAAAGCATAGGAAAAGAGGCACAACGTCCACAATGATGCACTTGGCCAAAAAGGGCGTATGCGTTTTTTCCTGAATATATTCAGGAAAAAACGCATACGCCCTTTTTGGCCAACCAAGCAAGCTTGCAAAGGAAATCTGCACTACAATGAAGTCTCACTTCCCCCCGGTCAAAAGGGCCATCTGAAAAAAGTGTAAAATCCAGCAAGTTAGGACAGGCCATGGAGAACTGGGAGCCTTGTTATGCTGCTGGGCGGGATGTAAATTGCCAACAGACACTCGGGAGAAGTGTATGGTGTTTCCTGAAACATCTAAAAAACAAAGCAACAGAGCCTAGGGCACTTCAACTTATGGTCCTATAGCTTAGGGAAATTAAAATCAAAAAGACACAGCCATCCCAAAGTTTGGGACGCCTCTGTTTACAAGAACCTCATTTACAGTACAAGTCCAACATCGCAGAAAGTGAAAAATGGATAAAGAAGATGTGGTATTTACTTGCAAAGCAATATCACTCAGCAATGAAATCTATGTCATCAGGCCCTTAGCAGCACAATGAGTGGATTCAGGTATGATGATTCTAACTGAAATAAGTCACACAGAAAATGAAACATCATAAGGTATCAGTAATACACGGAATGTAAACTTGGCTACACAGGAACTGAATTACAGAACAGAACAGGGTCTCAAATTTAGAAAACCAACTTATGCTTGCTTAAGGGGAAAGGTGAGTTGGGGTGCTGCATAAAACCAGAGATTGAAATGAGCACAGATAAAGTTCCTTAAGCCAAATATGGAATAGACAAGAGCTACTCCTTGCTCAACGAAATGGACTCAACACCCCATATTAAACGCCTAAGAATGTACCTGACTAGTAAGTATCTTAAAACCTATGGATTGCTATGTCTCCAAAAGAGAATCAAGCGTGTGTACAGGGGCATAAACGCAGCAGTGATAGGATTGGAGAGGTTCGGTGAGCAAATGAAGACCCTTTGAAGTCAATTTGCATGGTACCCATTACACGGGTCTCAACTCTCCAGGTTTAAGGTATTCTTCCTTCAGCTAAAACATGCATGTGGAACCCAGAGTATGATCAACCGTGTGAACGGGAGACGTGTTCAAATATGTCTCAGTTTTCCTCCCCTGGTACTCGGGTGCAACATTCCAGATTCTTTACTAACACTCTCCCGACTTGGAGAGTCAGCGCCTTTAACCTCCTGTTTGGCCCAGTTTGCAATTTCTGCGGAAGATGAACAGGAATAGGGAGAACCAATGAGAGACTAGCTGGAGTTGTCTGGACGGGCAAATTTAACTCTCATTTCCCACCAGGAAGAGGAAATAACCAAAGGCTCAGTGTGCCGTGCCGGAACCAGATTAGAGCCTGAAGCCATCCTGCGGTGTTGCGGCCAGCTCAAAAGAAAGCGAGTTGAAGAAAGGAGCTCAGGGGCACTGTAATTCACAAACCTGCAGAGTTATAAAGGACAGCTATCGTCCAAAAATATACTGAAGTAAGGCTGCCAAGAGGACTTGAAAGCGGGGCAGAATTGCAGGAAACCGATTTCAGGAGGTAGACTGGAATTGCATTGAAAGCATAGGAAAAGAGGCAGAACGTCCACAATGATGCACTTGGCCAAAAAGGGCGTATGCGTTTTTTCCTGAATATATTCAGGAAAAAACGCATACGCCCTTTTTGGCCAACCAAGCAAGCTTGCAAAGGAAATCTGCACTACAATGAAGTCTCACTTCCCCCCGGTCAAAAGGGCCATCTGAAAAAAGTGTAAAATCCAGCAAGGCAGGACAGGCCATGGAGAACTGGGAGCCTTGTTATGCTGCTGGGCGGGATGTAAATTGCCAACAGACACTCGGGAGAAGTGTATGGTGTTTCCTGAAACATCTAAAAAACAAAGCAACAGAGCCTAGGGCACTTCAACTTATGGTCCTATAGCTTAGGGAAATTAAAATCAAAAAGACACAGCCACCCCAAAGTTTGGGACGCCTCTGTTTACAAGAACCTCATTTACAGTACAAGTCCAACATCGCAGAAAGTGAAAAATGGATAAAGAAGATGTGGTATTTACTTGCAAAGCAATATCACTCAGCAATGAAATCTATGTCATCAGGCCCTTAGCAGCACAATGAGTGGATTCAGGTATGATGATTCTAACTGAAATAAGTCACACAGAAAATGAAACATCATAAGGTATCAGTAATACACGGAATGTAAACTTGGCTACACAGGAACTGAATTACAGAACAGAACAGGGTCTCAAATTTAGAAAACCAACTTATGCTTGCTTAAGGGGAAAGGTGAGTTGGGGTGCTGCATAAAACCAGAGATTGAAATGAGCACAGATAAAGTTCCTTAAGCCAAATATGGAATAGACAAGAGCTACTCCTTGCTCAACGAAATGGACTCAACACCCCATATTAAACGCCTAAGAATGTACCTGACTAGTAAGTATCTTAAAACCTATGGATTGCTATGTCTCCGAAAGAGAATCAAGCATGTGTACAGGGGCATAAACGCAGCAGTGATAGGATTGGAGAGGTTCGGTGAGCAAATGAAGACCCTTTGATGTCATATTGCATGGTACCCATTCCACGGGTTTCAAATACCCAGGTTTAAGGTATTCTTCCTTCAGCTAAAACATGCATGTGGAACCCAGAGTATGATCAACCATGTGATCGGGAGACGTGTTCAAATATGTCTCAGTTTTCGTACCCTGGTACTCGGGTGTAACATTCCAGACGCTTTACTAACACTCTCCCGACTTGGAGAGTCAGTCCATTTAACCTCCTGTTTAGCCCAGTTTGCAATTTCGGCGGAAGATGAACAGGAATAGCGAGAACCAATGAGAGACTAGCTGGAGGTGTCTGGACGGGCAAATTTAACTCTCATTTCCCACCAGGAAGAGGAATTAACCAAAGGCTCAGCGTGCCGTGCTGGAACAAGATTAGGGCCTGAAGCCATCCTGCGGTGTTGCGGCCAGCTCAAAAGAAAGCGAGTTGAAGAAAGGAGCTCAGGGGCACTGTAATTCACAAACCTGCAGAGTTATAAATGACAGCTATCGTCCAAAAATATACTGAAGTAAGGCTGCCAAGAGGACTTGAAAGCGGGGCAGAATTGCAGGAAACCGATTTCAGGAGGTAGACTGGAATTGCATTGAAAGCATAGGAAAAGAGGCACAACGTCCACAATGATGCACTTGGCCAAAAAGGGCGTATGCGTTTTTTCCTGAATATATTCAGGAAAAAACGCATACGCCCTTTTTGGCCAACCAAGCAAGCTTGCAAAGGAAATCTGCACTACAATGAAGTCTCACTTCCCCCCGGTCAAAAGGGCCATCTGAAAAAAGTGTAAAATCCAGCAAGTTAGGACAGGCCATGGAGAACTGGGAGCCTTGTTATGCTGCTGGGCGGGATGTAAATTGCCAACAGACACTCGGGAGAAGTGTATGGTGTTTCCTGAAACATCTAAAAAACAAAGCAACAGAGCCTAGCACACTTCCACTTATGGTCCTATAGCTTAGGGAAATTAAAATCAAAAAGACACAGCCACCCCAAAGTTTGGGACGCCTCTGTTTACAAGAACCTCATTTACAGTACAAGTCCAACATCGCAGAAAGTGAAAAATGGATAAAGAAGATGTGGTATTTACTTGCAAAGCAATATCACTCAGCAATGAAATCTATGTCATCAGGCCCTTAGCAGCACAATGAGTGGATTCAGGTATGATGATTCTAACTGAAATAAGTCACACAGAAAATGAAACATCATAAGGTATCAGTAATACACGGAATGTAAACTTGGCTACACAGGAACTGAATTACAGAACAGAACAGGGTCTCAAATTTAGAAAACCAACTTATGCTTGCTTAAGGGGAAAGGTGAGTTGGGGTGCTGCATAAAACCAGAGATTGAAATGAGCACAGATAAAGTTCCTTAAGCCAAATATGGAATAGACAAGAGCTACTCCTTGCTCAACGAAATGGACTCAACACCGCATATTAAACGCCTAAGAATGTACCTGACTAGTAAGTATCTTAAAACCTATGGATTGCTATGTCTCCGAAAGAGAATCAAGCATGTGTACAGGGGCATAAACGCAGCAGTGATAGGATTGGAGAGGTTCGGTGAGCAAATGAAGACCCTTTGATGTCATATTGCATGGTACCCATTCCACGGGTTTCAACTACCCAGGTTTAAGGTATTCTTCCTTCAGCTAAAACATGCATGTGGAACCCAGAGTATGATCAACCATGTGATCGGGAGACGTGTTCAAATATGTCTCAGTTTTCGTACCCTGGTACTCGGGTGCAACATTCCAGACGCTTTACTAACACTCTCCCGACTTGGAGAGTCAGTCCCTTTAACCTCCTGTTTAGCCCAGTTTGCAATTTCTGCGGAAGATGAACAGGAATAGCGAGAACCAATGAGAGACTAGCTGGAGGTGTCTGGACGGGCAAATTTAACTCTCATTTCCCACCAGGAAGAGGAATTAACCAAAGGCTCAGCGTGCCGTGCTGGAACAAGATTAGGGCCTGAAGCCATCCTGCGGTGTTGCGGCCAGCTCAAAAGAAAGCGAGTTGAAGAAAGGAGCTCAGGGGCACTGTAATTCACAAACCTGCAGAGTTATAAATGACAGCTATCGTCCAAAAATATACTGAAGTAAGGCTGCCAAGAGGACTTGAAAGCGGGGCAGAATTGCAGGAAACCGATTTCAGGAGGTAGACTGGAATTGCATTGAAAGCATAGGAAAAGAGGCAGAACGTCCACAATGATGCACTTGGCCAAAAAGGGCGTATGCGTTTTTTCCTGAATATATTCAGGAAAAAACGCATACGCCCTTTTTGGCCAACCAAGCAAGCTTGCAAAGGAAATCTGCACTACAATGAAGTCTCACTTCCCCCCGGTCAAAAGGGCCATCTGAAAAAAGTGTAAAATCCAGCAAGGCAGGACAGGCCATGGAGAACTGGGAGCCTTGTTATGCTGCTGGGCGGGATGTAAATTGCCAACAGACACTCGGGAGAAGTGTATGGTGTTTCCTGAAACATCTAAAAAACAAAGCAACAGAGCCTAGGGCACTTCAACTTATGGTCCTATAGCTTAGGGAAATTAAAATCAAAAAGACACAGCCACCCCAAAGTTTGGGACGCCTCTGTTTACAAGAACCTCATTTACAGTACAAGTCCAACATCGCAGAAAGTGAAAAATGGATAAAGAAGATGTGGTATTTACTTGCAAAGCAATATCACTCAGCAATGAAATCTATGTCATCAGGCCCTTAGCAGCACAATGAGTGGATTCAGGTATGATGATTCTAACTGAAATAAGTCACACAGAAAATGAAACATCATAAGGTATCAGTAATACACGGAATGTAAACTTGGCTACACAGGAACTGAATTACAGAACAGAACAGGGTCTCAAATTTAGAAAACCAACTTATGCTTGCTTAAGGGGAAAGGTGAGTTGGGGTGCTGCATAAAACCAGAGATTGAAATGAGCACAGATAAAGTTCCTTAAGCCAAATATGGAATAGACAAGAGCTACTCCTTGCTCAACGAAATGGACTCAACACCCCATATTAAACGCCTAAGAATGTACCTGACTAGTAAGTATCTTAAAACCTATGGATTGCTATGTCTCCAAAAGAGAATCAAGCGTGTGTACAGGGGCATAAACGCAGCAGTGATAGGATTGGAGAGGTTCGGTGAGCAAATGAAGACCCTTTGAAGTCAATTTGCATGGTACCCATTACACGGGTCTCAACTCTCCAGGTTTAAGGTATTCTTCCTTCAGCTAAAACATGCATGTGGAACCCAGAGTATGATCAACCGTGTGAACGGGAGACGTGTTCAAATATGTCTCAGTTTTCCTCCCCTGGTACTCGGGTGCAACATTCCAGATTCTTTACTAACACTCTCCCGACTTGGATAGTCAGCGCCTTTAACCTCCTGTTTGGCCCAGTTTGCAATTTCTGCGGAAGATGAACAGGAATAGGGAGAACCAATGAGAGACTAGCTGGAGTTGTCTGGACGGGCAAATTTAACTCTCATTTCCCACCAGGAAGAGGAAATAACCAAAGGCTCAGTGTGCCGTGCCGGAACCAGATTAGAGCCTGAAGCCATCCTGCGGTGTTGCGGCCAGCTCAAAAGAAAGCGAGTTGAAGAAAGGAGCTCAGGGGCACTGTAATTCACAAACCTGCAGAGTTATAAATGACAGCTATCGTCCAAAAATATACTGAAGTAAGGCTGCCAAGAGGACTTGAAAGCGGGGCAGAATTGCAGGAAACCGATTTCAGGAGGTAGACTGGAATTGCATTGAAAGCATAGGAAAAGAGGCAGAACGTCCACAATGATGCACTTGGCCAAAAAGGGCGTATGCGTTTTTTCCTGAATATATTCAGGAAAAAACGCATACGCCCTTTTTGGCCAACCAAGCAAGCTTGCAAAGGAAATCTGCACTACAATGAAGTCTCACTTCCCCCCGGTCAAAAGGGCCATCTGAAAAAAGTGTAAAATCCAGCAAGGCAGGACAGGCCATGGAGAACTGGGAGCCTTGTTATGCTGCTGGGTGGGATGTAAATTGCCAACAGACACTCGGGAGAAGTGTATGGTGTTTCCTGAAACATCTAAAAAACAAAGCAACAGAGCCTAGGGCACTTCCACTTATGGTCCTATAGCTTAGGGAAATTAAAATCAAAAAGACACAGCCACCCCAAAGTTTGGGACGCCTCTGTTTACAAGAACCTCGTTTACAGTACAAGTTCAACATCGCAGAAAGTGAAAAATGGATAAAGAACTTTTGGTATTTACTTACAAAGCAATATCACTCAGCAATGAAATCTATGTCATCAGGCACTTAGCAGCACAATGAGTGGATTCAGGTATGATGATTCTAACTGAAATAAGTCACACAGAAAAAGAAACATCATAAGATATCAGTAATACACGGAATGTAAACTTGGCTACACAGGAACTGAATTACAGAACAGAACAGGGTCTCAAATTTAGAAAACCAACTTATGCTTGCTTAAGGGGAAAGGTGAGTTGGGGTGCTGCATAAAACCAGAGATTGAAATGAGCACAGATAAAGTTCCTTAAGCCAAATATGGAATAGACAAGAGCTACTCCTTGCTCAACGAAATGGACTCAACACCGCATATTAAACGCCTAAGAATGTACCTGACTAGTAAGTATCTTAAAACCTATGGATTGCTATGTCTCCGAAAGAGAATCAAGCATGTGTACAGGGGCATAAACGCAGCAGTGATAGGATTGGAGAGGTTCGGTGAGCAAATGAAGACCCTTTGATGTCATATTGCATGGTACCCATTCCACGGGTTTCAACTACCCAGGTTTAAGGTATTCTTCCTTCAGCTAAAACATGCATGTGGAACCCAGAGTATGATCAACCATGTGATCGGGAGACGTGTTCAAATATGTCTCAGTTTTCGTACCCTGGTACTCGGGTGCAACATTCCAGACGCTTTACTAACACTCTCCCGACTTGGAGAGTCAGTCCCTTTAACCTCCTGTTTAGCCCAGTTTGCAATTTCTGCGGAAGATGAACAGGAATAGCGAGAACCAATGAGAGACTAGCTGGAGGTGTCTGGACGGGCAAATTTAACTCTCATTTCCCACCAGGAAGAGGAATTAACCAAAGGCTCAGCGTGCCGTGCTGGAACAAGATTAGGGCCTGAAGCCATCCTGCGGTGTTGCGGCCAGCTCAAAAGAAAGCGAGTTGAAGAAAGGAGCTCAGGGGCACTGTAATTCACAAACCTGCAGAGTTATAAATGACAGCTATCGTCCAAAAATATACTGAAGTAAGGCTGCCAAGAGGACTTGAAAGCGGGGCAGAATTGCAGGAAACCGATTTCAGGAGGTAGACTGGAATTGCATTGAAAGCATAGGAAAAGAGGCAGAACGTCCACAATGATGCACTTGGCCAAAAAGGGCGTATGCGTTTTTTCCTGAATATATTCAGGAAAAAACGCATACGCCCTGTTTGGCCAACCAAGCAAGCTTGCAAAGGAAATCTGCACTACAATGAAGTCTCACTTCCCCCCGGTCAAAAGGGCCATCTGAAAAAAGTGTAAAATCCAGCAAGGCAGGACAGGCCATGGAGAACTGGGAGCCTTGTTATGCTGCTGGGCGGGATGTAAATTGCCAACAGACACTCGGGAGAAGTGTATGGTGTTTCCTGAAACATCTAAAAAACAAAGCAACAGAGCCTAGGGCACTTCCACTTATGGTCCTATAGCTTAGGGAAATTAAAATCAAAAAGACACAGCCACCCCAAAGTTTGGGATGCCTCTGTTTACAAGAACCTCATTTACAGTACAAGTTCAACATCGCAGAAAGTGAAAAATGGATAAAGAAGTTGTGGTATTTACTTGCAAAGCAATATCACTCAGCAATGAAATCTATGTCATCAGGCCCTTAGCAGCACAATGAGTGGATTCAGGTATGATGATTCTAACTGAAATAAGTCACACAGAAAATGAAACATCATAAGGTATCAGTAATACACGGAATGTAAACTTGGCTACACAGGAACTGAATTACAGAACAGAACAGGGTCTCAAATTTAGAAAACCAACTTATGCTTGCTTAAGGGGAAAGGTGAGTTGGGGTGCTGCATAAAACCAGAGATTGAAATGAGCACAGATAAAGTTCCTTAAGCCAAATATGGAATAGACAAGAGCTACTCCTTGCTCAACGAAATGGACTCAACACCCCATATTAAACGCCTAAGAATGTACCTGACTAGTAAGTATCTTAAAACCTATGGATTGCTATGTCTCCAAAAGAGAATCAAGCGTGTGTACAGGGGCATAAACGCAGCAGTGATAGGATTGGAGAGGTTCGGTGAGCAAATGAAGACCCTTTGAAGTCAATTTGCATGGTACCCATTACACGGGTCTCAACTCTCCAGGTTTAAGGTATTCTTCCTTCAGCTAAAACATGCATGTGGAACCCAGAGTATGATCAACCGTGTGAACGGGAGACGTGTTCAAATATGTCTCAGTTTTCCTCCCCTGGTACTCGGGTGCAACATTCCAGATTCTTTACTAACACTCTCCCGACTTGGAGAGTCAGCGCCTTTAACCTCCTGTTTGGCCCAGTTTGCAATTTCTGCGGAAGATGAACAGGAATAGCGAGAACCAATGAGAGACTAGCTGGAGGTGTCTGGACGGGCAAATTTAACTCTCATTTCCCACCAGGAAGAGGAATTAACCAAAGGCTCAGCGTGCCGTGCTGGAACAAGATTAGGGCCTGAAGCCATCCTGCGGTGTTGCGGCCAGCTCAAAAGAAAGCGAGTTGAAGAAAGGAGCTCAGGGGCACTGTAATTCACAAACCTGCAGAGTTATAAATGACAGCTATCGTCCAAAAATATACTGAAGTAAGGCTGCCAAGAGGACTTGAAAGCGGGGCAGAATTGCAGGAAACCGATTTCAGGAGGTAGACTGGAATTGCATTGAAAGCATAGGAAAAGAGGCAGAACGTCCACAATGATGCACTTGGCCAAAAAGGGCGTATGCGTTTTTTCCTGAATATATTCAGGAAAAAACGCATACGCCCTGTTTGGCCAACCAAGCAAGCTTGCAAAGGAAATCTGCACTACAATGAAGTCTCACTTCCCCCCGGTCAAAAGGGCCATCTGAAAAAAGTGTAAAATCCAGCAAGGCAGGACAGGCCATGGAGAACTGGGAGCCTTGTTATGCTGCTGGGCGGGATGTAAATTGCCAACAGACACTCGGGAGAAGTGTATGGTGTTTCCTGAAACATCTAAAAAACAAAGCAACAGAGCCTAGGGCACTTCCACTTATGGTCCTATAGCTTAGGGAAATTAAAATCAAAAAGACACAGCCACCCCAAAGTTTGGGACGCCTCTGTTTACAAGAACCTCATTTACAGTACAAGTTCAACATCGCAGAAAGTGAAAAATGGATAAAGAAGTTGTGGTATTTACTTGCAAAGCAATATCACTCAGCAATGAAATCTATGTCATCAGGCCCTTAGCAGCACAATGAGTGGATTCAGGTATGATGATTCTAACTGAAATAAGTCACACAGAAAATGAAACATCATAAGGTATCAGTAATACACGGAATGTAAACTTGGCTACACAGGAACTGAATTACAGAACAGAACAGGGTCTCAAATTTAGAAAACCAACTTATGCTTGCTTAAGGGGAAAGGTGAGTTGGGGTGCTGCATAAAACCAGAGATTGAAATGAGCACAGATAAAGTTCCTTAAGCCAAATATGGAATAGACAAGAGCTACTCCTTGCTCAACGAAATGGACTCAACACCCCATATTAAACGCCTAAGAATGTACCTGACTAGTAAGTATCTTAAAACCTATGGATTGCTATGTCTCCAAAAGAGAATCAAGCGTGTGTACAGGGGCATAAACGCAGCAGTGATAGGATTGGAGAGGTTCGGTGAGCAAATGAAGACCCTTTGAAGTCAATTTGCATGGTACCCATTACACGGGTCTCAACTCTCCAGGTTTAAGGTATTCTTCCTTCAGCTAAAACATGCATGTGGAACCCAGAGTATGATCAACCGTGTGAACGGGAGACGTGTTCAAATATGTCTCAGTTTTCCTCCCCTGGTACTCGGGTGCAACATTCCAGATTCTTTACTAACACTCTCCCGACTTGGAGAGTCAGCGCCTTTAACGTCCTGTTTGGCCCAGTTTGCAATTTCTGCGGAAGATGAACAGGAATAGGGAGAACCAATGAGAGACTAGCTGGAGTTGTCTGGACGGGCAAATTTAACTCTCATTTCCCACCAGGAAGAGGAAATAACCAAAGGCTCAGTGTGCCGTGCCGGAACCAGATTAGAGCCTGAAGCCATCCTGCGGTGTTGCGGCCAGCTCAAAAGAAAGCGAGTTGAAAAAAGGAGCTCAGGGGCACTGTAATTCACAAACCTGCAGAGTTATAAATGACAGCTATCGTCCAAAAATATACTGAAGTAAGGCTGCCAAGAGGACTTGAAAGCGGGGCAGAATTGCAGGAAACCGATTTCAGGAGGTAGACTGGAATTGCATTGAAAGCATAGGAAAAGAGGCAGAACGTCCACAATGATGCACTTGGCCAAAAAGGGCATATGCGTTTTTTCCTGAATATATTCAGGAAAAAACGCATACGCCCTTTTTGGCCAACCAAGCAAGCTTGCAAAGGAAATCTGCACTACAATGAAGTCTCACTTCCCCCCGGTCAAAAGGGCCATCTGAAAAAAGTGTAAAATCCAGCAAGGCAGGACAGGCCATGGAGAACTGGGAGCCTTGTTATGCTGCTGGGTGGGATGTGAATTGCCAACAGACACTCGGGAGAAGTGTATGGTGTTTCCTGAAACATCTAAAAAACAAAGCAACAGAGCCTAGGGCACTTCCACTTATGGTCCTATAGCTTAGGGAAATTAAAATCAAAAAGACACAGCCACCCCAAAGTTTGGGACGCCTCTGTTTACAAGAACCTCGTTTACAGTACAAGTTCAACATCGCAGAAAGTGAAAAATGGATAAAGAACTTTTGGTATTTACTTACAAAGCAATATCACTCAGCAATGAAATCTATGTCATCAGGCCCTTAGCAGCACAATGAGTGGATTCAGGTATGATGATTCTAACTGAAATAAGTCACACAGAAAAAGAAACATCATAAGATATCAGTAATACACGGAATGTAAACTTGGCTACACAGGAACTGAATTCCAAAACAGAACAGAGTCTCAAATTTAGAAAACCAACTTATGCTTGCTTAAGGGGAAAGGTGAGTTGGGGTGCTGCATAAAACCAGAGATTGAAATGAGCACAGATAAAGTTCCTTAAGCCAAATATGGAATAGACAAGAGCTACTCCTTGCTCAACGAAATGGACTCAACACCGCATATTAAACGCCTAAGAATGTACCTGACTAGTAAGTATCTTAAAACCTATGGATTGCTATGTCTCCGAAAGAGAATCAAGCATGTGTACAGGGGCATAAACGCAGCAGTGATAGGATTGGAGAGGTTCGGTGAGCAAATGAAGACCCTTTGATGTCATATTGCATGGTACCCATTCCACGGGTTTCAACTACCCAGGTTTAAGGTATTCTTCCTTCAGCTAAAACATGCATGTGGAACCCAGAGTATGATCAACCATTTGATCGGGAGACGTGTTCAAATATGTCTCAGTTTTCGTACCCTGGTACTCGGGTGCAACATTCCAGACGCTTTACTAACACTCTCCCGACTTGGAGAGTCAGTCCCTTTAACCTCCTGTTTAGCCCAGTTTGCAATTTCTGCGGAAGATGAACAGGAATAGCGAGAACCAATGAGAGACTAGCTGGAGGTGTCTGGACGGGCAAATTTAACTCTCATTTCCCACCAGGAAGAGGAATTAACCAAAGGCTCAGCGTGCCGTGCTGGAACAAGATTAGGGCCTGAAGCCATCCTGCGGTGTTGCGGCCAGCTCAAAAGAAAGCGAGTTGAAGAAAGGAGCTCAGGGGCACTGTAATTCACAAACCTGCAGAGTTATAAATGACAGCTATCGTCCAAAAATATACTGAAGTAAGGCTGCCAAGAGGACTTGAAAGCGGGGCAGAATTGCAGGAAACCGATTTCAGGAGGTAGACTGGAATTGCATTGAAAGCATAGGAAAAGAGGCAGAACGTCCACAATGATGCACTTGGCCAAAAAGGGCGTATGCGTTTTTTCCTGAATATATTCAGGAAAAAACGCATACGCCCTGTTTGGCCAACCAAGCAAGCTTGCAAAGGAAATCTGCACTACAATGAAGTCTCACTTCCCCCCGGTCAAAAGGGCCATCTGAAAAAAGTGTAAAATCCAGCAAGGCAGGACAGGCCATGGAGAACTGGGAGCCTTGTTATGCTGCTGGGCGGGATGTAAATTGCCAACAGACACTCGGGAGAAGTGTATGGTGTTTCCTGAAACATCTAAAAAACAAAGCAACAGAGCCTAGGGCACTTCCACTTATGGTCCTATAGCTTAGGGAAATTAAAATCAAAAAGACACAGCCACCCCAAAGTTTGGGACACCTCTGTTTACAAGAACCTCATTTACAGTACAAGTTCAACATCGCAGAAAGTGAAAAATGGATAAAGAAGTTGTGGTATTTACTTGCAAAGCAATATCACTCAGCAATGAAATCTATGTCATCAGGCCCTTAGCAGCACAATCAGTGGATTCAGGTATGATGATTCTAACTGAAATAAGTCACACAGAAAATGAAACATCATAAGGTATCAGTAATACACGGAATGTAAACTTGGCTACACAGGCACTGAATTCCAAAACAGAACAGGGTCTCAAATTTAGAAAACCAACTTATGCTTGCTTAAGGGGAAAGGTGAGTTGGGGTGCTGCATAAAACCAGAGATTGAAATGAGCACAGATAAAGTTCCTTAAGCCAAATATGGAATAGACAAGAGCTACTCCTTGCTCAACGAAATGGACTCAACACCCCATATTAAACGCCTAAGAATGTACCTGACTAGTAAGTATCTTAAAACCTATGGATTGCTATGTCTCCAAAAGAGAATCAAGCGTGTGTACAGGGGCATAAACGCAGCAGTGATAGGATTGGAGAGGTTCGGTGAGCAAATGAAGACCCTTTGAAGTCAATTTGCATGGTACCCATTACACGGGTCTCAACTCTCCAGGTTTAAGGTATTCTTCCTTCAGCTAAAACATGCATGTGGAACCCAGAGTATGATCAACCGTGTGAACAGGAGACGTGTTCAAATATGTCTCAGTTTTCCTCCCCTGGTACTCGGGTGCAACATTCCAGATTCTTTACTAACACTCTCTCGACTTGGAGAGTCAGCGCCTTTAACCTCCTGTTTGGCCCAGTTTGCAATTTCTGCGGAAGATGAACAGGAATAGGGAGAACCAATGAGAGACTAGCTGGAGGTGTCTGGACGGGCAAATTTAACTCTCATTTCCCACCAGGAAGAGGAATTAACCAAAGGCTCAGCGTGCCGTGCTGGAACAAGATTAGGGCCTGAAGCCATCCTGCGGTGTTGCGGCCAGCTCAAAAGAAAGCGAGTTGAAGAAAGGAGCTCAGGGGCACTGTAATTCACAAACCTGCAGAGTTATAAATGACAGCTATCGTCCAAAAATATACTGAAGTAAGGCTGCCAAGAGGACTTGAAAGCGGGGCAGAATTGCAGGAAACCGATTTCAGGAGGTAGACTGGAATTGCATTGAAAGCATAGGAAAAGAGGCAGAACGTCCACAATGATGCACTTGGCCAAAAAGGGCGTATGCGTTTTTTCCTGAATATATTCAGGAAAAAACGCATACGCCCTTTTTGGCCAACCAAGCAAGCTTGCAAAGGAAATCTGCACTACAATGAAGTCTAACTTCCCCCCGGTCAAAAGGGCCATCTGAAAAAAGTGTAAAATCCAGCAAGGTAGGACAGGCCATGGAGAACTGGGAGCCTTGTTATGCTGCTGGGCGGGATGTAAATTGCCAACAGACACTCGGGAGAAGTGTATGGTGTTTCCTGAAACATCTAAAAAACAAAGCAACAGAGCCTAGGGCACTTCCACTTATGGTCCTATAGCTTAGGGAAATTAAAATCAAAAAGACACAGCCACCCCAAAGTTTGGGACGCCTCTGTTTACAAGAACCTCATTTACAGTACAAGTTCAACATCGCAGAAAGTGAAAAATGGATAAAGAAGTTGTGGTATTTACTTGCAAAGCAATATCACTCAGCAATGAAATCTATGTCATCAGGCCCTTAGCAGCACAATGAGTGGATTCAGGTATGATGATTCTAACTGAAATAAGTCACACAGAAAAAGAAACATCATAAGATATCAGTAATACACGGAATGTAAACTTGGCTACACAGGAACTGAATTCCAAAACAGAACAGGGTCTCAAATTTAGAAAACCAACTTATGCTTGCTTAAGGGGAAAGGTGAGTTGGGGTGCTGCATAAAACCAGAGATTGAAATGAGCACAGATAAAGTTCCTTAAGCCAAATATGGAATAGACAAGAGCTACTCCTTGCTCAACGAAATGGACTCAACACCCCATATTAAACGCCTAAGAATGTACCTGACTAGTAAGTATCTTAAAACCTATGGATTGCTATGTCTCCGAAAGAGAATCAAGCGTGTGTACAGGGGCATAAACGCAGCAGTGATAGGATTGGAGAGGTTCGGTGAGCAAATGAAGACCCTTTGAAGTCAATTTGCATGGTACCCATTACACGGGTCTCAACTCTCCAGGTTTAAGGTATTCTTCCTTCAGCTAAAACATGCATGTGGAACCCAGAGTATGATCAACCGTGTGAACGGGAGACGTGTTCAAATATGTCTCAGTTTTCCTCCCCTGGTACTCGGGTGCAACATTCCAGATTCTTTACTAACACTCTCCCGACTTGGAGAGTCAGCGCCTTTAACCTCCTGTTTGGCCCAGTTTGCAATTTCTGCGGAAGATGAACAGGAATAGGGAGAACCAATGAGAGACTAGCTGGAGTTGTCTGGACGGGCAAATTTAACTCTCATTTCCCACCAGGAAGAGGAAATAACCAAAGGCTCAGTGTGCCGTGCCGGAACCAGATTAGAGCCTGAAGCCATCCTGCGGTGTTGCGGCCAGCTCAAAAGAAAGCGAGTTGAAGAAAGGAGCTCAGGGGCACTGTAATTCACAAACCTGCAGAGTTATAAATGACAGCTATCGTCCAAAAATATACTGAAGTAAGGCTGCCAAGAGGACTTGAAAGCGGGGCAGAATTGCAGGAAACCGATTTCAGGAGGTAGACTGGAATTGCATTGAAAGCATAGGAAAAGAGGCAGAACGTCCACAATGATGCACTTGGCCAAAAAGGGCGTATGCGTTTTTTCCTGAATATATTCAGGAAAAAACGCATACGCCCTTTTTGGCCAACCAAGCAAGCTTGCAAAGGAAATCTGCACTACAATGAAGTCTCACTTCCCCCCGGTCAAAAGGGCCATCTGAAAAAAGTGTAAAATCCAGCAAGGCAGGACAGGCCATGGAGAACTGGGAGCCTTGTTATGCTGCTGGGCGGGATGTAAATTGCCAACAGACACTCGGGAGAAGTGTATGGTGTTTCCTGAAACATCTAAAAAACAAAGCAACAGAGCCTAGGGCACTTCCACTTATGGTCCTATAGCTTAGGGAAATTAAAATCAAAAAGACACACCCACCCCAAAGTTTGGAACGGCTCTGTTTACAAGAACCTCGTTTACAGTACAAGTTCAACATCGCAGAAAGTGAAAAATGGATAAAGAACTTGTGGTATTTACTTACAAAGCAATATCACTCAGCAATGAAATCTATGTCATCAGGCCCTTAGCAGCACAATGAGTGGATTCAGGTATGATGATTCTAACTGAAATAAGTCACACAGAAAAAGAAACATCATAAGATATCAGTAATACACGGAATGTAAACTTGGCTACACAGGAACTGAATTCCAAAACAGAACAGGGTCTCAAATTTAGAAAACCAACTTATGCTTGCTTAAGGGGAAAGGTGAGTTGGGGTGCTGCATAAAACCAGAGATTGAAATGAGCACAGATAAAGTTCCTTAAGCCAAATATGGAATAGACAAGAGCTACTCCTTGCTCAACGAAATGGACTCAACACCGCATATTAAACGCCTAAGAATGTACCTGACTAGTAAGTATCTTAAAACCTATGGATTGCTATGTCTCCGAAAGAGAATCAAGCATGTGTACAGGGGCATAAACGCAGCAGTGATAGGATTGGAGAGGTTCGGTGAGCAAATGAAGACCCTTTGATGTCATATTGCATGGTACCCATTCCACGGGTTTCAACTACCCAGGTTTAAGGTATTCTTCCTTCAGCTAAAACATGCATGTGGAACCCAGAGTATGATCAACCATGTGATCGGGAGACGTGTTCAAATATGTCTCAGTTTTCGTACCCTGGTACTCGGGTGCAACATTCCAGACGCTTTACTAACACTCTCCCGACTTGGAGAGTCAGTCCCTTTAACCTCCTGTTTAGCCCAGTTTGCAATTTCTGCGGAAGATGAACAGGAATAGCGAGAACCAATGAGAGACTAGCTGGAGGTGTCTGGACGGGCAAATTTAACTCTCATTTCCCACCAGGAAGAGGAATTAACCAAAGGCTCAGCGTGCCGTGCTGGAACAAGATTAGGGCCTGAAGCCATCCTGCGGTGTTGCGGCCAGCTCAAAAGAAAGCGAGTTGAAGAAAGGAGCTCAGGGGCACTGTAATTCACAAACCTGCAGAGTTATAAATGACAGCTATCGTCCAAAAATATACTGAAGTAAGGCTGCCAAGAGGACTTGAAAGCGGGGCAGAATTGCAGGAAACCGATTTCAGGAGGTAGACTGGAATTGCATTGAAAGCATAGGAAAAGAGGCAGAACGTCCACAATGATGCACTTGGCCAAAAAGGGCGTATGCGTTTTTTCCTGAATATATTCAGGAAAAAACGCATACGCCCTTTTTGGCCAACCAAGCAAGCTTGCAAAGGAAATCTGCACTACAATGAAGTCTCACTTCCCCCCGGTCAAAAGGGCCATCTGAAAAAAGTGTAAAACCCAGCAAGGCAGGACAGGCCATGGAGAACTGGGAGCCTTGTTATGCTGCTGGGCGGGGTGTAAATTGCCAACAGACACTCGGGGGAAGTGTATGGTGTTTCCTGAAACATCTAAAAAACAAAGCAACAGAGCCTAGGGCACTTCCACTTATGGTCCTATAGCTTAGGGAAATTAAAATCAAAAAGACACAGCCACCCCAAAGTTTGGGACGCCTCTGTTTACAAGAACCTCATTTACAGTACAAGTTCAACATCGCAGAAAGTGAAAAATGGATAAAGAAGTTGTGGTATTTACTTGCAAAGCAATATCACTCAGCAATGAAATCTATGTCATCAGGCCCTTAGCAGCACAATGAGTGGATTCAGGTATGATGATTCTAACTGAAATAAGTCACACAGAAAATGAAACATCATAAGGTATCAGTAATACACGGAATGTAAACTTGGCTACACAGGAACTGAATTACAGAACAGAACAGGGTCTCAAATTTAGAAAACCAACTTATGCTTGCTTAAGGGGAAAGGTGAGTTGGGGTGCTGCATAAAACCAGAGATTGAAATGAGCACAGATAAAGTTCCTTAAGCCAAATATGGAATAGACAAGAGCTACTCCTTGCTCAACGAAATGGACTCAACACCCCATATTAAATGCCTAAGAATGTACCTGACTAGTAAGTATCTTAAAACCTATGGATTGCTATGTCTCCAAAAGAGAATCAAGCGTGTGTACAGGGGCATAAACGCAGCAGTGATAGGATTGGAGAGGTTCGGTGAGCAAATGAAGACCCTTTGAAGTCAATTTGCATGGTACCCATTACACGGGTCTCAACTCTCCAGGTTTAAGGTATTCTTCCTTCAGCTAAAACATGCATGTGGAACCCAGAGTATGATCAACCGTGTGAACGGGAGACGTGTTCAAATATGTCTCAGTTTTCCTCCCCTGGTACTCGGGTGCAACATTCCAGATTCTTTACTAACACTCTCCCGACTTGGAGAGTCAGCGCCTTTAACCTCCTGTTTGGCCCAGTTTGCAATTTCTGCGGAAGATGAACAGGAATAGGGAGAACCAATGAGAGACTAGCTGGAGTTGTCTGGACGGGCAAATTTAACTCTCATTTCCCACCAGGAAGAGGAAATAACCAAAGGCTCAGTGTGCCGTGCCGGAACCAGATTAGAGCCTGAAGCCATCCTGCGGTGTTGCGGCCAGCTCAAAAGAAAGCGAGTTGAAGAAAGGAGCTCAGGGGCACTGTAATTCACAAACCTGCAGAGTTATAAATGACAGCTATCGTCCAAAAATATACTGAAGTAAGGCTGCCAAGAGGACTTGAAAGCGGGGCAGAATTGCAGGAAACCGATTTCAGGAGGTAGACTGGAATTGCATTGAAAGCATAGGAAAAGAGGCAGAACGTCCACAATGATGCACTTGGCCAAAAAGGGCGTATGCGTTTTTTCCTGAATATATTCAGGAAAAAACGCATACGCCCTTTTTGGCCAACCAAGCAAGCTTGCAAAGGAAATCTGCACTACAATGAAGTCTCACTTCCCCCCGGTCAAAAGGGCCATCTGAAAAAAGTGTAAAATCCAGCAAGGCAGGACAGGCCATGAAGAACTGGGAGCCTTGTTATGCTGCTGGGTGGGATGTAAATTGCCAACAGACACTCGGGAGAAGTGTATGGTGTTTCCTGAAACATCTAAAAAACAAAGCAACAGAGCCTAGGGCACTTCCACTTATGGTCCTATAGCTTAGGGAAATTAAAATCAAAAAGACACAGCCACCCCAAAGTTTGGGACGCCTCTGTTTACAAGAACCTCGTTTACAGTACAAGTTCAACATCGCAGAAAGTGAAAAATGGATAAAGAACTTTTGGTATTTACTTACAAAGCAATATCACTCAGCAATGAAATCTATGTCATCAGGCCCTTAGCAGCACAATGAGTGGATTCAGGTATGATGATTCTAACTGAAATAAGTCACACAGAAAAAGAAACATCATAAGATATCAGTAATACACGGAATGTAAACTTGGCTACACAGGAACTGAATTCCAAAACAGAACAGGGTCTCAAATTTAGAAAACCAACTTATGCTTGCTTAAGGGGAAAGGTGAGTTGGGGTGCTGCATAAAACCAGAGATTGAAATGAGCACAGATAAAGTTCCTTAAGCCAAATATGGAATAGACAAGAGCTACTCCTTGCTCAACGAAATGGACTCAACACCCCATATTAAACGCCTAAGAATGTACCTGACTAGTAAGTATCTTAAAACCTATGGATTGCTATGTCTCCGAAAGAGAATCAAGCGTGTGTACAGGGGCATAAACGCAGCAGTGATAGGATTGGAGAGGTTCGGTGAGCAAATGAAGACCCTTTGAAGTCAATTTGCATGGTACCCATTACACGGGTCTCAAATCTCCAGGTTTAAGGTATTCTTCCTTCAGCTAAAACATGCATGTGGAACCCAGAGTATGATCAACCGTGTGAACGGGAGACGTGTTCAAATATGTCTCAGTTTTCCTCCCCTGGTACTCGGGTGCAACATTCCAGATTCTTTACTAACACTCTCCCAACTTGGAGAGTCAGCGCCTTTAACCTCCTGTTTGGCCCAGTTTGCAATTTCTGCGGAAGATGAACAGGAATAGGGAGAACCAATGAGAGACTAGCTGGAGTTGTCTGGACGGGCAAATTTAACTCTCATTTCCCACCAGGAAGAGGAAATAACCAAAGGCTCAGTGTGCCGTGCCGGAACCAGATTAGAGCCTGAAGCCATCCTGCGGTGTTGCGGCCAGCTCAAAAGAAAGCGAGTTGAAGAAAGGAGCTCAGGGGCACTGTAATTCACAAACCTGCAGAGTTATAAATGACAGCTATCGTCCAAAAATATACTGAAGTAAGGCTGCCAAGAGGACTTGAAAGCGGGGCAGAATTGCAGGAAACCGATTTCAGGAGGTAGACTGGAATTGCATTGAAAGCATAGGAAAAGAGGCAGAACGTCCACAATGATGCACTTGGCCAAAAAGGGCGTATGCGTTTTTTCCTGAATATATTCAGGAAAAAACGCATACGCCCTTTTTGGCCAACCAAGCAAGCTTGCAAAGGAAATCTGCACTACAATGAAGTCTCACTTCCCCCCGGTCAAAAGGGCCATCTGAAAAAAGTGTAAAATCCAGCAAGGCAGGACAGGCCATGGAGAACTGAGAGCCTTGTTATGCTGATGGGCGGGATGTAAATTGCCAACAGACACTCGGGAGAAGTGTATGGTGTTTCCTGAAACATCTAAAAAACAAAGCAACAGAGCCTAGGGCACTTCCACTTATGGTCCTATAGCTTAGGGAAATTAAAATCAAAAAGACACACCCACCCCAAAGTTTGGAACGGCTCTGTTTACAAGAACCTCGTTTACAGTACAAGTTCAACATCGCAGAAAGTGAAAAATGGATAAAGAACTTGTGGTATTTACTTACAAAGCAATATCACTCAGCAATGAAATCTATGTCATCAGGCCCTTAGCAGCACAATGAGTGGATTCAGGTATGATGATTCTAACTGAAATAAGTCACACAGAAAAAGAAACATCATAAGATATCAGTAATACACGGAATGTAAACTTGGCTACACAGGAACTGAATTCCAAAACAGAACAGGGTCTCAAATTTAGAAAACCAACTTATGCTTGCTTAAGGGGAAAGGTGAGTTGGGGTGCTGCATAAAACCAGAGATTGAAATGAGCACAGATAAAGTTCCTTAAGCCAAATATGGAATAGACAAGAGCTACTCCTTGCTCAACGAAATGGACTCAACACCGCATATTAAACGCCTAAGAATGTACCTGACTAGTAAGTATCTTAAAACCTATGGATTGCTATGTCTCCGAAAGAGAATCAAGCGTGTGTACAGGGGCATAAACGAAGCAGTGATAGGATTGGAGAGGTTCGGTGAGCAAATGAAGACCCTTTGATGACATATTGCATGGTACCCATTCCACGGGTTTCAACTACCCAGGTTTAAGGTATTCTTCCTTCAGCTAAAACATGCATGTGGAACCCAGAGTATGATCAACCATGTGATCGGGAGACGTGTTCAAATATGTCTCAGTTTTCGTACCCTGGTACTCGGGTGCAACATTCCAGACGCTTTACTAACACTCTCCCGACTTGGAGAGTCAGTCCCTTTAACCTCCTGTTTAGCCCAGTTTGCAATTTCTGCGGAAGATGAACAGGAATAGCGAGAACCAATGAGAGACTAGCTGGAGGTGTCTGGACGGGCAAATTTAACTCTCATTTCCCACCAGGAAGAGGAATTAACCAAAGGCTCAGCGTGCCGTGCTGGAACAAGATTAGGGCCTGAAGCCATCCTGCGGTGTTGCGGCCAGCTCAAAAGAAAGCGAGTTGAAGAAAGGAGCTCAGGGGCACTGTAATTCACAAACCTGCAGAGTTATAAATGACAGCTATCGTCCAAAAATATACTGAAGTAAGGCTGCCAAGAGGACTTGAAAGCGGGGCAGAATTGCAGGAAACCGATTTCAGGAGGTAGACTGGAATTGCATTGAAAGCATAGGAAAAGAGGCAGAACGTCCACAATGATGCACTTGGCCAAAAAGGGCGTATGCGTTTTTTCCTGAATATATTCAGGAAAAAACGCATACGCCCTTTTTGGCCAACCAAGCAAGCTTGCAAAGGAAATCTGCACTACAATGAAGTCTCACTTCCCCCCGGTCAAAAGGGCCATCTGAAAAAAGTGTAAAACCCAGCAAGGCAGGACAGGCCATGGAGAACTGGGAGCCTTGTTATGCTGCTGGGCGGGATGTAAATTGCCAACAGACACTCGGGGGAAGTGTATGGTGTTTCCTGAAACATCTAAAAAACAAAGCAACAGAGCCTAGGGCACTTCCACTTATGGTCCTATAGCTTAGGGAAATTAAAATCAAAAAGACACAGCCACCCCAAAGTTTCGGACGCCTCTGTTTACAAGAACCTCATTTACAGTACAAGTTCAACATCGCAGAAAGTGAAAAATGGATAAAGAAGTTGTGGTATTTACTTGCAAAGCAATATCACTCAGCAATGAAATCTATGTCATCAGGCCCTTAGCAGCACAATGAGTGGATTCAGGTATGATGATTCTAACTGAAATAAGTCACACAGAAAATGAAACATCATAAGGTATCAGTAATACACGGAATGTAAACTTGGCTACACAGGAACTGAATTACAGAACAGAACAGGGTCTCAAATTTAGAAAACCAACTTATGCTTGCTTAAGGGGAAAGGTGAGTTGGGGTGCTGCATAAAACCAGAGATTGAAATGAGCACAGATAAAGTTCCTTAAGCCAAATATGGAATAGACAAGAGCTACTCCTTGCTCAACGAAATGGACTCAACACCCCATATTAAACGCCTAAGAATGTACCTGACTAGTAAGTATCTTAAAACCTATGGATTGCTATGTCTCCGAAAGAGAATCAAGCGTGTGTACAGGGGCATAAACGCAGCAGTGATAGGATTGGAGAGGTTCGGTGAGCAAATGAAGACCCTTTGAAGTCAATTTGCATGGTACCCATTACATGGGTCTCAACTCTCCAGGTTTAAGGTATTCTTCCTTCAGCTAAAACATGCATGTGGAACCCAGAGTATGATCAACCGTGTGAACGGGAGACGTGTTCAAATATGTCTCAGTTTTCCTCCCCTGGTACTCGGGTGCAACATTCCAGATTCTTTACTAACACTCTCCCGACTTGGAGAGTCAGCGCCTTTAACCTCCTGTTTGGCCCAGTTTGCAATTTCTGCGGAAGATGAACAGGAATAGGGAGAACCAATGAGAGACTAGCTGGAGTTGTCTGGACGGGCAAATTTAACTCTCATTTCCCACCAGGAAGAGGAAATAACCAAAGGCTCAGTGTGCCGTGCCGGAACCAGATTAGAGCCTGAAGCCATCCTGCGGTGTTGCGGCCAGCTCAAAAGAAAGCGAGTTGAAGAAAGGAGCTCAGGGGCACTGTAATTCACAAACCTGCAGAGTTATAAATGACAGCTATCGTCCAAAAATATACTGAAGTAAGGCTGCCAAGAGGACTTGAAAGCGGGGCAGAATTGCAGGAAACCGATTTCAGGAGGTAGACTGGAATTGCATTGAAAGCATAGGAAAAGAGGCAGAACGTCCACAATGATGCACTTGGCCAAAAAGGGCGTATGCGTTTTTTCCTGAATATATTCAGGAAAAAACGCATACGCCCTTTTTGGCCAACCAAGCAAGCTTGCAAAGGAAATCTGCACTACAATGAAGTCTCACTTCCCCCCGGTCAAAAGGGCCATCTGAAAAAAGTGTAAAATCCAGCAAGGCAGGACAGGCCATGGAGAACTGGGAGCCTTGTTATGCTGATGGGCGGGATGTAAATTGCCAACAGACACTCGGGAGAAGTGTATGGTGTTTCCTGAAACATCTACAAAACAAAGCAACAGAGCCTAGGGCACTTCCACTTATGGTCCTATAGCTTAGGGAAATTAAAATCAAAAAGACACACCCACCCCAAAGTTTGGAACGGCTCTGTTTACAAGAACCTCGTTTACAGTACAAGTTCAACATCGCAGAAAGTGAAAAATGGATAAAGAACTTGTGGTATTTACTTACAAAGCAATATCACTCAGCAATGAAATCTATGTCATCAGGCCCTTAGCAGCACAATGAGTGGATTCAGGTATGATGATTCTAACTGAAATAAGTCACACAGAAAAAGAAACATCATAAGATATCAGTAATACACGGAATGTAAACTTGGCTACACAGGAACTGAATTCCAAAACAGAACAGGGTCTCAAATTTAGAAAACCAACTTATGCTTGCTTAAGGGGAAAGGTGAGTTGGGGTGCTGCATAAAACCAGAGATTGAAATGAGCACAGATAAAGTTCCTTAAGCCAAATATGGAATAGACAAGAGCTACTCCTTGCTCAACGAAATGGACTCAACACCGCATATTAAACGCCTAAGAATGTACCTGACTAGTAAGTATCTTAAAACCTATGGATTGCTATGTCTCCGAAAGAGAATCAAGCATGTGTACAGGGGCATAAACGCAGCAGTGATAGGATTGGAGAGGTTCGGTGAGCAAATGAAGACCCTTTGATGTCATATTGCATGGTACCCATTCCACGGGTTTCAACTACCCAGGTTTAAGGTATTCTTCCTTCAGCTAAAACATGCATGTGGAACCCAGAGTATGATCAACCGTGTGAACGGGAGACGTGTTCAAATATGTCTCAGTTTTCCTCCCCTGGTACTCGGGTGCAACATTCCAGATTCTTTACTAACACTCTCCCGACTTGGAGAGGCAGCGCCTTTAACCTCCTGTTTGGCCCAGTTTGCAATTTCTGCGGAAGATGAACAGGAATAGGGAGAACCAATGAGAGACTAGCTGGAGTTGTCTGGACGGGCAAATTTAACTCTCATTTCCCACCAGGAAGAGGAAATAACCAAAGGCTCAGTGTGCCGTGCCGGAACCAGATTAGAGCCTGAAGCCATCCTGCGGTGTTGCGGCCAGCTCAAAAGAAAGCGAGTTGAAGAAAGGAGCTCAGGGGCACTGTAATTCACAAACCTGCAGAGTTATAAATGACAGCTATCGTCCAAAAATATACTGAAGTAAGGCTGCCAAGAGGACTTGAAAGCGGGGCAGAATTGCAGGAAACCGATTTCAGGAGGTAGACTGGAATTGCACTGAAAGCATAGGAAAAGAGGCAGAACGTCCACAATGATGCACTTGGCCAAAAAGGGCGTATGCGTTTTTTCCTGAATATATTCAGGAAAAAACGCATACGCCCTTTTTGGCCAACCAAGCAAGCTTGCAAAGGAAATCTGCACTACAATGAAGTCTCACTTCCCCCCGGTCAAAAGGGCCATCTGAAAAAAGTGTAAAATCCAGCAAGGCAGGACAGGCCATGGAGAACTGGGAGCCTTGTTATGCTGCTGGGTGGGATGTAAATTGCCAACAGACACTCTGGAGAAGTGTATGGTGTTTCCTGAAACATCTAAAAAACAAAGCAACAGAGCCTAGGGCACTTCCACTTATGGTCCTATAGCTTAGGGAAATTAAAATCAAAAAGACACAGCCACCCCAAAGTTTGGGACGCCTCTGTTTACAAGAACCTCGTTTACAGTACAAGTTCAACATCGCAGAAAGTGAAAAATGGATAAAGAACTTTTGGTATTTACTTACAAAGCAATATCACTCAGCAATGAAATCTATGTCATCAGGCACTTAGCAGCACAATGAGTGGATTCAGGTATGATGATTCTAACTGAAATAAGTCACACAGAAAAAGAAACATCATAAGATATCAGTAATACACGGAATGTAAACTTGGCTACACAGGAACTGAATTCCAAAACAGAACAGGGTCTCAAATTTAGAAAACCAACTTATGCTTGCTTAAGGGGAAAGGTGAGTTGGGGTGCTGCATAAAACCAGAGATTGAAATGAGCACAGATAAAGTTCCTTAAGCCAAATATGGAATAGACAAGAGCTACTCCTTGCTCAACGAAATGGACTCAACACCGCATATTAAACGCCTAAGAATGTACCTGACTAGTAAGTATCTTAAAACCTATGGATTGCTATGTCTCCGAAAGAGAATCAAGCATGTGTACAGGGGCATAAACGCAGCAGTGATAGGATTGGAGAGGTTCGGTGAGCAAATGAAGACCCTTTGATGTCATATTGCATGGTACCCATTCCACGGGTTTCAACTACCCAGGTTTAAGGTATTCTTCCTTCAGCTAAAACATGCATGTGGAACCCAGAGTATGATCAACCGTGTGAACGGGAGACGTGTTCAAATATGTCTCAGTTTTCCTCCCCTGGTACTCGGGTGCAACATTCCAGATTCTTTACTAACACTCTCCCGACTTGGAGAGTCAGCGCCTTTAACCTCCTGTTTGGCCCAGTTTGCAATTTCTGCGGAAGATGAACAGGAATAGGGAGAACCAATGAGAGACTAGCTGGAGTTGTCTGGACGGGCAAATTTAACTCTCATTTCCCACCAGGAAGAGGAAATAACCAAAGGCTCAGTGTGCCGTGCCGGAACCAGATTAGAGCCTGAAGCCATCCTGCGGTGTTGCGGCCAGCTCAAAAGAAAGCGAGTTGAAGAAAGGAGCTCAGGGGCACTGTAATTCACAAACCTGCAGAGTTATAAATGACAGCTATCGTCCAAAAATATACTGAAGTAAGGCTGCCAAGAGGACTTGAAAGCGGGGCAGAATTGCAGGAAACCGATTTCAGGAGGTAGACTGGAATTGCACTGAAAGCATAGGAAAAGAGGCAGAACGTCCACAATGATGCACTTGGCCAAAAAGGGCGTATGCGTTTTTTCCTGAATATATTCAGGAAAAAACGCATACGCCCTTTTTGGCCAACCAAGCAAGCTTGCAAAGGAAATCTGCACTACAATGAAGTCTCACTTCCCCCCGGTCAAAAGGGCCATCTGAAAAAAGTGTAAAATCCAGCAAGGCAGGACAGGCCATGAAGAACTGGGAGCCTTGTTATGCTGCTGGGTGGGATGTAAATTGCCAACAGACACTCGGGAGAAGTGTATGGTGTTTCCTGAAACATCTAAAAAACAAAGCAACAGAGCCTAGGGCACTTCCACTTATGGTCCTATAGCTTAGGGAAATTAAAATCAAAAAGACACAGCCACCCCAAAGTTTGGGACGCCTCTGTTTACAAGAACCTCGTTTACAGTACAAGTTCAACATCGCAGAAAGTGAAAAATGGATAAAGAACTTTTGGTATTTACTTACAAAGCAATATCACTCAGCAATGAAATCTATGTCATCAGGCCCTTAGCAGCACAATGAGTGGATTCAGGTATGATGATTCTAACTGAAATAAGTCACACAGAAAAAGAAACATCATAAGATATCAGTAATACACGGAATGTAAACTTGGCTACACAGGAACTGAATTCCAAAACAGAACAGGGTCTCAAATTTAGAAAACCAACTTATGCTTGCTTAAGGGGAAAGGTGAGTTGGGGTGCTGCATAAAACCAGAGATTGAAATGAGCACAGATAAAGTTCCTTAAGCCAAATATGGAATAGACAAGAGCTACTCCTTGCTCAACGAAATGGACTCAACACCGCATATTAAACGCCTAAGAATGTACCTGACTAGTAAGTATCTTAAAACCTATGGATTGCTATGTCTCCGAAAGAGAATCAAGCATGTGTACAGGGGCATAAACGCAGCAGTGATAGGATTGGAGAGGTTCGGTGAGCAAATGAAGACCCTTTGATGTCATATTGCATGGTACCCATTCCACGGGTTTCAACTACCCAGGTTTAAGGTATTCTTCCTTCAGCTAAAACATGCATGTGGAACCCAGAGTATGATCAACCGTGTGAACGGGAGACGTGTTCAAATATGTCTCAGTTTTCCTCCCCTGGTACTCGGGTGCAACATTCCAGATTCTTTACTAACACTCTCCCGACTTGGAGAGTCAGCGCCTTTAACCTCCTGTTTGGCCCAGTTTGCAATTTCTGCGGAAGATGAACAGGAATAGGGAGAACCAATGAGAGACTAGCTGGAGTTGTCTGGACGGGCAAATTTAACTCTCATTTCCCACCAGGAAGAGGAAATAACCAAAGGCTCAGCGTGCCGTGCTGGAACAAGATTAGGGCCTGAAGCCATCCTGCGGTGTTGCGGCCAGCTCAAAAGAAAGCGAGTTGAAGAAAGGAGCTCAGGGGCACTGTAATTCACAAACCTGCAGAGTTATAAATGACAGCTATCGTCCAAAAATATACTGAAGTAAGGCTGCCAAGAGGACTTGAAAGCGGGGCAGAATTGCAGGAAACCGATTTCAGGAGTTAGACTGGAATTGCATTGAAAGCATAGGAAAAGAGGCAGAACGTCCACAATGATGCACTTGGCCAAAAAGGGCGTATGCGTTTTTTCCTGAATATATTCAGGAAAAAACGCATACGCCCTTTTTGGCCAACCAAGCAAGCTTGCAAAGGAAATCTGCACTACAATGAAGTCTCACTTCCCCCCGGTCAAAAGGGCCATCTGAAAAAAGTGTAAAATCCAGCAAGGCAGGACAGGCCATGGAGAACTGGGAGCCTTGTTATGCTGCTGGGCGGGATGTAAATTGCCAACAGACACTCGGGAGAAGTGTATGGTGTTTCCTGAAACATCTAAAAAACAAAGCAACAGAGCCTAGGGCACTTCCACTTATGGTCCTATAGCTTAGGGAAATTAAAATCAAAAAGACACAGCCACCCCAAAGTTTGGGACGCCTCTGTTTACAAGAACCTCATTTACAGTACAAGTTCAACATCGCAGAAAGTGAAAAATGGATAAAGAAGTTGTGGTATTTACTTGCAAAGCAATATCACTCAGCAATGAAATCTATGTCATCAGGCCCTTAGCAGCACAATGAGTGGATTCAGGTATGATGATTCTAACTGAAATAAGTCACACAGAAAATGAAACATCATAAGGTATCAGTAATACACGGAATGTAAACTTGGCTACACAGGCACTGAATTCCAAAACAGAACAGGGTCTCAAATTTAGAAAACCAACTTATGCTTGCTTAAGGGGAAAGGTGAGTTGGGGTGCTGCATAAAACCAGAGATTGAAATGAGCACAGATAAAGTTCCTTAAGCCAAATATGGAATAGACAAGAGCTACTCCTTGCTCAACGAAATGGACTCAACACCCCATATTAAACGCCTAAGAATGTACCTGACTAGTAAGTATCTTAAAACCTATGGATTGCTATGTCTCCAAAAGAGAATCAAGCGTGTGTACAGGGGCATAAACGCAGCAGTGATAGGATTGGAGAGGTTCGGTGAGCAAATGAAGACCCTTTGAAGTCAATTTGCATGGTACCCATTACACGGGTCTCAACTCTCCAAGTTTAAGGTATTCTTCCTTCAGCTAAAACATGCATGTGGAACCCAGAGTATGATCAACCGTGTGAACGGGAGACGTGTTCAAATATGTCTCAGTTTTCCTCCCCTGGTACTCGGGTGCAACATTCCAGATTCTTTACTAACACTCTCTCGACTTGGAGAGTCAGCGCCTTTAACCTCCTGTTTGGCCCAGTTTGCAATTTCTGCGGAAGATGAACAGGAATAGGGAGAACCAATGAGAGACTAGCTGGAGGTGTCTGGACGGGCAAATTTAACTCTCATTTCCCACCAGGAAGAGGAAATAACCAAAGGCTCAGTGTGCCGTGCCGGAACCAGATTAGAGCCTGAAGCCATCCTGCGGTGTTGCGGCCAGCTCAAAAGAAAGCGAGTTGAAGAAAGGAGCTCAGGGGCACTGTAATTCACAAACCTGCAGAGTTATAAATGACAGCTATCGTCCAAAAATATACTGAAGTAAGGCTGCCAAGAGGACTTGAAAGCGGGGCAGAATTGCAGGAAACCGATTTCAGGAGGTAGACTGGAATTGCACTGAAAGCATAGGAAAAGAGGCAGAACGTCCACAATGTTGCACTTGGCCAAAAAGGGCGTATGCGTTTTTTCCTGAATATATTCAGGAAAAAACGCATACGCCCTTTTTGGCCAACCAAGCAAGCTTGCAAAGGAAATCTGCACTACAATGAAGTCTCACTTCCCCCCGGTCAAAAGGGCCATCTGAAAAAAGTGTAAAATCCAGCAAGGCAGGACAGGCCATGGAGAACTGGGAGCCTTGTTATGCTGATGGGCGGGATGTAAATTGCCAACAGACACTCGGGAGAAGTGTATGGTGTTTCCTGAAACATCTAAAAAACAAAGCAACAGAGCCTAGGGCACTTCCACTTATGGTCCTATAGCTTAGGGAAATTAAAATCAAAAAGACACACCCACCCCAAAGTTTGGAACGGCTCTGTTTACAAGAACCTCGTTTACAGTACAAGTTCAACATCGCAGAAAGTGAAAAATGGATAAAGAAGTTGTGGTATTTACTTACAAAGCAATATCACTCAACAATGAAATCTATGTCATCAGGCCCTTAGCAGCACAATGAGTGGATTCAGGTATGATGATTCTAACTGAAATAAGTCACACAGAAAAAGAAACATCATAAGATATCAGTAATACACGGAATGTAAACTTGGCTACACAGGAACTGAATTCCAAAACAGAACAGGGTCTCAAATTTAGAAAACCAACTTATGCTTGCTTAAGGGGAAAGGTGAGTTGGGGTGCTGCATAAAACCAGAGATTGAAATGAGCACAGATAAAGTTCCTTAAGCCAAATATGGAATAGACAAGAGCTACTCCTTGCTCAACGAAATGGACTCAACACCCCATATTAAACGCCTAAGAATGTACCTGACTAGTAAGTATCTTAAAACCTATGGATTGCTATGTCTCCAAAAGAGAATCAAGCGTGTGTACAGGGGCATAAACGCAGCAGTGATAGGATTGGAGAGGTTCGGTGAGCAAATGAAGACCCTTTGAAGTCAATTTGCATGGTACCCATTACACGGGTCTCAACTCTCCAGGTTTAAGGTATTCTTCCTTCAGCTAAAACATGCATGTGGAACCCAGAGTATGATCAACCATGTGATCGGGAGACGTGTTCAAATATGTCTCAGTTTTCCTCCCCTGGTACTCGGGTGCAACATTCCAGACGCTTTACTAACACTCTCCCGACTTGGAGAGTCAGTCCCTTTAACCTCCTGTTTAGCCCAGTTTGCAATTTCTGCGGAAGATGAACAGGAATAGCGAGAACCAATGAGAGACTAGCTGGAGGTGTCTGGACGGGCAAATTTAACTCTCATTTCCCACCAGGAAGAGGAATTAACCAAAGGCTCAGCGTGCCGTGCTGGAACAAGATTAGGGCCTGAAGCCATCCTGCAGTGTTGCGGCCAGCTCAAAAGAAAGCGAGTTGAAGAAAGGAGCTCAGGGGCACTGTAATTCACAAACCTGCAGAGTTATAAATGACAGCTATCGTCCAAAAATATACTGAAGTAAGGCTGCCAAGAGGACTTGAAAGCGGGGCAGAATTGCAGGAAACCGATTTCAGGAGGTAGACTGGAATTGCATTGAAAGCATAGGAAAAGAGGCAGAACGTCCAAAATGATGCACTTGGCCAAAAAGGGCGTATGCGTTTTTTCCTGAATATATTCAGGAAAAAACGCATACGCCCTTTTTGGCCAACCAAGCAAGCTTGCAAAGGAAATCTGCACTACAATGAAGTCTCACTTCCCCCCGGTCAAAAGGGCCATCTGAAAAAAGTGTAAAACCCAGCAAGGCAGGACAGGCCATGGAGAACTGGGAGCCTTGTTATGCTGCTGGGCGGGATGTAAATTGCCAACAGACACTCGGGAGAAGTGTATGGTGTTTCCTGAAACATCTAAAAAACAAAGCAACAGAGCCTAGGGCACTTCCACTTATGGTCCTATAGCTTAGGGAAATTAAAATCAAAAAGACACAGCCACCCCAAAGTTTCGGACGCCTCTGTTTACAAGAACCTCATTTACAGTACAAGTTCAACATCGCAGAAAGTGAAAAATGGATAAAGAAGTTGTGGTATTTACTTGCAAAGCAATATCACTCAGCAATGAAATCTATGTCATCAGGCCCTTAGCAGCACAATGAGTGGATTCAGGTATGATGATTCTAACTGAAATAAGTCACACAGAAAATGAAACATCATAAGGTATCAGTAATACACGGAATGTAAACTTGGCTACACAGGCACTGAATTCCAAAACAGAACAGGGTCTCAAATTTAGAAAACCAACTTATGCTTGCTTAAGGGGAAAGGTGAGTTGGGGTGCTGCATAAAACCAGAGATTGAAATGAGCACAGATAAAGTTCCTTAAGCCAAATATGGAATAGACAAGAGCTACTCCTTGCTCAACGAAATGGACTCAACACCCCATATTAAACGCCTAAGAATGTACCTGACTAGTAAGTATCTTAAAACCTATGGATTGCTATGTCTCCAAAAGAGAATCAAGCGTGTGTACAGGGGCATAAACGCAGCAGTGATAGGATTGGAGAGGTTCGGTGAGCAAATGAAGACCCTTTGAAGTCAATTTGCATGGTACCCATTACACGGGTCTCAACTCTCCAGGTTTAAGGTATTCTTCCTTCAGCTAAAACATGCATGTGGAACCCAGAGTATGATCAACCGTGTGAACGGGAGACGTGTTCAAATATGTCTCAGTTTTCCTCCCCTGGTACTCGGGTGCAACATTCCAGATTCTTTACTAACACTCTCTCGACTTGGAGAGTCAACGCCTTTAACCTCCTGTTTGGCCCAGTTTGCAATTTCTGCGGAAGATGAACAGGAAGAGCGAGAACCAATGAGAGACTAGCTGGAGGTGTCTGGACGGGCAAATTTAACTCTCATTTCCCACCAGGAAGAGGAATTAACCAAAGGCTCAGCGTGCCGTGCTGGAACAAGATTAGGGCCTGAAGCCATCCTGCGGTGTTGCGGCCAGGTCACAGGAAAGCGAGTTGAAGAAAGGAGCTCAGGGGCACTGTAATTCACAAACCTGCAGAGTTATAAATGACAGCTATCGTCCAAAAATATACTGAAGTAAGGCTGCCAAGAGGACTTGAAAGCGGGGCAGAATTGCAGGAAACCGATTTCAGGAGGTAGACTGGAATTGCATTGAAAGCATAGGAAAAGAGGCAGAACGTCCACAATGATGCACTTGGCCAAAAAGGGCGTATGCGTTTTTTACTGAATATATTCAGGAAAAAACGCATACGCCCTTTTTGGCCAACCAAGCAAGCTTGCAAAGGAAATCTGCACTACAATGAAGTCTCACTTCCCCCCGGTCAAAAGGGCCATCTGAAAAAAGTGTAAAATCCAGCAAGGTAGGACAGGCCATGGAGAACTGGGAGCCTTGTTATGCTGCTGGGCGGGATGTAAATTGCCAACAGACACTCGGGAGAAGTGTATGGTGTTTCCTGAAACATCTAAAAAACAAAGCAACAGAGCCTAGGGCACTTCCACTTATGGTCCTATAGCTTAGGGAAATTAAAATCAAAAAGACACAGCCACCCCAAAGTTTGGGACGCCTCTGTTTACAAGAACCTCATTTACAGTACAAGTTCAACATTGCAGAAAGTGAAAAATGGATAAAGAAGTTGTGGTATTTACTTGCAAAGCAATATCACTCAGCAATGAAATCTATGTCATCAGGCCCTTAGCAGCACAATGAGTGGATTCAGGTATGATGATTCTAACTGAAATAAGTCACACAGAAAAAGAAACATCATAAGATATCAGTAATACACGGAATGTAAACTTGGCTACACAGGAACTGAATTCCAAAACAGAACAGGGTCTCAAATTTAGAAAACCAACTTATGCTTGCTTAAGGGGAAAGGTGAGTTGGGGTGCTGCATAAAACCAGAGATTGAAATGAGCACAGATAAAGTTCCTTAAGCCAAATATGGAATAGACAAGAGCTACTCCTTGCTCAACGAAATGGACTCAACACCCCATATTAAACGCCTAAGAATGTACCTGACTAGTAAGTATCTTAAAACCTATGGATTGCTATGTCTCCGAAAGAGAATCAAGCGTGTGTACAGGGGCATAAACGCAGCAGTGATAGGATTGGAGAGGTTCGGTGAGCAAATGAAGACCCTTTGAAGTCAATTTGCATGGTACCCATTACACGGGTCTCAAATCTCCAGGTTTAAGGTATTCTTCCTTCAGCTAAAACATGCATGTGGAACCCAGAGTATGATCAACCGTGTGAACGGGAGACGTGTTCAAATATGTCTCAGTTTTCCTCCCCTGGTACTCGGGTGCAACATTCCAGATTCTTTACTAACACTCTCCCGACTTGGAGAGTCAGCGCCTTTAACCTCCTGTTTGGCCCAGTTTGCAATTTCTGCGGAAGATGAACAGGAATAGGGAGAACCAATGAGAGACTAGCTGGAGGTGTCTGGACGGGCAAATTTAACTCTCATTTCCCACCAGGAAGAGGAAATAACCAAAGGCTCAGTGTGCCGTGCCGGAACCAGATTAGAGCCTGAAGCCATCCTGCGGTGTTGCGGCCAGCTCAAAAGAAAGCGAGTTGAAGAAAGGAGCTCAGGGGCACTGTAATTCACAAACCTGCAGAGTTATAAACGACAGCTATCGTCCAAAAATATACTGAAGTAAGGCTGCCAAGAGGACTTGAAAGCGGGGCAGAATTGCAGGAAACCGATTTCAGGAGGTAGACTGGAATTGCATTGAAAGCATAGGAAAAGAGGCAGAACGTCCACAATGATGCACTTGGCCAAAAAGGGCGTATGCGTTTTTTCCTGAATATATTCAGGAAAAAACGCATACGCCCTTTTTGGCCAACCAAGCAAGCTTGCAAAGGAAATCTGCACTACAATGAAGTCTCACTTCCCCCCGGTCAAAAGGGCCATCTGAAAAAAGTGTAAAATCCAGCAAGGCAGGACAGGCCATGGAGAACTGGGAGCCTTGTTATGCTGATGGGCGGGATGTAAATTGCCAACAGACACTCGGGAGAAGTGTATGGTGTTTCCTGAAACATCTACAAAACAAAGCAACAGAGCCTAGGGCACTTCCACTTATGGTCCTATAGCTTAGGGAAATTAAAATCAAAAAGACACACCCACCCCAAAGTTTGGAACGGCTCTGTTTACAAGAACCTCGTTTACAGTACAAGTTCAACATCGCAGAAAGTGAAAAATGGATAAAGAACTTGTGGTATTTACTTACAAAGCAATATCACTCAGCAATGAAATCTATGTCATCAGGCCCTTAGCAGCACAATGAGTGGATTCAGGTATGATGATTCTAACTGAAATAAGTCACACAGAAAAAGAAACATCATAAGATATCAGTAATACACGGAATGTAAACTTGGCTACACAGGAACTGAATTCCAAAACAGAACAGGGTCTCAAATTTAGAAAACCAACTTATGCTTGCTTAAGGGGAAAGGTGAGTTGGGGTGCTGCATAAAACCAGAGATTGAAATGAGCACAGATAAAGTTCCTTAAGCCAAATATGGAATAGACAAGAGCTACTCCTTGCTCAACGAAATGGACTCAACACCGCATATTAAACGCCTAAGAATGTACCTGACTAGTAAGTATCTTAAAACCTATGGATTGCTATGTCTCCGAAAGAGAATCAAGCATGTGTACAGGGGCATAAACGCAGCAGTGATAGGATTGGAGAGGTTCGGTGAGCAAATGAAGACCCTTTGATGTCATATTGCATGGTACCCATTCCACGGGTTTCAACTACCCAGGTTTAAGGTATTCTTCCTTCAGCTAAAACATGCATGTGGAACCCAGAGTATGATCAACCATGTGATCGGGAGACGTGTTCAAATATGTCTCAGTTTTCGTACCCTGGTACTCGGGTGCAACATTCCAGACGCTTTACTAACACTCTCCCGACTTGGAGAGTCAGTCCCTTTAACCTCCTGTTTAGCCCAGTTTGCAATTTCTGCGGAAGATGAACAGGAATAGCGAGAACCAATGAGAGACTAGCTGGAGGTGTCTGGACGGGCAAATTTAACTCTCATTTCCCACCAGGAAGAGGAATTAACCAAAGGCTCAGCGTGCCGTGCTGGAACAAGATTAGGGCCTGAAGCCATCCTGCGGTGTTGCGGCCAGCTCAAAAGAAAGCGAGTTGAAGAAAGGAGCTCAGGGGCACTGTAATTCACAAACCTGCAGAGTTATAAATGACAGCTATCGTCCAAAAATATACTGAAGTAAGGCTGCCAAGAGGACTTGAAAGCGGGGCAGAATTGCAGGAAACCGATTTCAGGAGGTAGACTGGAATTGCACTGAAAGCATAGGAAAAGAGGCAGAACGTCCACAATGATGCACTTGGCCAAAAAGGGCGTATGCGTTTTTTCCTGAATATATTCAGGAAAAAACGCATACGCCCTTTTTGGCCAACGAAGCAAGCTTGCAAAGGAAATCTGCACTACAATGAAGTCTCACTTCCCCCCGGTCAAAAGGGCCATCTGAAAAAAGTGTAAAACCCAGCAAGGCAGGACAGGCCATGGAGAACTGGGAGCCTTGTTATGCTGCTGGGCGGGATGTAAATTGCCAACAGACACTCGGGAGAAGTGTATGGTGTTTCCTGAAACATCTAAAAAACAAAGCAACAGAGCCTAGGGCACTTCCACTTATGGTCCTATAGCTTAGGGAAATTAAAATCAAAAAGACACAGCCACCCCAAAGTTTGGGACGCCTCTGTTTACAAGAACCTCATTTACAGTACAAGTTCAACATCGCAGAAAGTGAAAAATGGATAAAGAAGTTGTGGTATTTACTTGCAAAGCAATATCACTCAGCAATGAAATCTATGTCATCAGGCCCTTAGCAGCACAATGAGTGGATTCAGGTATGATGATTCTAACTGAAATAAGTCACACAGAAAATGAAACATCATAAGGTATCAGTAATACACGGAATGTAAACTTGGCTGCACAGGAACTGAATTACAGAACAGAACAGGGTCTCAAATTTAGAAAACCAACTTATGCTTGCTTAAGGGGAAAGGTGAGTTGGGGTGCTGCATAAAACCAGAGATTGAAATGAGCACAGATAAAGTTCCTTAAGCCAAATATGGAATAGACAAGAGCTACTCCTTGCTCAACGAAATGGACTCAACACCCCATATTAAACGCCTAAGAATGTACCTGACTAGTAAGTATCTTAAAACCTATGGATTGCTATGTCTCCAAAAGAGAATCAAGCGTGTGTACAGGGGCATAAACGCAGCAGTGATAGGATTGGAGAGGTTCGGTGAGCAAATGAAGACCCTTTGAAGTCAATTTGCATGGTACCCATTACACGGGTCTCAACTCTCCAGGTTTAAGGTATTCTTCCTTCAGCTAAAACATGCATGTGGAACCCAGAGTATGATCAACCGTGTGAACGGGAGACGTGTTCAAATATGTCTCAGTTTTCCTCCCCTGGTACTCGGGTGCAACATTCCAGATTCTTTACTAACACTCTCCCGACTTGGAGAGTCAGCGCCTTTAACCTCCTGTTTGGCCCAGTTTGCAATTTCTGCGGAAGATGAACAGGAATAGGGAGAACCAATGAGAGACTAGCTGGAGTTGTCTGGACGGGCAAATTTAACTCTCATTTCCCACCAGGAAGAGGAAATAACCAAAGGCTCAGTGTGCCGTGCCGGAACCAGATTAGAGCCTGAAGCCATCCTGCGGTGTTGCGGCCAGCTCAAAAGAAAGCGAGTTGAAGAAAGGAGCTCAGGGGCACTGTAATTCACAAACCTGCAGAGTTATAAATGACAGCTATCGTCCAAAAATATACTGAAGTAAGGCTGCCAAGAGGACTTGAAAGCGGGGCAGAATTGCAGGAAACCGATTTCAGGAGGTAGACTGGAATTGCATTGAAAGCATAGGAAAAGAGGCAGAACGTCCACAATGATGCACTTGGCCAAAAAGGGCGTATGCGTTTTTTCCTGAATATATTCAGGAAAAAACGCATACGCCCTTTTTGGCCAACCAAGCAAGCTTGCAAAGGAAATCTGCACTACAATGAAGTCTCACTTCCCCCCGGTCAAAAGGGCCATCTGAAAAAAGTGTAAAATCCAGCAAGGCAGGACAGGCCATGGAGAACTGGGAGCCTTGTTATGCTGATGGGCGGGATGTAAATTGCCAACAGACACTCGGGAGAAGTGTATGGTGTTTCCTGAAACATCTAAAAAACAAAGCAACAGAGCCTAGGGCACTTCCACTTATGGTCCTATAGCTTAGGGAAATTAAAATCAAAAAGACACAGCCACCCCAAAGTTTGGGACGCCTCTGTTTACAAGAACCTCGTTTACAGTACAAGTTCAACATCGCAGAAAGTGAAAAATGGATAAAGAACTTGTGGTATTTACTTACAAAGCAATATCACTCAGCAATGAAATCTATGTCATCAGGCCCTTAGCAGCACAATGAGTGGATTCAGGTATGATGATTCTAACTGAAATAAGTCACACAGAAAAAGAAACATCATAAGATATCAGTAATACACGGAATGTAAACTTGGCTACACAGGAACTGAATTCCAAAACAGAACAGGGTCTCAAATTTAGAAAACCAACTTATGCTTGCTTAAGGGGAAAGGTGAGTTGGGGTGCTGCATAAAACCAGAGATTGAAATGAGCACAGATAAAGTTCCTTAAGCCAAATATGGAATAGACAAGAGCTACTCCTTGCTCAATGAAATGGACTCAACACCGCATATTAAACGCCTAAGAATGTACCTGACTAGTAAGTATCTTAAAACCTATGGATTGCTATGTCTCCGAAAGAGAATCAAGCATGTGTACAGGGGCATAAACGCACCAGTGATAGGATTGGAGAGGTTCGGTGAGCAAATGAAGACCCTTTGATGTCATATTGCATGGTACCCATTCCACGGGTTTCAACTACCCAGGTTTAAGGTATTCTTCCTTCAGCTAAAACATGCATGTGGAACCCAGAGTATGATCAACCATGTGATCGGGAGACGTGTTCAAATATGTCTCAGTTTTCGTACCCTGGTACTCGGGTGCAACATTCCAGACGCTTTACTAACACTCTCCCGACTTGGAGAGTCAGTCCCTTTAACCTCCTGTTTAGCCCAGTTTGCAATTTCTGCGGAAGATGAACAGGAATAGCGAGAACCAATGAGAGACTAGCTGGAGGTGTCTGGACGGGCAAATTTAACTCTCATTTCCCACCAGGAAGAGGAATTAACCAAAGGCTCAGCGTGCCGTGCTGGAACAAGATTAGGGCCTGAAGCCATCCTGCGGTGTTGCGGCCAGCTCAAAAGAAAGCGAGTTGAAGAAAGGAGCTCAGGGGCACTGTAATTCACAAACCTGCAGAGTTATAAATGACAGCTATCGTCCAAAAATATACTGAAGTAAGGCTGCCAAGAGGACTTGAAAGCGGGGCAGAATTGCAGGAAACCGATTTCAGGAGGTAGACTGGAATTGCATTGAAAGCATAGGAAAAGAGGCAGAACGTCCACAATGATGCACTTGGCCAAAAAGGGCGTATGCGTTTTTTCCTGAATATATTCAGGAAAAAACGCATACGCCCTTTTTGGCCAACCAAGCAAGCTTGCAAAGGAAATCTGCACTACAATGAAGTCTCACTTCCCCCCGGTCAAAAGGGCCATCTGAAAAAAGTGTAAAATCCAGCAAGGCAGGACAGGCCATGGAGAACTGGGAGCCTTGTTATGCTGCTGGGCGGGATGTAAATTGCCAACAGACACTCGGGAGAAGTGTATGGTGTTTCCTGAAACATCTAAAAAACAAAGCAACAGAGCCTAGGGCACTTCCACTTATGGTCCTATAGCTTAGGGAAATTAAAATCAAAAAGACACAGCCACCCCAATGTTTGGGACGCCTCTGTTTACAAGAACCTCATTTACAGTACAAGTTCAACATCGCAGAAAGTGAAAAATGGATAAAGAAGTTGTGGTATTTACTTGCAAAGCAATATCACTCAGCAATGAAATCTATGTCATCAGGCCCTTAGCAGCACAATGAGTGGATTCAGGTATGATGATTCTAACTGAAATAAGTCACACAGAAAATGAAACATCATAAGGTATCAGTAATACACGGAATGTAAACTTGGCTACACAGGAACTGAATTACAGAACAGAACAGGGTCTCAAATTTAGAAAACCAACTTATGCTTGCTTAAGGGGAAAGGTGAGTTGGGGTGCTGCATAAAACCAGAGATTGAAATGAGCACAGATAAAGTTCCTTAAGCCAAATATGGAATAGACAAGAGCTACTCCTTGCTCAACGAAATGGACTCAACACCCCATATTAAACGCCTAAGAATGTACCTGACTAGTAAGTATCTTAAAACCTATGGATTGCTATGTCTCCAAAAGAGAATCAAGCGTGTGTACAGGGGCATAAACGCAGCAGTGATAGGATTGGAGAGGTTCGGTGAGCAAATGAAGACCCTTTGAAGTCAATTTGCATGGTACCCATTACACGGGTCTCAACTCTCCAGGTTTAAGGTATTCTTCCTTCAGCTAAAACATGCATGTGGAACCCAGAGTATGATCAACCGTGTGAACGGGAGACGTGTTCAAATATGTCTCAGTTTTCCTCCCCTGGTACTCGGGTGCAACATTCCAGATTCTTTACTAACACTCTCCCGACTTGGAGAGTCAGCGCCTTTAACCTCCTGTTTGGCCCAGTTTGCAATTTCTGCGGAAGATGAAAAGGAATAGGGAGAACCAATGAGAGACTAGCTGGAGTTGTCTGGACGGGCAAATTTAACTCTCATTTCCCACCAGGAAGAGGAAATAACCAAAGGCTCAGTGTGCCGTGCCGGAACCAGATTAGAGCCTGAAGCCATCCTGCGGTGTTGCGGCCAGCTCAAAAGAAAGCGAGTTGAAGAAAGGAGCTCAGGGGCACTGTAATTCACAAACCTGCAGAGTTATAAATGACAGCTATCGTCCAAAAATATACTGAAGTAAGGCTGCCAAGAGGACTTGAAAGTGGGGCAGAATTGCAGGAAACCGATTTCAGGAGGTAGACTGGAATTGCATTGAAAGCATAGGAAAAGAGGCAGAACGTCCACAATGATGCACTTGGCCAAAAAGGGCGTATGCGTTTTTTCCTGAATATATTGAGGAAAAAACGCATACGCCCTTTTTGGCCAACCAAGCAAGCTTGCAAAGGAAATCTGCACTACAATGAAGTCTCACTTCCCCCCGGTCAAAAGGGCCATCTGAAAAAAGTGTAAAATCCAGCAAGGCAGGACAAGCCATGGAGAACTGGGAGCCTTGTTATGCTGATGGGCGGGATGTAAATTGCCAACAGACACTCGGGAGAAGTGTATGGTGTTTCCTGAAACATCTAAAAAACAAAGCAACAGAGCCTAGGGCACTTCCACTTATGGTCCTATAGCTTAGGGAAATTAAAATCAAAAAGACACACCCACCCCAAAGTTTGGAACGGCTCTGTTTACAAGAACCTCGTTTACAGTACAAGTTCAACATCGCAGAAAGTGAAAAATGGATAAAGAACTTTTGGTATTTACTTACAAAGCAATATCACTCAGCAATGAAATCTATGTCATCAGGCCCTTAGCAGCACAATGAGTGGATTCAGGTATGATGATTCTAACTGAAATAAGTCACACAGAAACAGAAACATCATAAGATATCAGTAATACACGGAATGTAAACTTGGCTACACAGGAACTGAATTCCAAAACAGAACAGGGTCTCAAATTTAGAAAACCAACTTATGCTTGCTTAAGGGGAAAGGTGAGTTGGGGTGCTGCATAAAACCAGAGATTGAAATGAGCACAGATAAAGTTCCTTAAGCCAAATATGGAATAGACAAGAGCTACTCCTTGCTCAACGAAATGGACTCAACACCGCATATTAAACGCCTAAGAATGTACCTGACTAGTAAGTATCTTAAAACCTATGGATTGCTATGTCTCCGAAAGAGAATCAAGCATGTGTACAGGGGCATAAACGCAGCAGTGATAGGATTGGAGAGGTTCGGTGAGCAAATGAAGACCCTTTGATGTCATATTGCATGGTACCCATTCCACGGGTTTCAACTACCCAGGTTTAAGGTATTCTTCCTTCAGCTAAAACATGCATGTGGAACCCAGAGTATGATCAACCATGTGATCGGGAGACGTGTTCAAATATGTCTCAGTTTTCGTACCCTGGTACTCGGGTGTAACATTCCAGACGCTTTACTAACACTCTCCCGACTTGGAGAGTCAGTCCATTTAACCTCCTGTTTAGCCCAGTTTGCAATTTCTGCGGAAGATGAACAGGAATAACGAGAACCAATGAGAGACTAGCTGGAAGTGTCTGGACGGGCAAATTTAACTCTCATTTCCCACCAGGAAGAGGAATTAACCAAAGGCTCAGCGTGCCGTGCTGGAACAAGATTAGGGCCTGAAGCCATCCTGCGGTGTTGCGGCCAGCTCAAAAGAAAGCGAGTTGAAGAAAGGAGCTCAGGGGCACTGTAATTCACAAACCTGCAGAGTTATAAATGACAGCTATCGTCCAAAAATATACTGAAGTAAGGCTGCCAAGAGGACTTGAAAGCGGGGCAGAATTGCAGGAAACCGATTTCAGGAGGTAGACTGGAATTGCATTGAAAGCATAGGAAAAGAGGCAGAACGTCCACAATGATGCACTTGGCCAAAAAGGGCGTATGCGTTTTTTCCTGAATATATTCAGGAAAAAACGCATACGCCCTTTTTGGCCAACCAAGCAAGCTTGCAAAGGAAATCTGCACTACAATGAAGTCTCACTTCCCCCCGGTCAAAAGGGCCATCTGAAAAAAGTGTAAAATCCAGCAAGGCAGGACAGGCCATGGAGAACTGGGAGCCTTGTTATGCTGCTGGGCGGGATGTAAATTGCCAACAGACACTCGGGAGAAGTGTATGGTGTTTCCTGAAACATCTAAAAAACAAAGCAACAGAGCCTAGGGCACTTCCACTTATGGTCCTATAGCTTAGGGAAATTAAAATCAAAAAGACACAGCCACCCCAAAGTTTGGGACGCCTCTGTTTACAAGAACCTCGTTTACAGTACAAGTTCAACATCGCAGAAAGTGAAAAATGGATAAAGAAGTTGTGGTATTTACTTGCAAAGCAATATCACTCAGCAATGAAATCTATGTCATCAGGCCCTTAGCAGCACAATGAGTGGATTCAGGTATGATGATTCTAACTGAAATAAGTCACACAGAAAATGAAACATCATAAGGTATCAGTAATACACGGAATGTAAACTTGGCTACACAGGAACTGAATTACAGAACAGAACAGGGTCTCAAATTTAGAAAACCAACTTATGCTTGCTTAAGGGGAAAGGTGAGTTGGGGTGCTGCATAAAACCAGAGATTGAAATGAGCACAGATAAAGTTCCTTAAGCCAAATATGGAATAGACAAGAGCTACTCCTTGCTCAACGAAATGGACTCAACACCCCATATTAAACGCCTAAGAATGTACCTGACTAGTAAGTATCTTAAAACCTATGGATTGCTATGTCTCCGAAAGAGAATCAAGCGTGTGTACAGGGGCATAAACGCAGCAGTGATAGGATTGGAGAGGTTCGGTGAGCAAATGAAGACCCTTTGAAGTCAATTTGCATGGTACCCATTACATGGGTCTCAACTCTCCAGGTTTAAGGTATTCTTCCTTCAGCTAAAACATGCATGTGGAACCCAGAGTATGATCAACCGTGTGAACGGGAGACGTGTTCAAATATGTCTCAGTTTTCCTCCCCTGGTACTCGGGTGCAACATTCCAGATTCTTTACTAACACTCTCCCGACTTGGAGAGTCAGCGCCTTTAACCTCCTGTTTGGCCCAGTTTGCAATTTCTGCGGAAGATGAACAGGAATAGGGAGAACCAATGAGAGACTAGCTGGAGTTGTCTGGACGGGCAAATTTAACTCTCATTTCCCACCAGGAAGAGGAAATAACCAAAGGCTCAGTGTGCCGTGCCGGAACCAGATTAGAGCCTGAAGCCATCCTGCGGTGTTGCGGCCAGCTCAAAAGAAAGCGAGTTGAAGAAAGGAGCTCAGGGGCACTGTAATTCACAAACCTGCAGAGTTATAAATGACAGCTATCGTCCAAAAATATACTGAAGTAAGGCTGCCAAGAGGACTTGAAAGCGGGGCAGAATTGCAGGAAACCGATTTCAGGAGGTAGACTGGAATTGCATTGAAAGCATAGGAAAAGAGGCAGAACGTCCACAATGATGCACTTGGCCAAAAAGGGCGTATGCGTTTTTTCCTGAATATATTCAGGAAAAAACGCATACGCCCTTTTTGGCCAACCAAGCAAGCTTGCAAAGGAAATCTGCACTACAATGAAGTCTCACTTCCCCCCGGTCAAAAGGGCCATCTGAAAAAAGTGTAAAATCCAGCAAGGCAGGACAGGCCATGGAGAACTGGGAGCCTTGTTATGCTGCTGGGTGGGATGTAAATTGCCAACAGACACTCGGGAGAAGTGTATGGTGTTTCCTGAAACATCTAAAAAACAAAGCAACAGAGCCTAGGGCACTTCCACTTATGGTCCTATAGCTTAGGGAAATTAAAATCAAAAAGACACAGCCACCCCAAAGTTTCGGACGCCTCTGTTTACAAGAACCTCATTTACAGTACAAGTTCAACATCGCAGAAAGTGAAAAATGGATAAAGAAGTTGTGGTATTTACTTGCAAAGCAATATCACTCAGCAATGAAATCTATGTCATCAGGCCCTTAGCAGCACAATGAGTGGATTCAGGTATGATGATTCTAACTGAAATAAGTCACACAGAAAATGAAACATCATAAGGTATCAGTAATACACGGAATGTAAACTTGGCTGCACAGGAACTGAATTACAGAACAGAACAGGGTCTCAAATTTAGAAAACCAACTTATGCTTGCTTAAGGGGAAAGGTGAGTTGGGGTGCTGCATAAAACCAGAGATTGAAATGAGCACAGATAAAGTTCCTTAAGCCAAATATGGAATAGACAAGAGCTACTCCTTGCTCAACGAAATGGACTCAACACCCCATATTAAACGCCTAAGAATGTACCTGACTAGTAAGTATCTTAAAACCTATGGATTGCTATGTCTCCAAAAGAGAATCAAGCGTGTGTACAGGGGCATAAACGCAGCAGTGATAGGATTGGAGAGGTTCGGTGAGCAAATGAAGACCCTTTGAAGTCAATTTGCATGGTACCCATTACACGGGTCTCAACTCTCCAGGTTTAAGGTATTCTTCCTTCAGCTAAAACATGCATGTGGAACCCAGAGTATGATCAACCGTGTGAACGGGAGACGTGTTCAAATATGTCTCAGTTTTCCTCCCCTGGTACTCGGGTGCAACATTCCAGATTCTTTACTAACACTCTCCCGACTTGGAGAGTCAGCGCCTTTAACCTCCTGTTTGGCCCAGTTTGCAATTTCTGCGGAAGATGAACAGGAATAGGGAGAACCAATGAGAGACTAGCTGGAGTTGTCTGGACGGGCAAATTTAACTCTCATTTCCCACCAGGAAGAGGAAATAACCAAAGGCTCAGTGTGCCGTGCCGGAACCAGATTAGAGCCTGAAGCCATCCTGCGGTGTTGCGGCCAGCTCAAAAGAAAGCGAGTTGAAGAAAGCTCAGGGGCACTGTAATTCACAAACCTGCAGAGTTATAAATGACAGCTATCGTCCAAAAATATACTGAAGTAAGGCTGCCAAGAGGACTTGAAAGCGGGGCAGAATTGCAGGAAACCGATTTCAGGAGGTAGACTGGAATTGCATTGAAAGCATAGGAAAAGAGGCAGAACGTCCACAATGATGCACTTGGCCAAAAAGGGCGTATGCGTTTTTTCCTGAATATATTCAGGAAAAAACGCATACGCCCTTTTTGGCCAACCAAGCAAGCTTGCAAAGGAAATCTGCACTACAATGAAGTCTCACTTCCCCCCGGTCAAAAGGGCCATCTGAAAAAAGTGTAAAATCCAGCAAGGCAGGACAGGCCATGGAGAACTGGGAGCCTTGTTATGCTGCTGGGCGGGATGTAAATTGCCAACAGACACTCGGGAGAAGTGTATGGTGTTTCCTGAAACATCTAAAAAACAAAGCAACAGAGCCTAGGGCACTTCCACTTATGGTCCTATAGCTTAGGGAAATTAAAATCAAAAAGACACACCCACCCCAAAGTTTGGAACGGCTCTGTTTACAAGAACCTCGTTTACAGTACAAGTTCAACATCGCAGAAAGTGAAAAATGGATAAAGAACTTGTGGTATTTACTTACAAAGCAATATCACTCAGCAATGAAATCTATGTCATCAGGCCCTTAGCAGCACAATGAGTGGATTCAGGTATGATGATTCTAACTGAAATAAGTCACACAGAAAAAGAAACATCATAAGATATCAGTAATACACGGAATGTAAACTTGGCTACACAGGAACTGAATTCCAAAACAGAACAGGGTCTCAAATTTAGAAAACCAACTTATGCTTGCTTAAGGGGAAAGGTGAGTTGGGGTGCTGCATAAAACCAGAGATTGAAATGAGCACAGATAAAGTTCCTTAAGCCAAATATGGAATAGACAAGAGCTACTCCTTGCTCAACGAAATGGACTCAACACCGCATATTAAACGCCTAAGAATGTACCTGACTAGTAAGTATCTTAAAACCTATGGATTGCTATGTCTCCGAAAGAGAATCAAGCATGTGTACAGGGGCATAAACGCACCAGTGATAGGATTGGAGAGGTTCGGTGAGCAAATGAAGACCCTTTGATGTCATATTGCATGGTACCCATTCCACGGGTTTCAACTACCCAGGTTTAAGGTATTCTTCCTTCAGCTAAAACATGCATGTGGAACCCAGAGTATGATCAACCATGTGATCGGGAGACGTGTTCAAATATGTCTCAGTTTTCGTACCCTGGTACTCGGGTGCAACATTCCAGACGCTTTACTAACACTCTCCCGACTTGGAGAGTCAGTCCCTTTAACCTCCTGTTTAGCCCAGTTTGCAATTTCTGTGGAAGATGAACAGGAATAGGGAGAACCAATGAGAGACTAGCTGGAGGTGTCTGGACGGGCAAATTTAACTCTCATTTCCCACCAGGAAGAGGAATTAACCAAAGGCTCAGCGTGCCGTGCTGGAACAAGATTAGGGCCTGAAGCCATCCTGCGGTGTTGCGGCCAGCTCAAAAGAAAGCGAGTTGAAGAAAGGAGCTCAGGGGCACTGTAATTCACAAACCTGCAGAGTTATAAATGACAGCTATCGTCCAAAAATATACTGAAGTAAGGCTGCCAAGAGGACTTGAAAGCGGGGCAGAATTGCAGGAAACCGATTTCAGGAGGTAGACTGGAATTGCATTGAAAGCATAGGAAAAGAGGCAGAACGTCCACAATGATGCACTTGGCCAAAAAGGGCGTATGCGTTTTTTCCTGAATATATTCAGGAAAAAACGCATACGCCCTTTTTGGCCAACCAAGCAAGCTTGCAAAGGAAATCTGCACTACAATGAAGTCTCACTTCCCCCCGGTCAAAAGGGCCATCTGAAAAAAGTGTAAAACCCAGCAAGGCAGGACAGGCCATGGAGAACTGGGAGCCTTGTTATGCTGCTGGGCGGGATGTAAATTGCCAACAGACACTCGGGAGAAGTGTATGGTGTTTCCTGAAACATCTAAAAAACAAAGCAACAGAGCCTAGGGCACTTCCACTTATGGTCCTATAGCTTAGGGAAATTAAAATCAAAAAGACACAGCCACCCCAAAGTTTCGGACGCCTCTGTTTACAAGAACCTCATTTACAGTACAAGTTCAACATCGCAGAAAGTGAAAAATGGATAAAGAAGTTGTGGTATTTACTTGCAAAGCAATATCACTCAGCAATGAAATCTATGTCATCAGGCCCTTAGCAGCACAATGAGTGGATTCAGGTATGATGATTCTAACTGAAATAAGTCACACAGAAAATGAAACATCATAAGGTATCAGTAATACACGGAATGTAAACTTGGCTGCACAGGAACTGAATTACAGAACAGAACAGGGTCTCAAATTTAGAAAACCAACTTATGCTTGCTTAAGGGGAAAGGTGAGTTGGGGTGCTGCATAAAACCAGAGATTGAAATGAGCACAGATAAAGTTCCTTAAGCCAAATATGGAATAGACAAGAGCTACTCCTTGCTCAACGAAATGGACTCAACACCCCATATTAAACGCCTAAGAATGTACCTGACTAGTAAGTATCTTAAAACCTATGGATTGCTATGTCTCCAAAAGAGAATCAAGCGTGTGTACAGGGGCATAAACGCAGCAGTGATAGGATTGGAGAGGTTCGGTGAGCAAATGAAGACCCTTTGAAGTCAATTTGCATGGTACCCATTACACGGGTCTCAACTCTCCAGGTTTAAGGTATTCTTCCTTCAGCTAAAACATGCATGTGGAACCCAGAGTATGATCAACCGTGTGAACGGGAGACGTGTTCAAATATGTCTCAGTTTTCCTCCCCTGGTACTCGGGTGCAACATTCCAGATTCTTTACTAACACTCTCCCGACTTGGAGAGTCAGCACCTTTAACCTCCTGTTTGGCCCAGTTTGCAATTTCTGCGGAAGATGAACAGGAATAGGGAGAACCAATGAGAGACTAGCTGGAGTTGTCTGGACGGGCAAATTTAACTCTCATTTCCCACCAGGAAGAGGAAATAACCAAAGGCTCAGTGTGCCGTGCCGGAACCAGATTAGAGCCTGAAGCCATCCTGCGGTGTTGCGGCCAGCTCAAAAGAAAGCGAGTTGAAGAAAGGAGCTCAGGGGCACTGTAATTCACAAACCTGCAGAGTTATAAATGACAGCTATCGTCCAAAAATATACTGAAGTAAGGCTGCCAAGAGGACTTGAAAGCGGGGCAGAATTGCAGGAAACCGATTTCAGGAGGTAGACTGGAATTGCATTGAAAGCATAGGAAAAGAGGCAGAACGTCCACAATGATGCACTTGGCCAAAAAGGGCGTATGCGTTTTTTCCTGAATATATTCAGGAAAAAACGCATACGCCCTTTTTGGCCAACCAAGCAAGCTTGCAAAGGAAATCTGCACTACAATGAAGTCTCACTTCCCCCCGGTCAAAAGGGCCATCTGAAAAAAGTGTAAAATCCAGCAAGGCAGGACAGGCCATGGAGAACTGGGAGCCTTGTTATGCTGCTGGGCGGGATGTAAATTGCCAACAGACACTCGGGAGAAGTGTATGGTGTTTCCTGAAACATCTAAAAAACAAAGCAACAGAGCCTAGGGCACTTCCACTTATGGTCCTATAGCTTAGGGAAATTAAAATCAAAAAGACACAGCCACCCCAATGTTTGGGACGCCTCTGTTTACAAGAACCTCATTTACAGTACAAGTTCAACATCGCAGAAAGTGAAAAATGGATAAAGAAGTTGTGGTATTTACTTGCAAAGCAATATCACTCAGCAATGAAATCTATGTCATCAGGCCCTTAGCAGCACAATGAGTGGATTCAGGTATGATGATTCTAACTGAAATAAGTCACACAGAAAATGAAACATCATAAGGTATCAGTAATACACGGAATGTAAACTTGGCTACACAGGAACTGAATTACAGAACAGAACAGGGTCTCAAATTTAGAAAACCAACTTATGCTTGCTTAAGGGGAAAGGTGAGTTGGGGTGCTGCATAAAACCAGAGATTGAAATGAGCACAGATAAAGTTCCTTAAGCCAAATATGGAATAGACAAGAGCTACTCCTTGCTCAACGAAATGGACTCAACACCCCATATTAAACGCCTAAGAATGTACCTGACTAGTAAGTATCTTAAAACCTATGGATTGCTATGTCTCCAAAAGAGAATCAAGCGTGTGTACAGGGGCATAAACGCAGCAGTGATAGGATTGGAGAGGTTCGGTGAGCAAATGAAGACCCTTTGAAGTCAATTTGCATGGTACCCATTACACGGGTCTCAACTCTCCAGGTTTAAGGTATTCTTCCTTCAGCTAAAACATGCATGTGGAACCCAGAGTATGATCAACCGTGTGAACGGGAGACGTGTTCAAATATGTCTCAGTTTTCCTCCCCTGGTACTCGGGTGCAACATTCCAGATTCTTTACTAACACTCTCCCGACTTGGAGAGTCAGCGCCTTTAACCTCCTGTTTGGCCCAGTTTGCAATTTCTGCGGAAGATGAACAGGAATAGGGAGAACCAATGAGAGACTAGCTGGAGGTGTCTGGACGGGCAAATTTAACTCTCATTTCCCACCAGGAAGAGGAAATAACCAAAGGCTCAGTGTGCCGTGCCGGAACCAGATTAGAGCCTGAAGCCATCCTGCGGTGTTGCGGCCAGCTCAAAAGAAAGCGAGTTGAAGAAAGGAGCTCAGGGGCACTGTAATTCACAAACCTGCAGAGTTATAAATGACAGCTATCGTCCAAAAATATACTGAAGTAAGGCTGCCAAGAGGACTTGAAAGCGGGGCAGAATTGCAGGAAACCGATTTCAGGAGGTAGACTGGAATTGCATTGAAAGCATAGGAAAAGAGGCAGAACGTCCACAATGATGCACTTGGCCAAAAAGGGCGTATGCGTTTTTTCCTGAATATATTGAGGAAAAAACGCATACGCCCTTTTTGGCCAACCAAGCAAGCTTGCAAAGGAAATCTGCACTACAATGAAGTCTCACTTCCCCCCGGTCAAAAGGGCCATCTGAAAAAAGTGTAAAATCCAGCAAGGCAGGACAAGCCATGGAGAACTGGGAGCCTTGTTATGCTGATGGGCGGGATGTAAATTGCCAACAGACACTCGGGAGAAGTGTATGGTGTTTCCTGAAACATCTAAAAAACAAAGCAACAGAGCCTAGGGCACTTCCACTTATGGTCCTATAGCTTAGGGAAATTAAAATCAAAAAGACACACCCACCCCAAAGTTTGGAACGGCTCTGTTTACAAGAACCTCGTTTACAGTACAAGTTCAACATCGCAGAAAGTGAAAAATGGATAAAGAACTTTTGGTATTTACTTACAAAGCAATATCACTCAGCAATGAAATCTATGTCATCAGGCCCTTAGCAGCACAATGAGTGGATTCAGGTATGATGATTCTAACTGAAATAAGTCACACAGAAACAGAAACATCATAAGATATCAGTAATACACGGAATGTAAACTTGGCTACACAGGAACTGAATTCCAAAACAGAACAGGGTCTCAAATTTAGAAAACCAACTTATGCTTGCTTAAGGGGAAAGGTGAGTTGGGGTGCTGCATAAAACCAGAGATTGAAATGAGCACAGATAAAGTTCCTTAAGCCAAATATGGAATAGACAAGAGCTACTCCTTGCTCAACGAAATGGACTCAACACCGCATATTAAACGCCTAAGAATGTACCTGACTAGTAAGTATCTTAAAACCTATGGATTGCTATGTCTCCGAAAGAGAATCAAGCATGTGTACAGGGGCATAAACGCACCAGTGATAGGATTGGAGAGGTTCGGTGAGCAAATGAAGACCCTTTGATGTCATATTGCATGGTACCCATTCCACGGGTTTCAACTACCCAGGTTTAAGGTATTCTTCCTTCAGCTAAAACATGCATGTGGAACCCAGAGTATGATCAACCATGTGATCGGGAGACGTGTTCAAATATGTCTCAGTTTTCGTACCCTGGTACTCGGGTGCAACATTCCAGACGCTTTACTAACACTCTCCCGACTTGGAGAGTCAGTCCCTTTAACCTCCTGTTTAGCCCAGTTTGCAATTTCTGCGGAAGATGAACAGGAATAGCGAGAACCAATGAGAGACTAGCTGGAGGTGTCTGGACGGGCAAATTTAACTCTCATTTCCCACCAGGAAGAGGAATTAACCAAAGGCTCAGCGTGCCGTGCTGGAACAAGATTAGGGCCTGAAGCCATCCTGCGGTGTTGCGGCCAGCTCAAAAGAAAGCGAGTTGAAGAAAGGAGCTCAGGGGCACTGTAATTCACAAACCTGCAGAGTTATAAATGACAGCTATCGTCCAAAAATATACTGAAGTAAGGCTGCCAAGAGGACTTGAAAGCGGGGCAGAATTGCAGGAAACCGATTTCAGGAGGTAGACTGGAATTGCATTGAAAGCATAGGAAAAGAGGCAGAACGTCCACAATGATGCACTTGGCCAAAAAGGGCGTATGCGTTTTTTCCTGAATATATTCAGGAAAAAACGCATACGCCCTTTTTGGCCAACCAAGCAAGCTTGCAAAGGAAATCTGCACTACAATGAAGTCTCACTTCCCCCCGGTCAAAAGGGCCATCTGAAAAAAGTGTAAAATCCAGCAAGGCAGGACAGGCCATGGAGAACTGGGAGCCTTGTTATGCTGCTGGGCGGGATGTAAATTGCCAACAGACACTCGGGAGAAGTGTATGGTGTTTCCTGAAACATCTAAAACACAAAGCAACAGAGCCTAGGGCACTTCCACTTATGGTCCTATAGCTTAGGGAAATTAAAATCAAAAAGACACAGCCACCCCAATGTTTGGGACGCCTCTGTTTACAAGAACCTCATTTACAGTACAAGTTCAACATCGCAGAAAGTGAAAAATGGATAAAGAAGTTGTGGTATTTACTTGCAAAGCAATATCACTCAGCAATGAAATCTATGTCATCAGGCCCTTAGCAGCACAATGAGTGGATTCAGGTATGATGATTCTAACTGAAATAAGTCACACAGAAAATGAAACATCATAAGGTATCAGTAATACACGGAATGTAAACTTGGCTACACAGGAACTGAATTACAGAACAGAACAGGGTCTCAAATTTAGAAAACCAACTTATGCTTGCTTAAGGGGAAAGGTGAGTTGGGGTGCTGCATAAAACCAGAGATTGAAATGAGCACAGATAAAGTTCCTTAAGCCAAATATGGAATAGACAAGAGCTACTCCTTGCTCAACGAAATGGACTCAACACCCCATATTAAACGCCTAAGAATGTACCTGACTAGTAAGTATCTTAAAACCTATAGATTGCTATGTCTCCGAAAGAGAATCAAGCGTGTGTACAGGGGCATAAACGCAGCAGTGATAGGATTGGAGAGGTTCGGTGAGCAAATGAAGACCCTTTGAAGTCAATTTGCATGGTACCCATTACACGGGTCTCAACTCTCCAGGTTTAAGGTATTCTTCCTTCAGCTAAAACATGCATGTGGAACCCAGAGTATGATCAACCGTGTGAACGGGAGACGTGTTCAAATATGTCTCAGTTTTCCTCCCCTGGTACTCGGGTGCAACATTCCAGATTCTTTACTAACACTCTCCCGACTTGGAGAGTCAGCGCCTTTAACCTCCTGTTTGGCCCAGTTTGCAATTTCTGCGGAAGATGAACAGGAATAGGGAGAACCAATGAGAGACTAGCTGGAGGTGTCTGGACGGGCAAATTTAACTCTCATTTCCCACCAGGAAGAGGAAATAACCAAAGGCTCAGTGTGCCGTGCCGGAACCAGATTAGAGCCTGAAGCCATCCTGCGGTGTTGCGGCCAGCTCAAAAGAAAGCGAGTTGAAGAAAGGAGCTCAGGGGCACTGTAATTCACAAACCTGCAGAGTTATAAATGACAGCTATCGTCCAAAAATATACTGAAGTAAGGCTGCCAAGAGGACTTGAAAGCGGGGCAGAATTGCAGGAAACCGATTTCAGGAGGTAGACTGGAATTGCATTGAAAGCATAGGAAAAGAGGCAGAACGTCCACAATGATGCACTTGGCCAAAAAGGGCGTATGCGTTTTTTCCTGAATATATTGAGGAAAAAACGCATACGCCCTTTTTGGCCAACCAAGCAAGCTTGCAAAGGAAATCTGCACTACAATGAAGTCTCACTTCCCCCCGGTCAAAAGGGCCATCTGAAAAAAGTGTAAAATCCAGCAAGGCAGGACAAGCCATGGAGAACTGGGAGCCTTGTTATGCTGATGGGCGGGATGTAAATTGCCAACAGACACTCGGGAGAAGTGTATGGTGTTTCCTGAAACATCTAAAAAACAAAGCAACAGAGCCTAGGGCACTTCCACTTATGGTCCTATAGCTTAGGGAAATTAAAATCAAAAAGACACACCCACCCCAAAGTTTGGAACGGCTCTGTTTACAAGAACCTCGTTTACAGTACAAGTTCAACATCGCAGAAAGTGAAAAATGGATAAAGAACTTTTGGTATTTACTTACAAAGCAATATCACTCAGCAATGAAATCTATGTCATCAGGCCCTTAGCAGCACAATGAGTGGATTCAGGTATGATGATTCTAACTGAAATAAGTCACACAGAAACAGAAACATCATAAGATATCAGTAATACACGGAATGTAAACTTGGCTACACAGGAACTGAATTCCAAAACAGAACAGGGTCTCAAATTTAGAAAACCAACTTATGCTTGCTTAAGGGGAAAGGTGAGTTGGGGTGCTGCATAAAACCAGAGATTGAAATGAGCACAGATAAAGTTCCTTAAGCCAAATATGGAATAGACAAGAGCTACTCCTTGCTCAACGAAATGGACTCAACACCGCATATTAAACGCCTAAGAATGTACCTGACTAGTAAGTATCTTAAAACCTATGGATTGCTATGTCTCCGAAAGAGAATCAAGCATGTGTACAGGGGCATAAACGCACCAGTGATAGGATTGGAGAGGTTCGGTGAGCAAATGAAGACCCTTTGATGTCATATTGCATGGTACCCATTCCACGGGTTTCAACTACCCAGGTTTAAGGTATTCTTCCTTCAGCTAAAACATGCATGTGGAACCCAGAGTATGATCAACCATGTGATCGGGAGACGTGTTCAAATATGTCTCAGTTTTCGTACCCTGGTACTCGGGTGCAACATTCCAGACGCTTTACTAACACTCTCCCGACTTGGAGAGTCAGTCCCTTTAACCTCCTGTTTAGCCCAGTTTGCAATTTCTGCGGAAGATGAACAGGAATAGCGAGAACCAATGAGAGACTAGCTGGAGGTGTCTGGACGGGCAAATTTAACTCTCATTTCCCACCAGGAAGAGGAATTAACCAAAGGCTCAGCATGCCGTGCTGGAACAAGATTAGGGCCTGAAGCCATCCTGCGGTGTTGCGGCCAGCTCAAAAGAAAGCGAGTTGAAGAAAGGAGCTCAGGGGCACTGTAATTCACAAACCTGCAGAGTTATAAATGACAGCTATCGTCCAAAAATATACTGAAGTAAGGCTGCCAAGAGGACTTGAAAGCGGGGCAGAATTGCAGGAAACCGATTTCAGGAGGTAGACTGGAATTGCATTGAAAGCATAGGAAAAGAGGCAGAACGTCCACAATGATGCACTTGGCCAAAAAGGGCGTATGCGTTTTTTCCTGAATATATTCAGGAAAAAACGCATACGCCCTTTTTGGCCAACCAAGCAAGCTTGCAAAGGAAATCTGCACTACAATGAAGTCTCACTTCCCCCCGGTCAAAAGGGCCATCTGAAAAAAGTGTAAAATCCAGCAAGGCAGGACAGGCCATGGAGAACTGGGAGCCTTGTTATGCTGCTGGGCGGGATGTAAATTGCCAACAGACACTCGGGAGAAGTGTATGGTGTTTCCTGAAACATCTAAAACACAAAGCAACAGAGCCTAGGGCACTTCCACTTATGGTCCTATAGCTTAGGGAAATTAAAATCAAAAAGACACAGCCACCCCAATGTTTGGGACGCCTCTGTTTACAAGAACCTCATTTACAGTACAAGTTCAACATCGCAGAAAGTGAAAAATGGATAAAGAAGTTGTGGTATTTACTTGCAAAGCAATATCACTCAGCAATGAAATCTATGTCATCAGGCCCTTAGCAGCACAATGAGTGGATTCAGGTATGATGATTCTAACTGAAATAAGTCACACAGAAAATGAAACATCATAAGGTATCAGTAATACACGGAATGTAAACTTGGCTACACAGGAACTGAATTACAGAACAGAACAGGGTCTCAAATTTAGAAAACCAACTTATGCTTGCTTAAGGGGAAAGGTGAGTTGGGGTGCTGCATAAAACCAGAGATTGAAATGAGCACAGATAAAGTTCCTTAAGCCAAATATGGAATAGACAAGAGCTACTCCTTGCTCAACGAAATGGACTCAACACCCCATATTAAACGCCTAAGAATGTACCTGACTAGTAAGTATCTTAAAACCTATAGATTGCTATGTCTCCGAAAGAGAATCAAGCGTGTGTACAGGGGCATAAACGCAGCAGTGATAGGATTGGAGAGGTTCGGTGAGCAAATGAAGACCCTTTGAAGTCAATTTGCATGGTACCCATTACACGGGTCTCAACTCTCCAGGTTTAAGGTATTCTTCCTTCAGCTAAAACATGCATGTGGAACCCAGAGTATGATCAACCGTGTGAACGGGAGACGTGTTCAAATATGTCTCAGTTTTCCTCCCCTGGTACTCGGGTGCAACATTCCAGATTCTTTACTAACACTCTCCCGACTTGGAGAGTCAGCGCCTTTAACCTCCTGTTTGGCCCAGTTTGCAATTTCTGCGGAAGATGAACAGGAATAGGGAGAACCAATGAGAGACTAGCTGGAGTTGTCTGGACGGGCAAATTTAACTCTCATTTCCCACCAGGAAGAGGAAATAACCAAAGGCTCAGTGTGCCGTGCCGGAACCAGATTAGGGCCTGAAGCCATCCTGCGGTGTTGCGGCCAGCTCAAAAGAAAGCGAGTTGAAGAAAGGAGCTCAGGGGCACTGTAATTCACAAACCTGCAGAGTTATAAATGACAGCTATCGTCCAAAAATATACTGAAGTAAGGCTGCCAAGAGGACTTGAAAGCGGGGCAGAATTGCAGGAAACCGATTTCAGGAGGTAGACTGGAATTGCATTGAAAGCATAGGAAAAGAGGCAGAACGTCCACAATGATGCACTTGGCCAAAAAGGGCGTATGCGTTTTTTCCTGAATATATTCAGGAAAAAACGCATACGCCCTTTTTGGCCAACCAAGCAAGCTTGCAAAGGAAATCTGCACTACAATGAAGTCTCACTTCCCCCCGGTCAAAAGGGCCATCTGAAAAAAGTGTAAAATCCAGCAAGGCAGGACAGGCCATGGAGAACTGGGAGCCTTGTTATGCTGCTGGGTGGGATGTAAATTGCCAACAGACACTCGGGAGAAGTGTATGGTGTTTCCTGAAACATCTAAAAAACAAAGCAACAGAGCCTAGGGCACTTCCACTTATGGTCCTATAGCTTAGGGAAATTAAAATCAAAAAGACACAGCCACCCCAATGTTTGGGACGCCTCTGTTTACAAGAACCTCATTTACAGTACAAGTTCAACATCGCAGAAAGTGAAAAATGGATAAAGAAGTTGTGGTATTTACTTGCAAAGCAATATCACTCAGCAATGAAATCTATGTCATCAGGCCCTTAGCAGCACAATGAGTGGATTCAGGTATGATGATTCTAACTGAAATAAGTCACACAGAAAATGAAACATCATAAGGTATCAGTAATACACGGAATGTAAACTTGGCTACACAGGAACTGAATTACAGAACAGAACAGGGTCTCAAATTTAGAAAACCAACTTATGCTTGCTTAAGGGGAAAGGTGAGTTGGGGTGCTGCATAAAACCAGAGATTGAAATGAGCACAGATAAAGTTCCTTAAGCCAAATATGGAATAGACAAGAGCTACTCCTTGCTCAACGAAATGGACTCAACACCCCATATTAAACGCCTAAGAATGTACCTGACTAGTAAGTATCTTAAAACCTATGGATTGCTATGTCTCCAAAAGAGAATCAAGCGTGTGTACAGGGGCATAAACGCAGCAGTGATAGGATTGGAGAGGTTCGGTGAGCAAATGAAGACCCTTTGAAGTCAATTTGCATGGTACCCATTACACGGGTCTCAACTCTCCAGGTTTAAGGTATTCTTCCTTCAGCTAAAACATGCATGTGGAACCCAGAGTATGATCAACCGTGTGAACGGGAGACGTGTTCAAATATGTCTCAGTTTTCCTCCCCTGGTACTCGGGTGCAACATTCCAGATTCTTTACTAACACTCTCCCGACTTGGAGAGTCAGCGCCTTTAACCTCCTGTTTGGCCCAGTTTGCAATTTCTGCGGAAGATGAACAGGAATAGGGAGAACCAATGAGAGACTAGCTGGAGTTGTCTGGACGGGCAAATTTAACTCTCATTTCCCACCAGGAAGAGGAAATAACCAAAGGCTCAGTGTGCCGTGCCGGAACCAGATTAGAGCCTGAAGCCATCCTGCGGTGTTGCGGCCAGCTCAAAAGAAAGCGAGTTGAAGAAAGGAGCTCAGGGGCACTGTAATTCACAAACCTGCAGAGTTATAAATGACAGCTATCGTCCAAAAATATACTGAAGTAAGGCTGCCAAGAGGACTTGAAAGCGGGGCAGAATTGCAGGAAACCGATTTCAGGAGGTAGACTGGAATTGCATTGAAAGCATAGGAAAAGAGGCAGAACGTCCACAATGATGCACTTGGCCAAAAAGGGCGTATGCGTTTTTTCCTGAATATATTGAGGAAAAAACGCATACGCCCTTTTTGGCCAACCAAGCAAGCTTGCAAAGGAAATCTGCACTACAATGAAGTCTCACTTCCCCCCGGTCAAAAGGGCCATCTGAAAAAAGTGTAAAATCCAGCAAGGCAGGACAAGCCATGGAGAACTGGGAGCCTTGTTATGCTGATGGGCAGGATGTAAATTGCCAACAGACACTCGGGAGAAGTGTATGGTGTTTCCTGAAACATCTAAAAAACAAAGCAACAGAGCCTAGGGCACTTCCACTTATGGTCCTATAGCTTAGGGAAATTAAAATCAAAAAGACACACCCACCCCAAAGTTTGGAACGGCTCTGTTTACAAGAACCTCGTTTACAGTACAAGTTCAACATCGCAGAAAGTGAAAAATGGATAAAGAACTTTTGGTATTTACTTACAAAGCAATATCACTCAGCAATGAAATCTATGTCATCAGGCCCTTAGCAGCACAATGAGTGGATTCAGGTATGATGATTCTAACTGAAATAAGTCACACAGAAACAGAAACATCATAAGATATCAGTAATACACGGAATGTAAACTTGGCTACACAGGAACTGAATTCCAAAACAGAACAGGGTCTCAAATTTAGAAAACCAACTTATGCTTGCTTAAGGGGAAAGGTGAGTTGGGGTGCTGCATAAAACCAGAGATTGAAATGAGCACAGATAAAGTTCCTTAAGCCAAATATGGAATAGACAAGAGCTACTCCTTGCTCAACGAAATGGACTCAACACCGCATATTAAACGCCTAAGAATGTACCTGACTAGTAAGTATCTTAAAACCTATGGATTGCTATGTCTCCGAAAGAGAATCAAGCATGTGTACAGGGGCATAAACGCAGCAGTGATAGGATTGGAGAGGTTCGGTGAGCAAATGAAGACCCTTTGATGTCATATTGCATGGTACCCATTCCACGGGTTTCAACTACCCAGGTTTAAGGTATTCTTCCTTCAGCTAAAACATGCATGTGGAACCCAGAGTATGATCAACCATGTGATCGGGAGACGTGTTCAAATATGTCTCAGTTTTCGTACCCTGGTACTCGGGTGTAACATTCCAGACGCTTTACTAACACTCTCCCGACTTGGAGAGTCAGTCCATTTAACCTCCAGTTTAGCCCAGTTTGCAATTTCTGCGGAAGATGAACAGGAATAACGAGAACCAATGAGAGACTAGCTGGAGGTGTCTGGACGGGCAAATTTAACTCTCATTTCCCACCAGGAAGAGGAATTAACCAAAGGCTCAGCGTGCCGTGCTGGAACAAGATTAGGGCCTGAAGCCATCCTGCGGTGTTGCGGCCAGCTCAAAAGAAAGCGAGTTGAAGAAAGGAGCTCAGGGGCACTGTAATTCACAAACCTGCAGAGTTATAAATGACAGCTATCGTCCAAAAATATACTGAAGTAAGGCTGCCAAGAGGACTTGAAAGCGGGGCAGAATTGCAGGAAACCAATTTCAGGAGGTAGACTGGAATTGCATTGAAAGCATAGGAAAAGAGGCAGAACGTCCACAATGATGCACTTGGCCAAAAAGGGCGTATGCGTTTTTTCCTGAATATATTCAGGAAAAAACGCATACGCCCTTTTTGGCCAACCAAGCAAGCTTGCAAAGGAAATCTGCACTACAATGAAGTCTCACTTCCCCCCGGTCAAAAGGGCCATCTGAAAAAAGTGTAAAATCCAGCAAGGCAGGACAGGCCATGGAGAACTGGGAGCCTTTTTATGCTGCTGGGTGGGATGTAAATTGCCAACAGACACTCGGGAGAAGTGTATGGTGTTTCCTGAAACATCTAAAAAACAAAGCAACAGAGCCTAGGGCACTTCCACTTATGGTCCTATAGCTTAGGGAAATTAAAATCAAAAAGACACAGCCACCCCAAAGTTTCGGACGCCTCTGTTTACAAGAACCTCATTTACAGTACAAGTTCAACATCGCAGAAAGTGAAAAATGGATAAAGAAGTTGTGGTATTTACTTGCAAAGCAATATCACTCAGCAATGAAATCTATGTCATCAGGCCCTTAGCAGCACAATGAGTGGATTCAGGTATGATGATTCTAACTGAAATAAGTCACACAGAAAATGAAACATCATAAGGTATCAGTAATACACGGAATGTAAACTTGGCTGCACAGGAACTGAATTACAGAACAGAACAGGGTCTCAAATTTAGAAAACCAACTTATGCTTGCTTAAGGGGAAAGGTGAGTTGGGGTGCTGCATAAAACCAGAGATTGAAATGAGCACAGATAAAGTTCCTTAAGCCAAATATGGAATAGACAAGAGCTACTCCTTGCTCAACGAAATGGACTCAACACCCCATATTAAACGCCTAAGAATGTACCTGACTAGTAAGTATCTTAAAACCTATGGATTGCTATGTCTCCAAAAGAGAATCAAGCGTGTGTACAGGGGCATAAACGCAGCAGTGATAGGATTGGAGAGGTTCGGTGAGCAAATGAAGACCCTTTGAAGTCAATTTGCATGGTACCCATTACACGGGTCTCAACTCTCCAGGTTTAAGGTATTCTTCCTTCAGCTAAAACATGCATGTGGAACCCAGAGTATGATCAACCGTGTGAACGGGAGACGTGTTCAAATATGTCTCAGTTTTCCTCCCCTGGTACTCGGGTGCAACATTCCAGATTCTTTACTAACACTCTCCCGACTTGGAGAGTCAGCGCCTTTAACCTCCTGTTTGGCCCAGTTTGCAATTTCTGCGGAAGATGAACAGGAATAGGGAGAACCAATGAGAGACTAGCTGGAGTTGTCTGGACGGGCAAATTTAACTCTCATTTCCCACCAGGAAGAGGAAATAACCAAAGGCTCAGTGTGCCGTGCCGGAACCAGATTAGAGCCTGAAGCCATCCTGCGGTGTTGCGGCCAGCTCAAAAGAAAGCGAGTTGAAGAAAGCTCAGGGGCACTGTAATTCACAAACCTGCAGAGTTATAAATGACAGCTATCGTCCAAAAATATACTGAAGTAAGGCTGCCAAGAGGACTTGAAAGCGGGGCAGAATTGCAGGAAACCGATTTCAGGAGGTAGACTGGAATTGCATTGAAAGCATAGGAAAAGAGGCAGAACGTCCACAATGATGCACTTGGCCAAAAAGGGCGTATGCGTTTTTTCCTGAATATATTCAGGAAAAAACGCATACGCCCTTTTTGGCCAACCAAGCAAGCTTGCAAAGGAAATCTGCACTACAATGAAGTCTCACTTCCCCCCGGTCAAAAGGGCCATCTGAAAAAAGTGTAAAATCCAGCAAGGCAGGACAGGCCATGGAGAACTGGGAGCCTTGTTATGCTGATGGGCGGGATGTAAATTGCCAACAGACACTCGGGAGAAGTGTATGGTGTTTCCTGAAACATCTAAAAAACAAAGCAACAGAGCCTAGGGCACTTCCACTTATGGTCCTATAGCTTAGGGAAATTAAAATCAAAAAGACACACCCACCCCAAAGTTTGGAACGGCTCTGTTTACAAGAACCTCGTTTACAGTACAAGTTCAACATCGCAGAAAGTGAAAAATGGATAAAGAACTTGTGGTATTTACTTACAAAGCAATATCACTCAGCAATGAAATCTATGTCATCAGGCCCTTAGCAGCACAATGAGTGGATTCAGGTATGATGATTCTAACTGAAATAAGTCACACAGAAAAAGAAACATCATAAGATATCAGTAATACACGGAATGTAAACTTGGCTACACAGGAACTGAATTCCAAAACAGAACAGGGTCTCAAATTTAGAAAACCAACTTATGCTTGCTTAAGGGGAAAGGTGAGTTGGGGTGCTGCATAAAACCAGAGATTGAAATGAGCACAGATAAAGTTCCTTAAGCCAAATATGGAATAGACAAGAGCTACTCCTTGCTCAACGAAATGGACTCAACACCGCATATTAAACGCCTAAGAATGTACCTGACTAGTAAGTATCTTAAAACCTATGGATTGCTATGTCTCCGAAAGAGAATCAAGCATGTGTACAGGGGCATAAACGCAGCAGTGATAGGATTGGAGAGGTTCGGTGAGCAAATGAAGACCCTTTGATGTCATATTGCATGGTACCCATTCCACGGGTTTCAACTACCCAGGTTTAAGGTATTCTTCCTTCAGCTAAAACATGCATGTGGAACCCAGAGTATGATCAACCATGTGATCGGGAGACGTGTTCAAATATGTCTCAGTTTTCGTACCCTGGTACTCGGGTGCAACATTCCAGACGCTTTACTAACACTCTCCCGACTTGGAGAGTCAGTCCCTTTAACCTCCTGTTTAGCCCAGTTTGCAATTTCTGCGGAAGATGAACAGGAATAGCGAGAACCAATGAGAGACTAGCTGGAGGTGTCTGGACGGGCAAATTTAACTCTCATTTCCCACCAGGAAGAGGAATTAACCAAAGGCTCAGCGTGCCGTGCTGGAACAAGATTAGGGCCTGAAGCCATCCTGCGGTGTTGCGGCCAGCTCAAAAGAAAGCGAGTTGAAGAAAGGAGCTCAGGGGCACTGTAATTCACAAACCTGCAGAGTTATAAATGACAGCTATCGTCCAAAAATATACTGAAGTAAGGCTGCCAAGAGGACTTGAAAGCGGGGCAGAATTGCAGGAAACCGATTTCAGGAGGTAGACTGGAATTGCATTGAAAGCATAGGAAAAGAGGCAGAACGTCCACAATGATGCACTTGGCCAAAAAGGGCGTATGCGTTTTTTCCTGAATATATTCAGGAAAAAACGCATACGCCCTTTTTGGCCAACCAAGCAAGCTTGCAAAGGAAATCTGCACTACAATGAAGTCTCACTTCCCCCCGGTCAAAAGGGCCATCTGAAAAAAGTGTAAAATCCAGCAAGGCAGGACAGGCCATGGAGAACTGGGAGCCTTGTTATGCTGCTGGGCGGGATGTAAATTGCCAACAGACACTCGGGAGAAGTGTATGGTGTTTCCTGAAACATCTAAAAAACAAAGCAACAGAGCCTAGGGCACTTCCACTTATGGTCCTATAGCTTAGGGAAATTAAAATCAAAAAGACACAGCCACCCCAAAGTTTGGGACGCCTCTGTTTACAAGAACCTCATTTACAGTACAAGTTCAACATCGCAGAAAGTGAAAAATGGATAAAGAAGTTGTGGTATTTACTTGCAAAGCAATATCACTCAGCAATGAAATCTATGTCATCAGGCCCTTAGCAGCACAATGAGTGGATTCAGGTATGATGATTCTAACTGAAATAAGTCACACAGAAAATGAAACATCATAAGGTATCACTAATACACGGAATGTAAACTTGGCTACACAGGAACTGAATTACAGAACAGAACAGGGTCTCAAATTTAGAAAACCAACTTATGCTTGCTTAAGGGGAAAGGTGAGTTGGGGTGCTGCATAAAACCAGAGATTGAAATGAGCACAGATAAAGTTCCTTAAGCCAAATATGGAATAGACAAGAGCTACTCCTTGCTCAACGAAATGGACTCAACACCCCATATTAAACGCCTAAGAATGTACCTGACTAGTAAGTATCTTAAAACCTATGGATTGCTATGTCTCCGAAAGAGAATCAAGCGTGTGTACAGGGGCATAAACGCAGCAGTGATAGGATTGGAGAGGTTCGGTGAGCAAATGAAGACCCTTTGAAGTCAATTTGCATGGTACCCATTACACGGGTCTCAACTCTCCAGGTTTAAGGTATTCTTCCTTCAGCTAAAACATGCATGTGGAACCCAGAGTATGATCAACCGTGTGAACGGGAGACGTGTTCAAATATGTCTCAGTTTTCCTCCCCTGGTACTCGGGTGCAACATTCCAGATTCTTTACTAACACTCTCCCGACTTGGAGAGTCAGCGCCTTTAACCTCCTGTTTGGCCCAGTTTGCAATTTCTGCGGAAGATGAACAGGAATAGGGAGAACCAATGAGAGACTAGCTGGAGTTGTCTGGACGGGCAAATTTAACTCTCATTTCCCACCAGGAAGAGGAAATAACCAAAGGCTCAGTGTGCCGTGCCGGAACCAGATTAGAGCCTGAAGCCATCCTGCGGTGTTGCGGCCAGCTCAAAAGAAAGCGAGTTGAAGAAAGGAGCTCAGGGGCACTGTAATTCACAAACCTGCAGAGTTATAAATGACAGCTATCGTCCAAAAATATACTGAAGTAAGGCTGCCAAGAGGACTTGAAAGCGGGGCAGAATTGCAGGAAACCGATTTCAGGAGGTAGACTGGAATTGCATTGAAAGCATAGGAAAAGAGGCAGAACGTCCACAATGATGCACTTGGCCAAAAAGGGCGTATGCGTTTTTTCCTGAATATATTCAGGAAAAAACGCATACGCCCTTTTTGGCCAACCAAGCAAGCTTGCAAAGGAAATCTGCACTACAATGAAGTCTCACTTCCCCCCGGTCAAAAGGGCCATCTGAAAAAAGTGTAAAATCCAGCAAGGCAGGACAGGCCATGGAGAACTGGGAGCCTTGTTATGCTGCTGGGTGGGATGTAAATTGCCAACAGACACTCGGGAGAAGTGTATGGTGTTTCCTGAAACATCTAAAAAACAAAGCAACAGAGCCTAGGGCACTTCCACTTATGGTCCTATAGCTTAGGGAAATTAAAATCAAAAAGACACAGCCACCCCAAAGTTTGGGACGCCTCTGTTTACAAGAACCTCATTTACAGTACAAGTTCAACATCGCAGAAAGTGAAAAATGGATAAAGAAGTTGTGGTATTTACTTGCAAAGCAATATCACTCAGCAATGAAATCTATGTCATCAGGCCCTTAGCAGCACAATGAGTGGATTCAGGTATGATGATTCTAACTGAAATAAGTCACACAGAAAATGAAACATCATAAGGTATCACTAATACACGGAATGTAAACTTGGCTACACAGGAACTGAATTACAGAACAGAACAGGGTCTCAAATTTAGAAAACCAACTTATGCTTGCTTAAGGGGAAAGGTGAGTTGGGGTGCTGCATAAAACCAGAGATTGAAATGAGCACAGATAAAGTTCCTTAAGCCAAATATGGAATAGACAAGAGCTACTCCTTGCTCAACGAAATGGACTCAACACCCCATATTAAACGCCTAAGAATGTACCTGACTAGTAAGTATCTTAAAACCTATGGATTGCTATGTCTCCAAAAGAGAATCAAGCGTGTGTACAGGGGCATAAACGCAGCAGTGATAGGATTGGAGAGGTTCGGTGAGCAAATGAAGACCCTTTGATGTCATATTGCATGGTACCCATTCCACGGGTTTCAACTACCCAGGTTTAAGGTATTCTTCCTTCAGCTAAAACATGCATGTGGAACCCAGAGTATGATCAACCATGTGATCGGGAGACGTGTTCAAATATGTCTCAGTTTTCGTACCCTGGTACTCGGGTGCAACATTCCAGACGCTTTACTAACACTCTCCCGACTTGGAGAGTCAGTCCCTTTAACCTCCTGTTTAGCCCAGTTTGCAATTTCTGCGGAAGATGAACAGGAATAGCGAGAACCAATGAGAGACTAGCTGGAGGTGTCTGGACGGGCAAATTTAACTCTCATTTCCCACCAGGAAGAGGAATTAACCAAAGGCTCAGCGTGCCGTGCTGGAACAAGATTAGGGCCTGAAGCCATCCTGCGGTGTTGCGGCCAGCTCAAAAGAAAGCGAGTTGAAGAAAGGAGCTCAGGGGCACTGTAATTCACAAACCTGCAGAGTTATAAATGACAGCTATCGTCCAAAAATATACTGAAGTAAGGCTGCCAAGAGGACTTGAAAGCGGGGCAGAATTGCAGGAAACCGATTTCAGGAGGTAGACTGGAATTGCATTGAAAGCATAGGAAAAGAGGCAGAACGTCCACAATGATGCACTTGGCCAAAAAGGGCGTATGCGTTTTTTCCTGAATATATTCAGGAAAAAACGCATACGCCCTTTTTGGCCAACCAAGCAAGCTTGCAAAGGAAATCTGCACTACAATGAAGTCTCACTTCCCCCCGGTCAAAAGGGCCATCTGAAAAAAGTGTAAAATCCAGCAAGGCAGGACAGGCCATGGAGAACTGGGAGCCTTGTTATGCTGCTGGGCGGGATGTAAATTGCCAACAGACACTCGGGAGAAGTGTATGGTGTTTCCTGAAACATCTAAAAAACAAAGCAACAGAGCCTAGGGCACTTCCACTTATGGTCCTATAGCTTAGGGAAATTAAAATCAAAAAGACACAGCCACCCCAATGTTTGGGACGCCTCTGTTTACAAGAACTTCATTTACAGTACAAGTTCAACATCGCAGAAAGTGAAAAATGGATAAAGAAGTTGTGGTATTTACTTGCAAAGCAATATCACTCAGCAATGAAATCTATGTCATCAGGCCCTTAGCAGCACAATGAGTGGATTCAGGTATGATGATTCTAACTGAAATAAGTCACACAGAAAATGAAACATCATAAGGTATCAGTAATACACGGAATGTAAACTTGGCTACACAGGAACTGAATTACAGAACAGAACAGGGTCTCAAATTTAGAAAACCAACTTATGCTTGCTTAAGGGGAAAGGTGAGTTGGGGTGCTGCATAAAACCAGAGATTGAAATGAGCACAGATAAAGTTCCTTAAGCCAAATATGGAATAGACAAGAGCTACTCCTTGCTCAACGAAATGGACTCAACACCCCATATTAAACGCCTAAGAATGTACCTGACTAGTAAGTATCTTAAAACCTATGGATTGCTATGTCTCCAAAAGAGAATCAAGCGTGTGTACAGGGGCATAAACGCAGCAGTGATAGGATTGGAGAGGTTCGGTGAGCAAATGAAGACCCTTTGAAGTCAATTTGCATGGTACCCATTACACGGGTCTCAACTCTCCAGGTTTAAGGTATTCTTCCTTCAGCTAAAACATGCATGTGGAACCCAGAGTATGATCAACCGTGTGAACGGGAGACGTGTTCAAATATGTCTCAGTTTTCCTCCCCTGGTACTCGGGTGCAACATTCCAGATTCTTTACTAACACTCTCCCGACTTGGAGAGTCAGCGCCTTTAACGTCCTGTTTGGCCCAGTTTGCAATTTCTGCGGAAGATGAACAGGAATAGGGAGAACCAATGAGAGACTAGCTGGAGTTGTCTGGACGGGCAAATTTAACTCTCATTTCCCACCAGGAAGAGGAAATAACCAAAGGCTCAGTGTGCCGTGCCGGAACCAGATTAGAGCCTGAAGCCATCCTGCGGTGTTGCGGCCAGCTCAAAAGAAAGCGAGTTGAAGAAAGGAGCTCAGGGGCACTGTAATTCACAAACCTGCAGAGTTATAAATGACAGCTATCGTCCAAAAATATACTGAAGTAAGGCTGCCAAGAGGACTTGAAAGTGGGGCAGAATTGCAGGAAACCGATTTCAGGAGGTAGACTGGAATTGCATTGAAAGCATAGGAAAAGAGGCAGAACGTCCACAATGATGCACTTGGCCAAAAAGGGCGTATGCGTTTTTTCCTGAATATATTGAGGAAAAAACGCATACGCCCTTTTTGGCCAACCAAGCAAGCTTGCAAAGGAAATCTGCACTACAATGAAGTCTCCCTTCCCCCCAGTCAAAAGGGCCATCTGAAAAAAGTGTAAAATCCAGCAAGGCAGGACAAGCCATGGAGAACTGGGAGCCTTGTTATGCTGATGGGCGGGATGTAAATTGCCAACAGACACTCGGGAGAAGTGTATGGTGTTTCCTGAAACATCTAAAAAACAAAGCAACAGAGCCTAGGGCACTTCCACTTATGGTCCTATAGCTTAGGGAAATTAAAATCAAAAAGACACACCCACCCCAAAGTTTGGAACGGCTCTGTTTACAAGAACCTCGTTTACAGTACAAGTTCAACATCGCAGAAAGTGAAAAATGGATAAAGAACTTTTGGTATTTACTTACAAAGCAATATCACTCAGCAATGAAATCTATGTCATCAGGCCCTTAGCAGCACAATGAGTGGATTCAGGTATGATGATTCTAACTGAAATAAGTCACACAGAAACAGAAACATCATAAGATATCAGTAATACACGGAATGTAAACTTGGCTACACAGGAACTGAATTCCAAAACAGAACAGGGTCTCAAATTTAGAAAACCAACTTATGCTTGCTTAAGGTGAAAGGTGAGTTGGGGTGCTGCATAAAACCAGAGATTGAAATGAGCACAGATAAAGTTCCTTAAGCCAAATATGGAATAGACAAGAGCTACTCCTTGCTCAACGAAATGGACTCAACACCGCATATTAAACGCCTAAGAATGTACCTGACTAGTAAGTATCTTAAAACCTATGGATTGCTATGTCTCCGAAAGAGAATCAAGCATGTGTACAGGGGCATAAACGCAGCAGTGATAGGATTGGAGAGGTTCGGTGAGCAAATGAAGACCCTTTGATGTCATATTGCATGGTACCCATTCCACGGGTTTCAACTACCCAGGTTTAAGGTATTCTTCCTTCAGCTAAAACATGCATGTGGAACCCAGAGTATGATCAACCATGTGATCGGGAGACGTGTTCAAATATGTCTCAGTTTTCGTACCCTGGTACTCGGGTGTAACATTCCAGACGCTTTACTAACACTCTCCCGACTTGGAGAGTCAGTCCCTTTAACCTCCTGTTTAGCCCAGTTTGCAATTTCTGCGGAAGACTAACAGGAATAGCGAGAACCAATGAGAGACTAGCTGGAGGTGTCTGGACGGGCAAATTTAACTCTCATTTCCCACCAGGAAGAGGAATTAACCAAAGGCTCAGCGTGCCGTGCTGGAACAAGATTAGGGCCTGAAGCCATCCTGCGGTGTTGCGGCCAGCTCAAAAGAAAGCGAGTTGAAGAAAGGAGCTCAGGGGCACTGTAATTCACAAACCTGCAGAGTTATAAATGACAGCTATCGTCCAAAAATATACTGAAGTAAGGCTGCCAAGAGGACTTGAAAGCGGGGCAGAATTGCAGGAAACCGATTTCAGGAGGTAGACTGGAATTGCATTGAAAGCATAGGAAAAGAGGCAGAACGTCCACAATGATGCACTTGGCCAAAAAGGGCGTATGCGTTTTTTCCTGAATATATTCAGGAAAAAACGCATACGCACTTTTTGGCCAACCAAGCAAGCTTGCAAAGGAAATCTGCACTACAATGAAGTCTCACTTCCCCCCGGTCAAAAGGGCCATCTGAAAAAAGTGTAAAATCCAGCAAGGCAGGACAGGCCATGGAGAACTGGGAGCCTTGTTATGCTGCTGGGCGGGATGTAAATTGCCAACAGACACTCGGGAGAAGTGTATGGTGTTTCCTGAAACATCTAAAAAACAAAGCAACAGAGCCTAGGGCACTTCCACTTATGGTCCTATAGCTTAGGGAAATTAAAATCAAAAAGACACAGCCACCCCAAAGTTTGGGACGCCTCTGTTTACAAGAACCTCATTTACAGTACAAGTTCAACATCGCAGAAAGTGAAAAATGGATAAAGAAGTTGTGGTATTTACTTGCAAAGCAATATCACTCAGCAATGAAATCTATGTCATCAGGCCCTTAGCAGCACAATGAGTGGATTCAGGTATGATGATTCTAACTGAAATAAGTCACACAGAAAATGAAACATCATAAGGTATCAGTAATACACGGAATGTAAACTTGGCTACACAGGAACTGAATTACAGAACAGAACAGGGTCTCAAATTTAGAAAACCAACTTATGCTTGCTTAAGGGGAAAGGTGAGTTGGGGGTGCTGCATAAAACCAGAGATTGAAATGAGCACAGATAAAGTTCCTTAAGCCAAATATGGAATAGACAAGAGCTACTCCTTGCTCAACGAAATGGACTCAACACCCCATATTAAACGCCTAAGAATGTACCTGACTAGTAAGTATCTTAAAACCTATGGATTGCTATGTCTCCGAAAGAGAATCAAGCGTGTGTACAGGGGCATAAACGCAGCAGTGATAGGATTGGAGAGGTTCGGTGAGCAAATGAAGACCCTTTGAAGTCAATTTGCATGGTACCCATTACACGGGTCTCAACTCTCCAGGTTTAAGGTATTCTTCCTTCAGCTAAAACATGCATGTGGAACCCAGAGTATGATCAACCGTGTGAACGGGAGACGTGTTCAAATATGTCTCAGTTTTCCTCCCCTGGTACTCGGGTGCAACATTCCAGATTCTTTACTAACACTCTCCCGACTTGGAGAGTCAGCGCCTTTAACCTCCTGTTTGGCCCAGTTTGCAATTTCTGCGGAAGATGAACAGGAATAGGGAGAACCAATGAGAGACTAGCTGGAGTTGTCTGGACGGGCAAATTTAACTCTCATTTCCCACCAGGAAGAGGAAATAACCAAAGGCTCAGTGTGCCGTGCCGGAACCAGATTAGAGCCTGAAGCCATCCTGCGGTGTTGCGGCCAGCTCAAAAGAAAGCGAGTTGAAGAAAGGAGCTCAGGGGCACTGTAATTCACAAACCTGCAGAGTTATAAATGACAGCTATCGTCCAAAAATATACTGAAGTAAGGCTGCCAAGAGGACTTGAAAGCGGGGCAGAATTGCAGGAAACCGATTTCAGGAGGTAGACTGGAATTGCATTGAAAGCATAGGAAAAGAGGCAGAACGTCCACAATGATGCACTTGGCCAAAAAGGGCGTATGCGTTTTTTCCTGAATATATTCAGGAAAAAACGCATACGCCCTTTTTGGCCAACCAAGCAAGCTTGCAAAGGAAATCTGCACTACAATGAAGTCTCACTTCCCCCCGGTCAAAAGGGCCATCTGAAAAAAGTGTAAAATCCAGCAAGGCAGGACAGGCCATGGAGAACTGGGAGCCTTGTTATGCTGCTGGGTGGGATGTAAATTGCCAACAGACACTCGAGAGAAGTGTATGGTGTTTCCTGAAACATCTAAAAAACAAAGCAACAGAGCCTAGGGCACTTCCACTTATGGTCCTATAGCTTAGGGAAATTAAAATCAAAAAGACACAGCCACCCCAAAGTTTGGGACGCCTCTGTTTACAAGAACCTCGTTTACAGTACAAGTTCAACATCGCAGAAAGTGAAAAATGGATAAAGAAGTTGTGGTATTTACTTGCAAAGCAATATCACTCAGCAATGAAATCTATGTCATCAGGCCCTTAGCAGCACAATGAGTGGATTCAGGTATGATGATTCTAACTGAAATAAGTCACACAGAAAATGAAACATCATAAGGTATCACTAATACACGGAATGTAAACTTGGCTACACAGGAACTGAATTACAGAACAGAACAGGGTCTCAAATTTAGAAAACCAACTTATGCTTGCTTAAGGGGAAAGGTGAGTTGGGGTGCTGCATAAAACCAGAGATTGAAATGAGCACAGATAAAGTTCCTTATGCCAAATATGGAATAGACAAGAGCTACTCCTTGCTCAACGAAATGGACTCAACACCCCATATTAAACGCCTAAGAATGTACCTGACTAGTAAGTATCTTAAAACCTATGGATTGCTATGTCTCCAAAAGAGAATCAAGCGTGTGTACAGGGGCATAAACGCAGCAGTGATAGGATTGGAGAGGTTCGGTGAGCAAATGAAGACCCTTTGAAGTCAATTTGCATGGTACCCATTACACGGGTCTCAACTCTCCAGGTTTAAGGTATTCTTCCTTCAGCTAAAACATGCATGTGGAACCCAGAGTATGATCAACCGTGTGAACGGGAGACGTGTTCAAATATGTCTCAGTTTTCCTCCCCTGGTACTCGGGTGCAACATTCCAGATTCTTTACTAACACTCTCCCAACTTGGAGAGTCAGCGCCTTTAACCTCCTGTTTGGCCCAGTTTGCAATTTCTGCGGAAGATGAACAGGAATAGGGAGAACAAATGAGAGACTTGCTGGAGGTTTCTGGACGGGCAAATTTAACTCTCATTTCCCACCAGGAAGAGGAAATAACCAACGCCTCAGCGTGCCGTGCTGGAACAAGATTAGGGCCTGAAGCCATCCAGCGGTGTTGCGGCCAGGTCACAAGAAAGCGAGTTGAAGAAAGGAGCTCAGGGGCACTGTAATTCACAAACCTGCAGAGTTATAAACGACAGCTATCGTCCAAAAATATACTGAAGTAAGGCTGCCAAGAGGACTTGAAAGCGGGGCAGAATTGCAGGAAACCGATTTCAGGAGGTAGACTGGAATTGCATTGAAAGCATAGGAAAAGAGGCAGAACGTCCACAATGATGCACTTGGCCAAAAAGGGCGTATGCGTTTTTTCCTGAATATATTCAGGAAAAAACGCATACGCCCTTTTTGGCCAACCAAGCAAGCTTGCAAAGGAAATCTGCACTACAATGAAGTCTCACTTCCCCCCGGTCAAAAGGGCCATCTGAAAAAAGTGTAAAATCCAGCAAGGCAGGACAGGCCATGGAGAACTGGGAGCCTTGTTATGCTGATGGGCGGGATGTAAATTGCCAACAGACACTCGGGAGAAGTGTATGGTGTTTCCTGAAACATCTAAAAAACAAAGCAACAGAGCCTAGGGCACTTCCACTTATGGTCCTATAGCTTAGGGAAATTAAAATCAAAAAGACACAGCCACCCCAAAGTTTGGAACGGCTCTGTTTACAAGAACCTCGTTTACAGGACAAGTTCAACATCGCAGAAAGTGAAAAATGGATAAAGAAGTTGTGGTATTTACTTGCAAAGCAATATCACTCAGCAATGAAATCTATGTCATCAGGCCCTTAGCAGCACAATGAGTGGATTCAGGTATGATGATTCTAACTGAAATAAGTCACACAGAAAAAGAAATATCATATGGTATCAGTAATACACGGAATGTAAACTTGGCTACACAGGAACTGAATTACAGAACAGAACAGGGTCTCAAATTTAGAAAACCAACTTATGCTTGCTTAAGGGGAAAGGTGAGTTGGGGGTGCTGCATAAAACCAGAGATTGAAATGAGCACAGATAAAGTTCCTTAAGCCAAATATGGAATAGACAAGAGCTACTCCTTGCTCAACGAAATGGACTCAACACCCCATATTAAACGCCTAAGAATGTACCTGACTAGTAAGTATCTTAAAACCTATGGATTGCTATGTCTCCGAAAGAGAATCAAGCGTGTGTACAGGGGCATAAACGCAGCAGTGATAGGATTGGAGAGGTTCGGTGAGCAAATGAAGACCCTTTGAAGTCAATTTGCATGGTACCCATTACACGGGTCTCAACTCTCCAGGTTTAAGGTATTCTTCCTTCAGCTAAAACATGCATGTGGAACCCAGAGTATGATCAACCGTGTGAACGGGAGACGTGTTCAAATATGTCTCAGTTTTCCTCCCCTGGTACTCGGGTGCAACATTCCAGATTCTTTACTAACACTCTCCCGACTTGGAGAGTCAGCGCCTTTAACCTCCTGTTTGGCCCAGTTTGCAATTTCTGCGGAAGATGAACAGGAATAGGGAGAACCAATGAGAGACTAGCTGGAGTTGTCTGGACGGGCAAATTTAACTCTCATTTCCCACCAGGAAGAGGAAATAACCAAAGGCTCAGTGTGCCGTGCCGGAACCAGATTAGAGCCTGAAGCCATCCTGCGGTGTTGCGGCCAGCTCAAAAGAAAGCGAGTTGAAGAAAGGAGCTCAGGGGCACTGTAATTCACAAACCTGCAGAGTTATAAATGACAGCTATCGTCCAAAAATATACTGAAGTAAGGCTGCCAAGAGGACTTGAAAGCGGGGCAGAATTGCAGGAAACCGATTTCAGGAGGTAGACTGGAATTGCATTGAAAGCATAGGAAAAGAGGCAGAACGTCCACAATGATGCACTTGGCCAAAAAGGGCGTATGCGTTTTTTCCTGAATATATTCAGGAAAAAACGCATACGCCCTTTTTGGCCAACCAAGCAAGCTTGCAAAGGAAATCTGCACTACAATGAAGTCTCACTTCCCCCCGGTCAAAAGGGCCATCTGAAAAAAGTGTAAAATCCAGCAAGGCAGGACAGGCCATGGAGAACTGGGAGCCTTTTTATGCTGCTGGGTGGGATGTAAATTGCCAACAGACACTCGGGAGAAGTGTATGGTGTTTCCTGAAACATCTAAAAAACAAAGCAACAGAGCCTAGGGCACTTCCACTTATGGTCCTATAGCTTAGGGAAATTAAAATCAAAAAGACACAGCCACCCCAAAGTTTGGGACGCCTCTGTTTACAAGAACCTCGTTTACAGTACAAGTTCAACATCGCAGAAAGTGAAAAATGGATAAAGAAGTTGTGGTATTTACTTGCAAAGCAATATCACTCAGCAATGAAATCTATGTCATCAGGCCCTTAGCAGCACAATGAGTGGATTCAGGTATGATGATTCTAACTGAAATAAGTCACACAGAAAATGAAACATCATAAGGTATCACTAATACACGGAATGTAAACTTGGCTACACAGGAACTGAATTACAGAACAGAACAGGGTCTCAAATTTAGAAAACCAACTTATGCTTGCTTAAGGGGAAAGGTGAGTTGGGGTGCTGCATAAAACCAGAGATTGAAATGAGCACAGATAAAGTTCCTTAAGCCAAATATGGAATAGACAAGAGCTACTCCTTGCTCAACGAAATGGACTCAACACCCCATATCAAACGCCTAAGAATGTACCTGACTAGTAAGTATCTTAAAACCTATGGATTGCTATGTCTCCAAAAGAGAATCAAGCGTGTGTACAGGGGCATAAACGCAGCAGTGATAGGATTGGAGAGGTTCGGTGAGCAAATGAAGACCCTTTGATGTCATATTGCATGGTACCCATTCCACGGGTTTCAACTACCCAGGTTTAAGGTATTCTTCCTTCAGCTAAAACATGCATGTGGAACCCAGAGTATGATCAACCGTGTGAACGGGAGACGTGTTCAAATATGTCTCAGTTTTCCTCCCCTGGTACTCGGGTGCAACATTCCAGATTCTTTACTAACACTCTCCCAACTTGGAGAGTCAGCGCCTTTAACCTCCTGTTTGGCCCAGTTTGCAATTTCTGCGGAAGATGAACAGGAATAGGGAGAACCAATGAGAGACTTGCTGGAGGTTTCTGGACGGGCAAATTTAACTCTCATTTCCCACCAGGAAGAGGAAATAACCAACGCCTCAGCGTGCCGTGCTGGAACAAGATTAGGGCCTGAAGCCATCCTGCGGTGTTGCGGCCAGGTCACAAGAAAGCGAGTTGAAGAAAGGAGCTCAGGGGCACTGTAATTCACAAACCTGCAGAGTTATAAACGACAGCTATCGTCCAAAAATATACTGAAGTAAGGCTGCCAAGAGGACTTGAAAGCGGGGCAGAATTGCAGGAAACCGATTTCAGGAGGTAGACTGGAATTGCATTGAAAGCATAGGAAAAGAGGCAGAACGTCCACAATGATGCACTTGGCCAAAAAGGGCGTATGCGTTTTTTCCTGAATATATTCAGGAAAAAACGCATACGCCCTTTTTGGCCAACCAAGCAAGCTTGCAAAGGAAATCTGCACTACAATGAAGTCTCACTTCCCCCCGGTCAAAAGGGCCATCTGAAAAAAGTGTAAAATCCAGCAAGGCAGGACAGGCCATGGAGAACTGGGAGCCTTGTTATGCTGCTGGGCGGGATGTAAATTGCCAACAGACACTCGGGAGAAGTGTATGGTGTTTCCTGAAACATCTAAAAAACAAAGCAACAGAGCCTAGGGCACTTCCACTTATGGTCCTATAGCTTAGGGAAATTAAAATCAAAAAGACACAGCCACCCCAAAGTTTGGAACGGCTCTGTTTACAAGAATCTCGTTTACAGGACAAGTTCAACATCGCAGAAAGTGAAAAATGGATAAAGAAGTTGTGGTATTTACTTGCAAAGCAATATCACTCAGCAATGAAATCTATGTCATCAGGCCCTTAGCAGCACAATGAGTGGATTCAGGTATGATGATTCTAACTTAAATAAGTCACACAGAAAAAGAAATATCATATGGTATCAGTAATACACGGAATGTAAACTTGGCTACACAGGAACTGAATTACAGAACAGAACAGGGTCTCATATTTAGAAAACCAACTTATGCTTGCTTAAGGGTAGTGGTGAGTTGGGGTGCTGCATAAAACCAGAGATTGAACTGAGCACAGATGAAGTTCTTTAAGCCAAATATGGAATAGACAAGAGCTACTCCTTGCTCAACGAAATGGACTTAACACCCCATATTAAACGCCTAAGAATGTACCTGACTAGTAAGTATCCTAAAACCTATGGATTGCTATGTCTCCGAAAGAGAATCAAGCATGTGTACAGGGGCATAAACGCAGCAGTGATAGGATTGCAGAGGTTCGGTGAGCAAATGAAGACCCTTTGATGTCATATTGCATGGTACCCATTCCACGGGTTTCAACTACCCAGGTTTAAGGTATTCTTCCTTCAGCTAAAACATGCATGTGGAACCCAGAGTATGATCAACCGTGTGAACGGGAGACGTGTTCAAATATGTCTCAGTTTTCCTCCCCTGGTACTCAGGTGCAACATTCCAGATTCTTTACTAACACTCTCCCGAATTGGAGAGTCAGCGCCTTTAACCTCCTGTTTGGCCCAGTTTGCAATTTCTGCGGAAGATGAACAAGAATAGGGAGAACCAATGAGAGACTAGCTGGAGGTGTCTGGACGGGCAAATTTAACTCTCATTTCCCACCAGGAAGAGGAATTAACCAAAGGCTCAGTGTGCCGTGCCGGAACCAGATTAGAGCCTGAAGCCACACAGCGGTGTTGAGGCCAGCTCAAAAGAAAGCGAGTTGAAGAAAGGAGCTCAGGGGCACTGTAATTCACAAACCTGCAGAGTTATAAATGACAGCTATCATCCAAAAATATACTGAAGTAAGGCTGCCAAGAGGACTTGAAAGCGGGGCAGAATTGCAGGAAACCGATTTCAGGAGGTAGACTGGAATTGCATTGAAAGCATAGGAAAAGAGGCAGAACGTCCACAATGATGCACTTGGCCAAAAAGGGCGTATGCGTTTTTTCCTGAATATATTCAGGAAAAAACGCATACGCCCTTTTTGGCCAACCAAGCAAGCTTGCAAAGGAAATCTGCACTACAATGAAGTCTCACTTCCCCCCGGTCAAAAGGGCCATCTGAAAAAAGTGTAAAATCCAGCAAGGCAGGACAGGCCATGGAGAACTGGGAACCTTGTTATGCTGCTGGGCGGGATGTAAATTGCCAACAGACACTCGGGAGAAGTGTATGGTGTTTCCTGAAACATCTAAAAAACAAAGCAACAGAGCCTAGGGCACTTCCACTTATGGTCCTATAGCTTAGGGAAATTAAAATCAAAAAGACACAGCCACCCCAAAGTTTGGGACGCCTCTGTTTACAAGAACCTCGTTTACAGTACAAGTTCAACATCGCAGAAAGTGAAAAATGGATAAAGAAGTTGTGGTATTTACTTGCAAAGCAATATCACTCAGCAATGAAATCTATGTCATCAGGCCCTTAGCAGCACAATGAGTGGATTCAGGTATGATGATTCTAACTGAAATAAGTCACACAGAAAAAGAAACATCATAAGATATCAGTAATACACGGAATGTAAACTTGGCTACACAGGAACTGAATTCCAAAACAGAACAGGGTCTCAAATTTAGATAACCAACTTATGCTTGCTTAAGGGGAAAGGTGAGTTGGGGTGCTGCATAAAAACAGAGATTGAAATGAGCACAGATAAAGTTCCTTAAGCCAAATATGGAATAGACAAGAGCTACTCCTTGCTCAACGAAATGGACTCAACACACCATATTAAACGCCTAAGAATGTACCTGACTAGGAAGTATCTTAAAACCTATGGATTGTTATGTCTCCAAAGAGTATCAGGCGTGTGTACAGGGGAATAAACGCAGCAGTGATAGGATTGGAGAGGTTCGGTGAGCAAATGAAGACCCTTTGAAGTCAATTTGCATGGTACCCATTACACGGGTCTCAACTCTCCAGGTTTAAGGTATTCTTCCTTCAGCTAAAACATGCATGTGGAACCCAGAGTATGATCAACCGTGTGAACGGGAGACGTGTTCAAATATGTCTCAGTTTTCCTCCCCTGGTACTGAGGTGCAACATTCCAGATTCTTTACTAACACTCTCCCGAATTGGAGAGTCAGCGCCTTTAACCTCCTGTTTGGCCCAGTTTGCAATTTCTGCGGAAGATGAACAAGAATAGGGAGAACCAATGAGAGACTAGCTGGAGGTGTCTGGACGGGCAAATTTAACTCTCATTTCCCACCAGGAAGAGGAATTAACCAAAGGCTCAGTGTGCCGTGCCGGAACCAGATTAGAGCATGAAGCCACACTGCGGTGTTGCGGCCAGCTCAAAAGAAAGCAAGTTGAAGAAAGGAGCTCAGGCGCACTGTAATTCACAAACCTGCAGAGTTATAAATGACAGCTATCATCCAAAAATATACTGAAGTAAGGCTGCCAAGAGGACTTGAAAGCGGGGCAGAATTGCAGGAAACCAATTTCAGGAGGTAGACTGGAATTGCATTGAAAGCATAGGAAAAGAGGCAGAACGTCCACAATGATGCACTTGGCCAAAAAGGGCGTATGCGTTTTTTCCTGAATATATTCAGGAAAAAACGCATACGCCCTTTTTGACCAACCAAGCAAGCTTGCAAAGGAAATCTGCACTACAATGATGTCTCACTTCCCCCCGGTCAAAAGGGCCATCTGAAAAAAGTGTAAAATCCAGCAAGGCAGGACAGGCCATGGAGAACTGGGAGCCTTGTTATGCTGATGAGCGGGATGTAAATTGCCAACAGACACTCGGGAGAAGTGTATGGTGTTTCCTGAAACATCTAAAAAACAAAGCAACAGAGCCTAGGGCACTTCCACTTATGGTCCTATAGCTTAGGGAAATTAAAATCAAAAAGACACAGCCACCCCAAAGTTTGGGACGCCTCTGGTTACAAGAACCTCGTTTACAGTACAAGTTCAACATCGCAGAAAGTGAAAAATGGATAAAGAAGTTGTGGTATTTACTTGCAAAGCAATATCACTCAGCAATGAAATCTATGTCATCAGGCCCTTAGCAGCACAATGAGTGGATTCAGGTATGATGATTCTAACTGAAATAAGTCACACAGAAAATGAAACATCATAAGGTATCAGTAATACACGGAATGTAAACTTGGCTACACAGGAACTGAATTACAGAACAGAACAGGGTCTCAAATTTAGAAAACCAACTTATGCTTGCTTAAGGGGAAAGGTGAGTTGGGGTGCTGCATAAAACCAGAGATTGAAATGAGCACAGATAAAGTTCCTTAAGCCAAATATGGAATAGACAAGAGCTACTCCTTGCTCAACGAAATGGACTCAACACCGCATATTAAACGCCTAAGAATGTACCTGACTAGTAAGTATCTTAAAACCTATGGATTGCTATGTCTCCGAAAGAGAATCAAGCATGTGTACAGGGGCATAAACGCAGCAGTGATAGGATTGGAGAGGTTCGGTGAGCAAATGAAGACCCTTTGATGTCATATTGCATGGTACCCATTCCACGGGTTTCAACTACCCAGGTTTAAGGTATTCTTCCTTCAGCTAAAACATGCATGTGGAACCCAGAGTATGATCAACCATGTGATCGGGAGACGTGTTCAAATATGTCTCAGTTTTCGTACCCTAGTACTCGGGTGTAACATTCCAGACGCTTTACTAACACTCTCCCGACTTGGAGAGTCAGTCCCTTTAACCTCCTGTTTAGCCCAGTTTGCAATTTCTGCGGAAGATGAACAGGAATAGCGAGAACCAATGAGAGACTAGCTGGAGGTGTCTGGACGGGCAAATTTAACTCTCATTTCCCACCAGGAAGAGGAATTAACCAAAGGCTCAGCGTGCCGTGCTGGAACAAGATTAGGGCCTGAAGCCATCCTGCGGTGTTGCGGCCAGCTCAAAAGAAAGCGAGTTGAAGAAAGGAGCTCAGGGGCACTGTAATTCACAAACCTGCAGAGTTATAAATGACAGCTATCGTCCAAAAATATACTGAAGTAAGGCTGCCAAGAGGACTTGAAAGCGGGGCAGAATTGCAGGAAACCGATTTCAGGAGGTAGACTGGAATTGCATTGAAAGCATAGGAAAAGAGGCAGAACGTCCACAATGATGCACTTAGCCAAAAAGGGCGTATGCGTTTTTTCCTGAATATATTCAGGAAAAAACGCATACGCCCTTTTTGGCCAACCAAGCAAGCTTGCAAAGGAAATCTGCACTACAATGAAGTCTCACTTCCCCCCGGTCAAAAGGGCCATCTGAAAAAAGTGTAAAATCCAGCAAGGCAGGACAGGCCATGGAGAACTGGGAGCCTTGTTATGCTGCTGGGCGGGATGTAAATTGCCAACAGACACTCGGGAGAAGTGTATGGTGTTTCCTGAAACATCTAAAAAACAAAGCAACAGAGCCTAGGGCACTTCCACTTATGGTCCTATAGCTTAGGGAAATTAAAATCAAAAAGACACAGCCACCCCAAAGTTTGGGACGCCTCTGTTTACAAGAACCTCATTTACAGTACAAGTTCAACATCGCAGAAAGTGAAAAATGGATAAAGAAGTTGTGGTATTTACTTGCAAAGCAATATCACTCAGCAATGAAATCTATGTCATCAGGCCCTTAGCAGCACAATGAGTGGATTCAGGTATGATGATTCTAACTGAAATAAGTCACACAGAAAATGAAACATCATAAGGTATCAGTAATACACGGAATGTAAACTTGGCTACACAGGAACTGAATTACAGAACAGAACAGGGTCTCAAATTTAGAAAACCAACTTATGCTTGCTTAAGGGGAAAGGTGAGTTGGGGTGCTGCATAAAACCAGAGATTGAAATGAGCACAGATAAAGTTCCTTAAGCCAAATATGGAATAGACAAGAGCTACTCCTTGCTCAACGAAATGGACTCAACACCCCATATTAAACGCCTAAGAATGTACCTGACTAGTAAGTATCTTAAAACCTATGGATTGCTATGTCTCCGAAAGAGAATCAAGCGTGTGTACAGGGGCATAAATGCAGCAGTGATAGGATTGGAGAGGTTCGGTGAGCAAATGAAGACCCTTTGAAGTCAATTTGCATGGTACCCATTACACGGGTCTCAACTCTCCAGGTTTAAGGTATTCTTCCTTCAGCTAAAACATGCATGTGGAACCCAGAGTATGATCAACCGTGTGAACGGGAGACGTGTTCAAATATGTCTCAGTTTTCCTCCCCTGGTACTCGGGTGCAACATTCCAGATTCTTTACTAACACTCTCCCGACTTGGAGAGTCAGCGCCTTTAACCTCCTGTTTGGCCCAGTTTGCAATTTCTGCGGAAGACGAACAGGAATAGGGAGAACCAATGAGAGACTAGCTGGAGTTGTCTGGACGGGCAAATTTAACTCTCATTTCCCACCAGGAAGAGGAAATAACCAAAGGCTCAGTGTGCCGTGCCGGAACCAGATTAGAGCCTGAAGCCATCCTGCGGTGTTGCGGCCAGCTCAAAAGAAAGCGAGTTGAAGAAAGGAGCTCAGGGGCACTGTAATTCACAAACCTGCAGAGTTATAAATGACAGCTATCGTCCAAAAATATACTGAAGTAAGGCTGCCAAGAGGACTTGAAAGCAGGGCAGAATTGCAGGAAACCGATTTCAGGAGGTAGACTGGAATTGCATTGGAAGCATAGGAAAAGAGGCAGAACGTCCACAATGATGCACTTGGCCAAAAAGGGCGTATGCGTTTTTTCCTGAATATATTCAGGAAAAAACGCATACGCCCTTTTTGGCCAACCAAGCAAGCTTGCAAAGGAAATCTGCACTACAATGAAGTCTCACTTCCCCCCCATCAAAAGGGCCATGTGAAAAAAGTGTAAAATCCAGCAAGGCAGGACAGGCCATGGAGAACTGGGAGCCTTGTTATGCTGATGGGCGGGATGTAAATTGCCAACAGACACTCGGGAGAAGTGTATGGTGTTTCCTGAAACATCTAAAAAACAAAGCAACAGAGCCTAGGGCACTTCCACTTATGGTCCTATAGCTTAGGGAAATTAAAATCAAAAAGACACAGCCACCCCAAAGTTTGGAACGGCTCTGTTTACAAGAACCTCGTTTACAGTACAAGTTCAACATCGCAGAAAGTGAAAAATGGATAAAGAACTTGTGGTATTTACTTACAAAGCAATATCACTCAGCAATGAAATCTATGTCATCAGGCCCTTAGCAGCACAATGAGTGGATTCAGGTATGATGATTCTAACTGAAATAAGTCACACAGAAAAAGAAACATCATAAGATATCAGTAATACACGGAATGTAAACTTGGCTACACAGGAACTGAATTCCAAAACAGAACAGGGTCTCAAATTTAGAAAACCAACTTATGCTTGCTTAAGGGGAAAGGTGAGTTGGGGTGCTGCATAAAACCAGAGATTGAAATGAGCACAGATAAAGTTCCTTAAGCCAAATATGGAATAGACAAGAGCTACTCCTTGCTCAACGAAATGGACTCAACACCGCATATTAAACGCCTAAGAATGTACCTGACTAGTAAGTATCTTAAAACCTATGGATTGCTATGTCTCCGAAAGAGAATCAAGCATGTGTACAGGGGCATAAACGCAGCAGTGATAGGATTGGAGAGGTTCGGTGAGCAAATGAAGACCCTTTGATGTCATATTGCATGGTACCCATTCCACGGGTTTCAACTACCCAGGTTTAAGGTATTCTTCCTTCAGCTAAAACATGCATGTGGAACCCAGAGTATGATCAACCATGTGATCGGGAGACGTGTTCAAATATGTCTCAGTTTTCGTACCCTGGTACTCGGGTGTAACATTCCAGACGCTTTACTAACACTCTCCCGACTTGGAGAGTCAGTCCCTTTAACCTCCTGTTTAGCCCAGTTTGCAATTTCTGCGGAAGATGAACAGGAATAGCGAGAACCAATGAGAGACTAGCTGGAGGTGTCTGGACGGGCAAATTTAACTCTCATTTCCCACCAGGAAGAGGAATTAACCAAAGGCTCAGCGTGCCGTGCTGGAACAAGATTAGGGCCTGAAGCCATCCTGCGGTGTTGCGGCCAGCTCAAAAGAAAGCGAGTTGAAGAAAGGAGCTCAGGGGCACTGTAATTCACAAACCTGCAGAGTTATAAATGACAGCTATCGTCCAAAAATATACTGAAGTAAGGCTGCCAAGAGGACTTGAAAGCGGGGCAGAATTGCAGGAAACCGATTTCAGGAGGTAGACTGGAATTGCATTGAAAGCATAGGAAAAGAGGCAGAACGTCCACAATGATGCACTTAGCCAAAAAGGGCGTATGCGTTTTTTCCTGAATATATTCAGGAAAAAACGCATACGCCCTTTTTGGCCAACCAAGCAAGCTTGCAAAGGAAATCTGCACTACAATGAAGTCTCACTTCCCCCCGGTCAAAAGGGCCATCTGAAAAAAGTGTAAAATCCAGCAAGGCAGGACAGGCCATGGAGAACTGGGAGCCTTGTTATGCTGCTGGGCGGGATGTAAATTGCCAACAGACACTCGGGAGAAGTGTATGGTGTTTCCTGAAACATCTAAAAAACAAAGCAACAGAGCCTAGGGCACTTCCACTTATGGTCCTATAGCTTAGGGAAATTAAAATCAAAAAGACACAGCCACCCCAAAGTTTGGGACGCCTCTGTTTACAAGAACCTCATTTACAGTACAAGTTCAACATCGCAGAAAGTGAAAAATGGATAAAGAAGTTGTGGTATTTACTTGCAAAGCAATATCACTCAGCAATGAAATCTATGTCATCAGGCCCTTAGCAGCACAATGAGTGGATTCAGGTATGATGATTCTAACTGAAATAAGTCACACAGAAAATGAAACATCATAAGGTATCAGTAATACACGGAATGTAAACTTGGCTACACAGGAACTGAATTACAGAACAGAACAGGGTCTCAAATTTAGAAAACCAACTTATGCTTGCTTAAGGGGAAAGGTGAGTTGGGGTGCTGCATAAAACCAGAGATTGAAATGAGCACAGATAAAGTTCCTTAAGCCAAATATGGAATAGACAAGAGCTACTCCTTGCTCAACGAAATGGACTCAACACCCCATATTAAACGCCTAAGAATGTACCTGACTAGTAAGTATCTTAAAACCTATGGATTGCTATGTCTCCGAAAGAGAATCAAGCGTGTGTACAGGGGCATAAATGCAGCAGTGATAGGATTGGAGAGGTTCGGTGAGCAAATGAAGACCCTTTGAAGTCAATTTGCATGGTACCCATTACACGGGTCTCAACTCTCCAGGTTTAAGGTATTCTTCCTTCAGCTAAAACATGCATGTGGAACCCAGAGTATGATCAACCGTGTGAACGGGAGACGTGTTCAAATATGTCTCAGTTTTCCTCCCCTGGTACTCGGGTGCAACATTCCAGATTCTTTACTAACACTCTCCCGACTTGGAGAGTCAGCGCCTTTAACCTCCTGTTTGGCCCAGTTTGCAATTTCTGCGGAAGACGAACAGGAATAGGGAGAACCAATGAGAGACTAGCTGGAGTTGTCTGGACGGGCAAATTTAACTCTCATTTCCCACCAGGAAGAGGAAATAACCAAAGGCTCAGTGTGCCGTGCCGGAACCAGATTAGAGCCTGAAGCCATCCTGCGGTGTTGCGGCCAGCTCAAAAGAAAGCGAGTTGAAGAAAGGAGCTCAGGGGCACTGTAATTCACAAACCTGCAGAGTTATAAATGACAGCTATCGTCCAAAAATATACTGAAGTAAGGCTGCCAAGAGGACTTGAAAGCGGGGCAGAATTGCAGGAAACCGATTTCAGGAGGTAGACTGGAATTGCATTGAAAGCATAGGAAAAGAGGCAGAACGTCCACAATGATGCACTTGGCCAAAAAGGGCGTATGCGTTTTTTCCTGAATATATTCAGGAAAAAACGCATACGCCCTTTTTGGCCAACCAAGCAAGCTTGCAAAGGAAATCTGCACTACAATGAAGTCTCACTTCCCCCCGGTCAAAAGTGCCATCTGAAAAAAGTGTAAAATCCAGCAAGGCAGGACAGGCCATGGAGAACTGGGAGCCTTGTTATGCTGATGGGCGGGATGTAAATTGCCAACAGACACTCGGGAGAAGTGTATGGTGTTTCCTGAAACATCTAAAAAACAAAGCAACAGAGCCTAGGGCACTTCCACTTATGGTCCTATAGCTTAGGGAAATTAAAATCAAAAAGACACACCCACCCCAAAGTTTGGAACGGCTCTGTTTACAAGAACCTCGTTTACAGTACAAGTTCAACATCGCAGAAAGTGAAAAATGGATAAAGAACTTTTGGTATTTACTTACAAAGCAATATCACTCAGCAATGAAATCTATGTCATCAGGCCCTTAGCAGCACAATGAGTGGATTCAGGTATGATGATTCTAACTGAAATAAGTCACACAGAAAAAGAAACATCATAAGATATCAGTAATACACGGAATGTAAACTTGGCTACACAGGAACTGAATTCCAAAACAGAACAGGGTCTCAAATTTAGAAAACCAACTTATGCTTGCTTAAGGGGAAAGGTGAGTTGGGGTGCTGCATAAAACCAGAGATTGAAATGAGCACAGATAAAGTTCCTTAAGCCAAATATGGAATAGACAAGAGCTACTCCTTGCTCAACGAAATGGACTCAACACCCCATATTAAACGCCTAAGAATGTACCTGACTAGTAAGTATCTTAAAACCTATGGATTGCTATGTCTCCAAAAGAGAATCAAGCGTGTGTACAGGGGCATAAACGCAGCAGTGATAGGATTGGAGAGGTTCGGTGAGCAAATGAAGACCCTTTGAAGTCAATTTGCATGGTACCCATTACACGGGTCTCAACTCTCCAGGTTTAAGGTATTCTTCCTTCAGCTAAAACATGCATGTGGAACCCAGAGTATGATCAACCATGTGATCGGGAGACGTGTTCAAATATGTCTCAGTTTTCGTACCCTGGTACTCGGGTGCAACATTCCAGACGCTTTACTAACACTCTCCCGACTTGGAGAGTCAGTCCCTTTAACCTCCTGTTTAGCCCAGTTTACAATTTCTGCGGAAGATGAACAGGAATAGCGAGAACCAATGAGAGACTAGCTGGAGGTGTCTGGACGGGCAAATTTAACTCTCATTTCCCACCAGGAAGAGGAATTAACCAAAGGCTCAGCGTGCCGTGCTGGAACAAGATTAGGGCCTGAAGCCATCCTGCGGTGTTGCGGCCAGCTCAAAAGAAAGCGAGTTGAAGAAAGGAGCTCAGGGGCACTGTAATTCACAAACCTGCAGAGTTATAAATGACAGCTATCGTCCAAAAATAGACTGAAGTAAGGCTGCCAAGAGGACTTGAAAGCGGGGCAGAATTGCAGGAAACCGATTTCAGGAGGTAGACTGGAATTGCATTGAAAGCATAGGAAAAGAGGCAGAACGTCCACAATGATGCACTTGGCCAAAAAGGGCGTATGCGTTTTTTCCTGAATATATTCAGGGAAAAACGCATACGCCCTTTTTGGCCAACCAAGCAAGCTTGCAAAGGAAATCTGCACTACAATGAAGTCTCACTTCCCCCCGGTCAAAAGGGCCATCTGAAAAAAGTGTAAAATCCAGCAAGGCAGGACAGGCCATGGAGAACTGAGAGCCTTGTTATGCTGCTGGGCGGGATGTAAATTGCCAACAGACACTCCAGAGAAGTGTATGGTGTTTCCTGAAACATCTAAAAAACAAAGCAACAGAGCCTAGGGCACTTCCACTTATGGTCCTATAGCTTAGGGAAATTAAAATCAAAAAGACACAGCCACCCCAAAGTTTGGGACGCCTCTGTTTACAAGAACCTCGTTTACAGTACAAGTTCAACATCGCAGAAAATGAAAAATGGATAAAGAAGTTGTGGTATTTACTTACAAAGCAATATCACTCAGCAATGAAATCTATGTCATCAGGCACTTAGCAGCACAATGAGTGGATTCAGGTATGATGATTCTAACTGAAATAAGTCACACAGAAAAAGAAACATCATAAGATATCACTAATACACGGAATATAAACTTGGCTACACAGGAACTGAATTCCAAAACAGAACAGCGTCTCAAATTTAGAAAACCAACTTATGCTTGCTTAAGGGGAAAGGTGAGTTGGGGTGCTGCATAAAACCAGAGATTGAAATGAGCACAGATAAAGTTCTTTAAGCCAAATATGGAATAGACAAGAGCTACTCCTTGCTCAACGAAATGGACTCAACACCCCATATTAAACGCCTAAGAATGTACCTGACTAGAAAGTATCTTAAAACCTATGGATTGCTATGTCTCCGAAAGAGAATCAAGCGTGTGTACAGGGGCATAAACGCAGCAGTGATAGGATTGGAGAGGTTCGGTGAGCAAATGAAGACCCTTTGAAGTCAATTTGCATGGTACCCATTACACGGGTCTCAACTCTCCAGGTTTAAGGTATTCTTCCTTCAGCTAAAACATGCATGTGGAACCCAGAGTATGATCAACCGTGTGAACGGGAGACGTGTTCAAATATGTCTCAGTTTTCCTCCCCTGGTACTCGGGTGCAACATTCCAGATTCTTTACTAACACTCTCCCGACTTGGAGAGTCAGCGCCTTTAACCTCCTGTTTGGCCCAGTTTGCAATTTCTGCGGAAGACGAACAGGAATAGGGAGAACCAATGAGAGACTAGCTGGAGTTGTCTGGACGGGCAAATTTAACTCTCATTTCCCACCAGGAAGAGGAAATAACCAAAGGCTCAGTGTGCCGTGCCGGAACCAGATTAGAGCCTGAAGCCATCCTGCGGTGTTGCGGCCAGCTCAAAAGAAAGCGAGTTGAAGAAAGGAGCTCAGGGGCACTGTAATTCACAAACCTGCAGAGTTATAAATGACAGCTGTCGTCCAAAAATATACTGAAGTAAGGCTGCCAAGAGGACTTGAAAACGGGGCAGAATTGCAGGAAACCGATTTCAGGAGGTAGACTGGAATTGCATTGAAAGCATAGGAAAAGAGGCAGAACGTCCACAATGATGCACTTGGCCAAAAAGGGCGTATGCGTTTTTTCCTGAATATATTCAGGAAAAAACGCATACGCCCTTTTTGGCCAACCAAGCAAGCTTGCAAAGGAAATCTGCACTACAATGAAGTCTCACTTCCCCCCGGTCAAAAGGGCCATCTGAAAAAAGTGTAAAATCCAGCAAGGCAGGACAGGCCATGGAGAACTGGGAGCCTTGTTATGCTGCTGGGCGGGATGTAAATTGCCAACAGACACTCGGGAGAAGTGTATGGTGTTTCCTGAAACATCTAAAAAACAAAGCAACAGAGCCTAGGGCACTTCCACTTATGGTCCTATAGCTTAGGGAAATTAAAATCAAAAAGACACAGCCACCCCAAAGTTTGGGACGCCTCTGTTTACAAGAACCTCATTTACAGTACAAGTTCAACATCGCAGAAAGTGAAAAATGGATAAAGAAGTTGTGGTATTTACTTGCAAAGCAATATCACTCAGCAATGAAATCTATGTCATCAGGCCCTTAGCAGCACAATGAGTGGATTCAGGTATGATGATTCTAACTGAAATAAGTCACACAGAAAATGAAACATCATAAGGTATCAGTAATACACGGAATGTAAACTTGGCTACACAGGAACTGAATTACAGAACAGAACAGGGTCTCAAATTTAGAAAACCAACTTATGCTTGCTTAAGGGGAAAGGTGAGTTGGGGTGCTGCATAAAACCAGAGATTGAAATGAGCACAGATAAAGTTCCTTAAGCAAAATATGGAATAGACAAGAGCTACTCCTTGCTCAACGAAATGGACTCAACACCCCATATTAAACGCCTAAGAATGTACCTGACTAGTAAGTATCTTAAAACCTATGGATTGCTATGTCTCCGAAAGAGAATCAAGCGTGTGTACAGGGGCATAAATGCAGCAGTGATAGGATTGGAGAGGTTCGGTGAGCAAATGAAGACCCTTTGAAGTCAATTTGCATGGTACCCATTACACGGGTCTCAACTCTCCAGGTTTAAGGTATTCTTCCTTCAGCTAAAACATGCATGTGGAACCCAGAGTATGATCAACCGTGTGAACGGGAGACGTGTTCAAATATGTCTCAGTTTTCCTCCCCTGGTACTCGGGTGCAACATTCCAGATTCTTTACTAACACTCTCCCGACTTGGAGAGTCAGCGCCTTTAACCTCCTGTTTGGCCCAGTTTGCAATTTCTGCGGAAGACGAACAGGAATAGGGAGAACCAATGAGAGACTAGCTGGAGTTGTCTGGACGGGCAAATTTAACTCTCATTTCCCACCAGGAAGAGGAAATAACCAAAGGCTCAGTGTGCCGTGCCGGAACCAGATTAGAGCCTGAAGCCATCCTGCGGTGTTGCGGCCAGCTCAAAAGAAAGCGAGTTGAAGAAAGGAGCTCAGGGGCACTGTAATTCACAAACCTGCAGAGTTATAAATGACAGCTATCGTCCAAAAATATACTGAAGTAAGGCTGCCAAGAGGACTTGAAAGCGGGGCAGAATTGCAGGAAACCGATTTCAGGAGGTAGACTGGAATTGCATTGAAAGCATAGGAAAAGAGGCAGAACGTCCACAATGATGCACTTGGCCAAAAAGGGCGTATGCGTTTTTTCCTGAATATATTCAGGAAAAAACGCATACGCCCTTTTTGGCCAACCAAGCAAGCTTGCAAAGGAAATCTGCACTACAATGAAGTCTCACTTCCCCCCGGTCAAAAGTGCCATCTGAAAAAAGTGTAAAATCCAGCAAGGCAGGACAGGCCATGGAGAACTGGGAGCCTTGTTATGCTGATGGGCGGGATGTAAATTGCCAACAGACACTCGGGAGAAGTGTATGGTGTTTCCTGAAACATCTAAAAAACAAAGCAACAGAGCCTAGGGCACTTCCACTTATGGTCCTATAGCTTAGGGAAATTAAAATCAAAAAGACACACCCACCCCAAAGTTTGGAACGGCTCTGTTTACAAGAACCTCGTTTACAGTACAAGTTCAACATCGCAGAAAGTGAAAAATGGATAAAGAACTTTTGGTATTTACTTACAAAGCAATATCACTCAGCAATGAAATCTATGTCATCAGGCCCTTAGCAGCACAATGAGTGGATTCAGGTATGATGATTCTAACTGAAATAAGTCACACAGAAAAAGAAACATCATAAGATATCAGTAATACACGGAATGTAAACTTGGCTACACAGGAACTGAATTCCAAAACAGAACAGGGTCTCAAATTTAGAAAACCAACTTATGCTTGCTTAAGGGGAAAGGTGAGTTGGGGTGCTGCATAAAACCAGAGATTGAAATGAGCACAGATAAAGTTCCTTAAGCCAAATATGGAATAGACAAGAGCTACTCCTTGCTCAACGAAATGGACTCAACACCGCATATTAAACGCCTAAGAATGTACCTGACTAGTAAGTATCTTAAAACCTATGGATTGCTATGTCTCCGAAAGAGAATCAAGCATGTGTACAGGGGCATAAACGCAGCAGTGATAGGATTGGAGAGGTTCGGTGAGCAAATGAAGACCCTTTGATGTCATATTGCATGGTACCCATTCCACGGGTTTCAACTACCCAGGTTTAAGGTATTCTTCCTTCAGCTAAAACATGCATGTGGAACCCAGAGTATGATCAACCATGTGATCGGGAGACGTGTTCAAATATGTCTCAGTTTTCGTACCCTGGTACTCGGGTGCAACATTCCAGACGCTTTACTAACACTCTCCCGACTTGGAGAGTCAGTCCCTTTAACCTCCTGTTTAGCCCAGTTTGCAATTTCTGCGGAAGATGAACAGGAATAGCGAGAACCAATGAGAGACTAGCTGGAGGTGTCTGGACGGGCAAATTTAACTCTCATTTCCCACCAGGAAGAGGAATTAACCAAAGGCTCAGCGTGCCGTGCTGGAACAAGATTAGGGCCTGAAGCCATCCTGCGGTGTTGCGGCCAGCTCAAAAGAAAGCGAGTTGAAGAAAGGAGCTCAGGGGCACTGTAATTCACAAACCTGCAGAGTTATGAATGACAGCTATCGTCCAAAAATAGACTGAAGTAAGGCTGCCAAGAGGACTTGAAAGCGGGGCAGAATTGCAGGAAACCGATTTCAGGAGGTAGACTGGAATTGCATTGAAAGCATAGGAAAAGAGGCAGAACGTCCACAATGATGCACTTGGCCAAAAAGGGCGTATGCGTTTTTTCCTGAATATATTCAGGAAAAAACGCATACGCACTTTTTGGCCAACCAAGGAAGCATGCAAAGGAAATCTGCACTACAATGAAGTCTCACTTCCCCCCGGTCAAAAGGGTCATCTGAAAAAAGTGTAAAATCCAGAAAGGCAGGACAGGCCATGGAGAACTGGGAGCCTTGTTATGCTGCTGGGCGGGATGTAAATTGCCAACAGACACTCGGGAGAAGTGTATGGTGTTTCCTGAAACATCTAAAAAACAAAGCAACAGAGCCTAGGGCACTTCCACTTATGGTCCTATAGCTTAGGGAAATTAAAATCAAAAAGACACAGCCACCCCAAAGTTTGGGACGCCTCTGTTTACAAGAACCTCGTTTACAGTACAAGTTCAACATCGCAGAAAGTGAAAAATGGATAAAGAAGTTGTGGTGTTTACTTGCAAAGCAATATCACTCAGCAATGAAATCTATGTCATCAGGCCCTTAGCAGCACAATGAGTGGATTCAGGTATGATGATTCTAACTGAAATAAGTCACACAGAAAATGAAACATCATAAGGTATCAGTAATACACGGAATGTAAACTTGGCTACACAGGAACTGAATTACAGAACAGAACAGGGTCTCAAATTTAGAAAACCAACTTATGCTTGCTTAAGGGGAAAGGTGAGTTGGGGTGCTGCATAAAACCAGAGATTGAAATGAGCACAGATAAAGTTCCTTAAGCCAAATATGGAATAGACAAGAGCTACTCCTTGCTCAACGAAATGGACTCAACACCCCATATTAAACGCCTAAGAATGTACCTGACTAGTAAGTATCTTAAAACCTATGGATTGCTATGTCTCCAAAAGAGAATCAAGCATGTGTACAGGGGCATAAACGAAGCAGTGATAGGATTGGAGAGGTTCGGTGAGCAAATGAAGACCCTTTGAAGTCAATTTGCATGGTACCCATTACACGGGTCTCAACTCTCCAGGTTTAAGGTATTCTTCCTTCAGCTAAAACATGCATGTGGAACCCAGAGTATGATCAACCGTGTGAACGGGAGACGTGTTCAAATATGTCTCAGTTTTCCTCCCCTGGTACTCGGGTGCAACATTCCAGATTCTTTACTAACACTCTCCCGACTTGGAGAGTCAGCGCCTTTAACCTCCTGTTTGGCCCAGTTTGCAATTTCTGCGGAAGATGAACAGGAATAGGGAGAACCAATGAGAGACTAGCTGGAGTTGTCTGGACGGGCAAATTTAACTCTCATTTCCCACCAGGAAGAGGAAATAACCAAAGGCTCAGTGTGCCGTGCCGGAACCAGATTAGAGCCTGAAGCCATCCTGCGGTGTTGCGGCCAGCTCAAAAGAAAGCGAGTTGAAGAAAGGAGCTCAGGGGCACTGTAATTCACAAACCTGCAGAGTTATAAATGACAGCTATCGTCCAAAAATATACTGAAGTAAGGCTGCCAAGAGGACTTGAAAGCGGGGCAGAATTGCAGGAAACCGATTTCAGGAGGTAGACTGGAATTGCATTGAAAGCATAGGAAAAGAGGCAGAAGGTCCACAATGATGCACTAGGCCAAAAAGGGCGTATGCGTTTTTTCCTGAATATATTCAGGAAAAAACGCATACGCCCTTTTTGGCCAACCAAGCAAGCTTGCAAAGGAAATCTGCACTACAATGAAGTCTCACTTCCCCCCGGTCAAAAGGGCCATCTGAAAAAAGTGTAAAATCCAGCAAGGCAGGACAGGCCATGGAGAACTGGGAGCCTTGTTATGCTGCTGGGCGGGATGTAAATTGCCAACAGACACTCGGGAGAAGTGTATGGTGTTTCCTGAAACATCTAAAAAACAAAGCAACAGAGCCTAGGGCACTTCCACTTATGGTCCTATAGCTTAGGGAAATTAAAATCAAAAAGACACACCCACCCCAAAGTTTGGAACGGCTCTGTTTACAAGAACCTCGTTTACAGTACAAGTTCAACATCGCAGAAAGTGAAAAATGGATAAAGAACTTTTGGTATTTACTTACAAAGCAATATCACTCAGCAATGAAATCTATGTCATCAGGCCCTTAGCAGCACAATGAGTGGATTCAGGTATGATGATTCTAACTGAAATAAGTCACACAGAAAAAGAAACATCATAAGATATCAGTAATACACGGAATGTAAACTTGGCTACACAGGAACTGAATTCCAAAACAGAACAGGGTCTCAAATTTAGAAAACCAACTTATGCTTGCTTAAGGGGAAAGGTGAGTTGGGGTGCTGCATAAAACCAGAGATTGAAATGAGCACAGATAAAGTTCCTTAAGCCAAATATGGAATAGACAAGAGCTACTCCTTGCTCAACGAAATGGACTCAACACCGCATATTAAACGCCTAAGAATGTACCTGACTAGTAAGTATCTTAAAACCTATGGATTGCTATGTCTCCGAAAGAGAATCAAGCATGTGTACAGGGGCATAAACGCAGCAGTGATAGGATTGGAGAGGTTCGGTGAGCAAATGAAGACCCTTTGATGTCATATTGCATGGTACCCATTCCACGGGTTTCAACTACCCAGGTTTAAGGTATTCTTCCTTCAGCTAAAACATGCATGTGGAACCCAGAGTATGATCAACCATGTGATCGGGAGACGTGTTCAAATATGTCTCAGTTTTCGTACCCTGGTAGTCGGGTGCAACATTCCAGACGCTTTACTAACACTCTCCCGACTTGGAGAGTCAGTCCCTTTAACCTCCTGTTTAGCCCAGTTTGCAATTTCTGCGGAAGATGAACAGGAATAGCGAGAACCAATGAGAGACTAGCTGGAGGTGTCTGGACGGGCAAATTTAACTCTCATTTCCCACCAGGAAGAGGAATTAACCAAAGGCTCAGCGTGCCGTGCTGGAACAAGATTAGGGCCTGAAGCCATCCTGCGGTGTTGCGGCCAGCTCAAAAGAAAGCGAGTTGAAGAAAGGAGCTCAGGGGCACTGTAATTCACAAACCTGCAGAGTTATAAATGACAGCTATCGTCCAAAAATATACTGAAGTAAGGCTGCCAAGAGGACTTGAAAGCGGGGCAGAATTGCAGGAAACCGATTTCAGGAGGTAGACTGGAATTGCATTGAAAGCATAGGAAAAGAGGCAGAACGTCCACAATGATGCACTTGGCCAAAAAGGGCGTATGCGTTTTTTCCTGAATATATTCAGGAAAAAACGCATACGCCCTTTTTGGCCAACCAAGCAAGCTTGCAAAGGAAATCTGCACTACAATGAAGTCTCACTTCCCCCCGGTCAAAAGGGCCATCTGAAAAAAGTGTAAAATCCAGCAAGGCAGGACAGGCCATGGAGAACTGGGAGCCTTGTTATGCTGCTGGGCGGGATGTAAATTGCCAACAGACACTCGGGAGAAGTGTATGGTGTTTCCTGAAACATCTAAAAAACAAAGCAACAGAGCCTAGGGCACTTCCACTTATGGTCCTATAGCTTAGGGAAATTAAAATCAAAAAGACACAGCCACCCCAAAGTTTGGGACGCCTCTGTTTACAAGAACCTCGTTTACAGTACAAGTTCAACATCGCAGAAAGTGAAAAATGGATAAAGAAGTTGTGGTGTTTACTTGCAAAGCAATATCACTCAGCAATGAAATCTATGTCATCAGGCCCTTAGCAGCACAATGAGTGGATTCAGGTATGATGATTCTAACTGAAATAAGTCACACAGAAAATGAAACATCATAAGGTATCAGTAATACACGGAATGTAAACTTGGCTACACAGGAACTGAATTACAGAACAGAACAGGGTCTCAAATTTAGAAAACCAACTTATGCTTGCTTAAGGGGAAAGGTGAGTTGGGGTGCTGCATAAAACCAGAGATTGAAATGAGCACAGATAAAGTTCCTTAAGCCAAATATGGAATAGACAAGAGCTACTCCTTGCTCAACGAAATGGACTCAACACCCCATATTAAACGCCTAAGAATGTACCTGACTAGTAAGTATCTTAAAACCTATGGATTGCTATGTCTCCAAAAGAGAATCAAGCATGTGTACAGGGGCATAAACGAAGCAGTGATAGGATTGGAGAGGTTCGGTGAGCAAATGAAGACCCTTTGAAGTCAATTTGCATGGTACCCATTACACGGGTCTCAACTCTCCAGGTTTAAGGTATTCTTCCTTCAGCTAAAACATGCATGTGGAACCCAGAGTATGATCAACCGTGTGAACGGGAGACGTGTTCAAATATGTCTCAGTTTTCCTCCCCTGGTACTCGGGTGCAACATTCCAGATTCTTTACTAACACTCTCCCGACTTGGAGAGTCAGCGCCTTTAACCTCCTGTTTGGCCCAGTTTGCAATTTCTGCGGAAGATGAACAGGAATAGGGAGAACCAATGAGAGACTAGCTGGAGTTGTCTGGACGGGCAAATTTAACTCTCATTTCCCACCAGGAAGAGGAAATAACCAAAGGCTCAGTGTGCCGTGCCGGAACCAGATTAGAGCCTGAAGCCATCCTGCGGTGTTGCGGCCAGCTCAAAAGAAAGCGAGTTGAAGAAAGGAGCTCAGGGGCACTGTAATTCACAAACCTGCAGAGTTATAAATGACAGCTATCGTCCAAAAATATACTGAAGTAAGGCTGCCAAGAGGACTTGAAAGCGGGGCAGAATTGCAGGAAACCGATTTCAGGAGGTAGACTGGAATTGCATTGAAAGCATAGGAAAAGAGGCAGAAGGTCCACAATGATGCACTAGGCCAAAAAGGGCGTATGCGTTTTTTCCTGAATATATTCAGGAAAAAACGCATACGCCCTTTTTGGCCAACCAAGCAAGCTTGCAAAGGAAATCTGCACTACAATGAAGTCTCACTTCCCCCCGGTCAAAAGGGCCATCTGAAAAAAGTGTAAAATCCAGCAAGGCAGGACAGGCCATGGAGAACTGGGAGCCTTGTTATGCTGCTGGGCGGGATGTAAATTGCCAACAGACACTCGGGAGAAGTGTATGGTGTTTCCTGAAACATCTAAAAAACAAAGCAACAGAGCCTAGGGCACTTCCACTTATGGTCCTATAGCTTAGGGAAATTAAAATCAAAAAGACACACCCACCCCAAAGTTTGGAACGGCTCTGTTTACAAGAACCTCGTTTACAGTACAAGTTCAACATCGCAGAAAGTGAAAAATGGATAAAGAACTTTTGGTATTTACTTACAAAGCAATATCACTCAGCAATGAAATCTATGTCATCAGGCCCTTAGCAGCACAATGAGTGGATTCAGGTATGATGATTCTAACTGAAATAAGTCACACAGAAAAAGAAACATCATAAGATATCAGTAATACACGGAATGTAAACTTGGCTACACAGGAACTGAATTCCAAAACAGAACAGGGTCTCAAATTTAGAAAACCAACTTATGCTTGCTTAAGGGGAAAGGTGAGTTGGGGTGCTGCATAAAACCAGAGATTGAAATGAGCACAGATAAAGTTCCTTAAGCCAAATATGGAATAGACAAGAGCTACTCCTTGCTCAACGAAATGGACTCAACACCGCATATTAAACGCCTAAGAATGTACCTGACTAGTAAGTATCTTAAAACCTATGGATTGCTATGTCTCCGAAAGAGAATCAAGCATGTGTACAGGGGCATAAACGCAGCAGTGATAGGATTGGAGAGGTTCGGTGAGCAAATGAAGACCCTTTGATGTCATATTGCATGGTACCCATTCCACGGGTTTCAACTACCCAGGTTTAAGGTATTCTTCCTTCAGCTAAAACATGCATGTGGAACCCAGAGTATGATCAACCATGTGATCGGGAGACGTGTTCAAATATGTCTCAGTTTTCGTACCCTGGTAGTCGGGTGCAACATTCCAGACGCTTTACTAACACTCTCCCGACTTGGAGAGTCAGTCCCTTTAACCTCCTGTTTAGCCCAGTTTGCAATTTCTGCGGAAGATGAACAGGAATAGCGAGAACCAATGAGAGACTAGCTGGAGGTGTCTGGACGGGCAAATTTAACTCTCATTTCCCACCAGGAAGAGGAATTAACCAAAGGCTCAGCGTGCCGTGCTGGAACAAGATTAGGGCCTGAAGCCATCCTGCGGTGTTGCGGCCAGCTCAAAAGAAAGCGAGTTGAAGAAAGGAGCTCAGGGGCACTGTAATTCACAAACCTGCAGAGTTATAAATGACAGCTATCGTCCAAAAATATACTGAAGTAAGGCTGCCAAGAGGACTTGAAAGCGGGGCAGAATTGCAGGAAACCGATTTCAGGAGGTAGACTGGAATTGCATTGAAAGCATAGGAAAAGAGGCAGAACGTCCACAATGATGCACTTGGCCAAAAAGGGCGTATGCGTTTTTTCCTGAATATATTCAGGAAAAAACGCATACGCCCTTTTTGGCCAACCAAGCAAGCTTGCAAAGGAAATCTGCACTACAATGAAGTCTCACTTCCCCCCGGTCAAAAGGGCCATCTGAAAAAAGTGTAAAATCCAGCAAGGCAGGACAGGCCATGGAGAACTGGGAGCCTTGTTATGCTGCTGGGCGGGATGTAAATTGCCAACAGACACTCGGGAGAAGTGTATGGTGTTTCCTGAAACATCTAAAAAACAAAGCAACAGAGCCTAGGGCACTTCCACTTATGGTCCTATAGCTTAGGGAAATTAAAATCAAAAAGACACAGCCACCCCAAAGTTTGGGACGCCTCTGTTTACAAGAACCTCGTTTACAGTACAAGTTCAACATCGCAGAAAGTGAAAAATGGATAAAGAAGTTGTGGTGTTTACTTGCAAAGCAATATCACTCAGCAATGAAATCTATGTCATCAGGCCCTTAGCAGCACAATGAGTGGATTCAGGTATGATGATTCTAACTGAAATAAGTCACACAGAAAATGAAACATCATAAGGTATCAGTAATACACGGAATGTAAACTTGGCTACACAGGAACTGAATTACAGAACAGAACAGGGTCTCAAATTTAGAAAACCAACTTATGCTTGCTTAAGGGGAAAGGTGAGTTGGGGTGCTGCATAAAACCAGAGATTGAAATGAGCACAGATAAAGTTCCTTAAGCCAAATATGGAATAGACAAAAGCTACTCCTTGCTCAACGAAATGGACTCAACACCCCATATTAAACGCCTAAGAATGTACCTGACTAGTAAGTATCTTAAAACCTATGGATTGCTATGTCTCCAAAAGAGAATCAAGCGTGTGTACAGGGGCATAAACGCAGCAGTGATAGGATTGGAGAGGTTCGGTGAGCAAATGAAGACCCTTTGAAGTCAATTTGCATGGTACCCATTACACGGGTCTCAACTCTCCAGGTTTAAGGTATTCTTCCTTCAGCTAAAACATGCATGTGGAACCCAGAGTATGATCAACCGTGTGAACGGGAGACGTGTTCAAATATGTCTCAGTTTTCCTCCCCTGGTACTCGGGTGCAACATTCCAGATTCTTTACTAACACTCTCCCGACTTGGAGAGTCAGCGCCTTTAACCTCCTGTTTGGCCCAGTTTGCAATTTCTGCGGAAGATGAACAGGAATAGGGAGAACCAATGAGAGACTAGCTGGAGGTGTCTGGACGGGCAAATTTAACTCTCATTTCCCACCAGGAAGAGGAATTAACCAAAGGCTCAGCGTGCCGTGCTGGAACAAGATTAGGGCCTGAAGCCATCCTGCGGTGTTGCGGCCAGCTCAAAAGAAAGCGAGTTGAAGAAAGGAGCTCAGGGGCACTGTAATTCACAAACCTGCAGAGTTATAAATGACAGCTATCGTCCAAAAATAGACTGAAGTAAGGCTGCCAAGAGGACTTGAAAGCGGGGCAGAATTGCAGGAAACCGATTTCAGGAGGTAGACTGGAATTGCATTGAAAGCATAGGAAAAGAGGCAGAACGTCCACAATGATGCACTTGGCCAAAAAGGGCGTATGCGTTTTTTCCTGAATATATTCAGGGAAAAACGCATACGCCCTTTTTGGCCAACCAAGCAAGCTTGCAAAGGAAATCTGCACTACAATGAAGTCTCACTTCCCCCCGGTCAAAAGGGCCATCTGAAAAAAGTGTAAAATCCAGCAAGGCAGGACAGGCCATGGAGAACTGAGAGCCTTGTTATGCTGCTGGGCGGGATGTAAATTGCCAACAGACACTCCGGAGAAGTGTATGGTGTTTCCTGAAACATCTAAAAAACAAAGCAACAGAGCCTAGGGCACTTCCACTTATGGTCCTATAGCTTAGGGAAATTAAAATCAAAAAGACACAGCCACCCCAAAGTTTGGGACGCCTCTGTTTACAAGAACCTCGTTTACAGTACAAGTTCAACATCGCAGAAAATGAAAAATGGATAAAGAAGTTGTGGTATTTACTTACAAAGCAATATCACTCAGCAATGAAATCTATGTCATCAGGCCCTTAGCAGCACAATGAGTGGATTCAGGTATGATGATTCTAACTGAAATAAGTCACACAGAAAAAGAAACATCATAAGATATCACTAATACACGGAATATAAACTTGGCTACACAGGAACTGAATTCCAAAACAGAACAGCGTCTCAAATTTAGAAAACCAACTTATGCTTGCTTAAGGGGAAAGGTGAGTTGGGGTGCTGCATAAAACCAGAGATTGAAATGAGCACAGATAAAGTTCTTTAAGCCAAATATGGAATAGACAAGAGCTACTCCTTGCTCAACGAAATGGACTCAACACCCCATATTAAACGCCTAAGAATGTACCTGACTAGAAAGTATCTTAAAACCTATGGATTGCTATGTCTCCGAAAGAGAATCAAGCGTGTGTACAGGGGCATAAACGCAGCAGTGATAGGATTGGAGAGGTTCGGTGAGCAAATGAAGACCCTTTGAAGTCAATTTGCATGGTACCCATTACACGGGTCTCAACTCTCCAGGTTTAAGGTATTCTTCCTTCAGCTAAAACATGCATGTGGAACCCAGAGTATGATCAACCATGTGAACGGGAGACGTGTTCAAATATGTCTCAGTTTTCCTCCCCTGGTACTCGGGTGCAACATTCCAGATTCTTTACTAACACTCTCCCGACTTGGAGAGTCAGCGCCTTTAACCTCCTGTTTGGCCCAGTTTGCAATTTCTGCGGAAGACGAACAGGAATAGGGAGAACCAATGAGAGACTAGCTGGAGTTGTCTGGACGGGCAAATTTAACTCTCATTTCCCACCAGGAAGAGGAAATAACCAAAGGCTCAGTGTGCCGTGCCGGAACCAGATTAGAGCCTGAAGCCATCCTGCGGTGTTGCGGCCAGCTCAAAAGAAAGCGAGTTGAAGAAAGGAGCTCAGGGGCACTGTAATTCACAAACCTGCAGAGTTATAAATGACAGCTATCGTCCAAAAATATACTGAAGTAAGGCTGCCAAGAGGACTTGAAAGCGGGGCAGAATTGCAGGAAACCGATTTCAGGAGGTAGACTGGAATTGCATTGAAAGCATAGGAAAAGAGGCAGAACGTCCACAATGATGCACTTGGCCAAAAAGGGCGTATGCGTTTTTTCCTGAATATATTCAGGAAAAAACGCATACGCCCTTTTTGGCCAACCAAGCAAGCTTGCAAAGGAAATCTGCACTACAATGAAGTCTCACTTCCCCCCGGTCAAAAGGGCCATCTGAAAAAAGTGTAAAATCCAGCAAGGCAGGACAGGCCATGGAGAACTGGGAGCCTTGTTATGCTGCTGGGCGGGATGTAAATTGCCAACAGACACTCGGGAGAAGTGTATGGTGTTTCCTGAAACATCTAAAAAACAAAGCAACAGAGCCTAGGGCACTTCCACTTATGGTCCTATAGCTTAGGGAAATTAAAATCAAAAAGACACACCCACCCCAAAGTTTGGAACGGCTCTGTTTACAAGAACCTCGTTTACAGTACAAGTTCAACATCGCAGAAAGTGAAAAATGGATAAAGAACTTTTGGTATTTACTTACAAAGCAATATCACTCAGCAATGAAATCTATGTCATCAGGCCCTTAGCAGCACAATGAGTGGATTCAGGTATGATGATTCTAACTGAAATAAGTCACACAGAAAAAGAAACATCATAAGATATCAGTAATACACGGAATGTAAACTTGGCTACACAGGAACTGAATTCCAAAACAGAACAGGGTCTCAAATTTAGAAAACCAACTTATGCTTGCTTAAGGGGAAAGGTGAGTTGGGGTGCTGCATAAAACCAGAGATTGAAATGAGCACAGATAAAGTTCCTTAAGCCAAATATGGAATAGACAAGAGCTACTCCTTGCTCAACGAAATGGACTCAACACCGCATATTAAACGCCTAAGAATGTACCTGACTAGTAAGTATCTTAAAACCTATGGATTGCTATGTCTCCGAAAGAGAATCAAGCATGTGTACAGGGGCATAAACGCAGCAGTGATAGGATTGGAGAGGTTCGGTGAGCAAATGAAGACCCTTTGATGTCATATTCCATGGTACCCATTCCACGGGTTTCAACTACCCAGGTTTAAGGTATTCTTCCTTCAGCTAAAACATGCATGTGGAACCCAGAGTATGATCAACCATGTGATCGGGAGACGTGTTCAAATATGTCTCAGTTTTCGTACCCTGGTAGTCGGGTGCAACATTCCAGACGCTTTACTAACACTCTCCCGACTTGGAGAGTCAGTCCCTTTAACCTCCTGTTTAGCCCAGTTTGCAATTTCTGCGGAAGATGAACAGGAATAGCGAGAACCAATGAGAGACTAGCTGGAGGTGTCTGGACGGGCAAATTTAACTCTCATTTCCCACCAGGAAGAGGAATTAACCAAAGGCTCAGCGTGCCGTGCTGGAACAAGATTAGGGCCTGAAGCCATCCTGCGGTGTTGCGGCCAGCTCAAAAGAAAGCGAGTTGAAGAAAGGAGCTCAGGGGCACTGTAATTCACAAACCTGCAGAGTTATAAATGACAGCTATCGTCCAAAAATATACTGAAGTAAGGCTGCCAAGAGGACTTGAAAGCGGGGCAGAATTGCAGGAAACCGATTTCAGGAGGTAGACTGGAATTGCATTGAAAGCATAGGAAAAGAGGCAGAACGTCCACAATGATGCACTTGGCCAAAAAGGGCGTATGCGTTTTTTCCTGAATATATTCAGGAAAAAACGCATACGCCCTTTTTGGCCAACCAAGCAAGCTTGCAAAGGAAATCTGCACTACAATGAAGTCTCACTTCCCCCCGGTCAAAAGGGCCATCTGAAAAAAGTGTAAAATCCAGCAAGGCAGGACAGGCCATGGAGAACTGGGAGCCTTGTTATGATGCTGGGCGGGATGTAAATTGCCAACAGACACTCGGGAGAAGTGTATGGTGTTTCCTGAAACATCTAAAAAACAAAGCAACAGAGCCTAGGGCACTTCCACTTATGGTCCTATAGCTTAGGGAAATTAAAATCAAAAAGACACAGCCACCCCAAAGTTTGGGACGCCTCTGTTTACAAGAACCTCATTTACAGTACAAGTTCAACATCGCAGAAAGTGAAAAATGGATAAAGAAGTTGTGGTATTTACTTGCAAAGCAATATCACTCAGCAATGAAATCTATGTCATCAGGCCCTTAGCAGCACAATGAGTGGATTCAGGTATGATGATTCTAACTGAAATAAGTCACACATAAAATGAAACATCATAAGGTATCAGTAATACACGGAATGTAAACTTGGCTACACAGGAACTGAATTACAGAACAGAACAGGGTCTCAAATTTAGAAAACCAACTTATGCTTGCTTAAGGGGAAAGGTGAGTTGGGGTGCTGCATAAAACCAGAGATTGAAATGAGCACAGATAAAGTTCCTTAAGCCAAATATGGAATAGACAAGAGCTACTCCTTGCTCAACGAAATGGACTCAACACCCCATATTAAACGCCTAAGAATGTACCTGACTAGTAAGTATCTTAAAACCTATGGATTGCTATGTCTCCAAAAGAGAATCAAGCGTGTGTACAGGGGCATAAACGCAGCAGTGATAGGATTGGAGAGGTTCGGTGAGCAAATGAAGACCCTTTGAAGTCAATTTGCATGGTACCCATTACACGGGTCTCAACTCTCCAGGTTTAAGGTATTCTTCCTTCAGCTAAAACATGCATGTGGAACCCAGAGTATGATCAACCATGTGATCGGGAGACGTGTTCAAATATGTCTCAGTTTTCGTACCCTGGTACTCGGTTGCAACATTCCAGACGCTTTACTAACACTCTCCCGACTTGGAGAGTCAGTCCCTTTAACCTCCTGTTTAGCCCAGTTTGCAATTTCTGCGGAAGATGAACAGGAATAGCGAGAACCAATGAGAGACTAGCTGGAGGTGTCTGGACGGGCAAATTTAACTCTCATTTCCCACCAGGAAGAGGAATTAACCAAAGGCTCAGCGTGCCGTGCTGGAACAAGATTAGGGCCTGAAGCCATCCTGCGGTGTTGCGGCCAGCTCAAAAGAAAGCGAGTTGAAGAAAGGAGCTCAGGGGCACTGTAATTCACAAACCTGCAGAGTTATAAATGACAGCTATCGTCCAAAAATAGACTGAAGTAAGGCTGCCAAGAGGACTTGAAAGCGGGGCAGAATTGCAGGAAACCGATTTCAGGAGGTAGACTGGAATTGCATTGAAAGCATAGGAAAAGAGGCAGAACGTCCACAATGATGCACTTGGCCAAAAAGGGCGTATGCGTTTTTTCCTGAATATATTCAGGGAAAAACGCATACGCCCTTTTTGGCCAACCAAGCAAGCTTGCAAAGGAAATCTGCACTACAATGAAGTCTCACTTCCCCCCGGTCAAAAGGGCCATCTGAAAAAAGTGTAAAATCCAGCAAGGCAGGACAGGCCATGGAGAACTGAGAGCCTTGTTATGCTGCTGGGCGGGATGTAAATTGCCAACAGACACTCCGGAGAAGTGTATGGTGTTTCCTGAAACATCTAAAAAACAAAGCAACAGAGCCTAGGGCACTTCCACTTATGGTCCTATAGCTTAGGGAAATTAAAATCAAAAAGACACAGCCACCCCAAAGTTTGGGACGCCTCTGTTTACAAGAACCTCGTTTACAGTACAAGTTCAACATCGCAGAAAATGAAAAATGGATAAAGAAGTTGTGGTATTTACTTACAAAGCAATATCACTCAGCAATGAAATCTATGTCATCAGGCCCTTAGCAGCACAATGAGTGGATTCAGGTATGATGATTCTAACTGAAATAAGTCACACAGAAAAAGAAACATCATAAGATATCACTAATACACGGAATATAAACTTGGCTACACAGGAACTGAATTCCAAAACAGAACAGCGTCTCAAATTTAAAAAACCAACTTATGCTTGCTTAAGGGGAAAGGTGAGTTGGGGTGCTGCATAAAACCAGAGATTGAAATGAGCACAGATAAAGTTCTTTAAGCCAAATATGGAATAGACAAGAGCTACTCCTTGCTCAACGAAATGGACTCAACACCCCATATTAAACGCCTAAGAATGTACCTGACTAGAAAGTATCTTAAAACCTATGGATTGCTATGTCTCCGAAAGAGAATCAAGCGTGTGTACAGGGGCATAAACGCAGCAGTGATAGGATTGGAGAGGTTCGGTGAGCAAATGAAGACACTTTGAAGTCAATTTGCATGGTACCCATTACACGGGTCTCAACTCTCCAGGTTTAAGGTATTATTCCTTCAGCTAAAACATGCATGTGGAACCCAGAGTATGATCAACCGTGTGAACGGGAGACGTGTTCAAATATGTCTCAGTTTTCCTCCCCTGGTACTCGGGTGCAACATTCCAGATTCTTTACTAACACTCTCCCGACTTGGAGAGTCAGCGCCTTTAACCTCCTGTTTGGCCCAGTTTGCAATTTCTGCGGAAGACGAACAGGAATAGGGAGAACCAATGAGAGACTAGCTGGAGTTGTCTGGACGGGCAAATTTAACTCTCATTTCCCACCAGGAAGAGGAAATAACCAAAGGCTCAGTGTGCCGTGCCGGAACCAGATTAGAGCCTGAAGCCATCCTGCGGTGTTGCGGCCAGCTCAAAAGAAAGCGAGTTGAAGAAAGGAGCTCAGGGGCACTGTAATTCACAAACCTGCAGAGTTATAAATGACAGCTATCGTCCAAAAATATACTGAAGTAAGGCTGCCAAGAGGACTTGAAAACGGGGCAGAATTGCAGGAAACCGATTTCAGGAGGTAGACTGGAATTGCATTGAAAGCATAGGAAAAGAGGCAGAACGTCCACAATGATGCACTTGGCCAAAAAGGGCGTATGCGTTTTTTCCTGAATATATTCAGGAAAAAACGCATACGCCCTTTTTGGCCAACCAAGCAAGCTTGCAAAGGAAATCTGCACTACAATGAAGTCTCACTTCCCCCCGGTCAAAAGGGCCATCTGAAAAAAGTGTAAAATCCAGCAAGGCAGGACAGGCCATGGAGAACTGGGAGCCTTGTTATGCTGCTGGGCGGGATGTAAATTGCCAACAGACACTCGGGAGAAGTGTATGGTGTTTCCTGAAACATCTAAAAAACAAAGCAACAGAGCCTAGGGCACTTCCACTTATGGTCCTATAGCTTAGGGAAATTAAAATCAAAAAGACACACCCACCCCAAAGTTTGGAACGGCTCTGTTTACAAGAACCTCGTTTACAGTACAAGTTCAACATCGCAGAAAGTGAAAAATGGATAAAGAACTTTTGGTATTTACTTACAAAGCAATATCACTCAGCAATGAAATCTATGTCATCAGGCCCTTAGCAGCACAATGAGTGGATTCAGGTATGATGATTCTAACTGAAATAAGTCACACAGAAAAAGAAACATCATAAGATATCAGTAATACACGGAATGTAAACTTGGCTACACAGGAACTGAATTCCAAAACAGAACAGGGTCTCAAATTTAGAAAACCAACTTATGCTTGCTTAAGGGGAAAGGTGAGTTGGGGTGCTGCATAAAACCAGAGATTGAAATGAGCACAGATAAAGTTCCTTAAGCCAAATATGGAATAGACAAGAGCTACTCCTTGCTCAACGAAATGGACTCAACACCGCATATTAAACGCCTAAGAATGTACCTGACTAGTAAGTATCTTAAAACCTATGGATTGCTATGTCTCCGAAAGAGAATCAAGCATGTGTACAGGGGCCTAAACGCAGCAGTGATAGGATTGGAGAGGTTCGGTGAGCAAATGAAGACCCTTTGATGTCATATTGCATGGTACTCATTCCACGGGTTTCAACTACCCAGGTTTAAGGTATTCTTCCTTCAGCTAAAACATGCATGTGGAACCCAGAGTATGATCAACCATGTGATCGGGAGACGTGTTCAAATATGTCTCAGTTTTCGTACCCTGGTACTCGGGTGCAACATTCCAGACGCTTTACTAACACTCTCCCGACTTGGAGAGTCAGTCCCTTTAACCTCCTGTTTAGCCCAGTTTGCAATTTCTGCGGAAGATGAACAGGAATAGCGAGAACCAATGAGAGACTAGCTGGAGGTGTCTGGACGGGCAAATTTAACTCTCATTTCCCACCAGGAAGAGGAATTAACCAAAGACTCAGCGTGCCGTGCTGGAACAAGATTAGGGCCTGAAGCCATCCTGCGGTGTTGCGGCCAGCTCAAAAGAAAGCGAGTTGAAGAAAGGAGCTCAGGGGCACTGTAATTCACAAACCTGCAGAGTTATGAATGACAGCTATCGTCCAAAAATATACTGAAGTAAGGCTGCCAAGAGGACTTGAAAGCGGGGCAGAATTGCAGGAAACCGATTTCAGGAGGTAGACTGGAATTGCATTGAAAGCATAGGAAAAGAGGCAGAACGTCCACAATGATGCACTTGGCCAAAAAGGGCGTATGCGTTTTTTCCTGAATATATTCAGGAAAAAACGCATACGCACTTTTTGGCCAACCAAGCAAGCATGCAAAGGAAATCTGCACTACAATGAAGTCTCACTTCCCCCCGGTCAAAAGGGCCATCTGAAAAAAGTGTAAACTCCAGCAAGGCAGGACAGGCCATGGAGAACTGGGAGCCTTGTTATGCTGATGGGCGGGATGTAAATTGCCAACAGACACTCGGGAGAAGTGTATGGTGTTTCCTGAAACATCTAAAAAACAAAGCAACAGAGCCTAGGGCACTTCCACTTATGGTCCTATAGCTTAGGGAAATTAAAATCAAAAAGACACAGCCACCCCAAAGTTTGGGACGCCTCTGTTTACAAGAACCTCGTTTACAGTACAAGTTCAACATCGCAGAAAGTGAAAAATGGATAAAGAAGTTGTGGTATTTACTTGCAAAGCAATATCACTCAGCAATGAAATCTATGTCATCAGGCCCTTAGCAGCACAATGAGTGAATTCAGGTATGATGATTCTAACTGAAATAAGTCACACAGAAAATGAAACATCATAAGGTATCAGTAATACACGGAATGTAAACTTGGCTACATAGGAACTGAATTACAGAACAGAACAGGGTCTCAAATTTAGAAAACCAACTTATGCTTGCTTAAGGGGAAAGGTGAGTTGGGGTGCTGCATAAAACCAGAGATTGAAATGAGCACAGATAAAGTTCCTTAAGCCAAATATGGAATAGACAAGAGCTACTCCTTGCTCAACGAAATGGACTCAACACCCCATATTAAACGCCTAAGAATGTACCTGACTAGTAAGTATCTTAAAACCTATGGATTGCTATGTCTCCGAAAGAGAATCAAGCATGTGTACAGGGGCATAAACGCAGCAGTGATAGGATTGGAGAGGTTCGGTGAGCAAATGAAGACCCTTTGATGTCATATTGCATGGTACCCATTCCACGGGTTTCAACTACCCAGGTTTAAGGTATTCTTCCTTCAGCTAAAACATGCATGTGGAACCCAGAGTATGATCAACCATGTGATCGGGAGACGTGTTCAAATATGTCTCAGTTTTCGTACCCTGGTACTCGGGTGCAACATTCCAGACGCTTTACTAACACTCTCCCGACTTGGAGAGTCAGTCCCTTTAACCTCCTGTTTAGCCCAGTTTGCAATTTCTGCGGAAGATGAACAGGAATAGCGAGAACCAATGAGAGACTAGCTGGAGGTGTCTGAACGGGCAAATTTAACTCTCATTTCCCACCAGGAAGAGGAATTAACCAAAGGCTCAGCGTGCCGTGCTGGAACAAGATTAGGGCATGAAGCCATCCTGCGGTGTTGCGGCCAGCTCAAAAGAAAACGAGTTGAAGAAAGGAACTCAGGGGCACTGTAATTCACAAACCTGCAGAGTTATAAATGACAGCTATCGTCCAAAAATAGACTGAAGTAAGGCTGCCAAGAGGACTTGAAAGCGGGGCAGAATTGCAGGAAACCGATTTCAGGAGGTAGACTGGAATTGCATTGAAAGCATAGGAAAAGAGGCAGAACGTCCACAATGATGCACTTGGCCAAAAAGGGCGTATGCGTTTTTTCCTGAATATATTCAGGAAAAAACGCATACGCCCTTTTTGGCCAACCAAGCAAGCTTGCAAAGGAAATCTGCACTACAATGAAGTCTCACTTCCCCCCGGTCAAAAGGGCCATCTGAAAAAAGTGTAAAATCCAGCAAGGCAGGACAGGCCATGGAGAACTGGGAGCCTTGTTATGCTGCTGGGCGGGATGTAAATTGCCAACAGACACTCGGGAGAAGTGTATGGTGTTTCCTGAAACATCTAAAAAACAAAGCAACAGAGCCTAGGGCACTTCCACTTATGGTCCTATAGCTTAGGGAAATTAAAATCAAAAAGACACAGCCACCCCAAAGTTTGGGACGCCTCTGTTTACAAGAACCTCATTTACAGTACAAGTTCAACATCGCAGAAAGTGAAAAATGGATAAAGAAGTTGTGGTATTTACTTGCAAAGCAATATCACTCAGCAATGAAATCTATGTCATCAGGCCCTTAGCAGCACAATGAGTGGATTCAGGTATGATGATTCTAACTGAAATAAGTCACACATAAAATGAAACATCATAAGGTATCAGTAATACACGGAATGTAAACTTGGCTACACAGGAACTGAATTACAGAACAGAACAGGGTCTCAAATTTAGAAAACCAACTTATGCTTGCTTAAGGGGAAAGGTGAGTTGGGGTGCTGCATAAAACCAGAGATTGAAATGAGCACAGATAAAGTTCCTTAAGCCAAATATGGAATAGACAAGAGCTACTCCTTGCTCAACGAAATGGACTCAACACCCCATATTAAACGCCTAAGAATGTACCTGACTAGTAAGTATCTTAAAACCTATGGATTGCTATGTCTCCAAAAGAGAATCAAGCGTGTGTACAGGGGCATAAACGCAGCAGTGATAGGATTGGAGAGGTTCGGTGAGCAAATGAAGACACTTTGAAGTCAATTTGCATGGTACCCATTACACGGGTCTCAACTCTCCAGGTTTAAGGTATTCTCCTTCAGCTAAAACATGCATGTGGAACCCAGAGTATGATCAACCGTGTGAACGGGAGACGTGTTCAAATATGTCTCAGTTTTCCTCCCCTGGTACTCGGGTGCAACATTCCAGATTCTTTACTAACACTCTCCCGACTTGGAGAGTCAGCGCCTTTAACCTCCTGTTTGGCCCAGTTTGCAATTTCTGCGGAAGATGAACAGGAATAGGGAGAACCAATGAGAGACTAGCTGGAGTTGTCTGGACGGGCAAATTTAACTCTCATTTCCCACCAGGAAGAGGAAATAACCAAAGGCTCAGTGTGCCGTGCCGGAACCAGATTAGAGCCTGAAGCCATCCTGCGGTGTTGCGGCCAGCTCAAAAGAAAGCGAGTTGAAGAAAGGAGCTCAGGGGCACTGTAATTCACAAACCTGCAGAGTTATAAATGACAGCTATCGTCCAAAAATATACTGAAGTAAGGCTGCCAAGAGGACTTGAAAGCGGGGCAGAATTGCAGGAAACCGATTTCAGGAGGTAGACTGGAATTGCATTGAAAGCATAGGAAAAGAGGCAGAACGTCCACAATGATGCACTTGGCCAAAAAGGGCGTATGCGTTTTTTCCTGAATATATTCAGGAAAAAACGCATACGCCCTTTTTGGCCAACCAAGCAAGCTTGCAAAGGAAATCTGCACTACAATGAAGTCTCACTTCCCCCCGGTCAAAAGGGCCATCTGAAAAAAGTGTAAAATCCAGCAAGGCAGGACAGGCCATGGAGAACTGGGAGCCTTGTTATGCTGCTGGGCGGGATGTAAATTGCCAACAGACACTCGGGAGAAGTCTATGGTGTTTCCTGAAACATCTAAAAAACAAAGCAACAGAGCCTAGGGCACTTCCACTTATGGTCCTATAGCTTAGGGAAATTAAAATCAAAAAGACACACCCACCCCAAAGTTTGGAACGGCTCTGTTTACAAGAACCTCGTTTACAGTACAAGTTCAACATCGCAGAAAGTGAAAAATGGATAAAGAACTTGTGGTATTTACTTACAAAGCAATATCACTCAGCAATGAAATCTATGTCATCAGGCCCTTAGCAGCACAATGAGTGGATTCAGGTATGATGATTCTAACTGAAATAAGTCACACAGAAAAAGAAACATCATAAGATATCAGTAATACACGGAATGTAAACTTGGCTACACAGGAACTGAATTCCAAAACAGAACAGGGTCTCAAATTTAGAAAACCAACTTATGCTTGCTTAAGGGGAAAGGTGAGTTGGGGTGCTGCATAAAACCAGAGATTGAAATGAGCACAGATAAAGTTCCTTAAGCCAAATATGGAATAGACAAGAGCTACTCCTTGCTCAACGAAATGGACTCAACACCGCATATTAAACGCCTAAGAATGTACCTGACTAGTAAGTATCTTAAAACCTATGGATTGCTATGTCTCCGAAAGAGAATCAAGCATGTGTACAGGGGCATAAACGCAGCAGTGATAGGATTGGAGAGGTTCGGTGAGCAAATGAAGACCCTTTGATGTCATATTGCATGGTACCCATTCCACGGGTTTCAACTACCCAGGTTTAAGGTATTCTTCCTTCAGCTAAAACATGCATGTGGAACCCAGAGTATGATCAACCATGTGATCGGGAGACGTGTTCAAATATGTCTCAGTTTTCGTACCGTGGTAGTCGGGTGCAACATTCCAGACGCTTTACTAACACTCTCCCGACTTGGAGAGTCAGTCCCTTTAACCTCCTGTTTAGCCCAGTTTGCAATTTCTGCGGAAGATGAACAGGAATAGCGAGAACCAATGAGAGACTAGCTGGAGGTGTCTGGACGGGCAAATTTAACTCTCATTTCCCACCAGGAAGAGGAATTAACCAAAGGCTCAGCGTGCCGTGCTGGAACAAGATTAGGGCCTGAAGCCATCCTGCGGTGTTGCGGCCAGCTCAAAAGAAAGCGAGTTGAAGAAAGGAGCTCAGGGGCACTGTAATTCACAAACCTGCAGAGTTATAAATGACAGCTATCGTCCAAAAATATACTGAAGTAAGGCTGCCAAGAGGACTTGAAAGCGGGGCAGAATTGCAGGAAACCGATTTCAGGAGGTAGACTGGAATTGCATTGAAAGCATAGGAAAAGAGGCAGAACGTCCACAATGATGCACTTGGCCAAAAAGGGCGTATGCGTTTTTTCCTGAATATATTCAGGAAAAAACGCATACGCCCTTTTTGGCCAACCAAGCAAGCTTGCAAAGGAAATCTGCACTACAATGAAGTCTCACTTCCCCCCGGTCAAAAGGGCCATCTGAAAAAAGTGTAAAATCCAGCAAGGCAGGACAGGCCATGGAGAACTGGGAGCCTTGTTATGCTGCTGGGCGGGATGTAAATTGCCAACAGACACTCGGGAGAAGTGTATGGTGTTTCCTGAAACATCTAAAACACAAAGCAACAGAGCCTAGGGCACTTCCACTTATGGTCCTATAGCTTAGGGAAATTAAAATCAAAAAGACACAGCCACCCCAAAGTTTGGGACGCCTCTGTTTACAAGAACCTCATTTACAGTACAAGTTCAACATCGCAGAAAGTGAAAAATGGATAAAGAAGTTGTGGTATTTACTTGCAAAGCAATATCACTCAGCAATGAAATCTATGTCATCAGGCCCTTAGCAGCACAATGAGTGGATTCAGGTATGATGATTCTAACTGAAATAAGTCACACATAAAATGAAACATCATAAGGTATCAGTAATACACGGAATGTAAACTTGGCTACACAGGAACTGAATTACAGAACAGAACAGGGTCTCAAATTTAGAAAACCAACTTATGCTTGCTTAAGGGGAAAGGTGAGTTGGGGTGCTGCATAAAACCAGAGATTGAAATGAGCACAGATAAAGTTCCTTAAGCCAAATATGGAATAGACAAGAGCTACTCCTTGCTCAACGAAATGGACTCAACACCCCATATTAAACGCCTAAGAATGTACCTGACTAGTAAGTATCTTAAAACCTATGGATTGCTATGTCTCCAAAAGAGAATCAAGCGTGTGTACAGGGGCATAAACGCAGCAGTGATAGGATTGGAGAGGTTCGGTGAGCAAATGAAGACCCTTTGAAGTCAATTTGCATGGTACCCATTACACGGGTCTCAACTCTCCAGGTTTAAGGTATTCTTCCTTCAGCTAAAACATGCATGTGGAACCCAGAGTATGATCAACCGTGTGAACGGGAGACGTGTTCAAATATGTCTCAGTTTTCCTCCCCTGGTACTCGGGTGCAACATTCCAGATTCTTTACTAACACTCTCCCGACTTGGAGAGTCAGCGCCTTTAACCTCCTGTTTGGCCCAGTTTGCAATTTCTGCGGAAGATGAACAGGAATAGGGAGAACCAATGAGAGACTAGCTGGAGTTGTCTGGACGGGCAAATTTAACTCTCATTTCCCACCAGGAAGAGGAAATAACCAAAGGCTCAGTGTGCCGTGCCGGAACCAGTTTAGAGCCTGAAGCCATCCTGCGGTGTTGCGGCCAGCTCAAAAGAAAGCGAGTTGAAGAAAGGAGCTCAGGGGCACTGTAATTCACAAACCTGCAGAGTTATAAATGACAGCTATCGTCCAAAAATATACTGAAGTAAGGCTGCCAAGAGGACTTGAAAGCGGGGCAGAATTGCAGGAAACCGATTTCAGGAGGTAGACTGGAATTGCATTGAAAGCATAGGAAAAGAGGCAGAACGTCCACAATGATGCACTTGGCCAAAAAGGGCGTATGCGTTTTTTCCTGAATATATTCAGGAAAAAACGCATACGCCCTGTTTGGCCAACCAAGCAAGCTTGCAAAGGAAATCTGCACTACAATGAAGTCTCACTTCCCCCCGGTCAAAAGGGCCATCTGAAAAAAGTGTAAAATCCAGCAAGGCAGGACAGGCCATGGAGAACTGGGAGCCTTGTTATGCTGCTGGGCGGGATGTAAATTGCCAACAGACACTCGGGAGAAGTGTATGGTGTTTCCTGAAACATCTAAAAAACAAAGCAACAGAGCCTAGGGCACTTCCACTTATGGTCCTATAGCTTAGGGAAATTAAAATCAAAAAGACACAGCCACCCCAAAGTTTGGGACGCCTCTGTTTACAAGAACCTCATTTACAGTACAAGTTCAACATCGCAGAAAGTGAAAAATGGATAAAGAAGTTGTGGTATTTACTTGCAAAGCAATATCACTCAGCAATGAAATCTATGTCATCAGGCCCTTAGCAGCACAATGAGTGGATTCAGGTATGATGATTCTAACTGAAATAAGTCACACAGAAAAAGAAACATCATAAGATATCAGTAATACACGGAATGTAAACTTGGCTACACAGGAACTGAATTCCAAAACAGAACAGGGTCTCAAATTTAGAAAACCAACTTATGCTTGCTTAAGGGGAAAGGTGAGTTGGGGTGCTGCATAAAACCAGAGATTGAAATGAGCACAGATAAAGTTCCTTAAGCCAAATATGGAATAGACAAGAGCTACTCCTTGCTCAACGAAATGGACTCAACACCGCATATTAAACGCCTAAGAATGTACCTGACTAGTAAGTATCTTAAAACCTATGGATTGCTATGTCTCCGAAAGAGAATCAAGCATGTGTACAGGGGCATAAACGCAGCAGTGATAGGATTGGAGAGGTTCGGTGAGCAAATGAAGACCCTTTGATGTCATATTGCATGGTACCCATTCCACGGGTTTCAACTACCCAGGTTTAAGGTATTCTTCCTTCAGCTAAAACATGCATGTGGAACCCAGAGTATGATCAACCATGTGATCGGGAGACGTGTTCAAATATGTCTCAGTTTTCGTACCCTGGTAGTCGGGTGCAACATTCCAGACGCTTTACTAACACTCTCCCGACTTGGAGAGTCAGTCCCTTTAACCTCCTGTTTAGCCCAGTTTGCAATTTCTGCGGAAGATGAACAGGAATAGCGAGAACCAATGAGAGACTAGCTGGAGGTGTCTGGACGGGCAAATTTAACTCTCATTTCCCACCAGGAAGAGGAATTAACCAAAGGCTCAGCGTGCCGTGCTGGAAAAAGATTAGGGCCTGAAGCCATCCTGCGGTGTTGCGGCCAGCTCAAAAGAAAGCGAGTTGAAGAAAGGAGCTCAGGGGCACTGTAATTCACAAACCTGCAGAGTTATAAATGACAGCTATCGTCCAAAAATATACTGAAGTAAGGCTGCCAAGAGGACTTGAAAGCGGGGCAGAATTGCAGGAAACCGATTTCAGGAGGTAGACTGGAATTGCATTGAAAGCATAGGAAAAGAGGCAGAACGTCCACAATGATGCACTTGGCCAAAAAGGGCGTATGCGTTTTTTCCTGAATATATTCAGGAAAAAACGCATACGCCCTTTTTGGCCAACCAAGCAAGCTTGCAAAGGAAATCTGCACTACAATGAAGTCTCACTTCCCCCCGGTCAAAAGGGCCATCTGAAAAAAGTGTAAAATCCAGCAAGGCAGGACAGGCCATGGAGAACTGGGAGCCTTGTTATGCTGCTGGGCGGGATGTAAATTGCCAACAGACACTCGGGAGAAGTGTATGGTGTTTCCTGAAACATCTAAAACACAAAGCAACAGAGCCTAGGGCACTTCCACTTATGGTCCTATAGCTTAGGGAAATTAAAATCAAAAAGACACAGCCACCCCAAAGTTTGGGACGCCTCTGTTTACAAGAACCTCATTTACAGTACAAGTTCAACATCGCAGAAAGTGAAAAATGGATAAAGAAGTTGTGGTATTTACTTGCAAAGCAATATCACTCAGCAATGAAATCTATGTCATCAGGCCCTTAGCAGCACAATGAGTGGATTCAGGTATGATGATTCTAACTGAAATAAGTCACACAGAAAATGAAACATCATAAGGTATCAGTAATACACGGAATGTAAACTTGGCTACACAGGAACTGAATTACAGAACAGAACAGGGTCTCAAATTTAGAAAACCAACTTATGCTTGCTTAAGGGGAAAGGTGAGTTGGGGTGCTGCATAAAACCAGAGATTGAAATGAGCACAGATAAAGTTCCTTAAGCCAAATATGGAATAGACAAGACATACTCCTTGCTCAACGAAATGGACTCAACACCCCATATTAAACGCCTAAGAATGTACCTGACTAGTAAGTATCTTAAAACCTATGGATTGCTATGTCTCCAAAAGAGAATCAAGCGTGTGTACAGGGGCATAAACGCAGCAGTGATAGGATTGGAGAGGTTCGGTGAGCAAATGAAGACCCTTTGAAGTCAATTTGCATGGTACCCATTACACGGGTCTCAACTCTCCAGGTTTAAGGTATTCTTCCTTCAGCTAAAACATGCATGTGGAACCCAGAGTATGATCAACCGTGTGAACGGGAGACGTGTTCAAATATGTCTCAGTTTTCCTCCCCTGGTACTCGGGTGCAACATTCCAGATTCTTTACTAACTCTCTCCCGACTTGGAGAGTCAGCGCCTTTAACCTCCTGTTTGGCCCAGTTTGCAATTTCTGCGGAAGATGAACAGGAATAGGGAGAACCAATGAGAGACTAGCTGGAGGTGTCTGGACGGGCAAATTTAACTCTCATTTCCCACCAGGAAGAGGAAATAACCAAAGGCTCAGTGTGCCGTGCCGGAACCAGTTTAGAGCCTGAAGCCATCCTGCGGTGTTGCGGCCAGCTCAAAAGAAAGCGAGTTGAAGAAAGGAGCTCAGGGGCACTGTAATTCACAAACCTGCAGAGTTATAAATGACAGCTATCGTCCAAAAATATACTGAAGTAAGGCTGCCAAGAGGACTTGAAAGCGGGGCAGAATTGCAGGAAACCGATTTCAGGAGGTAGACTGGAATTGCATTGAAAGCATAGGAAAAGAGGCAGAACGTCCACAATGATGCACTTGGCCAAAAAGGGCGTATGCGTTTTTTCCTGAATATATTCAGGAAAAAACGCATACGCCCTTTTTGGCCAACCAAGCAAGCTTGCAAAGGAAATCTGCACTACAATGAAGTCTCACTTCCCCCCGGTCAAAAGGGCCATCTGAAAAAAGTGTAAAATCCAGCAAGGCAGGACAGGCCATGGAGAACTGGGAGCCTTGTTATGCTGCTGGGCGGGATGTAAATTGCCAACAGACACTCGGGAGAAGTGTATGGTGTTTCCTGAAACATCTAAAACACAAAGCAACAGAGCCTAGGGCACTTCCACTTATGGTCCTATAGCTTAGGGAAATTAAAATCAAAAAGACACAGCCACCCCAAAGTTTGGGACGCCTCTGTTTACAAGAACCTCATTTACAGTACAAGTTCAACATCGCAGAAAGTGAAAAATGGATAAAGAAGTTGTGGTATTAACTTGCAAAGCAATATCACTCAGCAATGAAATCTATGTCATCAGGCCCTTAGCAGCACAATGAGTGGATTCAGGTATGATGATTCTAACTGAAATAAGTCACACAGAAAATGAAACATCATAAGGTATCAGTAATACACGGAATGTAAACTTGGCTACACAGGAACTGAATTACAGAACAGAACAGGGTCTCAAATTTAGAAAACCAACTTATGCTTGCTTAAGGGGAAAGGTGAGTTGGGGTGCTGCATAAAACCAGAGATTGAAATGAGCACAGATAAAGTTCCTTAAGCCAAATATGGAATAGACAAGACATACTCCTTGCTCAACGAAATGGACTCAACACCCCATATTAAACGCCTAAGAATGTACCTGACTAGTAAGTATCTTAAAACCTATGGATTGCTATGTCTCCAAAAGAGAATCAAGCGTGTGTACAGGGGCATAAACGCAGCAGTGATAGGATTGGAGAGGTTCGGTGAGCAAATGAAGACCCTTTGAAGTCAATTTGCATGGTACCCATTACACGGGTCTCAACTCTCCAGGTTTAAGGTATTCTTCCTTCAGCTAAAACATGCATGTGGAACCCAGAGTATGATCAACCGTGTGAACGGGAGACGTGTTCAAATATGTCTCAGTTTTCCTCCCCTGGTACTCGGGTGCAACATTCCAGATTCTTTACTAACTCTCTCCCGACTTGGAGAGTCAGCGCCTTTAACCTCCTGTTTGGCCCAGTTTGCAATTTCTGCGGAAGATGAACAGGAATAGGGAGAACCAATGAGAGACTAGCTGGAGGTGTCTGGACGGGCAAATTTAACTCTCATTTCCCACCAGGAAGAGGAAATAACCAAAGGCTCAGTGTGCCGTGCCGGAACCAGTTTAGAGCCTGAAGCCATCCTGCGGTGTTGCGGCCAGCTCAAAAGAAAGCGAGTTGAAGAAAGGAGCTCAGGGGCACTGTAATTCACAAACCTGCAGAGTTATAAATGACAGCTATCGTCCAAAAATATACTGAAGTAAGGCTGCCAAGAGGACTTGAAAGCGGGGCAGAATTGCAGGAAACCGATTTCAGGAGGTAGACTGGAATTGCATTGAAAGCATAGGAAAAGAGGCAGAACGTCCACAATGATGCACTTGGCCAAAAAGGGCGTATGCGTTTTTTCCTGAATATATTCAGGAAAAAACGCATACGCCCTTTTTGGCCAACCAAGCAAGCTTGCAAAGGAAATCTGCACTACAATGAAGTCTCACTTCCCCCCGGTCAAAAGGGCCATCTGAAAAAAGTGTAAAATCCAGCAAGGCAGGACAGGCCATGGAGAACTGGGAGCCTTGTTATGCTGCTGGGTGGGATGTAAATTGCCAACAGACACTCGGGAGAAGTGTATGGTGTTTCCTGAAACATCTAAAAAACAAAGCAACAGAGCCTAGGGCACTTCCACTTATGGTCCTATAGCTTAGGGAAATTAAAATCAAAAAGACACACCCACCCCAAAGTTTGGGACGCCTCTGTTTACAAGAACCTCATTTACAGTACAAGTTCAACATCGCAGAAAGTGAAAAATGGATAAAGAAGTTGTGGTATTTACTTGCAAAGCAATATCACTCAGCAATGAAATCTATGTCATCAGGCCCTTAGCAGCACAATGAGTGGATTCAGGTATGATGATTCTAACTGAAATAAGTCACACAGAAAATGAAACATCATAAGGTATCAGTAATACACGGAATGTAAACTTGGCTACACAGGAACTGAATTACAGAACAGAACAGGGTCTCAAATTTAGAAAACCAACTTATGCTTGCTTAAGGGGAAAGGTGAGTTGGGGTGCTGCATAAAACCAGAGATTGAAATGAGCACAGATAAAGTTCCTTAAGCCAAATATGGAATAGACAAGAGCTACTCCTTGCTCAACGAAATGGACTCAACACCCCATATTAAACGCCTAAGAATGTACCTGACTAGTAAGTATCTTAAAACCTATGGATTGCTATGTCTCCAAAAGAGAATCAAGCGTGTGTACAGGGGCATAAACGCAGCAGTGATAGGATTGGAGAGGTTCGGTGAGCAAATGAAGACCCTTTGAAGTCAATTTGCATGGTACCCATTACACGGGTCTCAACTCTCCAGGTTTAAGGTATTCTTCCTTCAGCTAAAACATGCATGTGGAACCCAGAGTATGATCAACCGTGTGAATGGGAGACGTGTTCAAATATGTCTCAGTTTTCCTCCCCTGGTACTCGGGTGCAACATTCCAGATTCTTTACTAACACTCTCCCGACTTGGAGAGTCAGCGCCTTTAACCTCCTGTTTGGCCCAGTTTGCAATTTCTGCGGAAGATGAACAGGAATAGGGAGAACCAATGAGAGACTAGCTGGAGTTGTCTGGACGGGCAAATTTAACTCTCATTTCCCACCAGGAAGAGGAAATAACCAAAGGCTCAGTGTGCCGTGCTGGAACCAGTTTAGAGCCTGAAGCCATCCTGCGGTGTTGCGGCCAGCTCAAAAGAAAGCGAGTTGAAGAAAGGAGCTCAGGGGCACTGTAATTCACAAACCTGCAGAGTTATAAATGACAGCTATCGTCCAAAAATATACTGAAGTAAGGCTGCCAAGAGGACTTGAAAGCGGGGCAGAATTGCAGGAAACCGATTTCAGGAGGTAGACTGGAATTGCATTGAAAGCATAGGAAAAGAGGCAGAACGTCCACAATGATGCACTTGGCCAAAAAGGGCGTATGCGTTTTTTCCTGAATATATTCAGGAAAAAACGCATACGCCCTTTTTGGCCAACCAAGCAAGCTTGCAAAGGAAATCTGCACTACAATGAAGTCTCACTTCCCCCCGGTCAAAAGGGCCATCTGAAAAAAGTGTAAAATCCAGCAAGGCAGGACAGGCCATGGAGAACTGGGAGCCTTGTTATGCTGATGGGCGGGATGTAAATTGCCAACAGACACTCCGGAGAAGTGTATGGTGTTTCCTGAAACATCTAAAAAACAAAGCAACAGAGCCTAGGGCACTTCCACTTATGGTCCTATAGCTTAGGGAAATTAAAATCAAAAAGACACAGCCACCCCAAAGTTTGGAACGGCTCTGTTTACAAGAACCTCGTTTACAGTACAAGTTCAACATCGCAGAAAGTGAAAAATGGATAAAGAAGTTGTGGTATTTACTTACAAAGCAATATCACCCAGCAATGAACTCTATGTCATCAGGCCCTTAGCAGCACAATGAGTGGATTCAGGTATGATGATTCTAACTGAAATAAGTCACACAGAAAAAGAAACATCATAAGATATCAGTAATACACGGAATGTAAACTTGGCTACACAGGAACTGAATTCCAAAACAGAACAGGGTCTCAAATTTAGAAAACCAACTTATGCTTGCTTAAGGGGAAAGGTGAGTTGGGGTGCTGCATAAAACCAGAGATTGAAATGAGCACAGATAAAGTTCCTTAAGCCAAATATGGAATAGACAAGAGCTACTCCTTGCTCAACGAAATGGACTCAGCACCCCATATTAAACGCCTAAGAATGTACCTGACTAGTAAGTATCTTAAAACCTATGGATTGCTATGTCTCCGAAAGAGAATCAAGCATGTGTACAGGGGCATAAACACAGCAGTGATAGGATTGGACAGGTTCAGTGAGCAAATGAAGACCCTTTGAAGTCATATTGCATGGTATCCATTCCACGGGTTTCAACTACCCAGGTTTAAGGTATTCTTCCTACAGCTAAAACATGCATGTGGAACCCACAGTATGATCAACCATGTGCTCGGGAGACGTGTTCAAATATGTCTCAGTTTTCATACCCTGGTACTCGGGTGCAACATTCCAGACGCTTTACTAACACTCTCCTGACTTGGAGAGTCAGTCCCTTTAACCTCCTGTTTGGCCCAGTTTGCAATTTCAGCGGAAGATGAACAGGATAGCGAGAACAAATGAGAGACTTGCTGGAGGTGTCTGGACGGGCAAATTTAACTCTCATTTCCCACCAGGAAGAGGAAATAACCAAAGGCTCAGAGTGCCGTGCCGGAACAAGATTAGGGCCTGAAGCCATCCTGCGGTGTTGCGGCCAGGTCACAGGAAAGCGAGTTGAAGAAAGGAGCTCAGGGGCACTGTAATTCACAAACCTGCAGAGTTATAAATGACAGCTATCGTCCAAAAATATACTGAAGTAAGGCTGCCAAGAGGACTTGAAAGCGGGGCAGAATTGCAGGAAACCGATTTCAGGAGGTAGACTGGAATTGCATTGAAAGCATAGGAAAAGAGGCAGAACGTCCACAATGATGCACTTGGCCAAAAAGGGCGTATGCGTTTTTTCCTGAATATATTCAGGAAAAAACGCATACGCCCTTTTTGGCCAACCAAGCATGCTTGCAAAGGAAATCTGCACTACAATGAAGTCTCACTTCCCCCTGGTCAAAAGGGCCATCTGAAAAAAGTGTAAAATCCAGCAAGGCAGGACAGGCCATGGAGAACTGGGAGCCTTGTTATGCTGATGGGCGGGATGTAAATTGCCAACAGACACTCGGGAGAAGTGTATGGTGTTTCCTGAAACATCTAAAAAACAAAGCAACAGAGCCTAGGGCACTTCCACTTATGGTCCTATAGCTTAGGGAAATTAAAATCAAAAAGACACAGCCACCCCAAAATTTGGGACGCCTCTGTTTACAAGAACCTCGTTTACAGTGCAAGTTCAACATCGCAGAAAGTGAAAAATGGATAAAGAAGTTGTGGTATTTACTTGCAAAGCAATATCACTCAGCAATGAAATCTATGTCATCAGGCCCTTAGCAGCACAATGAGTGGATTCAGGTATGATGATTCTAACTGAAATAAGTCACACAGAAATTGAAACATCATAAGGTATCAGTAATACACGGAATGTAAACTTGGCTGCACAGGAACTGAATTACAGAACAGAACAGGGTCTCAAATTTAGAAAACCAACTTACGCTTGCTTAAGGGGAAAGGTGAGTTGGGGTGCTGCATAAAACCAGAGATTGAAATGAGCACAGATAAAGTTCCTTAAGCCAAATATGGAATAGACAAGAGCTACTCCTTGCTCAACGAAATGGACTCAACACCCCATATTAAACGCCTAAGAATGTACCTGACTAGTAAGTATCTTAAAACCTATGGATTGCTATGTCTCCAAAAGAGAATCAAGCGTGTGTACAGGGGCATAAACGCAGCAGTGATAGGATTGGAGAGGTTCGGTGAGCAAATGAAGACCCTTTGAAGTCAATTTGCATGGTACCCATTACACGGGTCTCAACTCTCCAGGTTTAAGGTATTCTTCCTTCAGCTAAAACATGCATGTGGAACCCAGAGTATGATCAACCGTGTGAACGGGAGATGTGTTCAAATATGTCTCAGTTTTCCTCCCCTGGTACTCGGGTGCAACATTCCAGATTCTTTACTAACACTCTCCCGACTTGGACAGTCAGCGCCTTTAACCTCCTGCTTGGCCCAGTTTGCAATTTCTGCGGAAGATGAACAGGAATAGGGAGAACCAATGAGAGACTAGCTGGAGTTGTCTGGACGGGCAAATTTAACTCTCATTTCCCACCAGGAAGAGGAATTAACCAAAGGCTCAGTGTGCCGTGCCGGAACCAGATTAGAGCCTGAAGCCCTCCTGCGGTGTTGCGGCCAGCTCAAAAGAAAGCGAGTTGAAGAAAGGAGCTCAGGGGCACTGTAATTCACAAACCTGCAGAGTTATAAATGACAGTTATCGTCCAAAAATATACTGAAGTAAGGCTGCCAAGAGGACTTGAAAGCGGGGCAGAATTGCAGGAAACCGATTTCAGGAGGTAGACTGGAATTGCATTGAAAGCATAGGAAAAGAGGCAGAACGTCCACAATGATGCACTTGGCCAAAAAGGGCGTATGCGTTTTTTCCTGAATATATTCAGGAAAAAACGCATACGCCCATTTTGGCCAACCAAGCAAGCTTGCAAAGGAAATCTGCACTACAATGAAGTCTCACTTCCCCCCGGTCAAAAGGGCCATCTGAAAAAAGTGTAAAATCCAGCAAGGCAGGACAGGCCATGGAGAACTGGGAGCCTTGTTATTCTGATGGGCGGGATGTAAATTGCCAACAGACACTCCGGAGAAGTGTATGGTGTTTCCTGAAACATCTAAAAAACAAAGCAACAGAGCCTAGGGCACTTCCACTTATGGTCCTATAGCTTAGGGAAATTAAAATCAAAAAGACACAGCCACCCCAAAGTTTGGAACGGCTCTGTTTACAAGAACCTCGTTTACAGTACAAGTTCAACATCGCAGAAAGTGAAAAATGGATAAAGAACTTGTGGTATTTACTTACAAAGCAATATCACTCAGCAATGAAATCTATGTCATCAGGCCCTTAGCAGCACAATGAGTGGATTCAGGTATGATGATTCTAACTGAAATAAGTCACACAGAAAAAGAAACATCATAAGATATCAGTAATACACGGAATGTAAACTTGGCTACACAGGAACTGAATTCCAAAACAGAACAGGGTCTCAAATTTAGAAAACCAACTTATGCTTGCTTAAGGGGAAAGGTGAGTTGGGGTGCTGCATAAAACCAGAGATTGAAATGAGCACAGATAAAGTTCCTTAAGCCAAATATGGAATAGACAAGAGCTACTCCTTGCTCAACGAAATGGACTCAACACCGCATATTAAACGCCTAAGAATGTACCTGACTAGTAAGTATCTTAAAACCTATGGATTGCTATGTCTCCGAAAGAGAATCAAGCATGTGTACAGGGGCATAAACACAGCAGTGATAGGATTGGAGAGGTTCGGTGAGCAAATGAAGACCCTTTGAAGTCATATTGCATGGTACCCATTCCACGGGTTTCAACTACCCAGGTTTTAGGTATTCTTCCTACAGCTAAAACATGCATGTGGAACCCAGAGTATGATCAACCATGTGATCGGGAGACGTGTTCAAATATGTCTCAGTTTTCGTACCCTGGTACTCGGGTGCAACATTCCAGACGCTTTACTAACACTCTCCTGACTTGGAGAGTCAGTCCCTTTAACCTCCTGTTTGGACAAGTTGGCAATTTCAGCGGAAGATGAACAGGATAGCGAGAACAAATGAGAGACTTGCTGGAGGTGTCTGGACGGGCAAATTTAACTCTCATTTCCCACCAGGAAGAGGAATTAACCGAAGGCTCAGCGTGTCGTGCTGGAACAAGATTAGGGCCTGAAGCCATCCTGCGGTGTTGCGGCCAGGTCACAGGAAAGCGAGTTGAAGAAAGGAGCTCAGGGGCACTGTAATTCACAAACCTGCAGAGTTATAAATGACAGCTATCGTCCAAAAATATACTGAAGTAAGGCTGCCAAGAGGACTTGAAAGCGGGGCAGAATTGCAGGAAACCGATTTCAGGAGGTAGACTGGAATTGCATTGAAAGCATAGGAAAAGAGGCAGAACGTCCACAATGATGCACTTGGCCAAAAAGGGCGTATGCGTTTTTTCCTGAATATATTCAGGGAAAAACGCATACGCCCTTTTTGGCCAACCAAGCAAGCTTGCAAAGGAAATCTGCACTACAATGAAGTCTCACATCCCCCCGGTCAAAAGGGCCATCTGAAAAAAGTGTAAAATCCAGAAAGGCAGGACAGGCCATGGAGAACTGGGAGCCTTGTTATGCTGCTGGGCGGGATGTAAATTGCCAACAGACACTCGGGAGAAGTGTATGGTGTTTCCTGAAACATCTAAAAAACAAAGCAACAGAGCCTAGGGCACTTCCACTTATGGTCCTATAGCTTAGGGAAATTAAAATCAAAAAGACACAGCCACCCCAAAGTTTGGGACGCCTCTGTTTACAAGAACCTCATTTACAGTACAAGTTCAACATCGCAGAAAGTGAAAAATGGATAAAGAAGTTGTGGTATTTACTTGCAAAGCAATATCACTCAGCAATGAAATCTATGTCATCAGGCCCTTAGCAGCACAATGAGTGGATTCAGGTATGATGATTCTAACTGAAATAAGTCACACATAAAATGAAACATCATAAGGTATCAGTAATACACGGAATGTAAACTTGGCTACACAGGAACTGAATTACAGAACAGAACAGGGTCTCAAATTTAGAAAACCAGCTTATGCTTGCTTAAGGGGAAAGGTGAGTTGGGGTGCTGCATAAAACCAGAGATTGAAATGAGCACAGATAAAGTTCCTTAAGCCAAATATGGAATAGACAAGAGCTACTCCTTGCTCAACGAAATGGACTCAACACCCTATATTAAACGCCTAAGAATGTACCTGACTAGTAAGTATCTTAAAACCTATGTATTGCTATGTCTCCAAAAGAGAATCAAGCGTGTGTACAGGGGCATAAACGCAGCAGTGATAGGATTGGAGAGGTTCGGTGAGCAAATGAAGACCCTTTGAAGTCAATTTGCATGGTACCCATTACACGGGTCTCAACTCTCCAGGTTTAAGGTATTCTTCCTTCAGCTAAAACATGCATGTGGAACCCAGAGTATGATCAACCGTGTGAACGGGAGACGTGTTCAAATATGTCTCAGTTTTCCTCCCCTGGTATTCGGGTGCAACATTCCAGATTCTTTACTAACACTCTCCCGACTTGGAGAGTCAGCGCCTTTAACCTCCTGTTTGGCCCAGTTTGCAATTTCTGCGGAAGATGAACAGGAATAGGGAGAACCAATGAGAGACTAGCTGGAGTTGTCTGGACGGGCAAATTTAACTCTCATTTCCCACCAGGAAGAGGAAATAACCAAAGGCTCAGTGTGCCGTGCCGGAACCAGATTAGAGCCTGAAGCCATCCTGCGGTGTTGCGGCCAGCTCAAAAGAAAGCGAGATGAAGAAAGGAGCTCAGGGGCACTGTAATTCACAAACCTGCAGAGTTATAAATGACAGCTATCGTCCAAAAATATACTGAAGTAAGGCTGCCAAGAGGACTTGAAAGCGGGGCAGAATTGCAGGAAACCGATTTCAGGAGGTAGACTGGAATTGCATTGAAAGCATAGGAAAAGAGGCAGAACGTCCACAATGATGCACTTGGCCAAAAAGGGCGTATGCGTTTTTTCCTGAATATATTCAGGAAAAAACGCATACGCCCTTTTGGCCAACCAAGCAAGCTTGCAAAGGAAATCTTCACTACAATGAAGTCTCACTTCCCCCTGGTCAAAAGGGCCATCTGAAAAAAGTGTAAAATCCAGCAAGGCAGGACAGGCCATGGAGAACTGGGAGCCTTTTTATGCTGATGGGCGGGATGTAAATTGCCAACAGACACTCGGGAGAAGTGTATGGTGTTTCCTGAAACATCTAAAAAACAAAGCAACAGAGCCTAGGGCACTTCCACTTATGGTCCTATAGCTTAGGGAAATTAAAATCAAAAAGACACAGCCACCCCAAAATTTGGAACGGCTCTGTTTAGAAGCACCTCGTTTACAGTACAAGTTCAACATCGCAGAAAGTGAAAAATGGATAAAGAACTTGTGGTATTTACTTACAAAGCAATATCACTCAGCAATGAAATCTATGTCATCAGGCCCTTAGCAGCACAATGAGTGGATTCAGGTATGATGATTCTAACTGAAATAAGTCACACAGAAAAAGAAACATCATAAGATATCAGTAATACATGGAATGTAAACTTGGCTACACAGGAACTGAATTTCAGAACAGAAGAGGGTCTCAAATTTAGAAAACCAACTTATGCTTGCTTAAGGGGAAAGGTGAGTTGGGGTGCTGCATAAAACCAGAGATTGAAATGAGCACAGATAAAGTTCCTTAAGCCAAATATGGAATAGACAAGAGCTACTCCTTGCTCAACGAAATGGACTCAACACCGCATATTAAACGCCTAAGAATGTACCTGACTAGTAAGTATCTTAAAACCTATGGATTGCTATGTCTCCGAAAGAGAATCAAGCATGTGTACAGGGGCCTAAACACAGCAGTGATAGGATTGGAGAGGTTCGGTGAGCAAATGAAGACCCTTTGAAGTCATATTGCATGGTACCCATTCCACGGGTTTCAACTACCCAGGTTTAAGGTATTCTTCCTACAGCTAAAACATGCATGTGGAACCCAGAGTATGATCAACCATGTGATCGGGAGACGTGTTCAAATATGTCTCAGTTTTCGTACCCTGGTACTCGGGTGCAACATTCCAGACGCTTTACTAACACTCTCCTGACTTGGAGAGTCAGTCCCTTTAACCTCCTGTTTGGCCCAGTTTGCAATTTCAGCGGAAGATGAACAGGATAGCGAGAACCAATGAGAGACTTGCTGGAGGTGTCTGGACGGGCAAATTTAACTCTCATTTCCCACCAGGAAGAGGAATTAACCAAAGGCTCAGCGTGCCGTGCTGGAACAAGATTAGGGCCTGAAGCCATCCTGCGGTGTTGCGGCCAGGTCACAAGAAAGCGAGTTGAAGAAAGGAGCTCAGGGGCACTGTAATTCACAAACCTGCAGAGTTATAAATGACAGCTATCGTCCAAAAATATACTGAAGTAAGGCTGCCAAGAGGACTTGAAAGCGGGGCAGAATTGCAGGAAACCGATTTCAGGAGGTAGACTGGAATTGCATTGAAAGCATAGGAAAAGAGGCAGAACGTCCACAATGATGCACTTGGCCAAAAAGGGCGTATGCGTTTTTTCCTGAATATATTCAGGAAAAAACGCATACGCCTTTTTGGCCAACTAAGCAAGCTTGCAAAGGAAATCTGCACTACAATGAAGTCTCACTTCCCCCCGGTCAAAAGGGCCATCTGAAAAAAGTGTAAAACCCAGCAAGGCAGGACAGGCCATGGAGAACTGGGAGCCTTGTTATGCTGCTGGGCGGGATGTAAATTGCCAACAGACACTCGGGAGAAGTGTATGGTGTTTCCTGAAACATCTAAAAAACAAAGCAACAGAGCCTAGGGCACTTCCACTTATGGTCCTATAGCTTAGGGAAATTAAAATCAAAAAGACACAGCCACCCCAAAGTTTGGGACGCCTCTGTTTACAAGAACCTCGTTTACAGTACAAGTTCAACATCGCAGAAAGTGAAAAATGGATAAAGAACTTTTGGTATTTACTTACAAAGCAATATCACTCAGCAATGAAATCTATGTCATCAGGCACTTAGCAGCACAATGAGTGGATTCAGGTATGATGATTCTAACTGAAATAAGTCACACAGAAAAAGAAACATCATAAGATATCAGTAATACACGGAATGTAAACTTGGCTACACAGGAACTGAATTACAGAACAGAACAGGGTCTCAAATTTAGAAAACCAACTTATGCTTGCTTAAGGGGAAAGGTGAGTTGGGGTGCTGCATAAAACCAGAGATTGAAATGAGCACAGATAAAGTTCCTTAAGCCAAATATGGAATAGACAAGAGCTACTCCTTGCTCAACGAAATGGACTCAACACCCCATATTAAACGCCTAAGAATGTACCTGACTAGTAAGTATCTTAAAACCTATGGATTGCTATGTCTCCAAAAGAGAATCAAGCGTGTGTACAGGGGCATAAACGCAGCAGTGATAGGATTGGAGAGGTTCGGTGAGCAAATGAAGACCCTTTGAAGTCAATTTGCATGGTACCCATTACACGGGTCTCAACTCTCCAGGTTTAAGGTATTCTTCCTTCAGCTAAAACATGCATGTGGAACCCAGAGTATGATCAACCGTGTGAACGGGAGACGTGTTCAAATATGTCTCAGTTTTCCTCCCCTGGTACTCGGGTGCAACATTCCAGATTCTTTACTAACACTCTCCCGACTTGGAGAGTCAGCGCCTTTAACTTCCTGTTTGGCCCAGTTTGCAAATTCTGCGGAAGATGAACAGGAATAGGGAGAACCAATGAGAGACTAGCTGGAGTTGTCTGGACGGGCAAATTTAACTCTCATTTCCCACCAGGAAGAGGAAATAACCAAAGGCTCAGTGTGCCGTGCCGGAACCAGATTAGAGCCTGAAGCCATCCTGCGGTGTTGCGGCCAGCTCAAAAGAAAGCGAGTTGAAGAAAGGAGCTCAGGGGCACTGTAATTCACAAACCTGCAGAGTTATAAATGACAGCTATCGTCCAAAAATATACTGAAGTAAGGCTGCCAAGAGGACTTGAAAGTGGGGCAGAATTGCAGGAAACCGATTTCAGGAGGTAGACTGGAATTGCATTGAAAGCATAGGAAAAGAGGCAGAACGTCCACAATGATGCACTTGGCCAAAAAGGGCGTATGCGTTTTTTCCTGAATATATTGAGGAAAAAACGCATACGCCCTTTTTGGCCAACCAAGCAAGCTTGCAAAGGAAATCTGCACTACAATGAAGTCTCACTTCCCCCCGGTCAAAAGGGCCATCTGAAAAAAGTGTAAAATCCAGCAAGGCAGGACAAGCCATGGAGAACTGGGAGCCTTGTTATGCTGATGGGCGGGATGTAAATTGCCAACAGACACTCGGGAGAAGTGTATGGTGTTTCCTGAAACATCTAAAAAACAAAGCAACAGAGCCTAGGGCACTTCCACTTATGGTCCTATAGCTTAGGGAAATTAAAATCAAAAAGACACACCCACCCCAAAGTTTGGAACGGCTCTGTTTACAAGAACCTCGTTTACAGTACAAGTTCAACATCGCAGAAAGTGAAAAATGGATAAAGAACTTTTGGTATTTACTTACAAAGCAATATCACTCAGCAATGAAATCTATGTCATCAGGCCCTTAGCAGCACAATGAGTGGATTCAGGTATGATGATTCTAACTGAAATAAGTCACACAGAAAAAGAAACATCATAAGATATCAGTAATACACGGAATGTAAACTTGGCTACACAGGAACTGAATTCCAAAACAGAACAGGGTCTCAAATTTAGAAAACCAACTTATGCTTGCTTAAGGAGAAAGGTGAGTTGGGGTGCTGCATAAAACCAGAGATTGAAATGAGCACAGATAAAGTTCCTTAAGCCAAATATGGAATAGACAAGAGCTACTCCTTGCTCAACGAAATGGACTCAACACCGCATATTAAACGCCTAAGAATGTACCTGACTAGTAAGTATCTTAAAACCTATGGATTGCTATGTCTCCGAAAGAGAATCAAGCATGTGTACAGGGGCATAAACGCAGCAGTGATAGGATTGGAGAGGTTCGGTGAGCAAATGAAGACCCTTTGATGTCATATTGCATGGTACCCATTCCACGGGTTTCAAATACCCAGGTTTAAGGTATTCTTACTTCAGCTAAAACATGCATGTGGAACCCAGAGTATGATCAACCATGTGATCGGGAGACGTGTTCAAATATGTCTCAGTTTTCGTACCCTGGTACTCGGGTGTAACATTCCAGACGCTTTACTAACACTCTCCCGACTTGGAGAGTCAGCGCCTTTAACGTCCTGTTTGGCCCAGTTTGCAATTTCTGCGGAAGATGAACAGGAATAGGGAGAACCAATGAGAGACTAGCTGGAGTTGTCTGGACGGGCAAATTTAACTCTCATTTCCCACCAGGAAGTGGAAATAACCAAAGGCTCAGTGTGCCGTGCCGGAACCAGATTAGAGCCTGAAGCCATCCTGCGGTGTTGCGGCCAGCTCAAAAGAAAGCGAGTTGAAGAAAGGAGCTCAGGGGCACTGTAATTCACAAACCTGCAGAGTTATAAATGACAGCTATCGTCCAAAAATAGACTGAAGTAAGGCTGCCAAGAGGACTTGAAAGCGGGGCAGAATTGCAGGAAACCGATTTCAGGAGGTAGACTGGAATTGCATTGAAAGCATAGGAAAAGAGGCAGAACGTCCACAATGATGCACTTGGCCAAAAAGGGCGTATGCGTTTTTTCCTGAATATATTCAGGAAAAAACGCATACGCCCTTTTTGGCCAACCAAGCAAGCTTGCAAAGGAAATCTGCACTACAATGAAGTCTCACTTCCCCCCGGTCAAAAGGGCCATCTGAAAAAAGTGTAAAATCCAGCAAGGCAGGACAGGCCATGGAGAACTGGGAGCCTTGTTATGCTGCTGGGCGGGATGTAAATTGCCAACAGACACTCGGGAGAAGTGTATGTTGTTTCCTGAAACATCTAAAAAACAAAGCAACAGAGCCTAGGGCACTTCCACTTATGGTCCTATAGCTTAGGGAAATTAAAATCAAAAAGACACACCCACCCCAAAGTTTGGAACGGCTCTGTTTACAAGAACCTCGTTTACAGTACAAGTTCAACATCACAGAAAGTGAAAAATGGATAAAGAAATTGTGGTATTTACTTACAAAGCAATATCACTCAGCAATGAAATCTATGTCATCAGGCCCTTAGCAGCACAATGAGTGGATTCAGGTATGATGATTCTAACTGAAATAAGTCACACAGAAAAAGAAACATCATAAGATATCAGTAATACACGGAATGTAAACTTGGCTACACAGGAACTGAATTCCAAAACAGAACAGGGTCTCAAATTTAGAAAACCAACTTATGCTTGCTTAAGGGGAAAGGTGAGTTGGGGTGCTGCATAAAACCAGAGATTGAAATGAGCACAGATAAAGTTCCTTAAGCCAAATATGGAATAGACAAGACATACTCCTTGCTCAACGAAATGGACTCAACACCCCATATTAAACGCCTAAGAATGTACCTGACTAGTAAGTATCTTAAAACCTATGGATTGCTATGTCTCCAAAAGAGAATCAAGCGTGTGTACAGGGGCATAAACGCAGCAGTGATAGGATTGGAGAGGTTCGGTGAGCAAATGAAGACCCTTTGAAGTCAATTTGCATGGTACCCATTACACGGGTCTCAACTCTCCAGGTTTAAGGTATTCTTCCTTCAGCTAAAACATGCATGTGGAACCCAGAGTATGATCAACCGTGTGAACGGGAGACGTGTTCAAATATGTCTCAGTTTTCCTCCCCTGGTACTCGGGTGCAACATTCCAGATTCTTTACTAACTCTCTCCCGACTTGGAGAGTCAGCGCCTTTAACCTCCTGTTTGGCCCAGTTTGCAATTTCTGCGGAAGATGAACAGGAATAGGGAGAACCAATGAGAGACTAGCTGGAGGTGTCTGGACGGGCAAATTTAACTCTCATTTCCCACCAGGAAGAGGAAATAACCAAAGGCTCAGTGTGCCGTGCCGGAACCAGTTTAGAGCCTGAAGCCATCCTGCGGTGTTGCGGCCAGCTCAAAAGAAAGCGAGTTGAAGAAAGGAGCTCAGGGGCACTGTAATTCACAAACCTGCAGAGTTATAAATGACAGCTATCGTCCAAAAATATACTGAAGTAAGGCTGCCAAGAGGACTTGAAAGCGGGGCAGAATTGCAGGAAACCGATTTCAGGAGGTAGACTGGAATTGCATTGAAAGCATAGGAAAAGAGGCAGAACGTCCACAATGATGCACTTGGCCAAAAAGGGCGTATGCGTTTTTTCCTGAATATATTCAGGAAAAAACGCATACGCCCTTTTTGGCCAACCAAGCAAGCTTGCAAAGGAAATCTGCACTACAATGAAGTCTCACTTCCCCCCGGTCAAAAGGGCCATCTGAAAAAAGTGTAAAACCCAGCAAGGCAGGACAGGCCATGGAGAACTGGGAGCCTTGTTATGCTGCTGGGCGGGATGTAAATTGCCAACAGACACTCGGGAGAAGTGTATGGTGTTTCCTGAAACATCTAAAAAACAAAGCAACAGAGCCTAGGGCACTTCCACTTATGGTCCTATAGCTTAGGGAAATTAAAATCAAAAAGACACAGCCACCCCAAAGTTTGGGACGCCTCTGTTTACAAGAACCTCGTTTACAGTACAAGTTCAACATCGCAGAAAGTGAAAAATGGATAAAGAACTTTTGGTATTTACTTACAAAGCAATATCACTCAGCAATGAAATCTATGTCATCAGGCACTTAGCAGCACAATGAGTGGATTCAGGTATGATGATTCTAACTGAAATAAGTCACACAGAAAAAGAAACATCATAAGATATCAGTAATACACGGAATGTAAACTTGGCTACACAGGAACTGAATTACAGAACAGAACAGGGTCTCAAATTTAGAAAACCAACTTATGCTTGCTTAAGGGGAAAGGTGAGTTGGGGTGCTGCATAAAACCAGAGATTGAAATGAGCACAGATAAAGTTCCTTAAGCCAAATATGGAATAGACAAGAGCTACTCCTTGCTCAACGAAATGGACTCAACACCCCATATTAAACGCCTAAGAATGTACCTGACTAGTAAGTATCTTAAAACCTATGGATTGCTATGTCTCCAAAAGAGAATCAAGCGTGTGTACAGGGGCATAAACGCAGCAGTGATAGGATTGGAGAGGTTCGGTGAGCAAATGAAGACCCTTTGAAGTCAATTTGCATGGTACCCATTACACGGGTCTCAACTCTCCAGGTTTAAGGTATTCTTCCTTCAGCTAAAACATGCATGTGGAACCCAGAGTATGATCAACCGTGTGAACGGGAGACGTGTTCAAATATGTCTCAGTTTTCCTCCCCTGGTACTCGGGTGCAACATTCCAGATTCTTTACTAACACTCTCCCGACTTGGAGAGTCAGCGCCTTTAACTTCCTGTTTGGCCCAGTTTGCAAATTCTGCGGAAGATGAACAGGAATAGGGAGAACCAATGAGAGACTAGCTGGAGTTGTCTGGACGGGCAAATTTAACTCTCATTTCCCACCAGGAAGAGGAAATAACCAAAGGCTCAGTGTGCCGTGCCGGAACCAGATTAGAGCCTGAAGCCATCCTGCGGTGTTGCGGCCAGCTCAAAAGAAAGCGAGTTGAAGAAAGGAGCTCAGGGGCACTGTAATTCACAAACCTGCAGAGTTATAAATGACAGCTATCGTCCAAAAATATACTGAAGTAAGGCTGCCAAGAGGACTTGAAAGTGGGGCAGAATTGCAGGAAACCGATTTCAGGAGGTAGACTGGAATTGCATTGAAAGCATAGGAAAAGAGGCAGAACGTCCACAATGATGCACTTGGCCAAAAAGGGCGTATGCGTTTTTTCCTGAATATATTGAGGAAAAAACGCATACGCCCTTTTTGGCCAACCAAGCAAGCTTGCAAAGGAAATCTGCACTACAATGAAGTCTCACTTCCCCCCGGTCAAAAGGGCCATCTGAAAAAAGTGTAAAATCCAGCAAGGCAGGACAAGCCATGGAGAACTGGGAGCCTTGTTATGCTGATGGGCGGGATGTAAATTGCCAACAGACACTCGGGAGAAGTGTATGGTGTTTCCTGAAACATCTAAAAAACAAAGCAACAGAGCCTAGGGCACTTCCACTTATGGTCCTATAGCTTAGGGAAATTAAAATCAAAAAGACACACCCACCCCAAAGTTTGGAACGGCTCTGTTTACAAGAACCTCGTTTACAGTACAAGTTCAACATCGCAGAAAGTGAAAAATGGATAAAGAACTTTTGGTATTTACTTACAAAGCAATATCACTCAGCAATGAAATCTATGTCATCAGGCCCTTAGCAGCACAATGAGTGGATTCAGGTATGATGATTCTAACTGAAATAAGTCACACAGAAAAAGAAACATCATAAGATATCAGTAATACACGGAATGTAAACTTGGCTACACAGGAACTGAATTCCAAAACAGAACAGGGTCTCAAATTTAGAAAACCAACTTATGCTTGCTTAAGGAGAAAGGTGAGTTGGGGTGCTGCATAAAACCAGAGATTGAAATGAGCACAGATAAAGTTCCTTAAGCCAAATATGGAATAGACAAGAGCTACTCCTTGCTCAACGAAATGGACTCAACACCGCATATTAAACGCCTAAGAATGTACCTGACTAGTAAGTATCTTAAAACCTATGGATTGCTATGTCTCCGAAAGAGAATCAAGCATGTGTACAGGGGCATAAACGCAGCAGTGATAGGATTGGAGAGGTTCGGTGAGCAAATGAAGACCCTTTGATGTCATATTGCATGGTACCCATTCCACGGGTTTCAAATACCCAGGTTTAAGGTATTCTTACTTCAGCTAAAACATGCATGTGGAACCCAGAGTATGATCAACCATGTGATCGGGAGACGTGTTCAAATATGTCTCAGTTTTCGTACCCTGGTACTCGGGTGTAACATTCCAGACGCTTTACTAACACTCTCCCGACTTGGAGAGTCAGCGCCTTTAACGTCCTGTTTGGCCCAGTTTGCAATTTCTGCGGAAGATGAACAGGAATAGGGAGAACCAATGAGAGACTAGCTGGAGTTGTCTGGACGGGCAAATTTAACTCTCATTTCCCACCAGGAAGTGGAAATAACCAAAGGCTCAGTGTGCCGTGCCGGAACCAGATTAGAGCCTGAAGCCATCCTGCGGTGTTGCGGCCAGCTCAAAAGAAAGCGAGTTGAAGAAAGGAGCTCAGGGGCACTGTAATTCACAAACCTGCAGAGTTATAAATGACAGCTATCGTCCAAAAATAGACTGAAGTAAGGCTGCCAAGAGGACTTGAAAGCGGGGCAGAATTGCAGGAAACCGATTTCAGGAGGTAGACTGGAATTGCATTGAAAGCATAGGAAAAGAGGCAGAACGTCCACAATGATGCACTTGGCCAAAAAGGGCGTATGCGTTTTTTCCTGAATATATTCAGGAAAAAACGCATACGCCCTTTTTGGCCAACCAAGCAAGCTTGCAAAGGAAATCTGCACTACAATGAAGTCTCACTTCCCCCCGGTCAAAAGGGCCATCTGAAAAAAGTGTAAAATCCAGCAAGGCAGGACAGGCCATGGAGAACTGGGAGCCTTGTTATGCTGCTGGGCGGGATGTAAATTGCCAACAGACACTCGGGAGAAGTGTATGTCGTTTCCTGAAACATCTAAAAAACAAAGCAACAGAGCCTAGGGCACTTCCACTTATGGTCCTATAGCTTAGGGAAATTAAAATCAAAAAGACACACCCACCCCAAAGTTTGGAACGGCTCTGTTTACAAGAACCTCGTTTACAGTACAAGTTCAACATCACAGAAAGTGAAAAATGGATAAAGAAATTGTGGTATTTACTTACAAAGCAATATCACTCAGCAATGAAATCTATGTCATCAGGCCCTTAGCAGCACAATGAGTGGATTCAGGTATGATGATTCTAACTGAAATAAGTCACACAGAAAAAGAAACATCATAAGATATCAGTAATACACGGAATGTAAACTTGGCTACACAGGAACTGAATTCCAAAACAGAACAGGGTCTCAAATTTAGAAAACCAACTTATGCTTGCTTAAGGGGAAAGGTGAGTTGGGGTGCTGCATAAAACCAGAGATTGAAATGAGCACAGATAAAGTTCCTTAAGCCAAATATGGAATAGACAAGACATACTCCTTGCTCAACGAAATGGACTCAACACCCCATATTAAACGCCTAAGAATGTACCTGACTAGTAAGTATCTTAAAACCTATGGATTGCTATGTCTCCAAAAGAGAATCAAGCGTGTGTACAGGGGCATAAACGCAGCAGTGATAGGATTGGAGAGGTTCGGTGAGCAAATGAAGACCCTTTGAAGTCAATTTGCATGGTACCCATTACACGGGTCTCAACTCTCCAGGTTTAAGGTATTCTTCCTTCAGCTAAAACATGCATGTGGAACCCAGAGTATGATCAACCGTGTGAACGGGAGACGTGTTCAAATATGTCTCAGTTTTCCTCCCCTGGTACTCGGGTGCAACATTCCAGATTCTTTACTAACTCTCTCCCGACTTGGAGAGTCAGCGCCTTTAACCTCCTGTTTGGCCCAGTTTGCAATTTCTGCGGAAGATGAACAGGAATAGGGAGAACCAATGAGAGACTAGCTGGAGGTGTCTGGACGGGCAAATTTAACTCTCATTTCCCACCAGGAAGAGGAAATAACCAAAGGCTCAGTGTGCCGTGCCGGAACCAGTTTAGAGCCTGAAGCCATCCTGCGGTGTTGCGGCCAGCTCAAAAGAAAGCGAGTTGAAGAAAGGAGCTCAGGGGCACTGTAATTCACAAACCTGCAGAGTTATAAATGACAGCTATCGTCCAAAAATATACTGAAGTAAGGCTGCCAAGAGGACTTGAAAGCGGGGCAGAATTGCAGGAAACCGATTTCAGGAGGTAGACTGGAATTGCATTGAAAGCATAGGAAAAGAGGCAGAACGTCCACAATGATGCACTTGGCCAAAAAGGGCGTATGCGTTTTTTCCTGAATATATTCAGGAAAAAACGCATACGCCCTTTTTGGCCAACCAAGCAAGCTTGCAAAGGAAATCTGCACTACAATGAAGTCTCACTTCCCCCCGGTCAAAAGGGCCATCTGAAAAAAGTGTAAAATCCAGCAAGGCAGGACAGGCCATGGAGAACTGGGAGCCTTGTTATGCTGCTGGGCGGGATGTAAATTGCCAACAGACACTCGGGAGAAGTGTATGGTGTTTCCTGAAACATCTAAAACACAAAGCAACAGAGCCTAGGGCACTTCCACTTATGGTCCTATAGCTTAGGGAAATTAAAATCAAAAAGACACAGCCACCCCAAAGTTTGGGACGCCTCTGTTTACAAGAACCTCATTTACAGTACAAGTTCAACATCGCAGAAAGTGAAAAATGGATAAAGAAGTTGTGGTATTAACTTGCAAAGCAATATCACTCAGCAATGAAATCTATGTCATCAGGCCCTTAGCAGCACAATGAGTGGATTCAGGTATGATGATTCTAACTGAAATAAGTCACACAGAAAATGAAACATCATAAGGTATCAGTAATACACGGAATGTAAACTTGGCTACACAGGAACTGAATTACAGAACAGAACAGGGTCTCAAATTTAGAAAACCAACTTATGCTTGCTTAAGGGGAAAGGTGAGTTGGGGTGCTGCATAAAACCAGAGATTGAAATGAGCACAGATAAAGTTCCTTAAGCCAAATATGGAATAGACAAGACATACTCCTTGCTCAACGAAATGGACTCAACACCGCATATTAAACGCCTAAGAATGTACCTGACTAGTAAGTATCTTAAAACCTATGGATTGCTATGTCTCCAAAAGAGAATCAAGCGTGTGTACAGGGGCATAAACGCAGCAGTGATAGGATTGGAGAGGTTCGGTGAGCAAATGAAGACCCTTTGAAGTCAATTTGCATGGTACCCATTACACGGGTCTCAACTCTCCAGGTTTAAGGTATTCTTCCTTCAGCTAAAACATGCATGTGGAACCCAGAGTATGATCAACCGTGTGAACGGGAGACGTGTTCAAATATGTCTCAGTTTTCCTCCCCTGGTACTCGGGTGCAACATTCCAGATTCTTTACTAACTCTCTCCCGACTTGGAGAGTCAGCGCCTTTAACCTCCTGTTTGGCCCAGTTTGCAATTTCTGCGGAAGATGAACAGGAATAGGGAGAACCAATGAGAGACTAGCTGGAGGTGTCTGGACGGGCAAATTTAACTCTCATTTCCCACCAGGAAGAGGAAATAACCAAAGGCTCAGTGTGCCGTGCCGGAACCAGTTTAGAGCCTGAAGCCATCCTGCGGTGTTGCGGCCAGCTCAAAAGAAAGCGAGTTGAAGAAAGGAGCTCAGGGGCACTGTAATTCACAAACCTGCAGAGTTATAAATGACAGCTATCGTCCAAAAATATACTGAAGTAAGGCTGCCAAGAGGACTTGAAAGCGGGGCAGAATTGCAGGAAACCGATTTCAGGAGGTAGACTGGAATTGCATTGAAAGCATAGGAAAAGAGGCAGAACGTCCACAATGATGCACTTGGCCAAAAAGGGCGTATGCGTTTTTTCCTGAATATATTCAGGAAAAAACGCATACGCCCTTTTTGGCCAACCAAGCAAGCTTGCAAAGGAAATCTGCACTACAATGAAGTCTCACTTCCCCCCGGTCAAAAGGGCCATCTGAAAAAAGTGTAAAATCCAGCAAGGCAGGACAGGCCATGGAGAACTGGGAGCCTTGTTATGCTGCTGGGTGGGATGTAAATTGCCAACAGACACTCGGGAGAAGTGTATGGTGTTTCCTGAAACATCTAAAAAACAAAGCAACAGAGCCTAGGGCACTTCCACTTATGGTCCTATAGCTTAGGGAAATTAAAATCAAAAAGACACACCCACCCCAAAGTTTGGGACGCCTCTGTTTACAAGAACCTCATTTACAGTACAAGTTCAACATCGCAGAAAGTGAAAAATGGATAAAGAAGTTGTGGTATTTACTTGCAAAGCAATATCACTCAGCAATGAAATCTATGTCATCAGGCCCTTAGCAGCACAATGAGTGGATTCAGGTATGATGATTCTAACTGAAATAAGTCACACAGAAAATGAAACATCATAAGGTATCAGTAATACACGGAATGTAAACTTGGCTACACAGGAACTGAATTACAGAACAGAACAGGGTCTCAAATTTAGAAAACCAACTTATGCTTGCTTAAGGGGAAAGGTGAGTTGGGGTGCTGCATAAAACCAGAGATTGAAATGAGCACAGATAAAGTTCCTTAAGCCAAATATGGAATAGACAAGAGCTACTCCTTGCTCAACGAAATGGACTCAACACCCCATATTAAACGCCTAAGAATGTACCTGACTAGTAAGTATCTTAAAACCTATGGATTGCTATGTCTCCAAAAGAGAATCAAGCGTGTGTACAGGGGCATAAACGCAGCAGTGATAGGATTGGAGAGGTTCGGTGAGCAAATGAAGACCCTTTGAAGTCAATTTGCATGGTACCCATTACACGGGTCTCAACTCTCCAGGTTTAAGGTATTCTTCCTTCAGCTAAAACATGCATGTGGAACCCAGAGTATGATCAACCGTGTGAATGGGAGACGTGTTCAAATATGTCTCAGTTTTCCTCCCCTGGTACTCGGGTGCAACATTCCAGATTCTTTACTAACACTCTCCCGACTTGGAGAGTCAGCGCCTTTAACCTCCTGTTTGGCCCAGTTTGCAATTTCTGCGGAAGATGAACAGGAATAGGGAGAACCAATGAGAGACTAGCTGGAGTTGTCTGGACGGGCAAATTTAACTCTCATTTCCCACCAGGAAGAGGAAATAACCAAAGGCTCAGTGTGCCGTGCTGGAACCAGTTTAGAGCCTGAAGCCATCCTGCGGTGTTGCGGCCAGCTCAAAAGAAAGCGAGTTGAAGAAAGGAGCTCAGGGGCACTGTAATTCACAAACCTGCAGAGTTATAAATGACAGCTATCGTCCAAAAATATACTGAAGTAAGGCTGCCAAGAGGACTTGAAAGCGGGGCAGAATTGCAGGAAACCGATTTCAGGAGGTAGACTGGAATTGCATTGAAAGCATAGGAAAAGAGGCAGAACGTCCACAATGATGCACTTGGCCAAAAAGGGCGTATGCGTTTTTTCCTGAATATATTCAGGAAAAAACGCATACGCCCTTTTTGGCCAACCAAGCAAGCTTGCAAAGGAAATCTGCACTACAATGAAGTCTCACTTCCCCCCGGTCAAAAGGGCCATCTGAAAAAAGTGTAAAATCCAGCAAGGCAGGACAGGCCATGGAGAACTGGGAGCCTTGTTATGCTGATGGGCGGGATGTAAATTGCCAACAGACACTCCGGAGAAGTGTATGGTGTTTCCTGAAACATCTAAAAAACAAAGCAACAGAGCCTAGGGCACTTCCACTTATGGTCCTATAGCTTAGGGAAATTAAAATCAAAAAGACACAGCCACCCCAAAGTTTGGAACGGCTCTGTTTACAAGAACCTCGTTTACAGTACAAGTTCAACATCGCAGAAAGTGAAAAATGGATAAAGAAGTTGTGGTATTTACTTACAAAGCAATATCACCCAGCAATGAACTCTATGTCATCAGGCCCTTAGCAGCACAATGAGTGGATTCAGGTATGATGATTCTAACTGAAATAAGTCACACAGAAAAAGAAACATCATAAGATATCAGTAATACACGGAATGTAAACTTGGCTACACAGGAACTGAATTCCAAAACAGAACAGGGTCTCAAATTTAGAAAACCAACTTATGCTTGCTTAAGGGGAAAGGTGAGTTGGGGTGCTGCATAAAACCAGAGATTGAAATGAGCACAGATAAAGTTCCTTAAGCCAAATATGGAATAGACAAGAGCTACTCCTTGCTCAACGAAATGGACTCAGCACCCCATATTAAACGCCTAAGAATGTACCTGACTAGTAAGTATCTTAAAACCTATGGATTGCTATGTCTCCGAAAGAGAATCAAGCATGTGTACAGGGGCATAAACACAGCAGTGATAGGATTGGACAGGTTCAGTGAGCAAATGAAGACCCTTTGAAGTCATATTGCATGGTATCCATTCCACGGGTTTCAACTACCCAGGTTTAAGGTATTCTTCCTACAGCTAAAACATGCATGTGGAACCCACAGTATGATCAACCATGTGCTCGGGAGACGTGTTCAAATATGTCTCAGTTTTCATACCCTGGTACTCGGGTGCAACATTCCAGACGCTTTACTAACACTCTCCTGACTTGGAGAGTCAGTCCCTTTAACCTCCTGTTTGGCCCAGTTTGCAATTTCAGCGGAAGATGAACAGGATAGCGAGAACAAATGAGAGACTTGCTGGAGGTGTCTGGACGGGCAAATTTAACTCTCATTTCCCACCAGGAAGAGGAAATAACCAAAGGCTCAGAGTGCCGTGCCGGAACAAGATTAGGGCCTGAAGCCATCCTGCGGTGTTGCGGCCAGGTCACAGGAAAGCGAGTTGAAGAAAGGAGCTCAGGGGCACTGTAATTCACAAACCTGCAGAGTTATAAATGACAGCTATCGTCCAAAAATATACTGAAGTAAGGCTGCCAAGAGGACTTGAAAGCGGGGCAGAATTGCAGGAAACCGATTTCAGGAGGTAGACTGGAATTGCATTGAAAGCATAGGAAAAGAGGCAGAACGTCCACAATGATGCACTTGGCCAAAAAGGGCGTATGCGTTTTTTCCTGAATATATTCAGGAAAAAACGCATACGCCCTTTTTGGCCAACCAAGCATGCTTGCAAAGGAAATCTGCACTACAATGAAGTCTCACTTCCCCCTGGTCAAAAGGGCCATCTGAAAAAAGTGTAAAATCCAGCAAGGCAGGACAGGCCATGGAGAACTGGGAGCCTTGTTATGCTGATGGGCGGGATGTAAATTGCCAACAGACACTCGGGAGAAGTGTATGGTGTTTCCTGAAACATCTAAAAAACAAAGCAACAGAGCCTAGGGCACTTCCACTTATGGTCCTATAGCTTAGGGAAATTAAAATCAAAAAGACACAGCCACCCCAAAATTTGGGACGCCTCTGTTTACAAGAACCTCGTTTACAGTGCAAGTTCAACATCGCAGAAAGTGAAAAATGGATAAAGAAGTTGTGGTATTTACTTGCAAAGCAATATCACTCAGCAATGAAATCTATGTCATCAGGCCCTTAGCAGCACAATGAGTGGATTCAGGTATGATGATTCTAACTGAAATAAGTCACACAGAAATTGAAACATCATAAGGTATCAGTAATACACGGAATGTAAACTTGGCTGCACAGGAACTGAATTACAGAACAGAACAGGGTCTCAAATTTAGAAAACCAACTTACGCTTGCTTAAGGGGAAAGGTGAGTTGGGGTGCTGCATAAAACCAGAGATTGAAATGAGCACAGATAAAGTTCCTTAAGCCAAATATGGAATAGACAAGAGCTACTCCTTGCTCAACGAAATGGACTCAACACCCCATATTAAACGCCTAAGAATGTACCTGACTAGTAAGTATCTTAAAACCTATGGATTGCTATGTCTCCAAAAGAGAATCAAGCGTGTGTACAGGGGCATAAACGCAGCAGTGATAGGATTGGAGAGGTTCGGTGAGCAAATGAAGACCCTTTGAAGTCAATTTGCATGGTACCCATTACACGGGTCTCAACTCTCCAGGTTTAAGGTATTCTTCCTTCAGCTAAAACATGCATGTGGAACCCAGAGTATGATCAACCGTGTGAACGGGAGATGTGTTCAAATATGTCTCAGTTTTCCTCCCCTGGTACTCGGGTGCAACATTCCAGATTCTTTACTAACACTCTCCCGACTTGGAGAGTCAGCGCCTTTAACCTCCTGCTTGGCCCAGTTTGCAATTTCTGCGGAAGATGAACAGGAATAGGGAGAACCAATGAGAGACTAGCTGGAGGTGTCTGGACGGGCAAATTTAACTCTCATTTCCCACCAGGAAGAGGAATTAACCAAAGGCTCAGTGTGCCGTGCCGGAACCAGATTAGAGCCTGAAGCCCTCCTGCGGTGTTGCGGCCAGCTCAAAAGAAAGCGAGTTGAAGAAAGGAGCTCAGGGGCACTGTAATTCACAAACCTGCAGAGTTATAAATGACAGTTATCGTCCAAAAATATACTGAAGTAAGGCTGCCAAGAGGACTTGAAAGCGGGGCAGAATTGCAGGAAACCGATTTCAGGAGGTAGACTGGAATTGCATTGAAAGCATAGGAAAAGAGGCAGAACGTCCACAATGATGCACTTGGCCAAAAAGGGCGTATGCGTTTTTTCCTGAATATATTCAGGAAAAAACGCATACGCCCTTTTTGGCCAACCAAGCAAGCTTGCAAAGGAAATCTGCACTACAATGAAGTCTCACTTCCCCCCGGTCAAAAGGGCCATCTGAAAAAAGTGTAAAATCCAGCAAGGCAGGACAGGCCATGGAGAACTGGGAGCCTTGTTATTCTGATGGGCGGGATGTAAATTGCCAACAGACACTCCGGAGAAGTGTATGGTGTTTCCTGAAACATCTAAAAAACAAAGCAACAGAGCCTAGGGCACTTCCACTTATGGTCCTATAGCTTAGGGAAATTAAAATCAAAAAGACACAGCCACCCCAAAGTTTGGAACGGCTCTGTTTACAAGAACCTCGTTTACAGTACAAGTTCAACATCGCAGAAAGTGAAAAATGGATAAAGAACTTGTGGTATTTACTTACAAAGCAATATCACTCAGCAATGAAATCTATGTCATCAGGCCCTTAGCAGCACAATGAGTGGATTCAGGTATGATGATTCTAACTGAAATAAGTCACACAGAAAAAGAAACATCATAAGATATCAGTAATACACGGAATGTAAACTTGGCTACACAGGAACTGAATTCCAAAACAGAACAGGGTCTCAAATTTAGAAAACCAACTTATGCTTGCTTAAGGGGAAAGGTGAGTTGGGGTGCTGCATAAAACCAGAGATTGAAATGAGCACAGATAAAGTTCCTTAAGCCAAATATGGAATAGACAAGAGCTACTCCTTGCTCAACGAAATGGACTCAACACCGCATATTAAACGCCTAAGAATGTACCTGACTAGTAAGTATCTTAAAACCTATGGATTGCTATGTCTCCGAAAGAGAATCAAGCATGTGTACAGGGGCATAAACACAGCAGTGATAGGATTGGAGAGGTTCGGTGAGCAAATGAAGACCCTTTGAAGTCATATTGCATGGTACCCATTCCACGGGTTTCAACTACCCAGGTTTTAGGTATTCTTCCTACAGCTAAAACATGCATGTGGAACCCAGAGTATGATCAACCATGTGATCGGGAGACGTGTTCAAATATGTCTCAGTTTTCGTACCCTGGTACTCGGGTGCAACATTCCAGACGCTTTACTAACACTCTCCTGACTTGGAGAGTCAGTCCCTTTAACCTCCTGTTTGGACAAGTTGGCAATTTCAGCGGAAGATGAACAGGATAGCGAGAACAAATGAGAGACTTGCTGGAGGTGTCTGGACGGGCAAATTTAACTCTCATTTCCCACCAGGAAGAGGAATTAACCGAAGGCTCAGCGTGTCGTGCTGGAACAAGATTAGGGCCTGAAGCCATCCTGCGGTGTTGCGGCCAGGTCACAGGAAAGCGAGTTGAAGAAAGGAGCTCAGGGGCACTGTAATTCACAAACCTGCAGAGTTATAAATGACAGCTATCGTCCAAAAATATACTGAAGTAAGGCTGCCAAGAGGACTTGAAAGCGGGGCAGAATTGCAGGAAACCGATTTCAGGAGGTAGACTGGAATTGCATTGAAAGCATAGGAAAAGAGGCAGAACGTCCACAATGATGCACTTGGCCAAAAAGGGCGTATGCGTTTTTTCCTGAATATATTCAGGGAAAAACGCATACGCCCTTTTTGGCCAACCAAGCAAGCTTGCAAAGGAAATCTGCACTACAATGAAGTCTCACATCCCCCCGGTCAAAAGGGCCATCTGAAAAAAGTGTAAAATCCAGAAAGGCAGGACAGGCCATGGAGAACTGGGAGCCTTGTTATGCTGCTGGGCGGGATGTAAATTGCCAACAGACACTCGGGAGAAGTGTATGGTGTTTCCTGAAACATCTAAAAAACAAAGCAACAGAGCCTAGGGCACTTCCACTTATGGTCCTATAGCTTAGGGAAATTAAAATCAAAAAGACACAGCCACCCCAAAGTTTGGGACGCCTCTGTTTACAAGAACCTCATTTACAGTACAAGTTCAACATCGCAGAAAGTGAAAAATGGATAAAGAAGTTGTGGTATTTACTTGCAAAGCAATATCACTCAGCAATGAAATCTATGTCATCAGGCCCTTAGCAGCACAATGAGTGGATTCAGGTATGATGATTCTAACTGAAATAAGTCACACATAAAATGAAACATCATAAGGTATCAGTAATACACGGAATGTAAACTTGGCTACACAGGAACTGAATTACAGAACAGAACAGGGTCTCAAATTTAGAAAACCAGCTTATGCTTGCTTAAGGGGAAAGGTGAGTTGGGGTGCTGCATAAAACCAGAGATTGAAATGAGCACAGATAAAGTTCCTTAAGCCAAATATGGAATAGACAAGAGCTACTCCTTGCTCAACGAAATGGACTCAACACCCTATATTAAACGCCTAAGAATGTACCTGACTAGTAAGTATCTTAAAACCTATGTATTGCTATGTCTCCAAAAGAGAATCAAGCGTGTGTACAGGGGCATAAACGCAGCAGTGATAGGATTGGAGAGGTTCGGTGAGCAAATGAAGACCCTTTGAAGTCAATTTGCATGGTACCCATTACACGGGTCTCAACTCTCCAGGTTTAAGGTATTCTTCCTTCAGCTAAAACATGCATGTGGAACCCAGAGTATGATCAACCGTGTGAACGGGAGACGTGTTCAAATATGTCTCAGTTTTCCTCCCCTGGTATTCGGGTGCAACATTCCAGATTCTTTACTAACACTCTCCCGACTTGGAGAGTCAGCGCCTTTAACCTCCTGTTTGGCCCAGTTTGCAATTTCTGCGGAAGATGAACAGGAATAGGGAGAACCAATGAGAGACTAGCTGGAGTTGTCTGGACGGGCAAATTTAACTCTCATTTCCCACCAGGAAGAGGAAATAACCAAAGGCTCAGTGTGCCGTGCCGGAACCAGATTAGAGCCTGAAGCCATCCTGCGGTGTTGCGGCCAGCTCAAAAGAAAGCGAGATGAAGAAAGGAGCTCAGGGGCACTGTAATTCACAAACCTGCAGAGTTATAAATGACAGCTATCGTCCAAAAATATACTGAAGTAAGGCTGCCAAGAGGACTTGAAAGCGGGGCAGAATTGCAGGAAACCGATTTCAGGAGGTAGACTGGAATTGCATTGAAAGCATAGGAAAAGAGGCAGAACGTCCACAATGATGCACTTGGCCAAAAAGGGCGTATGCGTTTTTTCCTGAATATATTCAGGAAAAAACGCATACGCCCTTTTGGCCAACCAAGCAAGCTTGCAAAGGAAATCTTCACTACAATGAAGTCTCACTTCCCCCTGGTCAAAAGGGCCATCTGAAAAAAGTGTAAAATCCAGCAAGGCAGGACAGGCCATGGAGAACTGGGAGCCTTTTTATGCTGATGGGCGGGATGTAAATTGCCAACAGACACTCGGGAGAAGTGTATGGTGTTTCCTGAAACATCTAAAAAACAAAGCAACAGAGCCTAGGGCACTTCCACTTATGGTCCTATAGCTTAGGGAAATTAAAATCAAAAAGACACAGCCACCCCAAAATTTGGAACGGCTCTGTTTAGAAGCACCTCGTTTACAGTACAAGTTCAACATCGCAGAAAGTGAAAAATGGATAAAGAACTTGTGGTATTTACTTACAAAGCAATATCACTCAGCAATGAAATCTATGTCATCAGGCCCTTAGCAGCACAATGAGTGGATTCAGGTATGATGATTCTAACTGAAATAAGTCACACAGAAAAAGAAACATCATAAGATATCAGTAATACATGGAATGTAAACTTGGCTACACAGGAACTGAATTTCAGAACAGAAGAGGGTCTCAAATTTAGAAAACCAACTTATGCTTGCTTAAGGGGAAAGGTGAGTTGGGGTGCTGCATAAAACCAGAGATTGAAATGAGCACAGATAAAGTTCCTTAAGCCAAATATGGAATAGACAAGAGCTACTCCTTGCTCAACGAAATGGACTCAACACCGCATATTAAACGCCTAAGAATGTACCTGACTAGTAAGTATCTTAAAACCTATGGATTGCTATGTCTCCGAAAGAGAATCAAGCATGTGTACAGGGGCGTAAACACAGCAGTGATAGGATTGGAGAGGTTCGGTGAGCAAATGAAGACCCTTTGAAGTCATATTGCATGGTACCCATTCCACGGGTTTCAACTACCCAGGTTTAAGGTATTCTTCCTACAGCTAAAACATGCATGTGGAACCCAGAGTATGATCAACCATGTGATCGGGAGACGTGTTCAAATATGTCTCAGTTTTCGTACCCTGGTACTCGGGTGCAACATTCCAGACGCTTTACTAACACTCTCCTGACTTGGAGAGTCAGTCCCTTTAACCTCCTGTTTGGCCCAGTTTGCAATTTCAGCGGAAGATGAACAGGATAGCGAGAACCAATGAGAGACTTGCTGGAGGTGTCTGGACGGGCAAATTTAACTCTCATTTCCCACCAGGAAGAGGAATTAACCAAAGGCTCAGCGTGCCGTGCTGGAACAAGATTAGGGCCTGAAGCCATCCTGCGGTGTTGCGGCCAGGTCACAAGAAAGCGAGTTGAAGAAAGGAGCTCAGGGGCACTGTAATTCACAAACCTGCAGAGTTATAAATGACAGCTATCGTCCAAAAATATACTGAAGTAAGGCTGCCAAGAGGACTTGAAAGCGGGGCAGAATTGCAGGAAACCGATTTCAGGAGGTAGACTGGAATTGCATTGAAAGCATAGGAAAAGAGGCAGAACGTCCACAATGATGCACTTGGCCAAAAAGGGCGTATGCGTTTTTTCCTGAATATATTCAGGAAAAAACGCATACGCCTTTTTGGCCAACTAAGCAAGCTTGCAAAGGAAATCTGCACTACAATGAAGTCTCACTTCCCCCCGGTCAAAAGGGCCATCTGAAAAAAGTGTAAAACCCAGCAAGGCAGGACAGGCCATGGAGAACTGGGAGCCTTGTTATGCTGCTGGGCGGGATGTAAATTGCCAACAGACACTCGGGAGAAGTGTATGGTGTTTCCTGAAACATCTAAAAAACAAAGCAACAGAGCCTAGGGCACTTCCACTTATGGTCCTATAGCTTAGGGAAATTAAAATCAAAAAGACACAGCCACCCCAAAGTTTGGGACGCCTCTGTTTACAAGAACCTCGTTTACAGTACAAGTTCAACATCGCAGAAAGTGAAAAATGGATAAAGAACTTTTGGTATTTACTTACAAAGCAATATCACTCAGCAATGAAATCTATGTCATCAGGCACTTAGCAGCACAATGAGTGGATTCAGGTATGATGATTCTAACTGAAATAAGTCACACAGAAAAAGAAACATCATAAGATATCAGTAATACACGGAATGTAAACTTGGCTACACAGGAACTGAATTACAGAACAGAACAGGGTCTCAAATTTAGAAAACCAACTTATGCTTGCTTAAGGGGAAAGGTGAGTTGGGGTGCTGCATAAAACCAGAGATTGAAATGAGCACAGATAAAGTTCCTTAAGCCAAATATGGAATAGACAAGAGCTACTCCTTGCTCAACGAAATGGACTCAACACCCCATATTAAACGCCTAAGAATGTACCTGACTAGTAAGTATCTTAAAACCTATGGATTGCTATGTCTCCAAAAGAGAATCAAGCGTGTGTACAGGGGCATAAACGCAGCAGTGATAGGATTGGAGAGGTTCGGTGAGCAAATGAAGACCCTTTGAAGTCAATTTGCATGGTACCCATTACACGGGTCTCAACTCTCCAGGTTTAAGGTATTCTTCCTTCAGCTAAAACATGCATGTGGAACCCAGAGTATGATCAACCGTGTGAACGGGAGACGTGTTCAAATATGTCTCAGTTTTCCTCCCCTGGTACTCGGGTGCAACATTCCAGATTCTTTACTAACACTCTCCCGACTTGGAGAGTCAGCGCCTTTAACTTCCTGTTTGGCCCAGTTTGCAAATTCTGCGGAAGATGAACAGGAATAGGGAGAACCAATGAGAGACTAGCTGGAGTTGTCTGGACGGGCAAATTTAACTCTCATTTCCCACCAGGAAGAGGAAATAACCAAAGGCTCAGTGTGCCGTGCCGGAACCAGATTAGAGCCTGAAGCCATCCTGCGGTGTTGCGGCCAGCTCAAAAGAAAGCGAGTTGAAGAAAGGAGCTCAGGGGCACTGTAATTCACAAACCTGCAGAGTTATAAATGACAGCTATCGTCCAAAAATATACTGAAGTAAGGCTGCCAAGAGGACTTGAAAGTGGGGCAGAATTGCAGGAAACCGATTTCAGGAGGTAGACTGGAATTGCATTGAAAGCATAGGAAAAGAGGCAGAACGTCCACAATGATGCACTTGGCCAAAAAGGGCGTATGCGTTTTTTCCTGAATATATTGAGGAAAAAACGCATACGCCCTTTTTGGCCAACCAAGCAAGCTTGCAAAGGAAATCTGCACTACAATGAAGTCTCACTTCCCCCCGGTCAAAAGGGCCATCTGAAAAAAGTGTAAAATCCAGCAAGGCAGGACAAGCCATGGAGAACTGGGAGCCTTGTTATGCTGATGGGCGGGATGTAAATTGCCAACAGACACTCGGGAGAAGTGTATGGTGTTTCCTGAAACATCTAAAAAACAAAGCAACAGAGCCTAGGGCACTTCCACTTATGGTCCTATAGCTTAGGGAAATTAAAATCAAAAAGACACACCCACCCCAAAGTTTGGAACGGCTCTGTTTACAAGAACCTCGTTTACAGTACAAGTTCAACATCGCAGAAAGTGAAAAATGGATAAAGAACTTTTGGTATTTACTTACAAAGCAATATCACTCAGCAATGAAATCTATGTCATCAGGCCCTTAGCAGCACAATGAGTGGATTCAGGTATGATGATTCTAACTGAAATAAGTCACACAGAAAAAGAAACATCATAAGATATCAGTAATACACGGAATGTAAACTTGGCTACACAGGAACTGAATTCCAAAACAGAACAGGGTCTCAAATTTAGAAAACCAACTTATGCTTGCTTAAGGAGAAAGGTGAGTTGGGGTGCTGCATAAAACCAGAGATTGAAATGAGCACAGATAAAGTTCCTTAAGCCAAATATGGAATAGACAAGAGCTACTCCTTGCTCAACGAAATGGACTCAACACCGCATATTAAACGCCTAAGAATGTACCTGACTAGTAAGTATCTTAAAACCTATGGATTGCTATGTCTCCGAAAGAGAATCAAGCATGTGTACAGGGGCATAAACGCAGCAGTGATAGGATTGGAGAGGTTCGGTGAGCAAATGAAGACCCTTTGATGTCATATTGCATGGTACCCATTCCACGGGTTTCAAATACCCAGGTTTAAGGTATTCTTACTTCAGCTAAAACATGCATGTGGAACCCAGAGTATGATCAACCATGTGATCGGGAGACGTGTTCAAATATGTCTCAGTTTTCGTACCCTGGTACTCGGGTGTAACATTCCAGACGCTTTACTAACACTCTCCCGACTTGGAGAGTCAGCGCCTTTAACGTCCTGTTTGGCCCAGTTTGCAATTTCTGCGGAAGATGAACAGGAATAGGGAGAACCAATGAGAGACTAGCTGGAGTTGTCTGGACGGGCAAATTTAACTCTCATTTCCCACCAGGAAGTGGAAATAACCAAAGGCTCAGTGTGCCGTGCCGGAACCAGATTAGAGCCTGAAGCCATCCTGCGGTGTTGCGGCCAGCTCAAAAGAAAGCGAGTTGAAGAAAGGAGCTCAGGGGCACTGTAATTCACAAACCTGCAGAGTTATAAATGACAGCTATCGTCCAAAAATAGACTGAAGTAAGGCTGCCAAGAGGACTTGAAAGCGGGGCAGAATTGCAGGAAACCGATTTCAGGAGGTAGACTGGAATTGCATTGAAAGCATAGGAAAAGAGGCAGAACGTCCACAATGATGCACTTGGCCAAAAAGGGCGTATGCGTTTTTTCCTGAATATATTCAGGGAAAAACGCATACGCCCTTTTTGGCCAACCAAGCAAGCTTGCAAAGGAAATCTGCACTACAATGAAGTCTCACTTCCCCCCGGTCAAAAGGGCCATCTGAAAAAAGTGTAAAATCCAGCAAGGCAGGACAGGCCATGGAGAACTGGGAGCCTTGTTATGCTGCTGGGCGGGATGTAAATTGCCAACAGACACTCGGGAGAAGTGTATGTTGTTTCCTGAAACATCTAAAAAACAAAGCAACAGAGCCTAGGGCACTTCCACTTATGGTCCTATAGCTTAGGGAAATTAAAATCAAAAAGACACACCCACCCCAAAGTTTGGAACGGCTCTGTTTACAAGAACCTCGTTTACAGTACAAGTTCAACATCACAGAAAGTGAAAAATGGATAAAGAAATTGTGGTATTTACTTACAAAGCAATATCACTCAGCAATGAAATCTATGTCATCAGGCCCTTAGCAGCACAATGAGTGGATTCAGGTATGATGATTCTAACTGAAATAAGTCACACAGAAAAAGAAACATCATAAGATATCAGTAATACACGGAATGTAAACTTGGCTACACAGGAACTGAATTCCAAAACAGAACAGGGTCTCAAATTTAGAAAACCAACTTATGCTTGCTTAAGGGGAAAGGTGAGTTGGGGTGCTGCATAAAACCAGAGATTGAAATGAGCACAGATAAAGTTCCTTAAGCCAAATATGGAATAGACAAGAGCTACTCCTGCTCAACGAAATGGACTCAACACCGCATATTAAACGCCTAAGAATGTACCTGACTAGTAAGTATCTTAAAACCTATGGATTGCTATGTCTCCGAAAGAGAATCAAGCATGTGTACAGGGGCATAAACGCAGCAGTGATAGGATTGGAGAGGTTCGGTGAGCAAATGAAGACCCTTTGATGTCATATTGCATGGTACCCATTCCACGGGTTTCAACTACCCAGGTTTAAGGTATTCTTCCTTCAGCTAAAACATGCATGTGGAACCCAGAGTATGATCAACCATGTGATCGGGAGACGTGTTCAAATATGTCTCAGTTTTCGTACCCTGGTACTCGGGTGCAACATTCTAGACGCTTTACTAACACTCTCCCGACTTGGAGAGTCAGTCCCTTTAACCTCCTGTTTAGCCCAGTTTGCAATTTCTGCGGAAGATGAACAGGAATAGCGAGAACCAATGAGAGACTAGCTGGAGGTGTCTGGACGGGCAAATTTAACTCTCATTTCCCACCAGGAAGAGGAATTAACCAAAGGCTCAGCGTGCCGTGCTGGAACAAGATTAGGGCCTGAAGCCATCCTGCGGTGTTGCGGCCAGCTCAAAAGAAAGCGAGTTGAAGAAAGGAGCTCAGGGGCACTGTAATTCACAAACCTGCAGAGTTATAAATGACAGCTATCGTCCAAAAATATACTGAAGTAAGGCTGCCAAGAGGACTTGAAAGCGGGGCAGAATTGCAGGAAACCGATTTCAGGAGGTAGACTGGAATTGCATTGAAAGCATAGGAAAAGAGGCAGAACGTCCACAATGATGCACTTGGCCAAAAAGGGCGTATGCGTTTTTTCCTGAATATATTCAGGGAAAAACGCATACGCCCTTTTTGGCCAACCAAGCAAGCTTGCAAAGGAAATCTGCACTACAATGAAGTCTCACTTCCCCCCGGTCAAAAGGGCCATCTGAAAAAAGTGTAAAATCCAGCAAGGCAGGACAGGCCATGGAGAACTGAGAGCCTTGTTATGCTGCTGGGCGGGATGTAAATTGCCAACAGACACTCGGGAGAAGTGTATGGTGTTTCCTGAAACATCTAAAAAACAAAGCAACAGAGCCTAGGGCACTTCCACTTATGGTCCTATAGCTTAGGGAAATTAAAATCAAAAAGAAACAGCCACCCCAAAGTTTGGGACGCCTCTGTTTACAAGAACCTCGTTTACAGTACAAGTTCAACATCGCAGAAAATGAAAAATGGATAAAGAAGTTGTGGTATTTACTTACAAAGCAATATCACTCAGCAATGAAATCTATGTCATCAGGCCCTTAGCAGCACAATGAGTGGATTCAGGTATGATGATTCTAACTGAAATAAGTCACACAGAAAAAGAAGCATCATAAGATATCACTAATACACGGAATATAAACTTGGCTACACAGGAACTGAATTACAGAACAGAACAGGGTCTCAAATTTAGAAAACCAACTTATGCTTGCTTAAGGGGAAAGGTGAGTTGGGGTGCTGTATAAAACCAGAGATTGAAATGAGCACAGATAAAGTTCCTTAAGCCAAATATGGAATAGACAAGAGCTACTCCTTGCTCAACGAAATGGACTCAACACCCCATATTAAACGCCTAAGAATGTACCTGACTAGTAAGTATCTTAAAACCTATGGATTGCTATGTCTCCAAAAGAGAATCAAGAGTGTGTACAGGGGCATAAACGCAGCAGTGATAGGATTGGAGAGGTTCGGTGAGCAAATGAAGACCCTTTGAAGTCAATTTGCATGGTACCCATTACACGGGTCTCAACTCTCCAGGTTTAAGGTATTCTTCCTTCAGCTAAAACATGCATGTGGAACCCAGAGTATGATCAACCGTGTGAACGGGAGACGTGTTCAAATATGTCTCAGTTTTCCTCCCCTGGTACTCGGGTGCAACATTCCAGATTCTTTACTAACACTCTCCCGACTTGGAGAGTCAGCGCCTTTAACCTCCTGTTTGGCCCAGTTTGCAATTTCTGCGGAAGATGAACAGGAATAGGGAGAACCAATGAGAGACTAGCTGGAGTTGTCTGGACGGGCAAATTTAACTCTCATTTCCCACCAGGAAGAGGAAATAACCAAAGGCTCAGTGTGCCGTGCCGGAACCAGATTAGAGCCTGAAGCCATCCTGCGGTGTTGCGGCCAGCTCAAAAGAAAGCGAGTTGAAGAAAGGAGCTCAGGGGCACTGTAATTCACAAACCTGCAGAGTTATAAATGACAGCTATCGTCCAAAAATATACTGAAGTAAGGCTGCCAAGAGGACTTGAAAGCGGGGCAGAATTGCAGGAAACCGATTTCAGGAGGTAGACTGGAATTGCATTGAAAGCATAGGAAAAGAGGCAGAACGTCCACAATGATGCACTTGGCCAAAAAGGGCGTATGCGTTTTTTCCTGAATATATTCAGGAAAAAACACATACGCCCTTTTTGGCCAACCAAGCAAGCTTGCAAAGGAAATCTGCACTACAATGAAGTCTCACTTCCCCCCGGTCAAAAGGGCCATCTGAAAAAAGTGTAAAATCCAGCAAGGCAGGACAGGCCATGGAGAACTGGGAGCCTTGTTATGCTGCTGGGTGGGATGTAAATTGCCAACAGACACTCGGGAGAAGTGTATGGTGTTTCCTGAAACATCTAAAAAACAAAGCAACAGAGCCTAGGGCACTTCCACTTATGGTCCTATAGCTTAGGGAAATTAAAATCAAAAAGACACAGCCACCCCAAAGTTTGGGACGCCTCTGTTTACAAGAACCTCGTTTACAGTACAAGTTCAACATCGCAGAAAGTGAAAAATGGATAAAGAACTTTTGGTATTTACTTACAAAGCAATATCACTCAGCAATGAAATCTATGTCATCAGGCACTTAGCAGCACAATGAGTGGATTCAGGTATGATGATTCTAACTGAAATAAGTCACACAGAAAAAGAAACATCATAAGATATCAGTAATACACGGAATGTAAACTTGGCTACACAGGAACTGAATTACAGAACAGAACAGGGTCTCAAATTTAGAAAACCAACTTATGCTTGCTTAAGGGGAAAGGTGAGTTGGGGTGCTGCATAAAACCAGAGATTGAAATGAGCACAGATAAAGTTCCTTAAGCCAAATATGGAATAGACAAGAGCTACTCCTTGCTCAACGAAATGGACTCAACACCCCATATTAAACGCCTAAGAATGTACCTGACTAGTAAGTATCTTAAAACCTATGGATTGCTATGTCTCCGAAAGAGAATCAAGCGTGTGTACAGGGGCATAAACGCAGCAGTGATAGGATTGGAGAGGTTCGGTGAGCAAATGAAGACCCTTTGAAGTCAATTTGCATGGTACCCATTACACGGGTCTCAACTCTCCAGGTTTAAGGTATTCTTCCTTCAGCTAAAACATGCATGTGGAACCCAGAGTATGATCAACCGTGTGAACGGGAGACGTGTTCAAATATGTCTCAGTTTTCCTCCCCTGGTACTCGGGTGCAACATTCCAGATTCTTTACTAACACTCTCCCGACTTGGAGAGTCAGCGCCTTTAACTTCCTGTTTGGCCCAGTTTGCAATTTCTGCGGAAGATGAACAGGAATAGGGAGAACCAATGAGAGACTAGCTGGAGTTGTCTGGACGGGCAAATTTAACTCTCATTTCCCACCAGGAAGAGGAAATAACCAAAGGCTCAGTGTGCCGTGCCGGAACCAGATTAGAGCCTGAAGCCATCCTGCGGTGTTGCGGCCAGCTCAAAAGAAAGCGAGTTGAAGAAAGGAGCTCAGGGGCACTGTAATTCACAAACCTGCAGAGTTATAAATGACAGCTATCGTCCAAAAATATACTGAAGTAAGGCTGCCAAGAGGACTTGAAAGTGGGGCAGAATTGCAGGAAACCGATTTCAGGAGGTAGACTGGAATTGCATTGAAAGCATAGGAAAAGAGGCAGAACGTCCACAATGATGCACTTGGCCAAAAAGGGCGTATGCGTTTTTTCCTGAATATATTGAGGAAAAAACGCATACGCCCTTTTTGGCCAACCAAGCAAGCTTGCAAAGGAAATCTGCACTACAATGAAGTCTCACTTCCCCCCGGTCAAAAGGGCCATCTGAAAAAAGTGTAAAATCCAGCAAGGCAGGACAAGCCATGGAGAACTGGGAGCCTTGTTATGCTGATGGGCGGGATGTAAATTGCCAACAGACACTTGGGAGAAGTGTATGGTGTTTCCTGAAACATCTAAAAAACAAAGCAACAGAGCCTAGGGCACTTCCACTTATGGTCCTATAGCTTAGGGAAATTAAAATCAAAAAGACACACCCACCCCAAAGTTTGGAACGGCTCTGTTTACAAGAACCTCGTTTACAGTACAAGTTCAACATCACAGAAAGTGAAAAATGGATAAAGAACTTTTGGTATTTACTTACAAAGCAATATCACTCAGCAATGAAATCTATGTCATCAGGCCCTTAGCAGCACAATGAGTGGATTCAGGTATGATGATTCTAACTGAAATAAGTCACACAGAAAAAGAAACATCATAAGATATCAGTAATACACGGAATGTAAACTTGGCTACACAGGAACTGAATTCCAAAACAGAACAGGGTCTCAAATTTAGAAAACCAACTTATGCTTGCTTAAGGAGAAAGGTGAGTTGGGGTGCTGCATAAAACCAGAGATTGAAATGAGCACAGATAAAGTTCCTTAAGCCAAATATGGAATAGACAAGAGCTACTCCTTGCTCAACGAAATGGACTCAACACCGCATATTAAACGCCTAAGAGTGTACCTGACTAGTAAGTATCTTAAAACCTATGGATTGCTATGTCTCCGAAAGAGAATCAAGCATGTGTACAGGGGCATAAACGCAGCAGTGATAGGATTGGAGAGGTTCGGTGAGCAAATGAAGACCCTTTGATGTCATATTGCATGGTACCCATTCCACGGGTTTCAAATACCCAGGTTTAAGGTATTCTTACTTCAGCTAAAACATGCATGTGGAACCCAGAGTATGATCAACCATGTGATCGGGAGACGTGTTCAAATATGTCTCAGTTTTCGTACCCTGGTACTCGGGTGTAACATTCCAGACGCTTTACTAACACTCTCCCGACTTGGAGAGTCAGTCCATTTAACCTCCTGTTTAGCCCAGTTTGCAATTTCGGCGGAAGATGAACAGGAATAGCGAGAACCAATGAGAGACTAGCTGGAGGTGTCTGGACGGGCAAATTTAACTCTCATTTCCCACCAGGAAGAGGAATTAACCAAAGGCTCAGCGTGCCGTGCTGGAACAAGATTAGGGCCTGAAGCCATCCTGCGGTGTTGCGGCCAGCTCAAAAGAAAGCGAGTTGAAGAAAGGAGCTCAGGGGCACTGTAATTCACAAACCTGCAGAGTTATAAATGACAGCTATCGTCCAAAAATATACTGAAGTAAGGCTGCCAAGAGGACTTGAAAGCGGGGCAGAATTGCAGGAAACCGATTTCAGGAGGTAGACTGGAATTGCATTGAAAGCATAGGAAAAGAGGCAGAACGTCCACAATGATGCACTTGGCCAAAAAGGGCGTATGCGTTTTTTCCTGAATATATTCAGGAAAAAACGCATACGCCCATTTTGGCCAACCAAGCAAGCTTGCAAAGGAAATCTGCACTACAATGAAGTCTCACTTCCCCCCGGTCAAAAGGGCCATCTGAAAAAAGTGTAAAATCCAGCAAGGCAGGACAGGCCATGGAGAACTGGGAGCCTTGTTATGCTGCTGGGCGGGATGTAAATTGCCAACAGACACTCGGGAGAAGTGTATGGTGTTTCCTGAAACATCTAAAAAACAAAGCAACAGAGCCTAGGGCACTTCAACTTATGGTCCTATAGATTAGGGAAATTAAAATCAAAAAGACACAGCCACCCCAAAGTTTGGGACGCCTCTGTTTACAAGAACCTCATTTACAGTACAAGTTCAACATCGCAGAAAGTGAAAAATGGATAAAGAAGTTGTGGTATTTACTTGCAAAGCAATATCACTCAGCAATGAAATCTATGTCATCAGGCCCTTAGCAGCACAATGAGTGGATTCAGGTATGATGATTCTAACTGAAATAAGTCACACAGAAAATGAAACATCCTAAGGTATCAGTAATACACAGAATGTAAACTTGGCTACACAGGAACTGAATTACAGAACAGAACAGGGTCTCAAATTTAGAAAACCAACTTATGCTTGCTTAAGGGGAAAGGTGAGTTGGGGTGCTGCATAAAACCAGAGATTGAAATGAGCACAGATAAAGTTCCTTAAGCCAAATATGGAATAGACAAGAGCTACTCCTTGCTCAACGAAATGGACTCAACACCCCATATTAAACGCCTAAGAATGTACCTGACTAGTAAGTATCTTAAAACCTATGGATTGCTATGTCTCCAAAAGAGAATCAAGCGTGTGTACAGGGGCATAAACGCAGCAGTGATAGGATTGGAGAGGTTCGGTGAGCAAATGAAGACCCTTTGAAGTCAATTTGCATGGTACCCATTACACGGGTCTCAACTCTCCAGGTTTAAGGTATTCTTCCTTCAGCTAAAACATGCATGTGGAACCCAGAGTATGATCAACCGTGTGAACGGGAGACGTGTTCAAATATGTCTCAGTTTTCCTCCCCTGGTACTCGGGTGCAACATTCCAGATTCTTTACTAACACTCTCCCGACTTGGAGAGTCAGTCCCTTTAACCTCCTGTTTAGCCCAGTTTGCAATTTCTGCGGAAGATGAACAGGAATAGCGAGAACCAATGAGAGACTAGCTGGAGGTGTCTGGACGGGCAAATTTAACTCTCATTTCCCACCAGGAAGAGGAATTAACCAAAGGCTCAGCGTGCCGTGCTGGAACAAGATTAGGGCCTGAAGCCATCCTGCGGTGTTGCGGCCAGCTCAAAAGAAAGCGAGTTGAAGAAAGGAGCTCAGGGGCACTGTAATTCACAAACCTGCAGAGTTATAAATGACAGCTATCGTCCAAAAATATACTGAAGTAAGGCTGCCAAGAGGACTTGAAAGCGGGGCAGAATTGCAGGAAACCGATTTCAGGAGGTAGACTGGAATTGCATTGAAAGCATAGGAAAAGAGGCAGAACGTCCACAATGATGCACTTGGCCAAAAAGGGCGTATGCGTTTTTTCCTGAATATATTCAGGAAAAAACGCATACGCCCTGTTTGGCCAACCAAGCAAGCTTGCAAAGGAAATCTGCACTACAATGAAGTCTCACTTCCCCCCGGTCAAAAGGGCCATCTGAAAAAAGTGTAAAATCCAGCAAGGCAGGACAGGCCATGGAGAACTGGGAGCCTTGTTATGCTGCTGGGCGGGATGTAAATTGCCAACAGACACTCGGGAGAAGTGTATGGTGTTTCCTGAAACATCTAAAAAACAAAGCAACAGAGCCTAGGGCACTTCCACTTATGGTCCTATAGCTTAGGGAAATTAAAATAAAAAAGACACAGCCACCCCAAAGTTTGGGACGCCTCTGTTTACAAGAACCTCATTTACAGTACAAGTTCAACATCGCAGAAAGTGAAAAATGGATAAAGAAGTTGTGGTATTTACTTGCAAAGCAATATCACTCAGCAATGAAATCTATGTCATCAGGCCCTTAGCAGCACAATGAGTGGATTCAGGTATGATGATTCTAACTGAAATAAGTCACACAGAAAATGAAACATCCTAAGGTATCAGTAATACACGGAATGTAAACTTGGCTACACAGGAACTGAATTACAGAACAGAACAGGGTCTCAAATTTAGAAAACCAACTTATGCTTGCTTAAGGGGAAAGGTGAGTTGGGGTGCTGCATAAAACCAGAGATTGAAATGAGCACAGATAAAGTTCCTTAAGCCAAATATGGAATAGACAAGAGCTACTCCTTGCTCAACGAAATGGACTCAACACCCCATATTAAACGCCTAAGAATGTACCTGACTAGTAAGTATCTTAAAACCTATGGATTGCTATGTCTCCAAAAGAGAATCAAGCGTGTGTACAGGGGCATAAACGCAGCAGTGATAGGATTGGAGAGGTTCGGTGAGCAAATGAAGACCCTTTGAAGTCAATTTGCATGGTACCCATTACACGGGTCTCAACTCTCCAGGTTTAAGGTATTCTTCCTTCAGCTAAAACATGCATGTGGAACCCAGAGTATGATCAACCGTGTGAACGGGAGACGTGTTCAAATATGTCTCAGTTTTCCTCCCCTGGTACTCGGGTGCAACATTCCAGATTCTTTACTAACACTCTCCCGACTTGGAGAGTCAGTCCCTTTAACCTCCTGTTTAGCCCAGTTTGCAATTTCTGCGGAAGATGAACAGGAATAGCGAGAACCAATGAGAGACTAGCTGGAGGTGTCTGGACGGGCAAATTTAACTCTCATTTCCCACCAGGAAGAGGAATTAACCAAAGGCTCAGCGTGCCGTGCTGGAACAAGATTAGGGCCTGAAGCCATCATGCGGTGTTGCGGCCAGCTCAAAAGAAAGCGAGTTGAAGAAAGGAGCTCAGGGGCACTGTAATTCACAAACCTGCAGAGTTATAAATGACAGCTATCGTCCAAAAATATACTGAAGTAAGGCTGCCAAGAGGACTTGAAAGCGGGGCAGAATTGCAGGAAACCGATTTCAGGAGGTAGACTGGAATTGCATTGAAAGCATAGGAAAAGAGGCAGAACGTCCACAATGATGCACTTGGCCAAAAAAGGCGTATGCGTTTTTTCCTGAATATATTCAGGAAAAAACGCATACGCCCTGTTTGGCCAACCAAGCAAGCTTGCAAAGGAAATCTGCACTACAATGAAGTCTCACTTCCCCCCGGTCAAAAGGGCCATCTGAAAAAAGTGTAAAATCCAGCAAGGCAGGACAGGCCATGGAGAACTGGGAGCCTTGTTATGCTGCTGGGCGGGATGTAAATTGCCAACAGACACTCGGGAGAAGTGTATGGTGTTTCCTGAAACATCTAAAAAACAAAGCAACAGAGCCTAGGGCACTTCCACTTATGGTCCTATAGCTTAGGGAAATTAAAATCAAAAAGACACAGCCACCCCAAAGTTTGGGACGCCTCTGTTTACAAGAACCTCATTTACAGTACAAGTTCAACATCGCAGAAAGTGAAAAATGGATAAAGAAGTTGTGGTATTTACTTGCAAAGCAATATCACTCAGCAATGAAATCTATGTCATCAGGCCCTTAGCAGCACAATGAGTGGATTCAGGTATGATGATTCTAACTGAAATAAGTCACACAGAAAATGAAACATCATAAGGTATCAGTAATACACGGAATGTAAACTTGGCTACACAGGCACTGAATTCCAAAACAGAACAGGGTCTCAAATTTAGAAAACCAACTTATGCTTGCTTAAGGGGAAAGGTGAGTTGGGGTGCTGCATAAAACCAGAGATTGAAATGAGCACAGATAAAGTTCCTTAAGCCAAATATGGAATAGACAAGAGCTACTCCTTGCTCAACGAAATGGACTCAACACCCCATATTAAACGCCTAAGAATGTACCTGACTAGTAAGTATCTTAAAACCTATGGATTGCTATGTCTCCAAAAGAGAATCAAGCGTGTGTACAGGGGCATAAACGCAGCAGTGATAGGATTGGAGAGGTTCGGTGAGCAAATGAAGACCCTTTGAAGTCAATTTGCATGGTACCCATTACACGGGTCTCAACTCTCCAGGTTTAAGGTATTCTTCCTTCAGCTAAAACATGCATGTGGAACCCAGAGTATGATCAACCGTGTGAACGGGAGACGTGTTCAAATATGTCTCAGTTTTCCTCCCCTGGTACTCGGGTGCAACATTCCAGATTCTTTACTAACACTCTCTCGACTTGGAGAGTCAGCGCCTTTAACCTCCTGTTTGGCCCAGTTTGCAATTTCTGCGGAAGATGAACAGGAATAGGGAGAACCAATGAGAGACTAGCTGGAGGTGTCTGGACGGGCAAATTTAACTCTCATTTCCCACCAGGAAGAGGAATTAACCAAAGGCTCAGCGTGCCGTGCTGGAACAAGATTAGGGCCTGAAGCCATCCTGCGGTGTTGCGGCCAGCTCAAAAGAAAGCGAGTTGAAGAAAGGAGCTCAGGGGCACTGTAATTCACAAACCTGCAGAGTTATAAATGACAGCTATCGTCCAAAAATATACTGAAGTAAGGCTGCCAAGAGGACTTGAAAGCGGGGCAGAATTGCAGGAAACCGATTTCAGGAGGTAGACTGGAATTGCATTGAAAGCATAGGAAAAGAGGCAGAACGTCCACAATGATGCACTTGGCCAAAAAGGGCGTATGCGTTTTTTCCTGAATATATTCAGGAAAAAACGCATACGCCCTTTTTGGCCAACCAAGCAAGCTTGCAAAGGAAATCTGCACTACAATGAAGTCTCACTTCCCCCCGGTCAAAAGGGCCATCTGAAAAAAGTGTAAAATCCAGCAAGGCAGGACAGGCCATGGAGAACTGGGAGCCTTGTTATGCTGATGGGCGGGATGTAAATTGCCAACAGACACTCGGGAGAAGTGTATGGTGTTTCCTGAAACATCTAAAAAACAAAGCAACAGAGCCTAGGGCACTTCCACTTATGGTCCTATAGCTTAGGGAAATTAAAATCAAAAAGACACAGCCACCCCAATGTTTGGGACGCCTCTGTTTACAAGAACCTCATTTACAGTACAAGTTCAACATCGCAGAAAGTGAAAAATGGATAAAGAAGTTGTGGTATTTACTTGCAAAGCAATATCACTCAGCAATGAAATCTATGTCATCAGGCCCTTAGCAGCACAATGAGTGGATTCAGGTATGATGATTCTAACTGAAATAAGTCACACAGAAAATGAAACATCATAAGGTATCAGTAATACACGGAATGTAAACTTGGCTACACAGGAACTGAATTACAGAACAGAACAGGGTCTCAAATTTAGAAAACCAACTTATGCTTGCTTAAGGGGAAAGGTGAGTTGGGGTGCTGCATAAAACCAGAGATTGAAATGAGCACAGATAAAGTTCCTTAAGCCAAATATGGAATAGACAAGAGCTACTCCTTGCTCAACGAAATGGACTCAACACCCCATATTAAACGCCTAAGAATGTACCTGACTAGTAAGTATCTTAAAACCTATGGATTGCTATGTCTCCAAAAGAGAATCAAGCGTGTGTACAGGGGCATAAACGCAGCAGTGATAGGATTGGAGAGGTTCGGTGAGCAAATGAAGACCCTTTGAAGTCAATTTGCATGGTACCCATTACACGGGTCTCAACTCTCCAGGTTTAAGGTATTCTTCCTTCAGCTAAAACATGCATGTGGAACCCAGAGTATGATCAACCGTGTGAACGGGAGACGTGTTCAAATATGTCTCAGTTTTCCTCCCCTGGTACTCGGGTGCAACATTCCAGATTCTTTACTAACACTCTCCCGACTTGGAGAGTCAGCGCCTTTAACCTCCTGTTTGGCCCAGTTTGCAATTTCTGCGGAAGATGAACAGGAATAGGGAGAACCAATGAGAGACTAGCTGGAGTTGTCTGGACGGGCAAATTTAACTCTCATTTCCCACCAGGAAGAGGAAATAACCAAAGGCTCAGTGTGCCGTGCCGGAACCAGATTAGAGCCTGAAGCCATCCTGCGGTGTTGCGGCCAGCTCAAAAGAAAGCGAGTTGAAGAAAGGAGCTCAGGGGCACTGTAATTCACAAACCTGCAGAGTTATAAATGACAGCTATCGTCCAAAAATATACTGAAGTAAGGCTGCCAAGAGGACTTGAAAGTGGGGCAGAATTGCAGGAAACCGATTTCAGGAGGTAGACTGGAATTGCATTGAAAGCATAGGAAAAGAGGCAGAACGTCCACAATGATGCACTTGGACAAAAAGGGCGTATGCGTTTTTTCCTGAATATATTGAGGAAAAAACGCATACGCCCTTTTTGGCCAACCAAGCAAGCTTGCAAAGGAAATCTGCACTACAATGAAGTCTCACTTCCCCCTGGTCAAAAGGGCCATCTGAAAAAAGTGTAAAATCCAGCAAGGCAGGACAAGCCATGGAGAACTGGGAGCCTTGTTATGCTGATGGGCGGGATGTAAATTGCCAACAGACACTCGGGAGAAGTGTATGGTGTTTCCTGAAACATCTAAAAAACAAAGCAACAGAGCCTAGGGCACTTCCACTTATGGTCCTATAGCTTAGGGAAATTAAAATCAAAAAGACACACCCACCCCAAAGTTTGGAACGGCTCTGTTTACAAGAACCTCGTTTACAGTACAAGTTCAACATCGCAGAAAGTGAAAAATGGATAAAGAACTTTTGGTATTTACTTACAAAGCAATATCACTCAGCAATGAAATCTATGTCATCAGGCCCTTAGCAGCACAATGAGTGGATTCAGGTATGATGATTCTAACTGAAATAAGTCACACAGAAACAGAAACATCATAAGATATCAGTAATACACGGAATGTAAACTTGGCTACACAGGAACTGAATTCCAAAACAGAACAGGGTCTCAAATTTAGAAAACCAACTTATGCTTGCTTAAGGGGAAAGGTGAGTTGGGGTGCTGCATAAAACCAGAGATTGAAATGAGCACAGATAAAGTTCCTTAAGCCAAATATGGAATAGACAAGAGCTACTCCTTGCTCAACGAAATGGACTCAACACCGCATATTAAACGCCTAAGAATGTACCTGACTAGTAAGTATCTTAAAACCTATGGATTGCTATGTCTCCGAAAGAGAATCAAGCATGTGTACAGGGGCATAAACGCAGCAGTGATAGGATTGGAGAGGTTCGGTGAGCAAATGAAGACCCTTTGATGTCATATTGCATGGTACCCATTCCACGGGTTTCAACTACCCAGGTTTAAGGTATTCTTCCTTCAGCTAAAACATGCATGTGGAACCCAGAGTATGATCAACCATGTGATCGGGAGACGTGTTCAAATATGTCTCAGTTTTCGTACCCTGGTACTCGGGTGTAACATTCCAGACGCTTTACTAACACTCTCCCGACTTGGAGAGTCAGTCCATTTAACCTCCTGTTTAGCCCAGTTTGCAATTTCTGCGGAAGATGAACAGGAATAGCGAGAACCAATGAGAGACTAGCTGGAGGTGTCTGGACGGGCAAATTTAACTCTCATTTCCCACCAGGAAGAGGAATTAACCAAAGGCTCAGCGTGCCGTGCTGGAACAAGATTAGGGCCTGAAGCCATCCTGCGGTGTTGCGGCCAGCTCAAAAGAAAGCGAGTTGAAGAAAGGAGCTCAGGGGCACTGTAATTCACAAACCTGCAGAGTTATAAATGACAGCTATCGTCCAAAAATATACTGAAGTAAGGCTGCCAAGAGGACTTGAAAGCGGGGCAGAATTGCAGGAAACCGATTTCAGGAGGTAGACTGGAATTGCATTGAAAGCATAGGAAAAGAGGCAGAATGTCCACAATGATGCACTTGGCCAAAAAGGGCGTATGCGTTTTTTCCTGAATATATTCAGGAAAAAACGCATACGCCCTTTTTGGCCAACCAAGCAAGCTTGCAAAGGAAATCTGCACTACAATGAAGTCTCACTTCCCCCCGGTCAAAAGGGCCATCTGAAAAAAGTGTAAAATCCAGCAAGGCAGGACAGGCCATGGAGAACTGGGAGCCTTGTTATGCTGCTGGGCGGGATGTAAATTGCCAACAGACACTCGGGAGAAGTGTATGGTGTTTCCTGAAACATCTAAAAAACAAAGCAACAGAGCCTAGGGCACTTCCACTTATGGTCCTATAGCTTAGGGAAATTAAAATCAAAAAGACACAGCCACCCCAAAGTTTGGGACGCCTCTGTTTACAAGAACCTCATTTACAGTACAAGTTCAACATCGCAGAAAGTGAAAAATGGATAAAGAAGTTGTGGTATTTACTTGCAAAGCAATATCACTCAGCAATGAAATCTATGTCATCAGGCCCTTAGCAGCACAATGAGTGGATTCAGGTATGATGATTCTAACTGAAATAAGTCACACAGAAAATGAAACATCATAAGGTATCAGTAATACACGGAATGTAAACTTGGCTACACAGGAACTGAATTACAGAACAGAACAGGGTCTCAAATTTAGAAAACCAACTTATGCTTGCTTAAGGGGAAAGGTGAGTTGGGGTGCTGCATAAAACCAGAGATTGAAATGAGCACAGATAAAGTTCCTTAAGCCAAATATGGAATAGACAAGAGCTACTCCTTGCTCAACGAAATGGACTCAACACCCCATATTAAACGCCTAAGAATGTACCTGACTAGTAAGTATCTTAAAACCTATGGATTGCTATGTCTCCGAAAGAGAATCAAGCGTGTGTACAGGGGCATAAACGCAGCAGTGATAGGATTGGAGAGGTTCGGTGAGCAAATGAAGACCCTTTGAAGTCTATTTGCATGGTACCCATTACATGGGTCTCAACTCTCCAGGTTTAAGGTATTCTTCCTTCAGCTAAAACATGCATGTGGAACCCAGAGTATGATCAACCGTGTGAACGGGAGACGTGTTCAAATATGTCTCAGTTTTCCTCCCCTGGTACTCGGGTGCAACATTCCAGATTCTTTACTAACACTCTCCCGACTTGGAGAGTCAGCGCCTTTAACCTCCTGTTTGGCCCAGTTTGCAATTTCTGCGGAAGATGAACAGGAATAGGGAGAACCAATGAGAGACTAGCTGGAGGTGTCTGGACGGGCAAATTTAACTCTCATTTCCCACCAGGAAGAGGAAATAACCAAAGGCTCAGTGTGCCGTGCCGGAACCAGATTAGAGCCTGAAGCCATCCTGCGGTGTTGCGGACAGCTCAAAAGAAAGCGAGTTGAAGAAAGGAGCTCAGGGGCACTGTAATTCACAAACCTGCAGAGTTATAAATGACAGCTATCGTCCAAAAATATACTGAAGTAAGGCTGCCAAGAGGACTTGAAAGCGGGGCAGAATTGCAGGAAACCGATTTCAGGAGGTAGACTGGAATTGCATTGAAAGCATAGGAAAAGAGGCAGAACGTCCACAATGATGCACTTGGCCAAAAAGGGCGTATGCGTTTTTTCCTGAATATATTCAGGAAAAAACGCATACGCCCTTTTTGGCCAACCAAGCAAGCTTGCAAAGGAAATCTGCACTACAATGAAGTCTCACTTCCCCCCGGTCAAAAGGGCCATCTGAAAAAAGTGTAAAATCCAGCAAGGCAGGACAGGCCATGGAGAACTGGGAGCCTTGTTATGCTGCTGGGTGGGATGTAAATTGCCAACAGACACTCGGGAGAAGTGTATGGTGTTTCCTGAAACATCTAAAAAACAAAGCAACAGAGCCTAGGGCACTTCCACTTATGGTCCTATAGCTTAGGGAAATTAAAATCAAAAAGACACAGCCACCCCAAAGTTTCGGACGCCTCTGTTTACAAGAACCTCATTTACAGTACAAGTTCAACATCGCAGAAAGTGAAAAATGGATAAAGAAGTTGTGGTATTTACTTGCAAAGCAATATCACTCAGCAATGAAATCTATGTCATCAGGCCCTTAGCAGCACAATGAGTGGATTCAGGTATGATGATTCTAACTGAAATAAGTCACACAGAAAATGAAACATCATAAGGTATCAGTAATACACGGAATGTAAACTTGGCTGCACAGGAACTGAATTACAGAACAGAACAGGGTCTCAAATTTAGAAAACCAACTTATGCTTGCTTAAGGGGAAAGGTGAGTTGGGGTGCTGCATAAAACCAGAGATTGAAATGAGCACAGATAAAGTTCCTTAAGCCAAATATGGAATAGACAAGAGCTACTCCTTGCTCAACGAAATGGACTCAACACCCCATATTAAATGCCTAAGAATGTACCTGACTAGTAAGTATCTTAAAACCTATGGATTGCTATGTCTCCAAAAGAGAATCAAGCGTGTGTACAGGGGCATAAACGCAGCAGTGATAGGATTGGAGAGGTTCGGTGAGCAAATGAAGACCCTTTGAAATCAATTTGCATGGTACCCATTACACGGGTCTCAACTCTCCAGGTTTAAGGTATTCTTCCTTCAGCTAAAACATGCATGTGGAACCCAGAGTATGATCAACCGTGTGAACGGGAGACGTGTTCAAATATGTCTCAGTTTTCCTCCCCTGGTACTCGGGTGCAACATTCCAGATTCTTTACTAACACTCTCCCGACTTGGAGAGTCAGCGCCTTTAACCTCCTGTTTGGCCCAGTTTGCAATTTCTGCGGAAGATGAACAGGAATAGGGAGAACCAATGAGAGACTAGCTGGAGTTGTCTGGACGGGCAAATTTAACTCTCATTTCCCACCAGGAAGAGGAAATAACCAAAGGCTCAGTGTGCCGTGCCGGAACCAGATTAGAGCCTGAAGCCATCCTGCGGTGTTGCGGCCAGCTCAAAAGAAAGCGAGTTGAAGAAAGGAGCTCAGGGGCACTGTAATTCACAAACCTGCAGAGTTATAAATGACAGCTATCGTCCAAAAATATACTGAAGTAAGGCTGCCAAGAGGACTTGAAAGCGGGGCAGAATTGCAGGAAACCGATTTCAAGAGGTAGACTGGAATTGCATTGAAAGCATAGGAAAAGAGGCAGAACGTCCACAATGATGCACTTGGCCAAAAAGGGCGTATGCGTTCTTTCCTGAATATATTCAGGAAAAAACGCATACGCCCTTTTTGGCCAACCAAGCAAGCTTGCAAAGGAAATCTGCACTACAATGAAGTCTCACTTCCCCCCGGTCAAAATGGCCATCTGAAAAAAGTGTAAAATCCAGCAAGGCAGGACAGGCCATGGAGAACTGGGAGCCTTGTTATGCTGATGGGCGGGATGTAAATTGCCAACAGACACTCGGGAGAAGTGTATGGTGTTTCCTGAAACATCTAAAAAACAAAGCAACAGAGCCTAGGGCACTTCCACTTATGGTCCTATAGCTTAGGGAAATTAAAATCAAAAAGACACACCCACCCCAAAGTTTGGAACGGCTCTGTTTACAAGAACCTCGTTTACAGTACAAGTTCAACATCGCAAAAAGTGAAAAATGGATAAAGAACTTGTGGTATTTACTTACAAAGCAATATCACTCAGCAATGAAATCTATGTCATCAGGCCCTTAGCAGCACAATGAGTGGATTCAGGTATGATGATTCTAACTGAAATAAGTCACACAGAAAAAGAAACATCATAAGATATCAGTAATACACGGAATGTAAACTTGGCTACACAGGAACTGAATTCCAAAACAGAACAGGGTCTCAAATTTAGAAAACCAACTTATGCTTGCTTAAGGGGAAAGGTGAGTTGGGGTGCTGCATAAAACCAGAGATTGAAATGAGCACAGATAAAGTTCCTTAAGCCAAATATGGAATAGACAAGAGCTACTCCTTGCTCAACGAAATGGACTCAACACCCCATATTAAACGCCTAAGAATGTACCTGACTAGTAAGTATCTTAAAACCTATGGATTGCTATGTCTCCAAAAGAGAATCAAGCGTGTGTACAGGGGCATAAACGCAGCAGTGATAGGATTGGAGAGGTTCGGTGAGCAAATGAAGACCCTTTGAAGTCAATTTGCATGGTACCCATTACACGGGTCTCAACTCTCCAGGTTTAAGGTATTCTTCCTTCAGCTAAAACATGCATGTGGAACCCAGAGTATGATCAACCGTGTGAACGGGAGACGTGTTCAAATATGTCTCAGTTTTCCTCCCCTGGTACTCGGGTGCAACATTCCAGATTCTTTACTAACACTCTCCCGACTTGGAGAGTCAGCGCCTTTAACCTCCTGTTTGGCCCAGTTTGCAATTTCTG